>NC_067146.1:2370000-2970000 GCF_903995435.1 Acomys russatus | reverse complement strand
TTTTAATCTCCCAAGGAAACTAATACATTTTCTCGTGGTGAGAGTGGCACTCTCTTCTATTGTTGCATCTGTTTCTCCCCATGCAGCCCACCCCTGTGTGTTCTGATCTTTCATTTCTATCGACTTCTAATGTGTGGTGATTCAGAGATCACGTGTCCTACTTAGATTAAGTGGGGGACAGTATATTGTCTGGCTTATTGTTTGTGAACTGCACATGATACAGACAGGAATCCCTGCACTTTCTTCTTCCTGGTCTGGTAAAATTCTCTAGAGAAGACTCTTAAGACTGTCTTGTAGGAAAAGCCAGGTTTGGCTGCCAGCTTCTGGGAGTCAAGAAGAGAATGGGTTAGATGCATCTCAGAGGCAGAGCTCCGGCCCTAGGGATCAGCTCTAGGTCTAACCCCTGACACCCTGCCCCCAAAGGCTGGGGGATGGGTAGCACTGTTGAATATCATTTGGTAAGAACAGTCGCCCAATCTCACTGTTGGGTAAGATATCTAAGTTCTGGACATAGCATTTTCTCCTTGCCAGAGAACTTCCAGTCTTCCTGCTAGTTGCTCAGAGGCACTGGCTAGGAGAGGGATTAACAGAACAGCTTCCTCCATCACAGGAACTGCCAATTTCTGAAGCCAATCTCTATAGACTCTTGAAAGTTGTGTTATAAATAGATGGTTTTCATTTTTCCACTGGCAACAGTGACAGGTTTCTGCTTTCTACTGAAGTCCCTCATCAATTCTTCACCTGCTTTCCAACTTTCAAAATACTGCTGTTGTCTATTCCTCCCTCCATCATTCTTACTAGGTTATTCTTTATAAAAATATTTCCTCATTGTAGTTTTAATGGGGTTGAAAGACAGAGGGGAAAATCTGTCACTTTAACCTCAAACCTACTTAGTCATTTCAATAAAGAGTTTCAACCTGTCAAGGACTTTAGAAATCAGAATATATTGCTACAAAGCAGAGGCAAATCACCATCTCAACTGGAAAAAAAGAAACAGGAAAAGCATTGTGTTTTCCTTCATTAGTTTTAAGCTGGTAATAAAAAGTAAACTCTGCTTAAAACAATAGTGCTTTCTCAGCTTTGAAAACCTAGGGCAAGTCTGGTGGAGTGATTATATACATGTACCAGAAGGCTATTTTAAAAAAGTAAGCAGTGTTTTTGAGTACATTGATAATTGATAATCCCAAACTGTACAATGATGGGAAACATCACCTAATCCATTCTTTCTTTTTCTTTCCTTTCTTTTTTCCAAGACAGGGTCTCTCTGTGTAGCCTTGGCTGTCCTGGACTCACTATGTAGACCAGGCTGGCCTCAAACTCGCATCGATCCACCTTCCTCTACCTCCTGAGTGCTGGGATTAAAGGTGTGTGCCATCACACCCAGCTCATAAATATTAGTTTTTATTGCCTCTTCATATCAGAAACTTAAAAATTTTTGAATTTTGATATAAACAGAATTTGAATCTTCCTTCTGGACAGTAAACTAACACACAGTTTTGTGTAATTATGAATTTATGTTTTCTCTTGTCTGTCTGTCTGCTTGCCTTTCTTCCTTTTTTTTCATTTGACTGATAAGATACTAATATCCACTATAGTCCAGGACCTAGTTCAGACATCAACCATAAATCAATGAAAAAAACAAAGCCCTTGCTCTTACCCAGTTTGTATCTAGTGGGGGCAACAGAGAACTTATCTGTAAGCATATAGAACGTGGTAAGATGGGCTGTGGACATTATAGTTATATATAGCGATCAGAAAGACAATCTTAAAAGGATATATTTGAAAACAGAGAAATAAAAGTATTTGTGGTACAAGTATTCCAAAGAAGAAAGGGCAAATACAGAGATGCTGAGCGAGAAGACTGCTCAGCCCACTGCAGAAGCGGTAGAGACCAGTGGGGAGAAAGAGAATAAATAAGCTTTGCTTTTCTTTGTTGACAGTTTCTGCCAGGGATTTTTTCTCAAGATTTTAATTCACTGTTTTAGATTTGTGTAGATTAAATTCTCCCTTTGTTGAAAGGCTGAGATTGTTTTGTCAGTAGATAGGTTACGGATGCTACTGAATAAGATAATTGCTGTGTGTGTGGTGGCTTGAACAAGAATCCACTCATACGCTTGAACGCCTAGTGACCAGAGAGCAGCACTATTTGAAAGGACTAGAAGGATTAGGCGGTGTGGCCTTGTCAGAGCAGGTGCGACCCTTTTAGAGGAAGTGTGTCATTGGGGGTGGGCTCTGAGGTTTCAAAAACCCATGCAAGGCCCAGGCTGTTTCTCTCTGCCCACAGATGAGGACGTAGCTCTCAACTACTTCTGCAGTGCCGTGCCTGATGCCATGTGTCCTGCCATGATGCTAATGGACTAAGCATCTGAAACTATAAGCAAGCTCCCACCCAAACGCTTTCTTTTATAAGAGTTGTCTTGACCATGCTGTCTCTTCATAGCAACAGAACACTGACTAAAGTGATAATAGCATTTTGGTTGGACATAGGCTTGTAAGTTATTGCCTAGTTTTGAAGGAGATCAGGTGATAAGTTGAAAAACCATATATGGTTTGGGGCCCTGGCTTCATATTTATTTCCTGTAACTGATCTTGAGATAAGAGTTGTAGGTGTGGGCTGGAGAGGCTGCTCTTCTAGAGGTCCCGAGTTCAATTCTCAGCAACCACATGGTGGCCCACAACTATCTATGAGATCTGGTGCCCTCTTTTGGCCTGCAGGCAGAGCACTATACATAACAAATAAATCTTAAAAAACAAACAAAAAAGAGTTGTAGGTGTTAGGACATATATTCACTTTTATCCTTTTGCTCCAATTTAATAATGCAAAGGTAGCATGAGAGGTTTTAAAGTAACTTTGTTAAATATGTGACCTGATATGTTACTTACACTAAAAGCCTGTTTCCTTACCTGTAAAAAGGAAATTAAAATATCTACTTTATAATATTTTAAAGACTAAGTGACATAGCAATCCATTCACACAGAAGCAATTTACATACAATTAAAACACACTTTTAAACAATTTATAGAACTTTCAAATTTATAATTTGTTGTTTTTCAACTAAGTACTTTTTTGTTTGTTTATTTTGTTTTTTGTGAGATAGCGTCTATTTAGTTCTGCAGTTCACAGAGACCCGTCTGCCTCTACCTCTTGAATGCTGGGATTAAAGGCCTGCATCACTACGCCTGGTTTCAGCTAAGCACTTTTAAACTTCGCTTTCCCCTTTTTGTTTTGTGCTGGGGATTGACCAAAGGGCTTGTGTATGGTGCTCTGCTACTAAGCTATGTCTGAAGGCTTCAGTTTCCCTTCTAACTGTTTAATTCCACCTAAACAGTGTTACGCAAATTCTTCTTAAGCCAGCTCTTTCTTTGCTGCTTTTTGAGATGCAGTTTCTTTATATAGTCTTGCCTATCCTGCAACTCACAGAGAATTGCCTGCCTCTGCCTTTTGAGTGCTGGGATTAAAAGTGTGCACTACCACACTGGGCCACCGTTCATTTTAACACATATAACATGTGTTTTTGAGTTACAAAGCAAAATTCAGTAGATATAGATGCTTCAACCTGAAGTTGACACAAGGGTCATAATATAGATATTCATTTAAAATTTTATTAACTGGTCACTTTATGGTAGAAAATGCAGGCATGTAAGAGAAAATGTTTGGAAAGAACAAATAATAGTCACAGATTTTCTTTTTCTGAGATAGGGGTTCTCTGTATAGCCTTGGTTGTCTTAGACTCACTTTGTAGACCAGGCTGGCCTTGAACTCACAGAGAGTCACCTGCCTCTGCCTCTGCCTCCTGAGTGCTGGGATTATAGAGGTGAGCCACCACACCCGGCTAGTCACAGATTTTTCTATTAACTATTAATGGCTTTTATAATTGGTACTGGGTTTTCTTTTTCTTTTTTTGGAGGAGGTCCTGCTCTTCTGTACTTCCACTGTTCACATAACTCACCACTGCTAGTCATCACTGCAATTATAAACTCCTCATCAAATACCTCACTTCTTGTATAAAGGCTAACTAGACAAACACTTTTAAAAAAATATCCTAGTGCTATTTAGTAGTTAGTATCCTTGCACAAAAATTAATATGCAACCCATAAGAGTTATCATTAGGGCCTTTAAGGTATCCATAAACGATTTTCAAAAGTCATATACAAAGATTTAACAGAACTGGACTTACTCCATGCCCTGTGCAGTCTGCCGTGCAATATCTATAAGCTTGATCATCTCAAATTTAGTCTCAATGATATGGAGATGGTGATATAAGCTGGAGCCCTCACACCACTGGGTAACGATAGCCAGTTGTGGCTTTGTAGAATAGCCCATGAAAAGTAGGATGTTCACATGTCGTGTTTTCCTACAAAAAAAGAAATGCGACAAGTGACAAATCGGTTTACTAATAAGATGCTCTTAGTAAAAAGTACCAGAAACAAAACAAGATTAAACTAATTATCTAGTCTAACCAACTCTGTTTAGAAATATATTACGCAAATAACTAACTTCCTTGTTCTGCTCTGCAATATAAGAGTAATGAAGCAGTCTCTTGAATACAATAGCCTTTTCTGGATTAAAATTTCAGTTTTGTTGAGCATTTCCCTCACACTAAATTATAACTCCAGAACCTTCCCAATATGTTTTCTTATCTTGGATTTACTCTCATTTATCAATGTTCCTCAAGTCCTAGGGCCCAGAACTAAATACCATTTTAAATGTGATTTGACACATTTAGAATTTGTAAAGTATTACTTTCCTAAATGGAACTATTATTACACACAATCAGATATTTTTAAAAATTTCCATTAATTTAGTCTTGTCTTTTAGATCCAGTACCAAATGGTACTACATATTAGGAAAACAATATAAACACAAATTCTAAGTAGACACACTATGTTTCTCTACTTTAAGCAGATCCACTGCTGAAATGTGACCCCTGCTCCCCTGAGCACCCCTACTTCCAGAGTGTGACCCCTGCTCCCCTGAGCACTCCTACTTCCAGAGTGTGACCCCTGCTCACCTGAGCACCCCTACTTCAAGAGTGTGACCCCCGAGTTCACCTGAGCACTCCTACTTCAAGAGTGTGACCCCCGCTCACCTAAGCACCCCTACTTCCAGAGTGTGACCCCCGCTCCCCTGAGCACTCCTACTTCCAGAGTGTGACCCCTGCTCACCTGAGCACCCCTACTTCCAGAGTGTGACCCCTGCTCACCTGAACACTCCTACTTCCAGAGTGTGACCCCGCTCCCCTGAGCACCCCTACTTCCAGAGTGTGATCCCTGCTCCCCTGAGCACCCCTACTTCCAGAGTGTGACCCCCCTCACCTGAGCACCCCTACTTCAAGAGTGACCCCTGCTCACCTGAGCACCCCTACTTCCAGAGTGTGACCCCCCTCACCTGAGCACTCCTACTTCAAGAGTGACCCCTGCTCACCTGAGCACCCCTACTTCCAGAGTGTGACCCCTGCTCACCTGAGCACCCCTACTTCCAGAGTGTGACCCCCACTCACCTGAGCACCCCTACTTCCAGAGTGTGACCCCGCTCCCCTGAGCACTCCTACTTCCAGAGTGTGACCCCCGCTCACCTGAGCACCCCTACTTCCAGAGTGTGACCCCCGCTCACCTGAGCACCCCTACTTCCAGAGTGTGACCCCCGCTCACCTGAGCACCCCTACTTCCAGAGTGTGACCCCCGCTCACCTGAGCACCCCTACTTCCAGAGTGTGACCCCCGCTCACCTGAGCACTCCTACTTCAAGAGTGACCCCTGCTCACCTGAGCACCCCTACTTCCAGAGTGTGACCCCGCTCACCTGAGCACCCCTACTTCGTTTTTGAAGGCCTGTAACTGCTGAGGGGTGGGTGCTGTCACATTCAACATCTTTACTGCCACATCGCCTGAAAGAAAAGTGTTATTCCAAAATCTCAAATTGTAGAATATTTATTCTTTTTTCTAATTTTCAATTAAAATCCATCATTATTAAACTACAAATAAATTATAATTAACACCTAATAATAAAGTGTACTTTCCTTTTTTTTTTAAACATATGCTATGGGGCACACATATCCTCCAATCTCACACAAAGCAACTAACAATGATACTCTTATACTACTATTTCAAAATATAAGTTAAGCAGGGAGCAGTGGCACACGCCTTTAATCCCAGCACTCGGGAGGCAGAGGCAGAATGATCTCTGTGAGTTCAAGACCAGCCTGGTCTACAAAACGTGTCCAGGACAGCCAGGACTACAAAGAGAAACCTTGTCTCAAAACAAAACAAAACAAAACAAACAAAAACAAAAACAAACAAACAAAACCCCAAAAAACAAGAACAAACAAACAAACAAAAACCACCAAACCAAAATATAGTGAACACTTTCCAGCTGGTAATACAGTTTAGGCAGCTAAGTACTCAAGAGACTCCTCCTAACCATTTAACAATGCTGGCTGATGTATTACCTACTAAGCGAGTGCTGAAACCATGGACAACAGGTCCAGTGCAACTTGGCTTAAAATAAAAGTCTGAAATTTTTTCTTTCAAGTTATGGCTTACTTACGATATTGACTGGAAAATTATTAAAATTAGAACCATAGTTTAAATTTAACAAACACTTCTAGTGGATGTGTAAACTGGTGCAATCACTTGGCAGCACTGATGGGAGTAGATATAAAACTGTAAGCATGCATATGGTATAGTTCCATAATTTTCTCCTAGGCATATAGCCAGTAAAAATATACACATATGTTCTTCAAAAGGCATATACTAAGACTATACACAGCAGTCTCACTCAGAATAGCGCCAAAGTGGAGAGTACTGAAATGAGTATTATAGAGCAGATGGAAGAAGTCACGTCACAGTCACACAATGGAACACTAGTTAGAGGATGAATGACACACAGACACACCCAACATCATCAACGGATCTTACAATACTGAGAGAAAGGAGCCACACATAAGATTACAGGGTGAGTGAATGAAGACCGCATGTGGAGAGCTTCTAGAATGCTAATAATGTTATACTTATTAATCACAAATGTATTCAGTTGGCGAGTTTTAATTATCTGAACACTCATAGACATTTTAATATAATCACTATATATCTTGATTTTTCTTAACTACTAAAGTAATATAGTTTTCATTCTATCAGCTATACCACTTAATACTGCTTATTACTTAAATGTTTCAGGAAAGCATGGCACTCGGAAATAACCCTTGTAATGAATTATGTATGTACGTATGTATGTACGTATGTATGCATGCATGCATGCATATATTTCTATATGTATGTATGCATGTATATATCCTACTAAGCTTATAAATGCATGCAGTATAAATACTTAATGACTTATGACACATACAAAATAATAACCTTGTGAGAGATTCTGATAGCAGTTTTATACTGTTAAATGTATTTTTATGAAGATCTTTAATATGAAGCCATTGTTGCTTCAAACAACTTTTATTAGACACCTTTCCAAATCAATGTAGGTTTCTTATGTAGTTTTGACTCTTATATAACCATATATAGATGTGCTGATAGAACCTCCCACTAGTGAGTACTCAAATTTACGTTCATTTTCCATTATTACTCTACCTCTGCTGAGTACACTTTCCCAAATAGCAACCTGTCACTGCTGTCTAATTACTTGCTTAGGCTCAATGTACCCACTGCCAAACTTATATATTTCTCCATTAGCAAGGGGGAATAAGCAGGATTATAAATCACAGCCTACACATCATCAACTAAAAAGAAAGTCTATGTTCATTAGGAAGGTAAGTCGTGCTTTCTACCTTTTGAATTTGTAATTCTTAGAATTCTTAGGCTGACACTTTTTATATTTATTTGTGACTTATAATATCCATAAAATTATCAAAAGAAACACTTCTAAAATAAAAACAAGCTTCCTTTGGGACTCAGAGCTCGACGGTCTTCATTTCTATGAGTCACTACTGTGATGTTCTAACATCAGACTTCTGTTCGAGGTCTATGGAGGACCTCTGCACTTGATGAAAGACATTTAATGATGTAAACTGGATACTTTAACTTCATATTTGTTTTTGAGACAATCTCTTGTCACTTAAGTTGGCCTTTAACTTTCAACATCGATAAGGATGCCCTCAAACTATTAATTCTCATACTTATACCTCCTAAGTACTGGGACCACAGGAGCGTGTTATTATGTCTGTTCTCCAGGCCCCAACCCTAAGATAGGTTTCTCTGTATAGCCCTGTCTGTTTTGAACTTGCTCTGTGAACCAGGCTAGCCTTGAACTGAGAGATCTGCCTGCCTCTGCCTATTGAGTGCTGGGATTAAAGGTGTGCACTGCCACTCCCCAGCCTGATGGGTTATTTTTTTAAAGATTTATTTATTTATTATTATGTTACAGTGCTCTGCCTGCATGTACACTTGCAGGCCAGAAGAGGGAGTCAGATCACATTATAGATGGTTGTGAGCCACCACACGGTTGCTGGGAATTGAACTCAGGACCTTTGAGGAGTGGCCAGTGCTCTTAATCTCCAAGCCATCATTCCAGGCCCTGATGGGTTACTTTTAAATTCTTGGTGCGTGCCACAACACCCAGCTTTGGTTTTTTTAAATAAAAGTTCTTTAAAAAACAAAGACAAAAATATATCCTAAAACAAAACAAAACAAAACAAAACAAAACAAAACAACCAAAAATATATCCTACTTGCACCAATGGCACTATATTACATACATACCATGCCACTTTCCCTTGTAGACAGTTCCAAATGACCCAGATCCAATTCTTTGTCCCACTGTAATCTGTCCATCGGGAATCTCCCAATCATCACTTGAATCTCGTCTACCAAGCGTTTTCTCGAAAAATATAGTGCAAAAGTCAAGCCAAGCCAAACAAAAGAGGAAAAACTTTATATTTCATGCTAATTATTTGAGCTGCCTGACAGGAAGTTAGGAAGAGAGCAAGAGCTTCTTGAAAGAAAGAAAGAAAGAAAGAAAGAAAGAAAGAAAGAAAGAAAAACAAAACACTCATGTTGAAGGAGCAATAGTTATAATCATGACACAAAATACAAAATAAGTCAGTGTGAGGATGAAAAAATTACTCAAAAACAGAAACAATTGGGGCTGGAGAGATGTTTCAGAAGTTAGGAGCAGTGGCTACTCTTCCAGAGGACCCAGGCCGGAGTCCCAGCACCCACATGGCAGCTCACCACCATCCATAACTCTAGTTCCAAGGGATCCGTTACTTCCTGGCCCCCTTCATCACTGGGTATGTACATGTTGCACTTACACATGCAGTCGAACACCCATATGGACAAAATAATAAAATGCTAATTAAAAATTTGAATAAAAATAATTTATTATGTGTAGAAATATATATTGCTATGTTTAAAATCAAAATAAAATGGCTTTTTAACTATTTGTTGTCTAGAGAGTCAAGATAACAACTATATATTTGTGGCTAGTTTTGGCTTCAAGTTTTTAAAAATTTAAGTTAACATGTATAACTGCTGGTGCTAGATTTCCTTATAAAACTTAACTGATTTTGGTCATCAAAGAAAGAAAGTGAGAGAGAGGAAGGAAGGAAGGAAGACAGAAAGAGAGAGAGAGAGAAAACAGCATACCTATTACTTTGGTAAGGTAAAAGTAGCAGAAAATTAATTTTTGAATATAGAATTCTGAAATAGCTTTTAGAACAAATATGCTTAATTATGCTTTCTAAATACTTATTCTCATTCTCCTTATTTTAGAAACAGAACATCATTATTTCCCTTTCAAAATGGCCTCAAAAACCAGAGCAAAAATCAGTTTTGTGTGAATATACTTTATGCAAAAAAACTATTAACACAGCTCAAGTACATCTAAATGGTACAATTAAATTTGGCCATGATTATAGGAAAAACACACTACATATCCTTACCATTCGATTTCTGTCTTCTGAGGATGATGATGATTTCCTTTCCCGCTGAGGGCCTGGAGATTTCTGTAAGGCTTTCACGTTAGTGAGTGAGCCAGGCAATGAGGCAGGCGGGGTGGCGGACAAGCCTGTGGTTGATCCTAAGTTAGAGAGAGGGCAAATGATCTACATTAAGAAGGAGCAAGTATGTCCACTTAACAGGGGCAGAAAATGGGGAGATCAAGATTTACTTTAAAATGCAGTGTATGTTTAAATATTGGCCTGTTATAAAGGGTAGGCCAAAAGATGTAATATTTGTGTTTAGTATTGTAATTTCTTTTAGGTTTTTTTTTTTTGTTTTTTTTTTTTTTTTTTTGGTGTGTGTGTGTGTCAATTTAAAGATCCTTAAGTTAGATAATAATAAACAAGTCTAGAAAAACACAATCTCTAAACCAAGGCAGAATTCCTAAAATTTACCCCCAAGTTCCTGTGCCTTTGATAAAAAATTAAATATTGAAACCAATGCACAGGCCTGGTGCCACACACCTTTAACCCTAGCACTTGGCAGGCAGAGGCAGGTAGATCTGTGTGAGTTTGAGGCCAGCCTCGGCTGCAGAGAGAGTTCCAGGACAGCCAGAGTCACATAACACAGAGACCCTGTCTCAAACAAACAAAAACTAACAAAACAAAAACCAAACAACAAAATCAATGCAAAAGCCTACAAAACAATATTTGGTATTATTTCAGTAGCTTCACTATCTCAAAAACATGTAAACATCAGAACTGAAACATTTTTAATGGCCTTACTGTTAAAATATTTCTTTTATATTAGCCCTAAATTTATATAGGATATCAAACTATGTTGGGTGGTGCCAGTGCTTCCTAGAGTTTTTTCTATTAAGTATAGATTGTTACCTTTATTGAAAAGTTAATATAAAAAGCTAAGTAGACTTTTTAAAAAAACAAATATTTACTTATTTTATATGTGTTGCTATTTTGCCTGCATGTATATCTGTGTGAGGAGTCAGAATTCCTGGGCTAGAGTTACAGACAGTGGTGAGCTGCTATGTGGGTGTTGGGAACTGAACCTAAGGCCTCTGCAGGAGCTCTTAACTGATGAGCCATCTCTCCAGCCCCACTAGGTGTGCTTTCAAGACTTTCTGAAAAAACTTACTATAAAGGTGAGCAAGTAAGTGCTACGGCATCTCAACCATATTTCAGATATATATCAATATTTTACAAGCCAAGTGAGCCTCATAAGTGGAGTCAGCTAGCCTTAGCAAAAACGCAACTTTTCTGATATGTAAACTTCCAGTTAGTTAGCAGAAAGAAAGAACAAAAAATTACTAATATTACAAAAATCTCAAAAAACTAGGGAAAGTCTCATAAAAAGTCCTTCACCTAAAGCCTGCAGTGATTCCCTCCTGCCTCTGCTTCCCCGGTGCTGAGGCTACAGATGGGAGCCACTGTGCTCAGCGTAAGATCCGTGCCATAGGGGTGTCCATTTACATTTTTATTTTCTTAAACAACATTAACATTACTTAACCAAAGCTATCATCTGCTAATGGACTAAAGTAAAAAGAATCCTGCCCATATCCCCCAGAAATTAAGAAGTTATCAAGACCAAACAGGAATAAGACAACACTAAGCAAGATGGAAATCCCAACTCACATTGTTTTTGCTTTTAAATTTATAATAGGCAGCATACAGAAAGCTTGCAGTAGTGAGTATGTGTGAAAAGCACATTCAGAGCATTCCAGCCAGGCCAAGCAGAAGTTTCGTACTTAAAACTCTCACACTTACAAACACACGCTGTGAGGGTGAGGCACAAACAGAATCTGTATTTTATATTTAGTTTGCTTGGGTGAAAACAAGAAAGAAGAGCCCAACTACCTCTGAACACTGGGCCAGGCTCAAAATCAAACACTATTTCACTGGGGACAGAATGTAGGAGGGGGCTGGGAGTCCGGGATTGGTATTTCCGAAGACAGCGCATCAGCTGGTTCAAGGGGGCTGTTAGAAGAGAAAGAGAGGGGCAGGCAGACACAGGAAGACAGACACACAGAAGAAATGAAAGAAGTCATGGGGAATAAATTAGATGCTCTGAAGCCTGCTTCACAAAATAACTCTGGACGTTAAAAAAAATCTGCTTATATTTTCACAAAAACCCCCAATGAATTTTTTAGAAAGTGACTTATAACAAGGATAAGAAATGCCACTTGATGTTAGGTACTAAGCAGGCTGTTTACTACTGAGTTAACTGTGATGCCAACATGATGGAAACATTTAAATGCTGGATGTATTCGGCAAAATTATCAGCAGCCACAGCTACTAAGACATATGAAAGTCAAACTGGCAGCAACATTAATTGGCAGGCTCACAGCATAACAAACAACAAAAACTCCTGAATAACCATATGATACAGTTAATATTAAGTACTGTTCAGGCTTGATATTTGGTATCTTCACAGGGGTACGTGGTTTACAGTGTTTACTAGAATAATATAGAGTCTGGGCTTGGACCTATTTGAAGAAGCCAGCTCTACGCATGAGTGCAGTTAAGGCAGCCGAGAAGGCAAGCACAGAGGAGCTCTTGCAAGAATATGTCAGGACCGTCTCAAATGCCCTCTCTTAGGAAACATGGAATACATTACTACAGAGTTCTCCTGCTTTGGTTTTCAGCGAGTCGTGCTATGTAGACTAGGCTAGCCTCAAACTCATGCCCCTCCTGCTTCAGCTGGAAGCACAGGTATGTGCTATCATACTTGGCTCAGAACATTTTCTTAAACAATATTATCTTTACTAGAGGAAAGGCTACATGGAAATTCTGTAAAAAGTCTTAATGTAATCTCTCATTTGGATATAATTTTTTAACATACCACTAAGGGAGTAAGTGAATTTTTCCATTATGGGTCCATTCCATGAAATAAATGTATATTTCAAATAGGTCCAGAAAGTTGACAGGAAATGTTTCATAAAGTCTAACAAACTGAAGAGATGTGGCAGGCAATCTGAAAGAATGATTTAATGGGACTCTAAGCTCTATCTTTGGTGCAGGTACAAAGAAATTTAGAGACTCCAGCTTTGGAGGCGGCAGAAATTAGAAGTGCATGAAACAGCTAAGGATCTCTCTCCTCAGTAGGCGGTACATGAAGACATTCTTTATGTCTTCTCATTTTCTCTACTCGTTATGGATAATTTTAAATTCTGCTACCAGCAAACGATTACTATAAAAACAAAACAAAACCCATTTGGCTTTCTCTACCCATTTTTCTCTGTGTCTGTTTCATGAAAAAGCAACCATAAAAGGAACAAGCAGCAAAGCAATTGCATTTTTGCCTGAAAAAACAAAACAAAACAAAACAAAACTCTAAAATCACTACTTACCTCCATCACTACGAAACCCCTGGTCTCTAATCAAATCCTACAAACAAACAGTAAAGTATGTTTATTCAAAGCACACAGTAAAAAATGTATCACAATAAATTTTCACTATGCATTAGCAGAAGGGTTAATTCAAAACAATACCTGTCTTATAATTATGTCACAAAACAAAGACTATTAAATTAGCTAGTGTACAGGACAAACAGTATAAAGTCTGAGGCACGTGACAACCTAGACCTACGTGAAAGGATTATTAGTCCTGATCTAATGCTGAAATCCATTTCAGCGCACTCAGTGGCTTTGTCAATCCTTAAGAAAACTCTACTGGCACATATTAAGAGCCATAAAAATGTCCATACCCTTTGGTCCTGTAATTCCACTTCTGGGAATTTTTCCTAAGGAAATAATTCAGAAGAAAAAAAGTGATATGCACAAAGATGTTTAGTGCAGCATTATCCATCACACCAAAAAAAAATCAGAAATAATTATTTCCCTATGATCGGCATTTTGACACTTTATGGTTATGGTGTATCAATTTAATGAAGTTGTATGCAGTTACGAAACAATTATGAAACTTAAAACATGAAACCTATTTACATATAATAAAAATATAAAATGAAAATTATACTGAATACTATCATAAAAACGTGGATGTACAAGAAACATTAAAAATGAAGGCAGATCAAAATAGCTCAAATAAGGATTTTGTTTAAATTGGTCTCCATTGTTGAAAATAGAGCTTTTACAGTAGTGCTGGTAGTAGTGGGAATTCTATATGTCATGAAATTTAGATCCTAGTCTGCAGAACCTGGATTAGTTTACTCAGTTTAACCTAAGAGTGAGGTATTGAATGGCCCCAAATGTCTCTGAAAAGGTTAGTTGCAAATAGGCACCATTTTGCTTATTGATTACAGAATGAATTCTTTACGGACACATTTCTACCATGTTCAGTGTATTATATAAAACCTTTAACGCATAAAAACCTTGGTGGTTTCACTAACTTTCTGTGGTTTTGAGAGCTTACAAACACATTGTGAGATGTGGAGATATGAAAAATAATAACAGTTTAAAGAGAGCTAGATCAGTTTGTGGCTAATTTACTACCATTTAAAAGTGGTAGTATTGACAAGACTTTTATCGATACACATTAAGACTAAGATGATTTGGCAGTCCCGATACTGGGTTTCCTTCCAGCTTCTAGACCTGTGAGAACTGGTAACCATGGCGCAAAAGAACTGACACTAGGACTTGGCATTGGTGAAGCAGCTGAAGAGATCTGAGGCGGGGCTGTGAGGAACAGACAGGCATGTGGAAAAGCAAAGGACTTTCCAGACAGAAGGATCCACGGGTGAAAGGTTATATCCCTTTTTTGTTTACCACCCTAGCTCTGAAACTCCTCATACCTATAGACTGGCCAAATGTGGCTTTCTCCACTCTTAGAGACTACTGCCAGTCGCAATTACACTTTCCAATTTCATGTGTGTTTTTAATGCTCCCTGTTGATCTATCTACTTGATCTAGTTTAAATAGGATACTCTAGCATTCTAAAATGATTTCAACTGTTCCCCAGTCTCTTCTAGTCCCTTGTCTCTCCTTCCTATGACTCAGCATCACAGAAGAACCAAACCAAAGAAATTCTGGTAATACCTTTGTTATCTATGGACCCCTGTAAAGTAGCACCAGCTGTGATTTCTAAGTTCATCCATTCTCCTTTTTCTCCTTCTCTCTCCAGGGTGTCATGTGTCACAGGCTAGCCTCCAACTCCTGATCCTTTAGTGTCTTTAGCTCTCAGTGACAAGACTAAAGTGCATACTGCAATGCCTGGTTGGCTTCTATGTACTTTTTTCAGTATGTGATAGTTTGAATAAGAATGGTTCCCATAGCCAGGCTTGGTGGCTCACACCTGTAATCCCAGCACTCGGGGAGGCAGAGGCAGGTGGATCTGTGAGTTCAAGACCAACCTGGTCTACAAAGAAAATTCCAGGACAGCCAGAGCTACACAGAGAAACTGTCTTGAAAATTTGTATTAGCCACAGTGTTAAGAAATTTGCCCAATATCATGCAGTGTATAAAGAGCTATATCTACCTTTAGCTTGTTGTAGCCCCTGCAAAGCATCATTTTCAAGTTCTCTACTTATTATCTCTAACCTCACTCTTTTCATTAGCTCTTTTCTCTCCAGTTACAAAATATGCTGAAAATTTGGTTTAAAAACCACTATTACTCAAGTTTGCACTAAGCTTCAGTTCTTTTGTCATTCCTATATAACCGATAATCAATTTCCTCTCCTGCTTCCTCCTAGTCTACTTGCCAGCCTCTGCCCCCACGGTATTTAATTGTTAAAAACAAAACTCATTTTAGTCCTTATCTCACTTGAATATAAGTGGTAAGTGGCATCCTCTATCAGCTTTTTTGAAGCCCACTTGCTTGGTCTCTGCAGTACCCTTGCAAAGAGCTCATGAAGGCTAACAGAAAAATAATGGCATCTGCTACAATGTTAAGAGTTACCAGCTGTGCTTTCTGTTTCCTTCAGGGTTGCATTTTCTACTCTTTACAATTTTATATACTCTTCAAGTAACATAATTAATGGCCATGGCTTTGGCTGACACAAACACACTAGTTTTCTTCAAGCTTTATTTCTTTCCATTTGAGGTCACAATACTCCCATAGATATTCTAAAGTCACTTGGGTAAAAGCAAAAATTGTCATTTTTCTACAGGTATCTATAGACCCTGCCCAGGTCTATAGCCAAGTATCTATATGCCAGAAAGCCAACTGCTCTTCTTCTCTTTAACCTTTCTCCTCTGCTGATATACAGTGGCTAAGTACCAGAAAAGAAAGCCAGGCTTACACAGCTTAACTCCATTTCAGTCATTTATTAGCTATGTGATCATGGGTTGGTTTCTTGACTCTATAAACTGAATATCCTTCTGAATAAGATAAAGATGATAAATTTCTTATGAAGCATGGCCAAGGAAACATATCTGAATACCACAGTCTTCACTCCCTCAACACATTCTCTCTCTTGCCACTACTGCTACTTGAGCTCAAACATTTACCGTATCCTCTTGGAAGCAAACCCCACACTGCTGACAGTTCTGCCCTTATATATGCTATCATAGGCTTTCCACTGAGCATGAATAAAAATGTTGTCATTAAAAGCTTTCAAACAAGGGAACAGATAAGTGTTATAAACGACTGTCTTGGTGAGAGCGCCAGGATGGAAATGGATAAAGAAAAATTAATGGTAGGAAAAAGTGCAGTAAGTTGTTCGAATGAAGAAATATGGAATCAAATGGTGGTATCAATAAGTCAGAACAATCTGAGTCATGAAAAAAATAAAAGAGTATGATATAAAGTGATTCTTCAAATAGCCAAGGCCAAGGAGCCAGAAGGACAGTCACAAACAGAGAAAAAGGGAAATCGTTTCAAAAGTTGTTTGTTTTCAAATAAAGATGAAGGTTACAAGCTTGAACACAGCTAACCTACAATATGGTTTGACTCCTTATTTTTCAAGCTCCTTCCTCCCATCTCTCTCTCTCCCGCTTCTCTTTTCCTGTGTATGCAGGTCTACATAGAGAAAGGCCACTTAAATGAACTTATTCTCTAAAATACAGGGGGGGGGGGGCGCGCGGATATTTAATAAAAAGTAGAAAGTCTGATTTTATAATCTGTTACTTGTGATTTTATTTTGGTATTTAAATTAAAATTTATAATAAAGTATTTCAAAAGTTCATAATTTAAGTTATAGTTCCAACTATAAGATTTTAAATATAAACATAGAACTGTTTTTGTTGGTTATAATGCCAAACTCATGACAGATCAAATATAAAAATTTATGTCATTTTTATAACACATAAATTGCATAAAAATCTTAGATGACTCATAAATTCCCTCAAGGGCTTCTATTAATTCTTATATTCAAATTCTTAAATTTAAATTAAAATAAAATCATTTTAATTTAAACTTTTACAGAGACAGTATCATAGAAAAAATGAAATAACAGAGACAGTATCATAGAAAAAATGAAATTTAACTGTAACTTGGCAATAGAGAAGTACTTAATATAATCAGAGAAGATGATAAACTTTTTGGATCTATAACTTATGAGCCTAGCATTAAAATGATAAATGAACAGTGGCATTTACTTCCAATCTATATTAAATGTATAACAGAAAACCAAAGAAACACACTTGAATAGTTTAGTTCTAGCAGTGCTAGTATTTACCTCAATATTGACAGGTTCAATTGTGTTTATGTGAACATTGGGAGCTGAGGAGGACCGGTCTCGTTGCCCAAACTGGTTTCGATGATCTTCATCTGCTGGTCGGAAAGGCTGTGGAATTGGAATGGATTTTGAAGGAGATGGACTGGTGAGGATTTGGGACCTGGAAAAACCAAGTCATTGGGAAGATAAGATTTGGAGTAATTATGTTAATAATAATACTTAAAATGAAAGTTATAAGATTTTCTATAAAAAAATGATAAGCTTTAAAGAAACAAAACTCCAGTAGTAATGGCTTTACAAAAACATTAGTTTAAAAAAACATACCTACAACCAGTACTGCCAAAGCTTTGCTCAAAAGGAGACCTTCCAGGGACTACCAATGATAAGAGCAATCGTTCTGATCCAGAAAACTCCAGAGGAGTCTACAAATGGCTAGAAATTACCTGTGGTTAATCAGTAGAAGAGGCCCCTCCCCTTTAAAATTATAAATAGAAATAAAAGCTGCAGGTAGAGGCGAGCTCAATGAGATACGCTTTGTTTCCTATATACCATTCCTCATAATCTGATGTTACTCAAATGAAAATTTGAAGGAAACAGTTATGAAATTACAAATAATTTTCAGAATATACCTGTATATTTCAGGAGCCCCAAAATATAACTGCTGCTCAATGCCAGTGTTGAATGAAATTTCTATCATATCAAAAGGTCATTTCCAAAATTTCAGAAGATAATCTGTATGGTGCCACTTATCTCTTATTTTTCAAAAAATTTTATGTCTAATTATTAACACCAGAAACAAGCAAACAAGAAAAGGACCATATGATATTAAACACTGAAGCAAATATTTTAAACAACTAAAAAATTTTGGTGTGTGGTTGCTGGGCACACATGGAAGCCAGAGACTGGTGCCAGGCGCCTTCGGTTCTACCTTACTTTTTGAGACACAGTCTTCTCACTGAACCTAGAATTTACAATTGGTTAGACTGGCTGGCCAGCAAATTGCAAAAATCATCTTGTCTCTGTTTTCCCAGCACTGGGGTCACAGGTCTCAGACAGTCACAACCCAACTTTTTAAAAAAATTTATTTCATTTATATGAATGTTCTATCTGCATGTACACCTGCCTGATAGAAGAGGGCATCAGTTCATATTATAGATGGTTGTGAGGCACCATGTGGTTGCTGGGAATTGAACTCAGGTCCTCTGGAAGAGCAGCCAGTGCTCTTAACTGCTGAGCCATCTCTCCAGCCCCACAGCCCAATTTTTTAAGAGGCAATGGGGGACCCAAACTCAAACTCTCAAGTTTGCACGATAAGCACTGAGCTACTGCACCATCTTTCCAACCCCTAAGATTATTTTGATTGTAATACTCTAGCAGGTTACAGAATGCCCTTTAAATTTATTATTACTATTATTGTTATTATTTTGCTATAGATAATAGAATCTACGATTACTGGCCTAGTGAACCTGTCATGAAGAACACTGGAAGTCTGAGGCTAGACTATGAACCCCTATAAAGATTGTAGGCCACTCAGAAAAGATCCTCGGGAGCAGGGCAGTGATTACTATTACTACCTGGAGGAAGATAAAGTAAGGATGAGACTGAGCCTCCGCTGGCCGTGGATGGCCCAACACAGACGGAGCTCTTTGCACATACTGGTCACCATTTTACCCCACATTATAAAAACTAACCAGCATCATTTAATTGTTAGTAGATTAGAAAGACAATGTTGAGATAACAAAAAGACAGTCAAGAAAGGAAACTATAAAAGAACAGTAAGGAGATAAAACAGGAGGGGCCAGTGGACAAAAAGGTTCTTGCTGTTAAGCCTGGTGACCTGGCATTGATCCCTGGGGCCCAGTTGGTGGAGGGAGACCTTATTCCCCAAAGCTGTCTTCTGACTTCCACACATGTGCCTTGGTATGTGCATGAGCATACACACATATTAAATAAATATAATAAAAAATTAAGAAAAAAGTACTAGAAATTAGTAGAGTAAAAATTTGGGGAGCAAAACTCAAGAGTAACAAAAAGCCTCTGAATGAAGCACGCCCTCAGAATCTAAAGCACATAATCATAAGGATAAGGAAGTAAGTTTAATTTAGAGGATTCAGAGTAACTACCTGAGTCTGTTTAGAAATGAATAGGAAATAAATATTATCACTAAGAGTACTGGGCATAAAAGCCCAATCACAATTAATGGAATTGGGTTTTGGGAAATTTATCATGTTTCATTTAGTTATCAAAAAATCTCAGTTTGTGTTAAAAAGCTGTCTTTTCTCTTGCTTTATAAAGCTAAGCACAGCCTTTGCTAAGGAAATTTCAAACAGCTATTGTTAGTAAGTATTGAGAAGCGCAAACTGTTAATGCTACTTAGTCTTAGGACAACAGTGCCCTCTAATTCAGGACTGAACACTGGGAAAGCCTGAATTAGCCAGACCTGTGAGAATGGCCTAGTTAATGTACTATGTGACCTAGCACAGGTGGAAAGGCAATACATTATTCCTGAAACTTACTGAGTAAGGACTATGACAGAAATATGTGCTGGATAACAAACCAGAACTCTGTTATAAAGGACAGTGATCAGAACCATGGAGAGTCAAACCCTGCACTCACTGTGGTAAAAGACGAGGGCCTGTTAAGCAAAGCCAATGTGACAGACTCTTACCATTTGGAAGGAGAAAGTATGTCTTGATTTAAAGCTAACTTTTCTAGCCTTTAAGGCAAGTACATGATAACTGTGGACAATATTTTATTCTTATACCCACCTGTACAACATTTTAATTCAATGCTTAACAAAAACAATCCTCTAATTATAATTTGGCTTCTCGTTAATATCTTCTCAAAGAAGTTGGGGGCCATGCAGCACAAGTCTGTATTAGGTGACAGGTATATTCTCATTTAGTCTGTTCTGGTTTTGTTTAATATAAACCAGTATATTCCTAATTCTCATCATTTTAGAAAACTGATAATCTGCATTTGTATACTGTAGAATCTTTCTTTGAAACAAGGTAATGTATATCTAACCTATCTATGAAGGGCCTTGGATACCATCTAATTGGCTTTCTCCCAGTGGTATATAATTGTACTGGTCCTCCCACAAACCTTTTTAATTCTAACATTCTAGAAAATTGCTAATAGTTTAGACTTCAGTTTTTGGTTAAACTATTTACAGTTCTTTTTTTTTTTTTTTTTAAAGCAAAGTGACTGTTTCTGCTCAGTGATAGACAAAAGGAAGGTAGTGATCTCTTTGTGGTCTATGCTGGCCAATGCATTAACTTTTCAGAATTCCTTGGTATGCCCATACTTGTTTCAGGACTGTTATATTTATCAGCACTAATAACAAATGCCATATCATGATATTGAACACAATTGCTATGATGCTATTTTTGGTTGTCAACTTGACTACATCTGGAGTTAACTAAAGCTCAAATGGCTGGACACACTATGAGGGACTTTTTTTCTCAATTAAATCATTTGAAGTGGGAAGACCTAATATAATCTGGATTGTTGAGGCAGAAAGATCCACCTCTAATCCAGATTTTCTGAGTGGGGATCCATCTTTAATCTGAGCCACACCTTCTGCTGGCAGCCTAAATAAAAGAACACAGAAGAAAGAAGCATGCTCTCGCTAGCAAGTCCACACCTTCACTGGCATTAGAGTACACTTCTTCAGGATTCTGGCATATACTGAAGATCATAGGAATAGTCAGCCTCCTAGGCTGAACTATTACTTGATTGCTGGACCTTCCATTAGCAGACAGCCATTGTTGCTCTAGCTACACACACTTTCTCTCTCTGTCTCTGCCTCTAAGTTCAGTATATAAATTCTGTTCTCTAGAGAACCCCTGCTTCTATCTTTATAAAGGTTATTTTACACAGTGACACAAAAGCATTAGGAAATTAACTTGTAGAGAAGTATGTACTTTAAGACTAGAATGCATTTCACTCTAGTTAAGGAAAAATACATGTGGCAGAGGCAAATGGTTTCTGAATTGTAAAACAGCATTCCTTCACTAGAAGACAAACTGTATTGTTACTATTATGACCCTTTAGAGAGGCCAAGCTAATTTTATTATATTCTGCAACTCAGCTCACAGAACTGGGACCTGCCATTAGAAAAGTACCACAGGTCTATAGATTCTGTTAGGAGGAACTGCCATAGCCAAAGGATTAATTAAAGTCCCAAACAAAATTTTGATTTGATCATCTAAAAAACATACAACTAAATGGCAGAGCCAACACAAACAACTTATAATCTGACAACACTAAATAAAGTGCATTTCCTAAAGATAAAAAGATAATATATTATTTAAAATAAAATCTTTTTTATATTTAGAGTTTATTTTTTAGTGTGTGTGTGTGTGTGTGTGTGTGTGTGTGTGTGTGTGTGTGTGTTTACAGGTGTGCAAATGCCATGATGCACAGAAGGAGGCAAGAGAACCAATTTTCTGGAGTTAGTTCTCTTCCTTCCTATTTTTGAGGGGTGGTCTCTTGTTACTGCTATGCTGTATAGGCTTCTGCTGATGTTCTTGCTTCTATCTCCCATCCTGTTGTAGGAGTGCTAGGATTACAGATGTATCACATTTGGCCTTTGTCAAATTTCATAGCCCTATGGCAAGCACTTTTAGTGACTGAGCCATCTCAATTCTGTGTGCGTGGAAGAATGTGCTATGTTATGTGTTACGTCAGAACAAAGAGGGTAGCGGTTTCTATTACTTTTTGTCTTATTTGAGGAAGGATCTCTCCCTGATCCTGGAAATCAAATCTTTTCAACTAGATTGCAAGCCAGCCAGTCCCAGCAATCCTCCTGTCTCTAACCCTCTTAGTGCTAGCATTACAGGTGTGCATGGGACCATGCCTGGGCTGTTACGGGGGTGCTAGGAACTTTATCCTTCTTTCCTGCAGAGCTTAACTGCTGAGCCAACTCTCCAGCCTCCCTCCCTACACTGTGTGTCTCGGGCTGGCCTCACACCTCCTGAGGATGACCCTGAACTTCTGATTCCCCTTCTTCTATGTCCCAAGTGCTGGGAACAAATTCAGGGCTGTGTGTGCTAGACAAATACTCTGCTGACTGAGCTACACATCTAACCTTCAATTTGTTTTAGAGATGAGGTCTCTCTTTAGCCCAGGATGACCTCAAATTCACTGTAATCCTCCTGCCTCAGCCTCCCAAATGCTGAGATTATAGAAATGAGCCATCATTCCTAGAGAAAAAAAATATTTTGATAAATTTTTAACCTGTGAAACCTCAGGAAGGCTGGCTTCATAAAAATTGAAGATCTGTTAAAAGTACCAACTTATTGTTATCATTCTTAAAGGTATGAGTGTAAAGAAATAAGGGCCGGCCAAATGGCTGTATGTGTGATTGTCATGAAAGGCTGATCCCTGGTTCTACAGTGGAAGGAGAGAAAAGACTCCAGAAAGTTGTTCCCTGACGTCTACACATGCACCATAGCATATCATACCTGCACAAACATCTACACAGTACTGCTCAGACAGTAAGTAAATAAATGAATGTTTTTAAAGTCTAAAGAAATAACATACTGTGAAGAATAGGAGAAGGTAATATTAAGACAAATACCTGTCCACTAAATATTTCTGAAATATTCTAGGGCAGAACCAATCAATCTCTCAATCTCTCTGTCTCTGTCTCTGTAACAGACCTGGCTGTAAAGACTAGTTCAAAGTACATGTCCATTAAACTTTCTTGAGTACATTCTATCTTCTTGCATTCTATAAATATAAATTATTTATGTTCTTATTACAAAGTCAAATACACTCTATTATGCTTTATACTTTAAAAAAAAAATCATCAAGCATGGTAGCACATGTCTTTATTCCCAGCATTTAGGAGGCAGAGGGCAGTAGATCACTGAGTTCAAAGCCAGCCTGGTCTACAAGGCGAGTCTAGGACAGCCAAGGCTACACAGGCCAGCCTAGTCTACAAAGTAAAGTCCAAGACAGGTAGGGCCTCACAGAGAAATTCTGTCCTGAAGAGAAAAACAAACAAACAAACAAACAAACAAAGAAACAAAGCAAAAAACAAAATACAGAGGCTGGCCATAAGAATTTTATGTTTTTTTTTTCCACAATTGCTCTTAAAATATAGCCTACACTAGCTTTAATGCCATTGATTGATGACTCTGTGTGTGTGCGTGTTATTTTTTGAGACAATAACTCACTGTGTAGACCAAGTCAGCCCCCAACTCACAGAGATCTGCCTGCTTCTGCCTCCCGACTGCTGGGATTAAAGAAGTGAGCCACCATACCAGGCTTTTAATCTCATTCTGTACCAAATGCATGCAAATGCTTGAATGCTGTGATAAAATACATTATTGGAGAAAAATATGTATAATATAACAGTTCCAGTGTTGGAAAGGTTTACAATTACCTAAAAGATCCAAAGGAAGACAGTTCAAATAGCATGTCATTAAAGAGCAGGAATAACATCATACCCAATAGAGTCTGAGGGGGGTGCGGAAGGGGATCCCGATGTCGGGGCAGTCTCTGCTAAGGAGGCCTCCTCCTGTGGTACTGGGTGATGCCCAAAGAACTTGGAGACAAACAGCAAACTGTGAGGCAAAAACAAAACAAAACAAAACAAACCTAACTTGTGCAAAACCCAGAAGCTTCAATACACAAGAACACAGAGGTAATGAGAAAATATGAAATCAAGTTTTACTTTCAGAAAGGATTGTTAAAACCCAATTAAGTGTATTTTTGTCTACAGGTTTCTTTTTAAAAAATTATATTATACTTTCAAGGGCACCCTCAGATCTAAAACTAATTGTTCTTTTCAGTCAACTTCTATATATTACAGGGGGAAAGTCAGGCTTGGTGTTTTAAAAATTAGAAGAAAAATATCTAGCACTAAGTTAGATTATCCTTTTTATATCGCAAAGATCCATCTGTCTCTGTCCCCCAAGTAGCTGCTAGGTTAGATGTGACATCATGATTTATTTTAAGTCAAACTCCATTTCAGCAGCAGCAAAAGATTACAATAGACTGCATCAATTTATTAGGCATACTACAGAATAAAGGAAAAAAAATTTAGAAAGAAAGAAAATTTGTGTAATTATTCCCTTAAATAAAGGGAAAGTGCTAATGGTGAACTAGACAGACAAGCGTGAGGTGAAGAGTGTGGGAAGATTACCAACATAATTGGTTAAACAGATAACAGAATCAGACTCATTGTCCAAAAATGCAATAGTCAACTTAATTCAAACACTATTCTATATCCAGCCCCAAACTATATAAAAGTGATTTCTAAGGACTAGTAGGTGTTACATAAACATGTTACTAGCATGAAACATAAGCTTTATGTGCAGCGGACCCAGTGCTCATTTGTCTGAGAGAGGAGTTGCCTGTAGTATTTGTTACTTCTACAATTCTGTAACAACTGCATTGGGCAGAACATCCCTCATGATTTTCAATGTATACTAATTTTACATTATGAAAATTTAATATAAAGTAGAAGCAAAGAGGTTCTTTGTGGATTACTTACTCAAGTTGGTCATAATTAACACACATCAGTGGAACCTCTGTACTACAACGCTGGTGAAACTTATAACCACAGGTTTGACAGCGGAAACCCTGGAAAAGCAGCTTTCGACAAAAGTCACAAAATGCTAGGGTGAAAAAAGTTTTCCGTACCTGCAAAGTGAAAAATCATAAAGGGTTTCAATTACTTGCAAGAATCCTTTTTATAAGCCAACATATTATATTCACTTTCTTACTTAAAATAACAATTTAATATATTTATATCATAAAAAGTGACACACCAAAACACATTAAAACCATGGGTATTGAAATCCTATCTCATCCTAACTCAGAAATCAAGACGGTACAAAAATAAAAGAATTGAGCCTGATGTGTTAGCTAATCCCTAGTGGTCAGTCAACAAGCAACATTTACAGAGACTCATACATGAAATTCTCAAAAAATTAAAAAATCTGAATTAAAAGGAATAACTAATTTTAAGCTTAACAAGATAAAAAGGTACAAGTAGAAAAAGGAGAGAGAAAGGCAAAGGAAGGAAAAGCAAAGTTATCTTTTAGTTACTATACAAGAGGGAAGCAAAGTAAATGGATGCTAGTGCTGACAGCACAAGAAACAAAGACAGACTTATTTAAACTCTCATAGGTATCAAGCAGAACAACAAGATGGAAGAGAGGATGGGGAGAAGGCAAATGAGCTATTCCTAACAGTATATGATGTCTAAGGTTGATAAAGCAAGAAATCGTGGCTAAAAGATATCTAGTAATATGAAAATAATTACCCAAGAGCTTAACAGAAACTATTAAAAATTATCAATGGCTTCATGAAATCTACACTGTAATTTTATTAAGGTGTAGTGGAGATTATTTTATCTGACCAAAGAATTATGAACTCAATTTTTGTAACACAAGATATATTATTATTGAATTCAGCAACTTCTTTTTTGGTTTTGTGGGATAGGGCGTCTCTGTATAGTCCTGGTTGTCCTGCAACTCACTCGGGAGACCAGGTAGCCTCAAACTCACAGACATCAGCCTGCCTCTGCCCCCCAAGTGCGCCTCAAACTCACAGACATCAGCCTGCCTCTGCCCCCCAAGTGCTGGTGGTAAAGATGTGCGCTAGCACCACCGGACAAATTCAGCAACTTCTCAGAGTTCAGCTCTGAAATGTGGATAATAGGGAAGGAAACTTCTCCCCTCAAACTTTAACATACTGTTTAGATACCTCTAGAACAATGTCTGATGTGGACTTATTTTTAGTTTATGCTTTCAGATGAACTTCTTTCTTCATATAACAGAATAAATAAATATTCAAAATTCTTTAAAAAAATTATCAGTGACTTTTGGTTACTACATCGATTAAAGAAACTACACTGTACTAAGGGAACCCTTTGTTCCCAAAGGGAGAAATTATATAAAAATGTGTATATAGTGTAGTAAATAAGAGGCAGAACTCACAGCTCTCTACCTGCTTCTGCCTCCTGGTCTGAGATTACAGAGCTGCCTGGCTGTAACAGAACTCTTAACAATGGCTACTTCAGAATACTGATAGCAAGGATGACTTCATTCTTTGCTGTGTATTTTCTTTAAAAAAAAAAAAAAAATTTATTATTATGTATACAGTGTTCTGCCTGCATGTACACCTGCAGGCCAGAAGAGGGCATTAGGTTTTTACCACAGAATGTTGAGAGCCACCATGTGATTGCTGAGAATTGAACTCAGGACCTTTGGAAGAACAGCCAGTGCTCTTAACCACTGAGCCATCTCTCCAGTCCCTTTGTTGTGTATTTTCAATCATCTTGGTTTTCATTTTTTAAAAACCCCAAAGTAATAAATGTATTTTTATTATAATCTAATATATACTTGAACTTATATAGCAGTATTTAGATCAAGTATAACTTAGAATTTTACACCCTTTATTACATATAAATGCTTTTTATGATACATTTAATGTAACACCAAATTACATCTCCCTTTCAGTTTAAATGGTCTTGAACTTTCAAGCAGACTCTTGTTTCTGCCTCCCAGGTGTGAAAAGCACATCTGCTCTGAAACTTTCTTTTATTTTTTGGAGATAGGGCCTTACTGTGTAGACCAGGCTGTCCTTCAGTTCTCAGTCATTTGCCTGTCACTGCTTCCCAGTGCTAGGATTGAGGTGTGTGCCAGAATACCAAGTTCAAAGTTCTATTTTCTTTTCTTTTCTCTTTCCTACCCTTTCCTTTTTTTTTTTTTTTTTTCTTTCTTTCCTTCTTGGGTTTTTTTTTTTTGAGACAGGGTTTCTCTATGTAGCCTTTGCTCTCCTGGATTCTTTGTAGATCAGGCTGGCCATGAACTCAGAGATCTGCCTGCCTCTGCCTCCCAAGTGCTGGAATTATAGGTATGTGCCACTGTACCTGGCTCAAAGTTCTATTTTCAAAAAATATTTATTTAATAAACAGTTACTGAAAATTATAGTCTGGCAAATAATCCATTCTGGCCTTTCAAGAACCTTTACATAGAGGGATCTGCTTTCTTCAGTTTCCCCATTACTTGAGAAAGCATGTGAAAAAAGCAAATGCTTGTTTCTAGCTTTTCTCCTTTTCCATTTGCCTGTGACTATACAGACGAAAAACTACCTCCTTTGATATTTAATTGCCAAGCTAAGCATCTTTAGTACTGCTACAAACACATGAATATCATCTGACTGTTTGCCAACCACTCAAATCAATCTCACAGACACGTGTCGTTTGATGAAGGCTGAATGCCCTTCATCTGCCTACCTAGTGCTTCCCTGCTGCCACTCATGTGCATCTATTGTTTTACACACACACTTGTACGTATATGCATATGTCGGGGGCGGAGGAAAGGATGGGACATAGAGAAAAGAGCGGAACATCCGAAGGGTAAAGATAGCGGTATGATTTCAGACGGATTTTACACAAACCATGTCTGAAAGATACCTTTGTGAATAAAGATGAACCAAAAAAGATCTACTATTTCTTCTGGGTGATAGCTTATGCACAATCTAAAATAGCATCTAAGCCTGTCTAAAGATATGCGGCAAGTTAGGGAGTGGGGTGTGTGGCTAAGAGGCCACTGCACACTGGTGACAAGCTTAGGCCACTGCACACTGGTGACAAGCTTAGGCCACTGCACACTGGTGACAAGCTTAGGCCACTGCACACTGGTGACAAGCTTAGGCCACTGCACACTGGTGACAAGCTTAGGCCACTGCACACTGGTGACAAGCTTAGGCCACTACACACTGGTGACAAGCTTAGGCCACTACACACTGGTGACAAGCTTAGGCCACTGCACACTGGTGACAAGCTTAGGCCACTGCACACTGGTGACAAGCTTAAGGCAGGTTTACCAAATGCAAAAAACACAAGAAAAGGTCTCAAGGAGAGTCTAACACTCAACTGCTCTAACTTTCCATCCATTACTTTTACAAAAATCTTACTTTACTAGATAGATTTTTACATCATACTTCTTCTTCTTCTTCTTCTTTTTTTTTTTTTTTTTTTTTTTTTTGTTTTGTTTTGTTTTGTTTGCATTTTTTGAGACAAGATTTTTCTGAGAAGTACTGGCTGTCCTGGAACTTAACTCTGTAGACCAGGCTAGCCTTGAATTCACAGAGAACCACCTGTCTCTGCCCCCTGAGTGCAGGGATTAAAGTCACGTGGCACTAGTGCTGGACTTATTTGTTGTTCTTTTAAGCGATACAGTACATGTTTTTTAAATTATATAGAAAGAATTAACAAAACTTTTTAGATACAAGATTTTAAAGAACAGAACTTAGGAAAATTATCAATCATATTATTTGTTTTTCATATTCCCTAAAAAAAGAAAAAAAAAAAAAAAAAAAAAAAAAAAAAAGAAAAGAAAAAGGAAAAAAGAAAAGAAAGAAAACATTCAATAAACTGACCGCTGGGTATGGTGGCACAGACCTCAGCACTCGGGAAGAAGAGGCAAGTTTGCTACTGTTATGAACTGTACTGTAAATAAATGCCTGTGAGGTTGAGGCCAGCCTGGTCTACAGAGTGACTATCAGGACAGCCAAGGCTACACAGAGAAACCCTGTCTTGAAAAACCAAAACCAGAGAGAGACCCTGGCCATTTCTGACAGCTCATAGGCGTGAAGAGGCACATACAAAGTTGTGCGTTGTGAGCGGAACATTCTCCAGCACTTCCACGTGCAGCTCCTCGCCAGTGAGCCAGGAGATATCCGTGTCCCAGCCAATTGGCTTCTTCTCTCTGAAAAAAATGTAGGCGAAAACCTTTCTTGATTATCGTATCCCAAAATATATATAAACATCATGCTAAGATATGAAAATAGTTACAGAACAGCTAACACTGAGGTTTGGCCCCCTATTTTCATATTAGAAATTTAGGTGTTAGTTTTTAAGTTTAACTTTAATAAACTACTGCTCTTAGACGAAAGCAGTGTAAGTATATTCACTCTAAGCTGGTCCTGAAAAACCGACAACAGTCAAAACCGAATTGCTACTAGGGTTTAAAAAACAAACCACGAACCAACAAAAGCCACAAATATGGTCTTATCTACCAACAGAAAAAACAGAGCATTCAAGGTACAATATGCCTCAAGATGTAGATTAAAATATAACTTCTTGGAACAATATTACTTTATGAAAAAAATGCTTCAATATAAACCATAAATCTTGGAAGACTTTTTGTGGAACTATGAGCTTGTATTTAAAAAGGAGGACTGAAGAAATGCACATTGTCTACACAAATCACATGCCAACGCAGTGGTTCTGGATCTACCTAATGCTGTGATGTGACCCTTTAATATAGTTTCTTATATTGTGGTTATCCTCACAATAAAATTATTTTCACTGCTACTGATAACTGTAATTTTGCTACTTTTATGAACTGTACTGTAAACAAACACGTTTGTGTTTTCCAATGCTCCTGGGCAACCCCTGTGAAAGGCTAGTTCAACCCCAGGTTGAGAGCTGCTATTCTAATGGTTCACAAATTATAGAAACTATAAACTCTAATAAAGGAATAAATAGTACAACCACACACATTATCAATGGCCTCTTAAGATTTCTTTAAGAGTAGTATTAGTACAATATTTTAAAGTTGATATTCTAAATCTTTTAGGAAAACATATTTTCTCTCTCTGTCTCTCTTTTTAATGTGTATTGTTGTTTTCCCTGCATGTAAGCCTATGTACCTCATGCATGCCTGAGGAGACATAATAGCGATAAATCTCCTAGAACGAGGTATAGATGGCTAGGAGCTGCCATATGGGTACTGGGAATTGAACCCAGGTCCTCTAAAAGAGCAGCCAATGTTAACAGTCCCTGCATTATTTTTCAATTCCCTAGATTTGGATAAAGACCACAAAACAGGGCTGGAGACATACAAACCATACCCATCCTGAATTCTGTAGACAGCACAGCACTCTGGGATGAGGCCTCTCATCATCAGTGCCTTCTTCAAACTGTCGCGGACTGTAACACCACATCGGGCAGGTACCTACAATATAAATGCATGTAAGAGGTAAAGAGAAGGAGGCTTTCTTTCAAATCATTTCTTTCTTTTTTTTTTTCCTTCGAGACAGGGTCTCTCTGTGTAGCCTTGGCTGTCCTGGACCAGGCTGGCCTCGAACTCACAGCTATCCACCTGCCTCTGCCTCTTGAATGTTGGAGATTAAAGGTATGTGCTACCACACCCAGCTTTCTGACTTTTTTTTTTTAATTTATTATTATGTATACAGTGCTCTGCCTGCATGTACACCTACCCACCAGAAGAGGGCACCAGATCCATTATAGATGGTTGTGAGCCACCATGTGGTTGCTGGGAATTGAACTCAGGACCTTTGGAAGAGCAGTCAGTGCTCTTAACCTCTCACCCACCTATCCAGCCCCTCCTGACTAACTCTTAACTGGTGCTTATATTGAAATGCCAATGAAGTCTGATAGATTGTCAGGAATGGTGACATCACAGCTTTTGAGAGGCAGATCTCTGTTAGAGACCAGCCTGGTCAACTTAGTGAGTTATAGGCCAGCCAAGCCTACAACTGAAACCATGTCTCAAAAAACAAACAAACAAACAAACGAACAAACAAACAAACAAACACTAATTAAAAAGAAATCTGCTAACTATGTAGACTTGACACAAAACAGTTCTGTCTTTCCTATCCTTGTTTAAAATGGATGAGCCCATTTGCATGGCTCTCAATATGCAATGATAACGTTTAACACAAGAGCAAAACAATGGCAATAAACAGTGACTCACCACGGTCCTCTGTTTGTTGGGCAGGAAGACTCTAACGATAGGTTTTTGTGGTGACTTGGGGTTGTTTCGTGATACATCTGTGGGAGTTTGAAAAACTGAAAGAGATGAAGGTAGCACTGAAAGGCTAGACGAAGAGGAGGATGTAACGGTGTCCATTGATGCAGAGCTAGAAACAGAAACATCAGTTCCATTCCCCAGGGATTCCAATAGCTGCTGCTCTCTTTGCTGGAGGGCATCTAGCTTGCTGGTGTACTCTTCATAGGCCTATAAAATAAAGAAGACTCACATTGCATCTGGACTTTGCTCTGACATTCACAAAAGAAAATATCAATATGAATTCAGTCTTTGAATACAACTTTATAATTTAAGACAGGGTTTTAAGCTATAAGTTACAACGTAATATGAAAATACTACAAATATTCTCACTTCTAAATGGAAAAAAGTATCTATTATAAGACATTAGTTTATTATGTTGGCTGGATGGTGGTGGTGCACGCCTTTAATCCCAACACTTGGGAGCCAGAGGCAGGTGGATAGCTGTGAGTTTGAGGCCAGCTTGGTCTACAAAAATGAGTCCAGGACAATCAAGGCTACATAGAGAAACCCTGTCTCAAAAAAACAAAAACAAAAAAACCATGGTATTTTCCAACTTTCTGGCCAAAGAGTATTTTACTTTCCAAATCACAAGTTTAGCATAAGGCAAAATATGTAATAATACATTGCATCAAGGATAGGTAGGTGTCTCTTCCTCTATCTAATTTTATTTTTCAGAAAAGTTGTAGGCATACCAAGTCTCATAGACTTTGGTAGCAAACAATCATTGCTATACTTATTTGAAATGGATGATTTCATTTGTATGAATCTGAATATGTATATTTGCATACATGTGAGCGCACACAAACACACACATAGAGAGAGGGAGGGAGGATGTAAAGGGAGAAGTTATTAGAGATAAATGCTACAATTCAAGAGTGAGTTACATAGTGCCAGATTACTGTCTCACTGTCAACAACAGAACCTCGGTGAGGCTTAGAGATTTGTAGTTATTATCTTCTTTCTGAAATAACTATAGTTATTAGTTAAAATAGTCTATTCTTTAAAAAAAAAATACTTTCTCATTATGGATTCCTTTCCCCCAAGATAGTATCTTTTTATTAATTATTTGGAAATTTCATACAATGTACCCCAGTAATACGTGCTTTCTATTCTTCCCAGGTCCACCCCCTCCTACCCTTTCCACCATCATCACTACCCCACCAAAAAAATGAAAAAGAAAAAGAAAGAAAAAAACTCCACCAAGTTCAATTTGTGTTGCTCACATATGAAGTATGGGCACACTCCCAGTGGCCAGCCCTTAAAGAAAACTGAGGCCTTCCCCACACCCCTGAGAGAAGCCATCAACTGTAAAGAGCTACACTTCAGCATCCTTATCACAAATCTTAAGGACTCTCTTCCATAGTTTCCTGTCTGGATTTATATTTTTGCTGGGGGTAGGGGGTTGTCACAGGAGCCTTCAACGTCTCTGATTCTCAGTTATGAGTCTGCAGTTATTGATACCACTGCAAAAGAAGCTTCCCTGTCCACAGCACCAGTGGCAGCATGGATACTGGACATGGTCTCCAGCAGCAGCAACATGGACCATGGACTTTCACACTGCCTCTGACGGTAGCAAGGACCAAGGACATCATTCCGGGATCCTGCAGCAGCCGTGATCACGGACATCAGCGTTCTCTCTGGTGGCATTCTCAATTATCTCTTTTCCCAACAAATGGTGCTTAGCAAGTGAGAATTTGATACCTTACAACCACAGGGAACTCTGGGCCACTATCAGTATATCCCATTTGACAAAAGCTATGAAGTCAAATGACCTACCATATTAAATACCAAGTTCTAAAGGAACAGAATGATGCTGAAAGTAAAAGGTAGAACTAATTAGAATGTAACTGTGCACAGTTCTTTCAGACAGTAGAAACCTCTTCAGCCCAGAGCAATTTAGCCCTATTGCATCTCTACCATGCCAAATGATGCAGTACCACAAACATTTATGAAAGTCTATAAGAAAGATTCAAAGGCATTTCCCTTTTCTCAGCAGTTTTCTGGGCTAGAAAGATGGCTCAGCAGGTAAAAGAGCTAGCTGAGTAAGCCTGAAGACTTGAGTTTGATCCCTAGAACCCACAATAAAAGGAAAGAGCCAACTCCTCAAAGCTGTCTTCTGACATCCACATGCATGTGCACGCTCCTGCCACATGAGTGCATCATAACACAATACCCTAAATAAAATTTTAAATGATTATTGGGTTATAAAGAAACTGGTGAATGTAATTTTACTTGTGTAGTATGCATAGGAATTTGCATTCCTGGGCTGGAGAGATGGCTCAGTGATTAAGAGCTCTGGCTGCTCTTCCAGAGGTGCTGAGTTCAATTCCCAACAACCACATGGTGGCTCACAGCCATCTGTAATGGAATCTGATTCCCTCTTCTGCTGTCCATGAAAACAGAGCACTCATATACATAAAATAAATAAATATTTAAAAAGGAAATTACATTCCTGCTAACAGGCAATAATGTAGAATGAGATGGGGCTTAGAGAGGAAGGCAGTTACATGAACGGGTGAAAAATAAAAAGAGAGACTTGTGTACAGAAGAATCTGATAACAAAGTAAGAAGGTAGGCTATATTTTAAGACATGGGGGGGCATATATTCCTAAACTGAATGTTATGTAATATGTAAGAAACCGCAAGAAGTCGGTATAAATCTGTAGAATTTAAATGAAGAACAGGTACACAAGAAAACAGTAAGATTGAGGAGATGGGCAAGGGATCAGATTGTAGAATGTTTAGGCCATGCTAGGAAATTAGAATTTCATAAGCATATAGGAATTATCTAAGGTAGGGGAGAATAAAAGAGCAATTTCATTTCAATAAAGGGCACAGCACTCTGATATACTGTATGCACATCTTACCGAACAACTTTTGAAAGGAGAAAATATAATAAAAGTACTGAGGTAAGGAGCCTAAATGCTAAGAAAAAAGTCCTCTTTTACCATTTGCTAGTTGCCCAATCCTGGTTGAGAACTGTCACAAACAGAACAGACCATTACCATCAAATCTGTCGGAGCTGAAATTCTGTTTAGCTTTCATATCCAGTGGCTAATTAGTAAGGGTGCCTTTCTCAATGTTTCATTTATTAAGTCCTTAGTTACTCAATAAACACTTATTGTTCTTCTCTATACTGCCACTGATTATGCGCAGACTAAAAAACAGACAAGATTGACAATTCTTACCCTTGAAGGTTACATACATGCTATCTGGGAGACACATTCTTTCTTACATAGATCAAACAGTCTTATTTACTGAAGTCTACGCAAGCATGTTTATTGTATGAAGTAAGCCTTATAAAAAAAGGAATGAATGGAGACAATGAATTTTCCAAATGCTCTTTCCTTATCAAAGTATTAACGTTAAAATTTTGAAAATATACCTACTCCATCATAGACTATAAAGTATTATTTCACTACATTATCAATAGCTCTTTTTCATCCTCACAGTCCAATCTAACAAGTTACTTCAGCTGCATTCAGTGTTGTACTGGCTGGTTTTAAGTCAGCTTGACAAGCCGGAGTCATCTGAGAGGAGGGAGTCTCAACTGAGAAAATGCCTCCTTAAGATCGGGCTGTAAGCAAGTCTGTAGGGCATTTTCTTACTTAGTGATCAATGTAGAAGGGCCCAGAGCATTGTGGGTGGTGCCACCCCTGACCTGGTGGTCTTGGATGCCATAAAAAAGCAGGCCTAAAATGAAAATTTAGTTTTCTCCAAGGGAGGCTCATGCAGGAAATAAACTTCTCTTCAGGACAGCTGCATGTCCAGCAGATGACCAACAGAAAACAAACTCAGCAGCATCTCTGGAGGTTCCTTGTCTCATAATGTCGTGTTGACATCCCCTCTTTTACATTTATCTTATCTTTTATCTGTATTTATCTTATTTATATTTTCTCTCTTTTTACCATACAGATCCTTTGCACATATATCAGTTTCCAATTTAAGGTTTTTATGGGATTCCTGAGTCTGCATCTGTATTTGTTTCTTTTGCCCTTCTGGGGCTCTTTTCCTTTTGTCTGTCTGTTTTGCTCTATCCCGGTATGTTAGTTCTTGTTTTATCACATCACGTTATGTTATATTACATTAATTATTATTATTCCTTTAGAAGCCTGTGTGTGTTCTAATGAGAGACAGAAGGGGAGTGGAGCCAGATGGGAGGGGATATAGAGAAGATCCGGGAGGAGCAGAGGGTGGGGAAGCCGTAATCAGGATATAGTTTGAGAAACAAATCTATTTTCAATAAAAAGGGGCTTAAAATAAAAGGAAGCAGGCTGAGCAAGCCACGAGGAGCAAGCTGGTAAGCAGCACTCCTTCATAGTTTCTGCATCAGGTCCTGCCTCTTCCTTCTTGCTCATTTGAGTTCCTGCCTTGGCTTCCCTCAATGACCTGATTCAGGATATGTAGGCCAAATAAACCCTTGCCTCTTCAAATTGCTTGGTCATGGTGTTTCATCATAGCCATAGCAATCCTAACTGTCGAATCCAATTATTTTTCTAATATCCTTGCCTTAGAAAATCCTCTATCTCATCTCTTAAGGCATTTATTTTCATTCTGTCTTCAAGACCCAGAAACACTTGCTCACACACAAAATTGAAATGATGCCAGGATCTCACTTTGGAATGTTCACACCCTTGAATGAGCACTACTCCACCTAGACTTTACATCTCACTAGCACATGAATAGGTTTAGGTCAACATCAATACCTGGGAATAACATCTTCCCAGACTTGGGTCCTTACTGTGTTCTTTACCATATTTTGTGTTTTATTATTCCAACATCAACATCCATTGTGTCTTTGATTCTTTAGTTAATTCTTGTTCTTTCTTGATAAGATTGCTAAATTCCAATTTTTGGAAAAGTTGACTATTCAACCACTCCCATCCCCCCCCCCCCCCACATTACTAACCACTGCTGGAGAAAATAATAAAACCAGGCTACCAGTTAGTTCCATTTTCTAGTTACAAAACTTAAAATTGCCTGATTTTTCAAACTACCATCTGAACAGCTTTTTATTGTTGGTTTTTGTTGTTGTTGTTTTGGTTTTGTTTTGTTTTTTCCAAGACAGGGCTTCTCTGTGTAGCCCTGGCTGTCCTTGAAACTCACTCTGCAGACTAGTCTGGTCTCAAACTTAAGAGACCCACCTGCCTCTGCCTCCTGAGTCCTGGGATTAAAAGAGTGTACCACCACCCCTGGCCCCTGAATAATGTTTAAAAATAACATATCAGGGGGCTGGAGAGATGGCTCAGAGGTTAAGAGCACTGGCTGCTCTTCCAGAGGTCCTGAGTTCAATCCCTAGCAACTACATGGTGGCTCACAATCATCTAAAATGTGATCTGATGCCCTTTTCTGGCCTGCAGGTGTACACGCAGGCAAAGCACTGTATACATAATAACAAATAAATAAATCTTAAAAAAAAAATAACATCAGCTGGGCACAATGGCACACACCAGTAATCATAACACTTGGGGAGCAGAGGCAGGTGGATCTTCTGTGAGTTTGAGGCCAACCTCTTCTACAAAGTGAGTCCAGGACAGCCAGGGCTACACAGAGAAGCCCTGTCTTGAAAAAAACAAACAAACAAAAACAAAAAGCCAAAACCCCCCACGAAGCCGAAAAACAACATGCCACATTCTTTATAATATTTATTTTAGCTGTTTCTATTTTTCCCAGAATCCCCAAATCTAACATTTAATTCATTTAAAAAATAACATTCTGTTCAAATTTATTCTGAAGATCAAAGCTATCAAATAAGGATTAAGTTACAGAAGGAATTCAAAGCCAGCCTATGCAACTTAGGTTAGACCTTGTCTCAAAGTTAAAAAATCAAAAGAAGGGTGGTTGCTGGGTGTGGTGGTGCCTTTAATCCCAGTACTCAGGAAACAGGCAGCAGGAATCTGAGTTCCAGGGCATCCTGGTCTACATAGTGAGCTCCAGGACATGCAGGGATATGTACAAAGACCATGCCTCAAAGAACAGAACAGGACAGGACAGAATAGGAGTAAAGGATCTGAATAGATAATTCTTAGAAGATACACAAATAACTAGTACATAGAACATGCTTAAAACCAATTCTTTCTAGCAAGTTGGCAACCAAACCAAACTGAGATACTAGTGCATACCTACTACAATGGTTACAATAAAAACAAAATGAGAAATAACAAGAGTTATGTTATGTAAGAATACTGTGTTGACTGTTTTTTTTGGATCTAAAATGCCTCCCAAAGGCTACATGTAAAAGGCATGGCCCTTACTATCGCGGTAAAACCTGTAGGAGGCAAGGCCTAGTGTACAGAAGTAAGATTATTAGGGACATTTCTTCTTTGAGGTGGGGTTTCAGGAATGTAGCCCTGGCTCATCTGGAGCCTACAGACTGCCTCGGCTCCTGAATTCTGGCTCCTTTTTATTTTTTTCTTTGCTTCTTAGCTGCCGTGAAGCAGTGCTCTGGATACCATGTATCAGGTACAGAAACAAGTAGGAAAGCAACTATGGCTAGCAAGACAGCGCCCACTTAGGGCACATGCCACCAAGCCTGACAGCCTGAGTCCAGTCCCTGGGGCCCACACAATAAAAGGAGAGAACTGACTCTTGCCAACTGTCTTCTGACCTCTATACACACAACACAGTACATATCCATGCACATGTACAGACATCTGTATGTATGGGCACAGACACACATATGAAAAAGCATAAACTTTTTTTTTCTTTTCGAAACAGGGTCTCTCTGTGTGGCTTTGGCTGTCCTGGACTCGCTTTGTACACCAGGCTGGCCTCGAACTCACAGCAAACCACCTGCTTCTGCCTTCCTAGTGCTGGGATTAAAGGCGAGCGCCACCACCCCTGGCCTGCATAAACAATTTTTTATCTTTATTTTTTATAAACAATTTTTTAAAGCATCAACACTCTATTTTCCACAGAAAAGATACTTAAATTCATTAATTGAATATCAACAAGAAAAATACGAGAAACAGAAGAAATCCTGGAAACAATTTTCAGGGGCAAGCACATTTTTTTTCTTCCTTTAGGATTAAAGTCGTTGATGAGTAAACCACAGATCAACCAACAAGATAAATTTCAAATTGTGTGACATTATGAAAGTGAAGCCTGCGTTACACTGGAGATCCCAATTATGTTGGAGAAATCAGAGCTGTGAGCTATCTGCCACGGAGAGTTGCATACTGGGAGTTGAATCAGGCCAAGAGAGAGATGTGTGTTACAGCCAACAAAGTGGCACAGAGCTGAATTTTCTCGCTATGCCTCCATTCTGGCCTTGTGGAATGGTAATATAAACCCTGTGCCAGTATACATTGGAAGCATGTAATTTACTTTTTGATTTTATAGAGGGTTACAATTATGAGGTGACCTGGAGTCTCAGGAGAGACTTGGACTTGGCTGGAACTAAATAAAGTCTGCATTATTATGTGGCCATCAGCTTATTTGCTAGAGATGGAACGGAGTGGGCTGAGTAAGAACAGCACCTCTTTCCTCAGGCATGGAGAAGAAGATACAGAGAGGCAGGCAGGGCGGTTCAGTGAGTAAAGGTATTTCCCATCATGCCTGGCAACCTAAGTTCCATCCCCGGGACCAACATGGTTGGAAAGAGAAAAAAATTCTTGAAAAATGTACTCTGGCCCACACACATGAATGAATGAAAAAAATAAATTACTAATTAAAAAAAAAAAAACTTGTAACTAAGTGGCTAAAACCCAAATTATACAGACATTTCTTTAAAGAGTATGTCCAAATAAACAATAAACTGTAAAAAGATGCCAACACCATAGTCATTAGGGAAATAAAAAACAAAGCTACAATAGACTACCACTTTACATTAATTAAAATGGCTATTATCATACTTTCAAGGCAGAGGCAGGCTGATCTCTGAGTTCCAGGCCAGCCTGGTATATAGAGTAAGTTCCAGAACAGCCACAGCTATAGAGAGAAACCCTGTCCTGAAAAACAAAAACAAGAACAACAAAAGCCTATTATCAAAGCTACTCAGTGTTGGTGAGGATACTGCAAAAGTAGAATCCTTGTGCATTCACTGACAGTTAAGACTACAGCTAGGTGACGGCAGGAAGAATTCAATTATCTTTCAGCCATGGCCATTCAGCACTTTTTGCAATCCAAGCATCCACAAATAGGCAAGTACTCTACCACAAGTATTACCCCTGGCAAGGAAGGAGAGTTTTACACATCTACTATCCACACCGAAACATGTATAAGCCTTGAAAACATGCTAAATAAAATAAGCCAGTCAGAAATGGACAAATTATGTGAGCTACTAAAACAGTCAACTTCACAGACTCAGGAGTAAATAGTTGTTACTGTAGATTACGGTGAGAAGAAAAGTGTGAATTTGGTAGTTAATATGTAAAATAAAAAAAGATCAGTCTTAGATGACAAAGTTTCTAGAGATGGCTACAAAATAAAATGAATTTGATAACATCATAAAAAAAATTTTGTTACTTTTTGTTTTTTCAAGACTGGGTTTCTCTGTGTGGTTCTGGCTGCCCTGGACTCACTCTATAGACTAGACTGGCCTCAAACTCACAGAGATCAGCCTGCCTCTGCCTCCTGAGTGCTGGAATTACGGGTGTATGCCAACATCACCTGGCAAAAAAATAGTTTTTAAAATGGTAAATTCTATGTATGTTTTATTCTAAGAAAAAAAATGTTAAGGATTCTTAAGGAGTAAAACTGAAAACCAGAATAGTGTGTCCAGTGGATCGTAAGTAGAACTGGTCTTTCTGTTGGGCTGGTCAGCTTTCCACAGGTAAGCATCCTGTCATCTTCCTCATGTTGTATAAAGTGCTAAATAAGAGCAATATTCTAACTCCTTTATATGTCCGTTGTCTACACTTTGCTTCCTCTTCTGAAGCACAATCTATTTGAAGATACAGATTTTTGGCTCTTAAATATATATACATTACAGTACAAACGTTAGCAGGTATTCAGTGAATATCCCTACCTGTGGAACACTTACTACATGTCAGGAACTATGCTATTTTGTAACTGTAAACTCAATTCTTAAATTATTACATGTAATACTATTTTCATTTTTTCCTAAAATATTCCATAAATACTCAATTCATCTACATTGTGTGGTATTAGTCCATGAGAATAAGAATCCACTACTTGGGGGCTGGAGAGATGGCTCAGAGGTTAAGAGCATTGACTGCTCTTCCAAAGGACCTGAGTTCAATTCCCAGCAACCACATGGTAGCTCACAACCATCTATAATGTGATCTAATGCTTTCTTCTGTCATGCAGGTGCACATGCAGGCAGAACACTTTATATATAATAAATAAATCTTTAAAACAAATAAACAAACCAAAACACAAAAGAAAAAAAAAAAAAGAATCTACTATTTTGTCACATACTAATACTATAATCCAAATACTATAATCCATTGAATTTTGCTGATGTTACACTTACCTTTAATATATGTTTCGAGTTTGTTTACCTAATTCTAAAAAGAAACCAATCAAATACAATACATCTAAAAAAAGAAAAAAGGTCCAAAACTTTTATCACAAAGAATGGATAATGAAATCAGAAGTGTTTAGCCCAAATGAGCGCTGCTTGTTGGTAGAGTAAGGGCAGAGACACAGCAGGCTAGGCAAACAGTAGAATAAGGCAGTGATCAGTATCATAGATACATGCCTTCTTCCCTTTATCAGTAATATCACTTGAGATACGTTACTTAAGCTCTCTATTTAGCCTGTAAAATGGGAATAAAATGCCTATGCAGGCCCAGAAGTATTAATAAAAGTATTTAATACAATTCAGGGCACAGAATAAGAATAAGCACAAATGCTTTTTATTAGTCAATCTTAAGTATTCAAATGTCTGAAGAGTATGCGTTTGGCTAAAGCAATCTATCATGACCGAAAATAGACATGTTCACTGATTCAAAGGTGGCAAAGTCTCCAATATAGGAAGACAGACTATAGCTTATATTGTGTAACTGATAGACCAAAACGATCAGTTTCACTAAGACTACACACCTACTTCTTACTTCCCTGCTTAGCCTCCTACACTGCACAAGTGAAAGTACACTAATTGTATCTGGAGGTAGAATTCTGGTCCAGAGCCAGGCGTTGTGGTGCATGCCTTTGATCCCAGCACTTGGTAGGCAAAGGCAGGTGAATCTCTGTGAGTTTGAGGCCAGCTTGGTTTCCAAAGCTCAAACGAAACAAAAGAAAAGAAACAAACAAACAAACCACAAATAATCCTAGTCCTGGCACTGACAGCATAGGCAGCAGCTATGAGCTGCAGCAAATCGTATGAGTAAGACAAAGAACAGTTTAGTTCGTGTTCCCAAAGGTCTAAGACGTGCTTTATAAACACAACTTAACTTTCTCATAAAATAATGAAGACTTAATTTGTCCTTTAAAAAGTAATTAGATTGCTAAATTAGAAAACTGAGTTAGAGCTGTTCAAACCATGCTTTAAATTTTCTGGTATTTGAAGTCAAATGTTACCTTGGTCTTTGGTTTGTTTTTTGGGTTTGAGACAGAGTCTTACTGTGTAGCCCAGGCTGACCTCAAACTCAAAGAGATTTGTCTGCCTCTGCCTTCTAAATGCTGGGACTAAAGGGGTATACCACCATGCCTGGCTCTGGTCTTTTAAAATTTAGGGTTATCTGTGTGTGATTATAGGTGAGCAAGAGTTTTTGGAGGAAGACAGTGGGAAGTGTGGCGAGCAGTGCTGGTTGCCCAGACTCCACAACAGCTTGCTTGCTAAGTATGACTTTGAGAGGGACACTAAGGACGAGAAGGGTCATCTGTGATTACATAGTACCTACTGCCTTAAGGACAATGGCTAACCACAGATCTATAATCTCACTCAAGGCCGGTCCCAAGGCTTCATTAAGCAGTAAGACTGAGCAATGCTAGGCCATTCCAAGACCATAAATTGTATCTATAAGAAAGTAGAAACCAACTATGGGGAACTTATTCTGAAAAAAAAAAAAAAAAACAAAAAAAAACAAAACCAACTTTATAAAACCGCTCCACTTCCCCTATATAGTAACTCATTCTGCTGACTACCAAAACAGTGTGCTTTCTCTCTCTTTTTAACAACCCCTTTTTAAAATTACTATTAATTGAGGCAATATTTCAAAGTTTACAGGGGAGATCCCTTTTGGTTTTGACATTTTCCAAGTAAAACTAACACATATGGATTGCAGCAAGTAAAAGAAAGCAAGACCAAGGGAGAAAAAAATAGGCAAAGCTAATTCTTTCAATGTTTCTAATTCTGCTCTCTAAAATAACCAAAACTACAACTATAAAATTTTTTTATACGTTTCCCCCTAAAAATTACTATAAAGCAATACTCAAAAACTTACCTCTAAGTATATTGATGGTGGATTATGCTCCCCACCAAATTTGTCCAAGAGGGCCTCTATATGTTCCTGTGTCAACTTAATCATTTGCTTGATATTCCACACCTAAAAAAAGTTTTAAAAAATAAAGATCACTTAGCATATGAATAAAAATACTGTAATGCAGATTAATAGAATGTAGTAACTATCAGTATTCTCAAGACTTTAGACAATTTAGTGGAGTTTTATGAGTATTAATAACTGTGTTAGCCAGGTGTAGTGGCATATGCCTGTAATCCCAGCACTCTGGGAGGCAGAGGCAGGTGGATCTCTAAGTTCAAGGCCAGCCCAGCCTACAAAGCAGTCCAGGACAGCCAAGGCTATACAGAGAAGCCCTGTCTCGGAAACGAACAAAAATAATAACCATGTTAACCTTTTTTTCTGTATTAGTAATATATCTTTACCTATAAGAGATCCAAATAATACCCAAGTGTTTGGAACAATCAAAACTGGCAATTGCTTCATTAAGTAAAATAAGTCAGACTTAGAAACACAAATAGACCAGGCTGGCCTGGTCTATGAAGCGAGTTCAGGACAGCAAAGGCTACACAGAAAAGTTGAAGAACATTCTAGTAACTTGAGGTGTCAGCGGGAGCAGCCAAGTGGCAGGAGGAGTCAGAGCTGGAGCTACAGGTTAAACCTGATCAAGACAACAACCTCCCCAAAGCACCGAGACTTCGTGGCAGAGCCCATGGGGGAAAGCCAGTGGGGAGCATGGCCCAGATGGATGTCCCGGGCAAGAAGCTGGAGGAAAGAGCCTCTGACATGGCTTATGTGGTCCTTGGCCAGTTTCTGTTGCTAAAGAAAAATGAAGACCTCTTCCGAGAATGGCTGAAAGACACATGTGGTGCCAATGCCAAGCAGTCCTGGGACTGCTTTGGGTGCTTTTGAGAATGGTGTGATACTTCGCTTTAATATTCTCTGGGCACCCCTCAACCCCCCAGCTTCAGCATAGTCTCCAGAGTCTGCAGCCAGGTGGGCCTCCTCCCTGTCCTCCATGAAGGAAGTCTGCAGCGGTCACACTCACTTCCTATGTACTCCAGGGTCTTTTGGGAGTTGTCTCCCCTCAGCATTTCAACCTTGTTTGGAATTCTTGCCCTTGCATGCCTTGCTCTTACTCCTCCCCCTGCAGTTTTATGGCAACAGTTACCAGCTTTCCTGAAGGGATTCTTGGCCCCTTTCTCCATCCTTTTATACCCTTTGGATGTTAGATGCCCTTTGGCTCCTTTTTTGCTTTTTTTGTATGGCAAAAACAGTCACTCTCCTTATAAAAATGTTTAGATGAATAAAGTAAGTGTCCTTCATAAAAATTAAATAAAAAATAAAATTCTAGTAACAATTTAGATGTAATATGAATAAATTAATAAAATATATTAAAAATAAAATTCTATACATATATTATGTACATATACAAACAGAATAAACCATGAAAATCTATTTTTATCTTCTATCAAACTTGGGGCTCCCCACCAGAAAGCAAATGCTCTTAGAGTTTATTTACTGTGATGGCTAATCTTCAGTGTGAATCTGACTGGATTCTGACTATTAATTTTATGAATGAATAGATTGGCTGGGTGGTGGTGCTACACACCTGTAATCCCAGCACTCAGGAGGCACAGGCAGGCAGTTCTGAGTTTGAGGGCAGCCTGGTCTACAGAATGAGTTCCAGAACAGCCGGAGCTACACAGAGAAATTCTGTCTCAAAAAACAAAGAAAAATCACCTAGGACAAACATCTCTAGGAGAGTCTGTGAGGGCATTTCCAAAGAAGTTTAATGGAAGGAAAAGGAAAAACCTACTCCGTTCCATAACCTGAGGTCCTAGACTGAATAAAAAGGAGGAAGCAAACTGAGCCTCAGCATTCATTTCTCTCTTCCTAGAGACACTGTAACTGGCTGCCTCCTGCTTCTGATGCCTTGTCTTCCTGCAGCCACATCTTCCCACTAATAATGGAGCCTATCTGCTTTTAAGCTGTAAGCCGAAGAAAAGTCTCCTCAAGTTATATTTATTGGTCCAAGATCTTGTCACATCAGTGAGAAAAGCAACTAAACAGTAAGGATCCTTTACTGCTCCCTTTTTACTCATAAAGGACATACATAAAACACATGCAAATGTCTTCTATACGGGTAATTTTTTAGATCCCTTCCAATCGTATGTGTATTTTTACTTCCTTTTAGCAGTCATATAAACATTCAGTTCATGATTTAAATTTTTTAAAAAATCACATCTATTCATGTGGTATGTGTGTGTACACACATGCGCACATGTAGGTGACTACACGTAGCGGTCAGAGGACAATGTGTGAAAGTTCTCTCCTTTCACCATGTGGGCTTAGGGGATCAAAATCAGTTATCAGGGGGCTGGAGAGATGATTCAGTGCTCTTCCAGAGGTCCTGAGTTTAATTCCCAGCAACCACATGGTGGCTCACAACCATCTATACTGGGATCTGATGCCCCTTCTGTCACGCAGGTGTACATGAATCAGGCTTGAAACTCCGTGCCTTTACCCACTGGGCTATCTTGTCCTTCAGTTCACAAAATGTTTTATAACACTTCTAATTTCAACAATCTACATATTTCAATGAGTTAATGGGCATAGACAATTCTAAGAAATTTAAAGACAGATCTTGCGGGTCAATCAGCCTAGTGTAATTGCACAACTCCAGATCCCAGTCAAACGCTTTGTCTCAAAAGCCAAGGCAGGACCAACGACACAGGTCACTGAGTTAAGTCACTTGTGGCCCAGGCCTAACATCTTCCTCTCATGTGGAGGGCATGAGGTTCCCTAGTACTCACAGACAGCACTAGGGAAACACACAAGCTGGCTTTTTCTTCTCAACAGAAGGAATTTATATCCGGTTCTGCCCAGAAAGCTGGAAATGGGTGTCATTCATAACCTGGTGACCTTTGCTACCTATAGGGCCAGGCCTCACTTGAATCCCCTAGACTATTATGTTTATCCCAGACTCTTTCCAGACTCCTGATCATTGTTTCTCAGTTAATAGAACTTATTCTTCTGAAAGAGGTCACACAGGTACTTTTCAAGAGTTTCAATACAGTGATGTCCTAAGCTTTAGTGTGATAACTGTCACCAGAAACCCTTTCCCAAGGTTGAACTATGTTCAAATATGTCAAAAATAAACTGTTTGGAGTCTCTAACACAGGGCAAGTAAGTCCATAGTTCCAAGCACCTACATGGTGGCTCACAACCACCCATAGTGAACATACATACATACATACATACATACATACATAACACATACACACACTTATAGGCAAATTACTCATATACATTAAATAAAATAAATAAATGTAAAGAAACTAGTGTCTGGCTCATTTACTATATGTGGCTTTTCATCTTCTAAAAGTGTTTTTGATTTTGTAATTCTCATAGTAAACTCTCCAGTTTTCCACTTAACTTGCTCCATACACTTCACACAAATAGGTGCTGAGAATGCTGTGCCGCAGGTAGCACACTAACTTGATACAGTGCTTACTTTGTATCAGGCACGCTTATATACTTGTCTCTATTAGGTTCATTCAATTACCAACAATTCCTCCCAACAGTTCAATGAGTATCTTGGTTTTAGTCCTTGGCCTCATGAAGTACACATTCTAGATGGATAAAGTCAAGCATTAAACAAACATAACGTATGTCAGACTGTGGTTAAAAAGCAGAACAAACAAACAAAACACAAGTGAGCTGGAGACCAGGATACAGATGGGTAGGCATTAGTTAATTTGAAGACCTGAAGGAAGGACAGCAATCTCAGAACGCACTTATGAAAGAGAAAGCCAGTAAAACAGAGGAGGAAAAACAAACAAACAAAAAAACAAAAAAAGGCAAAAACATTAGGATAAGGAAAAGATTGGTTTGTGTGTGAAAGGCTGATTGTATTAATGCCCCCAATAAATGGCTTTCTAATAGGCACACCTTTCAGTCTGTAACTTCCACTCTGATCCTGGGCTTCTTCAGAGACTTGGTTGGTCTTGTGGTATCTTTCAGCATAGTATTAGCAAACATGACCCAAGCAGAGTTTTGAAATGCAAATATGAACTACTTCTTGCTATCTTGCACAACTGAACTCTGCTTGCTCTTTCGCCTCTGCTCTGCTCTCAGAACATGCCTCAGCTAGCCTACTAGCACCATGTCCTGCCACTGAAGGCTATACTAGAGTAGTTAGCTATCTAGAACCACCAATTGGTCACAGATAAATGATTTGAACTCAGCCAACATTAGTGTAGTTCACAATAGCACACTTCTACAACTGAAAAGAATGGATATATTTTAAGTGCTAGGCTTTAGGGTGGTTTATTATATAATAGAAAATATATTGTATGCAAATTTGCAACAGAACACATAAAGTACATGTGAATACTCCTAATGTAAGATTCCTAATAACCAAAATGTGAAAACATCATGGATACTGTTATGCATACCTGTAATCCCAACACTTGGGAGATATAGGCAGGAGGACTAGGAGGTTAAACCAGCCTCAGCTATATAATAAACCATCAGTTCAAGGGGGCTGGAGAGATGGCTGCTCTTCCAGAGGCCCTGAGTTCAATTCCCAGGAACTACATGGTGGCTCACAACCATTTAGAATGTGATCTGATCCTCTTCTGGTGTGCAAGCACACACACAGTACCTCATATACATTTATTTAATGTAATCTTTTATAAATCAATCAATCAATCAATCAATCAATCAATCAATCACTCACTCAGTTCAAGGACAGACTGGGCTACTTGAGGCCCTATCTTAACAAAAGGGCGGTGGAGGCGAGGAAGCGGTTCAGTTGGTGAAGTTCTTGCCAGGGACAAGCACAGGGACCTGAACTCAGATGCCCAGTGAAAAGAACCCAAATGTTCACCTGCTAACAAATAAGTAAAATGCAGTAAACCCGTTCAAATACAAATTTATGTTATGAAAAGGAAATAAACCATGAAGACACAAATATGTACTGTAACATAAACTAACCTTGAAAACAGTGTACCAAGTGAAAAAAAGCTAGCAAGGAAATTGTTCATTATAGAGAAGCCTACAGAGGAAGAAATATATTAATAGACTACTTAGTAGATCAGGAATCGAAGGAATAGAGGGACTAAGGGAGAATGGCCAAGCGTTTAGGGGTAATCAAAATATTGAAGTTAAATTTGATGATGGTGAGAAAGATGAGAGGCCAGCCTTCCCTGGGGCATTTAGTAGACATGAAGCCCTGTTAAAATAACTGTTACTGCTAGCGTTATGTTCTTTAAGTTCATACTGTAGGCATTCTTGGTGTTCTTCTTTGGGAGAATGGGACAATATGACTATAAAGATTTATGTTTTTTCTTTTGCTGCTCTGGTTGCCTTGAGTGAAAAACTATCAGTCAAATAGATAACCAGCAGGATTATCCTCGGCTACTACCAGCCATCTGGACATTTTGAAAAAAACTTCAAAATGATCACAACTGATTGCCCAGACTCATGAAGGGGCAGCCTTAACGATTTACACTAGCCATTTTACACACACACACACACACACACGCTTGCTTAGGTGAACAGGACATAACCTGAAAATCATTTTCATCTAGCTGAAAGGGAAACATTTCCTTCATGGCCTAGCAGAAGGGCTGCTGTAACTGGTTCTAAAGGCACAAGGCTTGTGACTGGCTCCAAACACAAGCCTCAGTGGCTGTTTTACAATTGGTGCTACGATAGAAGGCTGCTATAGTTTAAGTAATTCTTGATGGCTTTGATTGTGCTAAAAGGGAAGCCTGTAATACACCAAATACCCATTTGTCAAGCTACATAAACAGGTTTCTCAAACCTGCTCCATCAGTAATCTGAGACATTCTGCTGAGCTGCCTCCCTGCTTCAGAGGAGGCAACATTAGGTCCAATAAAAAGCTTTCTCTGGTCTTTCCTGCCCAATTTTAGTTGTGTGGGCTGAGCTGGTAACATAAAGAAACAGAGAAGATAGGAGCATGGTGGAGGCAGTGGAGCAGCAGTGGCACAACAGTGAAACTGTCAAAGTGGGAAGGCATCCAGCCCACTGCTGAACTGCAAAACTGAACAGTCTAGAATGGCTAGGCAGGAGGACAGGCAATGGAAGGCAGAGACATGAGGCTAAAGGAGGGCAAGTGACTGTAAGGAGCCAGAGACGAGAACCCGGACCACAGTCACGAGACGAGAACCCGGACCACAGTCACCAGAGACGAGAACCGAGACCACAGTCACCAGAAATGTTTTAGAGAGCTATCAAATCTTTAGGCCCAAGAGTGTCAAATATCAGGGACCAAGAGTTGTAACACTGACCAAGCTTAAGGACTAAGAAGTCCCAACTTTCCAGGCCTACAAAAGAGCTTATAAGACCTGTACTGGCTCTGTGACACTAAAGGATTACTGCTAGCATTACCTGTTTATTGCCACTGATGGCTGCCATCAAACACTGATGGAAACACAGCCTGGTAAACAGCACCTTAAGAGCTTCTTGTGTGTCCATATACATTATGTCTATTGGAACAGAACAAAGCCTCCTGATTGTACACTATTCTCATGTGTGTACACTATGTGTAGTCTGTATGCATATTCATGTGTGAGTATGGTCATGCCACAGCACATGTCACTTATCTCTACTTGCCATCTTGCTGCAGGCACACTAGGATTATAGATGTCTGCTACCCCACTAGGCCTTATGTGGGTTCTGAGAATCCAAACTCTGGTGCTCTCTCATATGTGTGCCAGCAAGTGCTTAATCCATTGAGGCATCTCCCAAGTCCTGCCTGAACTGTACAATTTAAATGGGAAATTTTTATGAGCACCCTCTCTTGCCATTAAAAAAATATTATTCTTGGTTTGGGCATTTGTTTATTTATATTTATTTACTTATCTACTAATTTTCAACACAAGGTTTCTCTGTGTAGAACTGTCCTAGAACCCTGAGATCGGCTCGCCTATGCCTCCAAGGCATGTGCCACCATACCTGCAGCCCCCTGACAAAAGTTTTTAAAGCATTAAAGCTGTTCTCTAGAAAGTTGATCATAGTGGGAACAATGAATATATGTCAAAAACAACCAAGAAATGTCTAACGAAAGATGGAAAAATTGCTGCCAAATGATAGCACTCACCAAATTAATACAGACAGAGGTGGTAAGAAGGCGCAGACCTGGGTGTATTATAAAGGCAGGATCCTTATGCTTTTGTGATGAATTAGATGTGATGTATGAGAAAGAGCCAACAGTTGAAAGCATGAGAAGTACCAATGGTGTGGGGACACAAGATGCAGAATAACAGCCGGAAAAAGAAAGAGGGAAAGGAAGAAAAACAAATCTTATTTTACACATACAGGAGACATGGTAAACAACCAAAAACAACACCTTTTTTTTTTTTTAAGCTAGATATACAAAGCTGGAATTAAGTAGGAGATATAAGTTTTTAAAAATAAAAACGTGAGCAAATGTCCTTGTAGCAAAGATGTAGCTGATGGGCAGCTCAGGCTTCAAGTGGGTCCACTGGTAAGGGGAACAGAGGCTGTCTCCAACATGTACTCTGTTGCCTGCTTTTTTTCTTTTTGTTTTTTTTTTTCAAAACAGGGTTTCTCTGTTAAACAGAGCCCTGGCTGTCCTGAACTCTATTTGTAGAACAGGCTGGCCTCGAACTCACAGAGATCTGCCTACCTCTGCCTCCCGAGTACTGAGATTAAAGGCGTGCAGCATGATGCCAGGCCACAGGGGAAGAGGAGGAACTCAGTGCTGATAGACTTCATATGTTGGGGTGGGTGGGTAGAGGGACTCCCCTTTTCTGAGGAATAGGGGAAGGGGAATGGGAGAGCAAGGATGGAACTGGGAGGAGAAGAGTGAGGCGGCTACAGCCAGAATATAAAGTGAATAAATAAATAAATTAACAACAACAAATAATGTGAAAGCTTAGAAATAAAATGTTCTTAATTCTGATGCTCTTCACATAATGTGGTCAGATTCAGAATGTATTTTACAGTTAACATAGTCATTGTCTATGTGTGTAAGTCTAACTAGAGTTGGTGGTACCTGCCTGTAATACCAGAACTCAGGAAGTAGAAGCAGGAACATCACCAGCTTGAGGCCAGGCTGTACTCTGTAGCAAGATCCAGCCTTGAAAATACAACACCCAAAACTCTAATAAACAAATCCAAAATAAGAAAGGATTCTCATGTTGTTGTTATTTAACTGTTCCATCACGACAGGCATTACAAATGTCCAGGTTAAAAAACAAAACAACAACAACAAAAAAAGACAAAACAAAAAACAAAACAAAAACCCCAAAACAAAAACAAAACAAAAAAACCCCAAATGTTCAGGTTATTTGCAACTTTAAAATACTTCCAGTAAGAGTAAAGTATGACTCAGCATTGAAATAAATTTTAAGTACAGATAATCAAATTATTAAATATAAAAGAAATAAAAACCTAAGCAGATGGTATCTGTCACTGAAACATGGTATACTCAATTCATGTCATTTAAACGAACATGACCAAGAAGGAAGAGAAATATAGTGACAGAAAAAGAAAGGAGCAAGAGTCATTGCATGTAAATCTACAACTCTGAGACTGGAGAGCAGTGGTGACCCTTAAGTAAAGATTAAAAGAGAGATTGTTTTTTTCTTGTCAAGAGAGTATATAGGAGGGCTGGAGAGATAGCTCAGAGGTTAAGAGCCCTGACTGCTTGCTCTTCCAAGGTCCTGAGTTCAATTCTCAGTATCTACATGGTGGCTCACAATGAGATCTGGTGCTCTCTAATGGCATGCAGGCAGAATGCTGTATAAATAATAAATCTTAAAAACAAAATAAAACAAAAAAACAATGACGCTAAGGCTGGTGAAATGTGAAATGGCTTGCATCACGTTCCCGAATACTTGCTGTACAAGCCTGACTAGATGAATTCGGCCCCAGAATTCACGTTGAGAGGCTCCTGTCCGTAATTCCAGCACTTCTACGGCAAGATAAGAGAATTGGCTGGAAGCGGTGACAGTAACAAAAGAAATCTTACCTCAAAAATAAGGTAGCAAGATATGGAGCCCCAAAAAGTTGAACTCCCGACCTCCACACATGAGTGCTCACACGCATGATCGCATGCACATGCGTACATGCTCTCAGCATATGCGCGCACGCACATGCGCACATGCTCGGAGCACATGCGCACACGGCACTCGCAGGTACGCGGCCACATACAGAATATTTTTTAAACAGAAGCTAGTAATTCTTTAGATGTAGAATGTGCACACTCTTTTAGATTTATTGTTAAGAGAAATTTATTTTTTTGGCAGTTTTTGTGGTTTTATTTAAACACAAATAAAACACGCACTCAAGCCATCTACTCATTTTCTTCGCTGTGCAGCCTGGCGTTGGGATTGGCGACTCTGATGGCCAGCTGTGCTGCTCTTTCTACTATGGCTTTTCGGTTCTTGGAGGAAACATTGTGAGCGATCTCAGCACAGTAAGATTAAGACAGACATGGTCGTCCATGCCTATAGTCCCAGGTGGGAAGAAAGTTTGAGTCCAGGAATTCAGGGCTGGCTTTAGTAACCCAGGAAGAGACCTGCCTCCAAGTGCTGGGATCAAAGGTATGCATTATTAGTATGTCCCAGTCTTAAACTGCTTCTGTTAGGCATTTTAATAACCCCAATAAGGAATGTAACTAATACAGTATATGTGTAAAGTGAGCCTATTATTATTTCCCACAACTCTACCCGCACAAGATTATTAATAGAATCTAAGAAAACATGGCTCTTTAAGAGGCCACGACACTTCTGGTTTCTATTAAAAGTATAACTTACTCACTGGGATATTTATGCAATACAGATTTATTTTTAAAAAACCCAACAACATATATCATGGCCCAAGAATAAAAAAAATAATAATTATTATTAAAATTTGTTTATTTATTATTTTGGGGGGAAATCAGAGGACAAATTTTTGGAATCTGTTCTTTCCTACTGGACCCAGAGACTGAATTCTCAAGTTGTCAGATTTGACAGCAAATGACTTTGGTACTGGTCCCAGAACTAAGCTTTAAAAAACAAATACAATGTTAATGGGGCTGGCTAGAAAGCTCAAAAGCGCTTACCTCTTGCTGTGCAAGCCTGATGACATGAGTTCAATCCCTAGGACCCACAAAAAGGTGGAAAGAGAGAACTGATTCCACAAAGTTGCCCTCCAACTTTCACATGCACATCATGGCTTGCCCACCCACACAGTCACACACACCATAAAAATTTAAAGTTAATAAATTCAAAAGTCTGATATGATGGCATAGGCCCACAGTCCTAGCACTCTCAAGGCTGAGGCAGAGTTCATCAATGTCAGACTAAGCTACAAAGTAAAAAAAAAAACAAAAAAACAAACAAACAAACCAAAAAACTGCCAGATAGTAGGTAGGTAGATAGTAGGTGGATAGATAGATGGATGGATGGATGGCTGAAAATAAGCATCAAATCATTAAACAGGAATCTATCTGAAGTCAAATTTTACATGAAGTCTCACTTTTCTCTTCCCTGGGTAGATTCTCCATTCTTCTGAATGAATGGCTTAACTCAAAGTCATTGGAAGAGAAGAAAGTTATTTCAAAAGGCTCAGGAGGTAAAGGCACTCTTTGCAAAACTTGATTAACTTGGGTTCAATCCCTGCTACCCACCATGATGGAAGGAGAGAAACCACACTTGCTAGCTAGTCCAGTAGTCCTTTTGACATTCAGGTGTGCATCATAGCATATTTTCTCTCTCTCTCTCTCTCTCTCTCTCTCTCTCTCTCTCTCTCTCTCTCTCTCTCTCTCTCTCCTCCCCCTACTCCCCCTCACCCAGCCCTTCACATATACATACAAAACAATACACACACAAAACAAACAAAATTTCCTTTCATTTGAGCTTAGCAGTTAGGTGCACTTATTGCTCTTCCAGAGGACTTGAGTTTGCTTCCTGGTACCAACACTAAGGGACTCACAACTGCCTGTGCAGGCTTTTTATTTTTTATTTTAATCAATTAGACACAAGGCTAGAGGCATTTTGGAAGAGGAACCTCAACTGATAAAACACTACTACCAGACTGGCCTGTGGGCAAGCCTGTAGTACATTTTCTTGACTGATGTGGGAGGGACCAGTTCACTGTGGGGGTGCCACTCCCGGCTAAGGAAGCCAGTAGGCAGTCCTCCTTTATGGCTTCTGCATCATCCTGTTCCTGCCTTCTGGCATGTTTGTGCACGTGTGCACTCTCTCTGTGTCTCTGTCTCTGACACACACATACACACACACACACACACATACCCCGAAAAAAAAGGTAGGCTCAGAGGTTACTTACTTTTAAAGCCCACTGAACAGTCAAGAAACAAAGGTGGCGAATGCCTTTATTCCCAGCACTTAACAGGCAGAAGGATATCTCTGTGAGTTTAAGGGCAGCCTGGCCCTCATAGCGAGTTCCAGGCCAGCCACCCACACCTATATAGGGAGACCAAAAGGGAAACATTTTCTAGCCTAACAAAGTGTAAAAGAGCTAGTTGGTGGTGTATACCTTTAATCCCAGCACTCTGGAGGCAAGAAGTGGATCTCTGTGAGTTTGAGGCCAGCCTAGTCTACAGAGTGAGTTCCAGGATGGCCAAGGGCCACACAGAAAAATTCTGCCTTGGGAAAAAAAAACTGCACAAGATATAGACAGATGCAGATTTAAAAGGCTTATCAGCTCTAATAATATGAACATATATCAATATATAATTAATGCATAATATATTGATACTAATAACATAGCATTAATATTTTACTATATATCCCTCCTGATCTCCAAAACTGGGAGAGAACAGTACAAAAAAAGCTAACTTCAGAAAGATTAAAATCACAAAGGCAGACAAATTCAACAATGAATTAAAATAGTGTGATAAAATATATCCAGTCACCTAAGAATTAATCGAAAGTATGATGTCTACTAATGAAATCACTTACATCCACAGCTGAGAAGAGGAAAAGCACTCTATGACTGCCTCAATAACATGGGGGCGGGGCAGGGATTTCAATGTCCATGTATGATTCAGAAGACCTTCGCAGCAAACTACAAATCAAGAAACTTTCTTACACTTCACATAGAGTATTTATAAGTAGTTTGTAAGTCACTAAGAATAATAGGCACATTTTAAAAAAGATTTGTTTATTTTATGGGTATGGGTATTTTGCCTGCACACACAGATATGTGCACCATATGCATGCCTGGTGTGATGGATCCCCTGAACTGGAGTTACAGACAGTTGTGAGCTACCATGGTAATTGTTTTTTTGTTTTTGTTTGTTTGTTTGTAGCCCTGGCTGTCCTGGAACTTACTCTTGTACATCAGGCTGGCCTTGAACTCAAAGTTCCACCTGCCTCTGCCTCCTAAGTGCTGGGATTAAAAGCATGTGCCACCACCTCCTGGCCTTAGTAAGTATTCTTAAATATGTGCTTCTTAGTTCACATATTCACACATTCCTCTAGGGCAGTGGTTCTCAACCTAGGGGCGCTGATACATTTGTGGGTCATTTACCAGATATTTATATTATAATTCATAACAATAGCAAACTTACAGTTATGAAACAGCAACAAAATAATTTTATGGTTGGGGGTAACTGCAACATGAGGAACCATATTAAAGGGCCATGGTGTTCGGAAGGTTGAGAGCCACTACTCTAGGAAAAAGGCTGAATCGCAAAACGGGATTCTGGGGTTGAGATCAGCATCAGCTGGGACTTAAAAAGCAAATTATCAGTCTCCATCCAATTCCTACTTAATCAGAAACTATAGGAGTGGAGTCCAACAATTTCAACAAGCCCTACAGGCAATTCTTATGCACATTTAAGCTTGAAAATAGTTGGAGTAGGATAACTGTCTACCAGCAGTACTGCTTATAATAGGTCACCCAATTATTTTCTATAGTGAGTTTTCTAATTAACATTATTACCAGAAATGAAAGAAGCGCCTACTTCTTTATATTATATTGCCACATGTCTTCATTTCTACGAATCTATTTATATAAACTGCTCTTATTGCTTTAGTTTTCCTGATTGTTGCTTAAGTTAAAGAATATTTCAAATGTTTATTGGTCATTTCCTCCATTATTTCTATCTTTTCTACCTACCTATTGCATTTTCTTTTCATTTTTGTTTTGTAACTGGGAAGAGATATAAAGACCACTTTTAATGTTTTATTTGTGTATGCTGTGTGTGTGTGTGGTGTACATGCATGTAGAGAGAGAGATCAAGTTGTGTGTCTTCTATTGCTCTCCATATATTGTTTGAGACCATATCTCACTGAGCCGACAGCTCTGTGTCAGCTATACTGGATAGCCATCAAGCTCCTGGGATTCATCTCCACCAGCCCCAAAACACTAGTGTTACAGAACTAAACTCACTCAGGACCTCACACCTGAACAGCAAGCACTTTACCCACTGAGCCAGCTCCCCAAGCTCTGCCTTTTCTTTCTTTCTTTTCCTTTTTTTTTTTTTAAATACATATGAAGTAGGGGCTAAGGGGTGTCTTACTATCCCAGGCTGGCCATAAATCCATACTTTTTTCAGTTTACCTTCCAAGGGCTGGGATTATAGGCTTGCAGTACCTCGCCTGGTTACTTTTTGGTTTTGTTTTTGCTTTTCGAGACAAGGTTTCTCTGTGTAGCCCTGGCTGCGCTGGACTCACTTTGTAGACCAGGCTGGCCTTGAACTCACTATCATCCTCCTGCCTCTCCTGGGATTAAAGGCATGCACTACCGTGCCCAGCTTCCTAGCTAATTTTATAATAAGTTTTCCCTAATAACATTTCTTTTTTTTTTTTCTGGTCAAGATAATATTAAATAATAATTAGAATTAGCATGGCTAAGTTGCTCCTCATTGGTAAATGAGAAGGGCTGGAAAGTAAAAAAAAAAAAAAAGAAAAGAAAAAGTGTAAATAAAAATAAGTAAATAGAGTGGTTAAAGTCTACTTTAAGAGAACACAGTTTCAAAAAAAAAAAAGAAAGAAAAGAAAAGAAAAAAGAAAAAAAAGAGAACACAGTTTCAACTCCCATCACCCAAATGGCAGCTCACAACCATCTGTAAACCCCAGTCCCATGAGATTCAGCTGCCTCTTCTGGCCTCCAAGGCAAGCAAGTGGTGCACAGGCACCTATGCAGACAAAATACCCACATACATTAAAAAATACAGAGGGGGGAGGGAAAGACGACGACAAGAACAAGAGCTGGATGTGGTAGCTGGGAGGTAGAAGCAGAAAGATCACCATAGGTTCCAGGCCAGCCAGGACTACAAAGCATGACCCTGTCTGAAGAACAGAAAACAAAACAACAAAAGGCTGAACAAGAAACTCACTCCTTAAGCCCTCTCCAAATGAAGCTAAGTGCACCTGACCTCCTCACCAGCTCTGATGACATCTGGTAGCATCTGGGCGGAGCAGCAGACATACTCTCTAATAGAGACAGACTGGCTGACAAGATGTGGGATAGCCTTGGTCATGCTGCATGTTTCCTTGAAGGTCTCTACAATCTACACATCCTCAAATGATGGAGGAACTCTCAGCAGTCTCCTTGCAGCTCTCCAAAGACACGCCCTCAGCTTCATAAAGGCTGTCCAGGAGCACAAACATCCAAAGTGAGTGCTTAGGATTTCTCAAGAATAATTACATAGCTGACTTTGTAAGTCAGCATACAAAGTAACAGCTTTCATTGAGCCAGGGTCGAGCCTCAAACTCCCCAGGCAGCTAAGGATGACCTTGAACTACTAATCTTGCTAAGTTTTTGTTCTTGTTTTAGGTACTGAGGAATGAACACATGTTAAGAAAGCATTCTACTATTGAACATTATATCCTCAGCCTTTTCCACACAACTGAGTCCTTATTTTGTCTTAATTCACTAGCTTTTTCCATTGCTCTTCCCCACGACCCTGATCCCCTTTCTCCCCAGAAGCAGTTCCTGCCTTTGCTTTCATGTCACATGTATTGCATTATCTAGTGTTAGCTTCTTGTTTTTGCTCGCCGCCCCCCATTTGTTATTCTATTTTCACCTTTTGAATACTTTTGGGGGGGGGGGTTCAAGACAGGGTTTCTCTTGTAGTCCTAGCTATCCTGGATTAACTTTGTAGATCAGGCTGGCCTTGAACTCACAGATATCCACCTGCCTCTGACCCCCCAAGTGCTGGTCTTTTGAATTCTTAATGTATATTTTTCATGCCAGTCTATTATGCTGTGGTAGAATCCTCCAAAACACCCCTAATGATCTTCACCCCTTGAGTGTAGGCTTACAGTTATTAACCTGTTTCTAACAGAATACAGCAGAATCAACAGGCTATCATGTCCAAGATTAAACCATAAAAAGACAATGTTTTTCATTTCAGGTAATCATTTTCACTCTCTTCTAAAAAGTCAGCTGTCATGCCATCAACAGGCCCATATGGGTAAATATGGATCTTCTGAGGCCTGCTATATCCGTATGAGGAAACATGGGAGAAGACTGTCAGGGCTTGACATGATAACATGACTACATCCTTGGTAATTCCAGTTTTGTGAGATTCTAGAGCCGAACTATGCCAGCTAAGCTGCTGATTCCCACCTCACAGAAACTGTGACCTCTTTCCTATTTTGTATTATGTTTTGGAAACATACTTATTAACTAATATAGGTGGGTTGCAAATATCTTCACTTATCTTGTACTTACCTTTTAGTCTCTTGATAAAGGGGGAGTATTGTATCTGCAGGTTATGTGTGTGGTGTGTGAGCCTGTATATATGCCTATTCACATGCATGGGAACATGTGTACATAGAGGCCTGAGGTTAACCTCAGGGTTCTTCCTCAGTTGAACTCCGAGCTCACCAATATTGCTCATGTAGCTTGACAGCTTGTTCTGGAGATTCCATGCCAACCTTCCAAAAGCTGGAATTACAGGCAAACTGCCATGCCCATTAGGCATTTATGTGGATGATGGGATCTCAACTCTGGTCCTCATGCTCGCATGCGTCTTAGTTAAGAGTTTCTATTGTGGGGCTGGAGAGATGGCTCAGTAGTTAAGAGAATTAGCTGGTTCAATTCCCAGCACCTGCAGTACCCACAAAGCAGCTAACAACTGCCTGTAACTCCAATTCCAAGGGGATCCAATGCTTTCACATAGTCATACATGCAAGCAAAACACCAATGCACGTTATATTAAAAAAAAAAAAAAAAAAAAAAAAAGCCAAGGGGTGGAAGTGCAGACCTTTAATCCCAGCACTCAGAGGCAGGCAGATCTCTGTGAGTTTGAGGTCAGACTGGTCTACTGAGCAACTACCAGGACAGGCAAAGCTACACAGAGAGAAATCCTGTCTTGAAAAACTCCAAACCTAACCCCCTCCCAAAAGGGTTTCTATTGCCTGAAGGAACACCATGACCAAGGAGACACTTATAAAGGTGAATATCTAATTGGTGCTAGCTTCCAGGTTCAGAGGGTTAGACCATTATCATGATGGCAGCACACACAGGCAGACATGGTGCTGGAGAAAGAGCTGAGCCCTCTACATCTTGATCCACACGCAGCAGGAGACCACGTACCATACCAGGCCTAGTTTGAGCATATCAGACCTTAAAGCCACCTCCACAGTGACACACTTCCTCCATCAAGGCCACAATTTCTAACAGGGTCACTCCCCACAGGCCAAGCATTCAAGCACATGAGTCTATGGGGCCAGTCCTACTCAAACCACTATAGAAGGCAAGTACTTTATCCACCAAACCACCTCCCGGGCCCCTTAATAAGGTATTAATAAACACAAGTTTCTATTGCCCCTTTCTTTCTTTTGGTGTGTGCATGGACACATGTACTGCAATGCACATGTGGAGGCCGGAAGACAACTCTGGAATCTATCCTTTCCTTCCACCTTAACATGAGTTCCAGGGATCAAACTCAGCAAGTATCTTTAGTGATGAACCATCTTGCTGGCCCTCTGTTTTTAATGTAGTCACATATACCAATTCTTGTCAGGGCTGGAAGCATGTCTCAACAGTAGAGCACATACTTAAGGCCCTAGGGTTTGATCGCTGGCACCACAAACCAAAAAAAATGTCTTGAGCTCATAAAATTAAGCTCTTATTTAAAAATAAAATTATTTGACTTCATGCACACACGTTTTGTCTGCATGAATGTCTGTGTGTCGTACACATAGCTGGTGCCAGAGGAAGAAATTGAATTCTCTGGGATTGAAATTACAGATGTGTGAATTGCGATTGGGGTGCCTGGAACTGAACCCAGGTTCTTTGGAAAAGCAATCAGTGTTTTTAGCTGCTGAACCTTCTCTTCAGTCCCCAACGCTGTTAATTTTGTAAAAGATTTTCTTTCAGCTTTTCCTTTTTATTTATTTTAATCTGCTAGAAGCTAAATTTTAAGTTTAGGAATGGGCAGGAAGTTCTGAAATTAATTGATTGTGTACTTTGTGTGGAAATCAGAAGACAACTCCCATAAATTGGTTCCTTCTTGTCACTTTGTGGTATCCAAAAATGCCCTTACCTGCTGAGCATCTCCTTAGAGTAAGCAACTGTCGCAGCAAGCCAGTATCCTTTCCCAACTAATTTACTATGGAGCAGTTTCAACCACTGGCTCCTACATAAGCATATAAAATCTATCTGGAATCTTTTCCTGCTCATTAGGTGTCATTTTATATTTATCTTCCCTTTTCTTTTTATAACTTCTCAGACATCCTACAGGCCACACTTCAAAAACCTATGTCCATAAGATCCTTTAGATCCTACTCCCTCTCTCCACAAGATCAGATGGCTCTGAGCAGCGTGCAATATGCTGGGCAGTGATGGTCCATGAACTTGGGAGGCAGAGGCAGGTGGATATTTGAGGAGTCTGAGGCCAGCTTGACCTAGAGTGACAGCCAGGGTGGTCCAAACTCTGTCTCAAACAAAACAATCAAAAAAGTGACAAAGTAAGTAAATCACAGGAGAGTTCAGTATGTTCAGAACCCTAAAGTTATTACAGGTTTGTCCCAGAATAAAATACAGGAAGAAGAACAAAGGAGACAAGACTGCCATTATTAGATCAAGAAGGTTTTGCAGGGTGAAGGTGAATCAATTTTATTTAATTTGTAAGCAACAAGGTGTTACTATGTTACTAAATATCTTAAGCTGTAATAGCCAAAGCTTAAGACTTATCAGAGAGTAGGTATAATGCATCAAAAATAGAAGTAAACTATGGGCAGAACAAAAATAAAAGGGTCTTAGAGAGAAATAATCAGGGCTTAAACTAGACTGATCAAGATGAATAAACAGAAACAGTATGGCAGACGGCAAGTCAAAAGGATCTGGATGCTTACTATATAAAGAAATCAGGGACACAGAACAGACACTACTATGGGATACATTCTAGTAAATGAAGAGTTGGCCATGACAAAGGGGGGTTCAACTTAAAGGCAAAGGCCACTGACTCAGGATAAGACTGACTTGCTGACTTTGTGATATCAGTGAAACACTCAGATAACTGGGACCAAGTGGTAACAGAAAATGCAGGCAGACACCTGCTACAGCACACAGATAGCCTGATAGTTAAACCAACAAAGAGGTAGCCAGGAGGGGGGGCACATGCCTGTAACCCCAGCACTTGGGAGGCAGAGGCAGGTGGGTCCCTGTGAGTTCGAGGCCAGCCTGGTCTCCAAAGTGAGTCCAGGACAGCCAAGGCTACACAAAGAAACCCTGTCTCGAAAAAAACTACAACAAAAAACAAACAGCCCCCCAAACCAAAGTGGTTAGAAATGTAGAGACCCTCAAGAAGTTCAGTTTGAGTGGGTGCTTACTACGTGCAGATAGTAGGTAATCAGAAACAGCTATCAAAGCAGCAGCAGAGGCCCTGCCTGGCATGTGGGACATCTTCAGTTCCATTTTCATGGTTATTAAAAAAAAAAAAGAAAAAAGAAAAAGACAGGAGCAAAGTCAAACAGAGGTATTTTTAGTTTGGAGTTGAGGTGACCTGGATACATACACACATGAAGGCAAACTATAAGAAAGCAGGGTCAAGGAGTATCTGAAGATTTGTGTGTGTATCTTGAGAGGATAGAAATATGAGATCAGAAGAAAATAAATGTTCGGTGATATTCCAGAAGACTAAATTGGGATAGTAGAGCTAGAAAAAAAATTAAAGAAAGTATTTTTGTGTTCCATATTTGGAGTTATCTTTAACAACAGCACAGATATTCTATCTTACTACTAAAGATAACTCACTTGATACAGATGCTATGGAAAAAACAAAACCAAAAAAATTGAGACTCACTTCAATTCTGATCTTCCATTGGGCAGAAACTCCCAAACCTTCCTCTCCCTTAGGCACTTGTGATCTTCATCTCCTACACTGTGCTCGTTCCTCCCATTCTTTTCTGGTGCCAAGACTGGGCCCAGGACCACACCCATGCTAGGTAAGTACTTTGCCACCTTTACAAATCTGACATTTGTTTGTTTGCTTAAATGTATTTATTATGTATAGCATTCGGCCTGCATGTACACCTGCATGCCAGAAGAGAGCACCAGATCTCACTATAGATGGCTGTGAACCTCCATGTGGTTGCTGGGAATTGAACTCAAGTCAAGAGTTTTGGAAGAGCAGCCAGCGCTAATGCTCTTAACCTCTGAGCCATCTACCACTCCAGCCCTTTGTTTGTATTTTAATGTATCATTCTGCTTATCCTACAAAAGGATAGTGTAACTTTGGTTAGAAGTAGTCACACTGCATAAGCTGGTATCTCTCTCCCAAATAAAGGTCTTGGGACACTAGCTTCCTATGTCTCTCCATTAAGGGGATCCTAGTACTTTATCTAATTAACACTTACTTCAGTGCATGCTCCTCTCTTTGCCATTCTCTTTGCTCTTCACTCCACCTTGCACCTCAGACTTTCTACTTTAATTGTGTACTTCATAATTTATTTTCAAAAGACTGACAATTTGCTGAACTACACTTTTATTTGTGCTGCTAGAATCTGCCAATTCTACACTAGCAATTGCTTATCCATTGTTGCTGTGTTTTAATTTTTTCATTACATTTATTTATTGCATGTTTAGAGAAGGAGACAAGTGCAGCCACGGCAATGTACGTGGAGGTTAGAGGACAAAATGAAGATTTGGTTCTCTCCTTCCACCAAATTCAAGCTTGGTACCAAGTGCCTTTACTGGCTAAGCCATGGCACTGGCCCCTAAGTTGCTTCTTTGAAGGACAACTTTCTTCTCTTTGATTGCTTTTAGGCTTTCTCTTTGTTGTTTCACTAGTTCTGTCTGGACATAGACTTTGTCTGTCTGTCTGTCTGTCTATCTATCTATCTTTCTTACTTTCTTTTTCAAGACAGGGTTTTTCTGTGTCACGTTGGCTGTCCTGGACTCTCTTTGTAGACTAAGCTGGCCTAGAGCTCCCAGAGATCCATCTGCCTCTGCCTCTCACATGAGGGGATTACAGGCATGGCGTGTGCCACAACACCTGGCTTGGATTTTCTTATACTGTTAAAAATTCAGTGCACTTCTTACATCTATCAGCTGGTTCTTATTAGATCTAGAAAATTTTCTTAGAAACCTCTCATTGACTATTAACCTTGCAATATTTGACGCTGGAGCACTGACTGAATATGTTATACTCCCAGCCCCCCAATCTTCCTGTCTTCTATGCTCTCTTCAAGTATTTTCAATCTTTCTGACTGTAGGTTGTATTTGATATAGTTTTTCAGCTTTATCTTCTAGTCAACCAATTATTTTTCCAACTAAGAATAATCTGTTAAACTGTTCATATATTTGATACACAAGAGTTTTCATTTCCAGAATTTCTATTTTTCTAAATCTATGAAGTCATTTTTATAGTTTAATCTTCATTTTAAAAAATAAATCAGCAGCTGTTGTAACTGTATTTGGTACCTGCTGTATGCCCTGGTATCTGAATTCAGGCTTAGTTATTAGTGTTTTGTTTTTACAGTTTACTCCGAGGGAGCCAGGTGTGGGCGTGCACACTTTTAACCCCAGCACTCGGGAGGCAGAGGCAGGTGGGGAATCTATGAGTTCAAAGTCAGTCTGGCCTACACAGCAAGTTCCAGGATACCAGGGCTATAGTGAACACTGTCTTGTTTAAAAACCAAAAAGTCTTTTGTTTTATATATATATTCAAGGAAAATTACATAAATCTTAAATTATACTGCAATAAGACTTTTTTGACACAAAGATGTGTTTTTTTACATGCAATTTTACTGTTTTAAAAAACTATTCTTGGTTATGTGTGACAATGTACTAGTTTATTCACTTGCTACTCTTACAAAGGATCCCAGCTTAGCTCACAATCACCCACATAGGTAGGAGAAGGTCATTGCCTGAACCTCAGTTCTAGGGGATCTGATACAGGCTTCTGGCCTATGTAAGCGCACGCGCGCGCACACACACACACACACACACACACACACACACACACACACACCACATATATAATATCCACAAACATATACATAAAATTAAAAACAACTAAGTAAAATTTAAAAGAAAAATTATAAGAATCATTTCCTGACAAGGGTGGGCCTTTCTGTACAGGTGATTTGCCTTTTCTACCAAATCTTGGGGAATACTATCCTTGAAACCAGGAACTATGATAAATAGTTTTTGGGTCACTGGACCACTCAGACCAACCATTGAGCACGTGCGCAAACACACACACACACACACACACACACACACACACACACACACACACACACACACACCAAAACAACAATAAAAAACTGCTCTAAAGGTTAAGACCATTGGCTGCTCTTCCAAAGGTCCTGAGTTCAATTCCCAGTAACTACATGATGGCTCATAACCACCTATAACGTGATCTGGTGCCTTTTAAAATAACATTCCTACCTAGGTGGTACTACGTGCTTGTAATCTCAGCACTCAGGAGAAAGAATTTAAGCTATAGAGCTAACCAGTGAGTTAGAGGACAGCTTGGGGCTGCATGAGACAGGGTTTAAAACAAACAAAACCCAGTCCATCATTATAAAAACAGAAGTCAATTTCTTCCCTATAAATCCTATTTCAAAGACAATTAAGCTAGATGCAATTTTAAAAGCTACTAATATCTACTAATGCTAACTCTATTATTAATTACAGGAAAGGTAACTCTGTAAGAAAACATGTCACAATGTATAGGTAACTACAGTGAATGAGAGCTGCTTGTACCTATATAGAGTTACTTTGGTTGTTGACGCTCACATGGAAAACATTTCAATTTCAAATACTGGTCAGTGGTGCTGTCATCAATTCTGCAATTTTCTAAAGTGGAAAGAACTCTTTTGTATGTAAGCATAGGCCAAACTCAAGCGTTATTCCTCAGCAGCCATCATTCATACCTTTTCCTGCCCTCTGAGACAGAGAGAGAGAGAGAGAGAGAGAGAGAGAGAGAGAGAGAGAGAGAATATGAATGTGTGCGTGCATGTGTGTGTGTGTGCGTGTGCGTGTGTGTGTGTGTGTGTGTGTGTGTGTGTGTGTGTGTGTTTTCTGGGGAATCAAACTCAGTTCCTCAACTGACTGAGCTATTTTATCAACCCAAGAGTGTTTTCAGAGAGTTGTTGGGATATCCTAGGCTGGGTATGAAAATTATTTTGTATACATCCTAGATTGGTACAAAATTTAAGATTCTCCTGTCTAATTCTTCTCATGTTGCTAAAATTACAGGTATATGTCATACACCAGCCTTAGAGGTAAAGAACTCTTAATAAAAGTCTGAACCCCTTACAATACCAAGTTTTCAGCTCTAAAGGAACAGAAAACTCCAACCAGAAGAACGTAGGGCTGCATAAGTCAACATCATTCTGAAAACAAACTGAAGACAGAACTTTGGAGAAGAAAACTAGCATCTCCCAGATCAGTGGTAACTTTCGGTTCAGAGCACTGAGATGGCGTCATTTAAATACTCGGGGCACAAGCCTAGCTCGTGTCCTGAGTTAGACCCCTGGAATTCACATAGAGGTGTAAGGAATCAACTCCATACGGTTATCCCCTGACCTCTATAGCCATACAGCTGAAAAATCTAAAAAAATAAAACTTCAATGAAATAAAATGGCCCAACACAGCACTGGTGGGCAGCTAGCTACTCATTGCATGAGACAGTTTAATCTGAAAATTAAATAGATTCAGTACCTCAGTGCTGCCAGGCACAGTGAACGAACAACACTGGGCAACAAAGAACATTTTTAACATCATAGAAAGTCTGCAGCTGACAAGTGCTAGTCTAGAGGAAGCTGATAATAACAAGAAAGCCTTGCAATACGGTGAGTAAAATGATACAGGATGTTATCAAGGCACAAAGCAAAGGCACCTAACTGAGCCTTAGAAAGAAATTAAGGACACTCCCTACAATAAATGGTCAGTGAAGCAACTGGTTTGGTGGGCAGAGAAGGGAGAGGAGAGGATTTGTATTGCAGGAAATAAGGAAAGTGTAAACAAAAATAAGTAAAATTTTAAGTGTTAAAAAAAATGTAGAATAAGCAGGGCATGGAGGTGCTTGCCTTTAATCCCAGCACTCAGGGAGGCAGAGGCAGGCAGATCTCTTGAGTCCAGGACAGCCAGGGCTACACAGAGAAACCACATCTCCAAAACCATGCCCTCCACACCCCCAACAAAGTACAGAGTAGAAGCACTTCACTGCACAGCATAAAAGTCAAACTGCAGTCAATAAGGATGTCGTTCTACATAAACAAAATACAGGCTTTCCTTTTCTTTTTCTCTAGTAGACCAGGCTGGCCTTGAACTCAAAGAAATCCATCTGCATCTGCCCCCTAAATGCTGGGATTAAAGGCATACACCACCATGCCTTTTCTTAAAAAGAAAAATCAGTCCCCAAGTCTCTCAAAGTTTAGCTTAAATCCAAGGCAGATGGAGTATGGACACTTAGGCAGCAACAATGCATGTTCGAGTTCCCAATAATTGTTTGAGTCAAAGTAAAGGTGACTCATACCAAGTGTTTAAACTGCCTTGTCAAGTTACATTTAACTGTGCAGATGTGACACCAAAAGCTAGAAACCCACAGTGACGTCCCAGCTTCTCACAAGTTAACATTGCTCATCAACTTTACTACTTGTCTCCAACCCATTCTCTGCTGTATGGTGCTGAATTTTAGTACATTCATTTCTCTCCTGAAACATCATTAGCCTGCTCTGGGATGAAACTTTTTACTATACTAGACAGTAAAAAACCTGAAACAAAACAAACAGACCATGAGCAGATTTCACCTGCCACATCTACTGCACAGCAGCATTTATTGTCACATGCTCGGTGGCATTATTTTATCATAAAGTATAGTATTAAAAGCCATCCTTTCTATTTACACACTAAACCTGTTTTCCTTTTGCCTTTATAGAAACACTGCTTCAGCAATTCTTATCTTTCCTGAAATCATGTGTGTTTTGCTCTAATGTTTTATTTCTATTATCTTATGACTTTATGTTTCCCACCATCAAAAATTTTTTTCCTTGGGGCTAATATGGTAACACATGCCTACAATTCTAATACCTAAGACAATAAGGAAGAAGACTTTGAATCTGAGGTCAATTTGAACTATATAACAATTCTGTCTCAAGAACCGTTAAAATTAAATTAGCTAGGCTGAGCATAGTCCTTTAATCCCAGCATTTGGGAAGCAGAGGCAGGCAGATCTCTTTGAATTTAGGGCCAGCCTGGTGGTCAAACAGCAATTTCCAGGATGGACAAGACCAAAAAAATAAATTAATTAAAATTAAAAACGTAATTTCTTGATTCTATTTCCCTCGCTTGTTATGATCCACTTCTCGCTCTCTTAATCCATTTTGTGATATAACAAAATACTTGAGACAGTAATTTATAATGTAAAGAGGGTTATCTGACTTATAATTCTGTTTTTTTGTTTTTGTTTTTCAAGACAGGGTTTCTCTGTGTATCCTCAGTTGTCCTGAACTCACCTCGTAGACCAGGCTGGTCTCTAACTCACAGAGATCCACCGGCCTCTGCCCATCTTCCTACTTACACACTAAACCTGATTCAGCGCCCAGCTAGAAAGGAAGATATTTACATGTGCCAGATCTAGAACTGGTACACATCATTGCGCTTATATTCTACTAGCTGGGACTCAATCCTTTGATCATATCTACCCAACTACAAAGTCGAAATGCTATCTTATGTGTATGAAAAAGAAAAAATAAAATACGGCTGTCAGAAACAGTGTTTGACCCAGGGGCCTCATTTCAACCTCCAGGGTCACAAATCCAATTACTTGGCTCAGCAGTTAAAACCACTGACTGTTCTTCCAGAGGACCCGGATTCAATTCCTAGGACCCACATGGCAGCTCACAAATGTCTGTAACTCCAGGATTCGACACCCACAGACATACATGCAGTCAAAACACCAGTGCACATAAAATAAATAAACCAAATCTAAATACTTATTCAAAATCTTAAACAGCATTTGCCATCTGCCTCTAACAGCACCTCCTATAATTAAGTCCTGATGTGTGCCTTCTTCCTTTTGACATCTCTTTTTCTTCAGCACCTCACAACAAATCCAAGGGCTTACAATGTGGCTCAGTACAATACCTTCTAGAATGTACAAAGCCTTGAGTTAAATCATAAGCACTGTTGTCGGGGTTGGCTAAAACACATCAGATTAGATCTACTTTCAAGCCATCCCAAATCTAAGCCCTTCTCTGTTCTCTTGCTCCTACTCTGACCCCTTTGGTTCTCTTGCTTCTGCCTTGTCCCTTAGAGCCTATTCTCTGCACTGTAACCACTGTTCCTATGAAGATGTGAGGACTGGAGAGATGGCTTAGTTGGTAAAGAACTTGCCATGCAAGCATGAAAACCTAAGTTCAGATTGCCACCAGCCATGTAAAAGGCTGGGCATGCTGTTCCCAACAACAGACAAACAGGAGGGTTTCTGAATAAGTCTAGCCGAATAAGTAAGTTCCAGGTTCACTAAGGAATCGTCTCTCAAAAAATAAGGTGGACAGAAATTAATGAAGACAGCTGACACCAACATCTGGCTTCCATGTGCATATATGAACACATGTACATACATAATGTGCATACACACATGAACAAGAAAACACGCACAAGCCTGGGAGGTCAGGCATTCAGCTCTGGCTACTGACATCCTAACAGGGCTTGTCCTTTTCCTTGAAACTCCTTTACAACCTTTGGCCATGCCCCAAGCCCCTCTGGAATTTCGTCTCTTACTGACTTTCAATTCTTCTGAGTTACTCCAGCAACTCTGGCCTCTTGCTACTTCTTAAATAAGCAAGGTGCATTCCTCATACAAGTCTGTTAGTTCTACAAGGAATGCATTCTCACTACATTATCCTGACCTCTTGAAGACTTTGCTCAAACACCACCTTTTACAACTGGGGTCTACTTTGTTCTCCCTGTCTTAAAGTTTCAGCCTACCTCCCCCAGGCCTACTCTGCTTTCCTCAAAATTGTCCACAGTACTTATTATCTTCAAACACACTGTATAATTTCCTTTGGGAAACCAGGCCTGATGGTGCACATGCCTTTAGCCCCAACACTCAAGAGGCTGAGGCAGGACTATCTTAAGTTCAAGGACAGCTTGGGTTACAAAGCACAAGTTCTAAGACAGCCTAATTACATAGTGACAATCTATCTAAAGCAATTTAAAAAGAAGGTTTGGAGTGTTAGCTCAGCGGTTAAGTTTTTGTTACTCTTGCAGAGACACAGGTTTGGTTCCCACCACTGACAGGGTGGCTCAGAACCATCCCTAACTCTGATCCCAGGGGATCCAACACATCTGCTGAGCCCTGCTATCACCAGGCACATACATGGTACACACACATACATGTAGGCGAAACACCCATACACATAAATTTAAAAAAAAAATTTTTTTTTTTTTTTTTTTTTTTTTTTTTTTTTGGTTTTTCGAGACAGGGTCTCTCTGTATTAGTAGCCTTGGCTGTCCTGGATTCGCTTTGTAGACCAGGCTGGCCTTGAACTCACAGCGATCCACCTGCCTCTGCCTCCCAAGTACTGGGATTAAAGGTGTGCACCACCATACCCAGCCTATAAAGAAATGATTTGTTTTTTGGATGGGTTTGTTTTACTTTTTTCCTTTTCTTCTTTTTGTGACATGTGGTCTCATGTACTAGCAGCTGGTCTCAAACTGCCTAAACTTGCCAAAGATAGCCTTGAACTCCTGATCCTCTTACTTCCACCTCCTGAGCATCAGGATTAATTACAGGTGTGTGCTACCACAACCAGCCTACAAATTTCCTTTTTGTCTACTTACCTTTTTTTATTCCCTCACAAATCCCAGAATGTACTTCTCTACTGGAAAGCAGGCTATAGGCTTTTTTATATTCCTAAACTTGTAAATTACTACCTGGCATTTTGTAGGTACTCAAGTATTTACTGAATATATGAATAACTATTTTTCTATGAAATAACTCAATGCAGAAGCCAGCACTGTAGTGTTAGGTGCCAAGAAACCTAATAGTGAGTGACCATAGCTTTAAAAATGCCTAAGCAGGCCGGGTGTGGTGGCGCTCGCCTTTAATCCCAGCACTCGGGAGGCAGAAGCAGGCGGATCGCTGTGAGTTCGGCCAGCCTGGTCTACAAAGTTAGTCCAGGACAGTCAAGGCTAACACAGAGAGACCCTGTCTCGGGGTCAAAAATGCCTAAGTAGGAGGTGGGTTGTGTTTGAGTTGCGGCAGGCTTGAAATTATCCGCCGCCATGCCGTGTGATCCGAGGACAGAGGAAAGACGCAGGTTGTGTTGCGCGCGCATGTGAAACGCAGTAAGGGCGCCGCGCCTGCGTATTATGGACTTCACGGAGCAGCCGCACGGCTATATTAAGGGCATCGGCTATATTAAGGGCATCGTAAAGGGCTTCGTTCGTGATCCTGGGAGCGGGGCTCCCCTTGCCAAAGTGGTCTTTCGTGACCCCTAGATTTAAGAAGCGGACGGAGCTGTTTATTGCCGCAGAGGGAATCCACACTGGACAGTTTGTGTACTGCGGCAAGAAGGCCCAGCTGAGTATCGGCAACGTTTTGCCCACGGGCACCATGTCTGAAGGTGGTACTATTATGTGTTGTCTGGAGGAGAAGCCTGGGGACAGGGCAAGCTGGCACAAGCCTCCGGGAACTATGTCACGTCATCTCCCACAACCCAGAAACCAAGATGACCCGAGTGAAGCTGCCTTCAGGGTCCAAGAAGGTCATTTCCTCGGCCAACAGAGCTGTTGTCGGCATTGTGGCCGGTGGAGGCAGAATCGACAAGCCTGTCTTGAAGGCTGGTCGGGCCTACCACAAGTACAAAGCAAAGAGGAACTGCTGGCCACGTGTGCGGGGTGTGGCCATGAATCCTGTGGATCATCCCTTTGGAGGGAGTAAGCACCAGCACATTGGCAAATCCTCCACTATCCGAAGAGACGATGCCCAGCGGCTGGGCGTAAAGTGGGTCTCATTGCTGCCTGCCGCAATGGGCGACTACGTGGAACCAAAACTGTTCAGAAGAAGGAGAACTAGAGCTCAGGCTGCACAGAGAGACCCTATCTCGAGGAAAAACAAAAACAATTTTCTATGAACACAAAATAGTTGTCTTTGTAACTTTTTGGTGTTGTTGTTAAAAGTACTGTTTTGCTGGGTGCATACCTTTAATCTCAACCCTCACGAGGCAGGGGCAGGCAAGTCTCTGAGTTGGAGGCCATCCTGGTGTACACAGCAAGTTCCTGGACAGCCAGGGCTACATAGAGTGACTCTGTCTCAAGCAAAACAAAAGTACTATTTTACTTTTAATAACTAAATGAAGTGGTTTTGGCTTTTGTTTGTTTGTGGGGTGGGGGGGCTAGGCGGGGGCTTTTGGCATGTCAAGTGAGTAACTGCCAATGAGCTGTACCCACACCTCATCCCCTCAGCGCATTGCTCTACTTCCAGAGAATTTTCAGACAGGGAAAGAGTGCAATTCAGAGAAACCAGCCATCCATTTCTCTCAGTGTTTACATGATTGCCTCGGTTTCATCCATAGAGTCTTCTTACACAGGCTTTTCATATTAGCAGAAAGTTACACAATTGCAAATAAGTTTCTTTATATTAATACATAATTCATTGGCTGCAAGCTTTTTGCTGGCATCTTTTGATCTTCCCCCACGCCTCCTTATGTTGTACACTGAACTTCTGTTAGCCCAAATGTGTTACATGGCTCAGAGGACTGGTATGAGAATAGAGTGAGGTGATGGATATGGAAAAACTGTTACAAAATTATAGTACTATTATTTTTTCTGCTGATTTGCAAGGCAAAAGGTATATATATTTAAGACTTTTCTTTCAGAAATCTTAGTTGTGTATGTTGTTGTTGGTTTTTGTTTTGTTTTGTTTTTTTTTTTTTTTTAAGAAATCCAGTGACAGATTTAACATAGCCTGTAGTTATGAAAATTTGAGCCTCCTTATGATTGGCTACATTCTGTTAATGTCTTGAAACTACCTTTGAATAGAAGAAACACGAAGTGGCAACATATTGACTTGTTTGATAAACGACTCAAAGATAAGAGGATTACTGTGCTAATATAAGGACTATCTTAAATTTGAGGCAGTGACAAGTATGACTTTGCTTAAGCATTCTTTTTTATAATTTATTTTTTATTTAATGTTCACTGGTGGTTTGCCTGCAAGCATGTCTGTGTGAGGGAGTCAGAAGGCCTGGAATTGGAGTTACAGACAGGTGTGAGCTGCCACATGGGTGCTAGGAATTGAACCTGTATCCTCTAGGAGAGCAGTCAATGCCCTTAACCACTGAGCCATGTCTCCAGCCCCTGCTTAGGTCTTTTCTTTTCTTTTCTTTGTTTGTTGTTTTTGTTTTAGCCAAAGGACATACTTTATTAGCTCCTGAGCTCTAGTTCTCCTTCTTCTGAACAGTTTTGGTTCCACGTAGTCGCCCATTGCGGCAGGCAGCAATGAGACCCACTTTACGCCCAGCCGCTGGGCATCGTCTCTTCGGATAGTGGAGGATTTGCCAATGTGCTGGTGCTTACTCCCTCCAAAGGGATGATCCACAGGATTCATGGCCACACCCCGCACACGTGGCCAGCAGTTCCTCTTTGCTTTGTACTTGTGGTAGGCCCGACCAGCCTTCAAGACAGGCTTGTCGATTCTGCCTCCACCGGCCACAATGCCGACAACAGCTCTGTTGGCCGAGGAAATGACCTTCTTGGACCCTGAAGGCAGCTTCACTCGGGTCATCTTGGTTTCTGGGTTGTGGGAGATGACGTGACATAGTTCCCGGGAGGCTTGTGCCAGCTTGCCCTGTCCCCAGGCTTCTCCTCCAGACAACACATAATAGTACCACCTTCAGACATGGTGCCCGTGGGCAAAACGTTGCCGATACTCAGCTGGGCCTTCTTGCCGCAGTACACAAACTGTCCAGTGTGGATTCCCTCTGCGGCAATAAACAGCTCCGTCCGCTTCTTAAATCTAGGGGTCACGAAAGACCACTTTGGCAAGGGGAGCCCCGCTCCCAGGATCACGAACGAAGCCCTTTACGATGCCCTTAATATAGCCGATGCCCTTAATATAGCCGTGCGGCTGCTCCGTGAAGTCCATAATACGCAGGCGCGGCGCCCTTACTGCGTTTCACATGCGCGCGCAACACAACCTGCGTCTTTCCTCTGTCCTCGGATCACACGGCATGGCGGCGGATAATTTCAAGCCTGCCGCAACTCAAACACAACCCACCTCCTACTTAGGCATTTTTGACCCCCGAGACAGGGTCTCTCTGTGTTAGCCTTGACTGTCCTGGACTAACTTTGTAGACCAGGCTGGCCGAACTCACAGCGATCCGCCTGCTTCTGCCTCCCGAGTGCTGGGATTAAAGGCGAGCGCCACCACCGCCCAGCTTGAAAATAGAGTATTTTTAATGAATATTAAATTCCTTTTACATCATCAGAAGCTGTACTATCAAGAACTCCTTAGAGTGAGCCCGGGGCTAGAGAGAAGGCTCAATAGTAAAATTCTTGCTGTCAAGCTTGAAGACCTGAGTTTGGGTTCCCAGCATATGCCAGTGTTGGAAGGCAGAGACAAAGGAGCCCAGGGCCTTACTGGTCAGCCAGGATAGCTGGAGTTATTTGAAAACCATCATGCTATGCACATCTTCCCAAAAGTGCTGTCAATAACTATAGCAGCACAACAAGAGCAAACGTGAAGTTTTATTTCATATTACTGAGTTTCCAGAAGAAATAAAGCTAATTGAGTTCAGAACAATTTTTACATCCTGGATAAGGGCATTCTCAGGGCCCAGGAAGGAATGTAAAGCTCCAGGGCATCAATTTCTTTATACCAGATAGTCAACAGTTTTGATGTTGGAAGTAACAACAATATTTATTTTTTTAAAGATCGAGAGAAAGCCTGGCGGTCGTGATGCACGCCTTAATCTTAGCACTTGGAAGGCAGAGGCAGGCAGATCTCTGAGTTTGAGGCTAGCCTGGTTTACAGAGCAGCCAGAACTATACAGAGAAACCCTGTCTAGGAAAACATAATAATAACAACAACAATAATGATGATGATGATAATAAAAAGATCAAGAGAAACATAGAAAGCAGAGGGGAGAAAGAAATAACTGGTCAACATTAGGTATAGACTATTGAATTGCTCCTGACTTCCATGGCTCATTATGAAAGGTTAGAAAAGACTGAAAAATTTAGAAAAAAATGCCTTCCAGAATGTAATGCATCCATGAAATAGTTAAAGAAGTAATGTGTGGACCAATGAGAATGCATGTCTTGTTATACTAACAAAGTTATCTCTAGCACTATGATAAAGAAAGCACAGCATGACCTCAAAAACTAGAAAAGCTCCCAAACAGGCCCACTTATTTTGAATTCACAAGTTCTATAACTATTTATAATTGGGGCTTTACAAAAGAATCAACATTGGTGAACCAGGCAAGGAGAAAGAATAAAGAACTACAAACAGTTTAACTTTTTTTTTTTTTTTTTTAAACAGTTTAACTTCTAAGGAAGACAAAATCTATTAAGAGCTGCTGATAAAGAGGCTTATCTTACTAGGAATTTTGACATAAGAATCCAGGAACAGGAGCAACCAAGATTTTTAAAACGAAGGGGATTATGACAAGAAGTTCACTAAGTACTCACTTAAATGAATATTAAGTTGTCAATGAAACAACATGTACTTCTCAGCTCTGAAGGAGAAAGCAAGGTTATGATTGGGGAGAAAGGGAGAAAGACTGCTAAGCAGTTGTCCCATTGTGGGGCTTGGTAGGTAACAAGTTAGAAAACACCAAAGCACAGTGAAGACTTTCCCATTACTCAAAGAACATGGCTTTCCAGATGCTATAAGATCTACTCAGCCCAATCAATAAAATGAAGGAAAGAAAAACAAGAAAAGTCTGATTGCCCCAATCTGTTGTACTACTGTAATTTCTGTGGCTTCCAAAAACAAGTAAGTCAAATCTGCAATTACATTTAAGACATTCCATAATTCAAGCATCTAGTCCAACATTCCTTCTAGTTGGCTTACAATAGGTTCCCAGCATATATAAACAACTGATTCAAGATATCTATCTTGTTCTGTTCTGAAACAGGGTTTCTCTGTGTAGCCTTGGCTGTCCTGGACTTATTTGGTAGACCAGGCTGGCCTTGAACTCAGAGATCCACCTGCCTCTGTCTCCCAGAGTGCTGGGATTACAGGTGTACGCTACTTCGCCTGGCATGCAAGATAAATTTTTTTTTTTTTTTTAAATAAAAGAGTGAATGGATACCCAAAGGAAGGTTTTAAGTCAGGAAAAAGAAAGGGGTTCTGAAAGGGAGGAACACAGATATACTGAAGACAAACTGCTGCTTTATAGCTTCCTCCTCCAAAGGAAATCTTTGCATATATTCAAACGAGTATTAATAGCAACAGCTAAAACTTTCTGCACATACACCTTCCTACCTTAGTGAGAATACTACTTTTCAGAGGTATGATGCAATCTAACCTGGCAGGGCTCACAAAGATGTATTTTAATACAGTGGGCCTCATTATAAAGTAGATCCCATCCTAGAATATTCCCTAGCCAGTACATTAGTATAATTATACAGGTTAGCCAAGACTGGATGCGAAATCTTGAAAACAGAAATCAATACAATTCTAATTGCATTACAGTTTTCAGAAACTCTCTAGAAACACAGCATGAAAGAAACAGGTAGTAAATATCACACCCTAGTATCACACATTTTAAATAATAAATGCGTTTATTAGTAACCATACCATGTCATCCCATATGGTCACAGGAAGGAACTATCACTAAGGAAATATAAATGGCCAGAAGTAAATGCTTAATAGCAACATTATAATACATTTAATAAACATTTAGTAAGTTCTTGTCATTTATCAGAATATTTTATTTTGGGAACCGAAAAAGTACTACAGAAACAAGCCATGAAATCTGTTCATTCTCCAAGATAATTTTACACACCACTGTCTACATTCTATGTTGAAAATGCTTGATGACAGCATTAAAACAAAAACAAAAACCTAATATCCAAAGAAGTTATCAGTTAAATCAGTTTACCTAAGGATACACAAATTTTGCTTACCATTATGTTTTAAAAGTTACAAATCTAGGGCTGCAGAGATGGCTCAGCCTTTAAAGGCTACGCTCACAACCAAAATATAAGTTACAAATCTATATATAAAATATATTATACAAACATAAAAAAAGACTTGTTGTAATACATGTAAATGTTTGTAACAATTATACATTGTGAACACTTTTTGTACTTTTTTTCTAATTTTTCAATAATGGACATGTTTTCCTTTTGTAGTTAGTTTTTGGTGCAGCTGAAATTGCTCTCTGACAGATTTTCTTTAAACTCAGGCTAAGATTAAAAAAATCAGAATAAAGTATGTCATTACACACACGCACAACTTTTCATCTTTTCACGTACTTAATAATTAAAGATATTTCTTCAAGTTCAACAGAAAGAAGACAGTTCAATTAAAAGACCACAGGATATTTGTTTCCTCTGAATTAATGTCAACTTTAAATTTAAAGCTATTTCTTGTTGGGAATAGGGGCACATGCCTGTAATCCCAGCACTTCAGAGGTGGGAGGACAGCAAAGGATCTGGAGTAGTTCTGAGCCTCAGCCACAAACTGAGTTCCTGATGAGCCTGGCTGTGAGATACTACTTCCTGAAAGAATTCACTTTGCTCTGTGTAATACTTGTAACTACAGTCAGTAGAGGTCCACTTTCACCATAATCTCCCTCAGCCCAATGTAGTTATCATCTTTTACACTACAGGACAACTATTCATCGCCAAACATTAAACCCTGGGAGGGGGCAAGGGGAAACACCTGTCCTTTGAGTAAATAAAGAATATGAACATGCCTTCATTTATTGGCGATTTAATTTAACTTCATGGAGCCTTTATTGGCAATTTACTGTAACTTCAGGTAGCTAGCAGTCCTCAAGCACTGGCACATGGGTATTGCCCACAAAGAACTAAGCAGAAAGTTAAAGGCCTAATTTAACTCAGGACTTCAGAAAGAAAGGGAGGGGGCGGGGCACAAGGTAAGGGGTCCAAGTGCTCCAGCTCCCTCAAATAAGTAACAAAGTCTTCCATACAGAAAAGCAAACTGTCCTAAGAACCCTGAAACAAAGTTTCTCAACTTAGTGTCAAATCAGAGAACTATCACTGTCCGACTCCCACCCATTAATTTGCTCATGCTTCTACCCTAGTCCTCACCTATCCACACAACTCCAGAAAACCACACATGCACGGTAAAGGGAAGCTCAGAGACACCTGTGCCTATTAAGACAAAGGCATATCCGATTCCTGGAGAAAGGAGACAGCAAATGTGACCCCTAGCACTTCTCCATTAAAAACAATGTATCCTAAAAATAAATTTCCATGTCATCGGAACAAAGTTGTTTATAAATAAGAAGGAATGTGGAGGTGTGGAAGACAAGAGGAAGCTTCAGCAAGTTAAGTACCAAAAGCCAGGAAACAAGGCAGAATGAATGGTAACTAGGGAAACAGACTGAACTAGGAAATGAAGAAAGGGAAGAGCTTTATCCCTGGAGTGGAAGAGGATGGGGAAACCAAGAGACGCAAGTGGAAACTAACCTGAGTGTATGCTCAAACTGGACGTTGGGATTATTTCAAATTAGGTAATAAGGCCGGGGGGGGGGGGAGGAGGATGAGAGAAATTAGCTCAAATGATGATACTGAACCCATTTTGGGTAGAGATGGCACCAAAGGGTGGAAAACAAACATTATTGTGAACAGACTGCTAATGATACATCAGGAGTAGCGGATGAATTTCCCAAGTAAATATAATGAAGCAGGAAAAAGAATACTGCGGAGACAAAAAAGGAGGTAGTAATGGAATTGGGAAACTTAAGTAACTAGTTTATCTTTAAGCAAAAATCAACAAAATTAGGTCACACTAATCAGATGTTTGTAAAACACGGTATGGTATTGTTCATGTGGTACAATGCCCAAACAGTAAATGTAGTAATTTTTACATACAGAAAAAAAAGAGAATAAATTAATTTGACAATGTAATAAGTTGAATGATGCAAGGACAGGTTAAGAGAAGCAAGTACTAAAGGCAAGTAAACAGGAAAGAGGGGGAAAATGGGACTAAAACAGAGCGATTAAAACCCACGGGGAGGGGAACCCCACGAAGGATATCAATAGAGGCGTGAATATACACTGACTGACCCAAAATCGCCAGCAGTGCAAGGGAGCAAAGAGCCAAGAGAAACCTGATGGAATCTACACAGCTTTGGGGTTCAGGGAGTGAGTAGCTTCCAGAGTGTCCAGAAGGATTGCGATGTGAGGGAGCAGTGGAACGGAGTGGAGGGCCACAAGACGACTGGGGCAGGAAAAGCGAAGAAAGAAAGGAAAAAAAAATGCTCTTGAGTGGAAGCTAAGGTTAGAAGCAAGTAGGTACAACTGGGAAACGAGCGGAGTGGTGGTAGATGAGGATAGGAGAGAGGCTACGGGTCAGTATGGGAGCACTGACATTATTATTCAAGGATCAGAGACTGGGATGGGAAAATCTTCAGAAATAGTAGAAAATGGGACTGAAGAAGTAAAGACTACACCAAAATCATCCCCTGAGCAAAACCGGCCAAAAGAGAATCCCGCCACCCCCACTAACAAGTAGAAAAGTGGGAAGGGGACGGAGGCCTGCAAAGGGAGAATAGTGGAGGAGAGTAGAGAGAGATGCGCTCCGTCATCCCCTCGACCAGGGAGTAATCACACACACGGCAGTTCCCAGGGCTAGGGCATCGAGGGTACTACCCCGGCTCCATCCTCGACGTCGTCCCTGCCGGCTAGCAAGAAGGAAAACATCTCAGGGATGCAGGGCTTGGAAACCTCAGCCAGGCGTGACCTTCTCCACCAACCCAGAGTTTCGGTCCCTATGGAAAGGCTCCAGCTCTGCCCCCGCTGCCCCAACCCTATCTGGGTGGGGGCCGGGGAACCCCCTGGGCCATCGTGTCTGTTTACGTAGCGAGGAGCCACAAGACGAAGGGGGGGGGGGGGAGACACTCGGTCGATAGCCACCTCCCCGCCGGCTGCCAAGCACAGCCCGAGCTGCCTCCGCTGCCACGGTCCCTCACATAAACACTGGCCCGCCGAGCCCCCGACGCGCGAGCACTGGAGGGGGGGGGCCCTTGGGGGGGGCAGAGGATGGCGCCGCCACTCACCTCTTCAGGAATGGCCGGGTCCGTAGCCGAAGAGGCCGCGGCGCCAGCGCCGGCCTCGGGCTCCATGTCTCCATTGAACAGAGCCTGGCCCTGCTCGGCACCGTCGCCGCCACCGCCGCCGCCGCTGCCGCCGCCGCCGCCGCCACCACCGCCGCCGCTGCTGCTGCCGCCACCGCCGCCACTCAGCGCCGCCATCTTCGAAGCGCAAGCCCGGCCGAGCGGCCGCCGCGGGGCGGGGAGGGGGGAAGGGAGGCGCAGGGCGGGCGGAGGCGGGCGCGGAGGCGCGGGGGGCGTGGGCGGAGCGGCCCGGGCGGAGGCCACCTCAGGAACCCGCCTGCAGCCCCTGGCGCAGCCGAGCCTGAGGGGATTTGGAGGGGGGGAGGGGGAAGGGGCGGAGACGACGAGGAGTCGCCGCGGCAACGGCGTCACCGGTATGTCATGGTCGTGACGTCACCGGGCCGCGTGACGTCATCCGAGGAGCACCCTCGCGCCCCAGTCGTCAGGGGAGTGTTCCTTCTCCTCCAACCACCCTCGTGCTCACACGTACCCCCCACCCCCACCCCACCCCACACACACACTCAGTTTCCATGGCTCCGGCTTCCTACTTTTCCTCAGCCCTCAGCCTGTTCTGTCATGTGGGCTTTACTAGAAGAGCAGGGGGTGGTGTTCTAAAAGACGTTAAAATCTTAGAGGGAGGAAGGCTGGGAAGCCCATACTACTACTTGTTACTGCCATTACAAAGCAGCTCTGAGTGTCGTAAAAATAAGATCTGAAAGCCCAAGGTTGAAACATCAGGCAAGCCAAATTTCATAGAAATATGTCTTGGAGCAGCTGAATTCTCAGCATGGGGTTTGTATCCTGCCTCTAAAGGACTTGATCCGTTGAAGTGAGCACAAATGAAACCTGGTTTTCAGTGTATTTGTTGCCTAGTTTTCACTATCAGATGGCTCCTTTCATACACTAGGGCTGAGAAAAACACATAGCCATTTCTACACATCTTAAGCATCAAAACTAATTTTTAGTTCAAAGAAGATCACTTAAAATATTTTGTAAATGCCCTGGCCCAAGGCATTTTCTTTCAATCATATATGAAAAGAAAATTGAGATAGGAGAGTTAAATTATCTTTAGAAGCCCAAGTTACAGAATGAAATTAAACCCGATTTATTTACATAAGTTACATGGTTAAAGTACATTTAACCAACCAAAAGGAGGGGAAAATGGAGAGAGGAGCTGTGTTAAGAAAAAGAGAAAACAGGAGTGAAAACAGAAGTTACCAATAGTGTGGGTTAATTGCTATCCTGACTCAGCCGGGCACGGTGGCGCACGCCTTTAATCCTAGCACTCGGGAGGCAGAGGCAGGCGGATCGCTGTGAGTTCGAGGCCAGCCTGGTCTACAAATCAAGTCCAGGACAGCCAAGGCTACACAGAGAAACCCTGTCTCCAAAAACCAGAAAGAAAAAAGAAAAAATTGCCAACCTGACTCGATGCGGAGTCACGGAGGCGTGAGTTGACTCGCCTGTGTGTTCGTGTGTGCACTTCTATTCCTGGAAGGGGGGACGGTCACCACTAACCTCTTGATTGCTTTTAGGATGATTGAGAGGAGACAGTTTCTAAAACAGGATGTCTTCCTGCTTGAGCTGGTCTCCAGAAGCCTGGGAACGGATGCTTCTGTTTCAAGGTAAGTGGTATATGTGTGGCTGCTTGGTGAATCAAAACATTACGTTCTTGTATATTGGGGGAAAAAAATACCACCAATGAAATAATGATTCTGTGTTTGCCAAGGACATTGTACATTCCCTTCCAAGCAGGGAAACTCCCTTGAGAACTACATTAAGTCAGAAGATGGTTTGACAGATTAGGAGTGAAGAAGATATCCATAGGGACTATATTATCAAGATGCCCTAGTTGTAGGCACTTTAAAAAAAAAAAAACCATAAACACATGTCTAAGAATACTAAAATAAAGCCAGCCAGATTTTGTCTGAAACACAACTGTCAGGGTTTGGTTTGTTGTTGTTTTTAGCCCCTAATTGTCCTAGTTTACTTTTGAAAATTATATATTCCCTAAAAATATATCATGATAACACTGTAGAGGAGTTATTAGTTCAGAACATGGCTACTTGGACAAGAGATCACATCCAAGCTGAGTTTATGGCCAGCCTGGTCTACAATGTGAGTCCAGGACAGCTAAGGCTATTACACAGGGAAAAAAACCTGTCTAGAAAGAGAGAAGGAGAAAGAGAGAGAGGAAGAGAGAGAGAGAAGCAGGGGAGGAAGAGGGGGAGGGGGAGAAGGGGGAAGAGGGGGGAGGAGGAGGGAGAGAGAAGCAAGGGAGGGAGAGGACGAGGGGGAGGGAGAAGGAGAAGGATAGGGAGAGAGAGAGAGAGGGAGGGAGAGGGAGAGAGGAAGAGGAAGAGGGAGAGAGGAAGAGGGAGAGAGGGAGGGGGGAGGGAGAAGGAGAAGGATAGGGAGAGAGAGAGGGAGGGAGAGGGAGAGAGGAAGAGGGAGAGAGAGAGAGAGAGGAGGGAGGGAGGGAGGGAGGGAGAGAGAGAGAGAGAGAGAGAGAGAGAGCGGAGGAGAGGAGAAGAGAGAGGAGAGAGAGGAAGAGAGAGAGAGAGAGAGAGATCACATCCAAAGACTTTCTAGGTCTGTGTGATTTGGCTGAAAAACAGACACATCTTTAATCCCAAGAGACAGAGGCAAGCAGATCTCTGAGTTCAGGTAAAGAAAAGATTAGGTCTAGGTGTGGTGTACACACCTTCAATCCCAGCACTCAGAAGACAGAGGCATGCAGATCTCTGAGTTCTAGTCAGTGCTGTTCATGCAATTCATTTGAGTCAGTGAGTTGAGAGACAGTGCAGTGGGATTGAGTTCGTGGAATTCTGAGGCAGTTTTTACTGAAGAGAGAACTAACTAGACACAGGTGAAGACATTATGAGCCAGAGAAGGAGGAGCCAGAAGATTAGTACAGATTGTTAGCATTAGTTAGCATTAGTTTGAGGCAAAGCAGAGCAATTTGGTGAGAAACTGAAAGAAGCCAGATTGAATCCGTTTAGAGAGGAGTCTGAGCCAGAACCAGCTTTGTTGAACCAACCAGCCAGAGTTCAGATGGAGCTAGAAAGGGTGAGCTTATTCAGCAGGAAGTCTCAGAGGCTTGAAAGCATTCTAGGGCTAGGTTAGATTGTATGGAGGCTAAAGCTTCCAGGACTAGGCCTAGGTTAGCAGAGGGAGACAGAAACCTTCTGGGACAATAGTTACATCAGGAGAATAAGAGTTACCTTTACATAGCACTCCTTTATAACATTAAAACTTCTAAGACATTTTCAGTGGTTCCATCTTAAACAATATCCTTATCAGCATCAATCTATACAGTGACCATGTTTTACATGATTATCTTTCCCCAGGATGACTGACTGTAGAGGAATTTTAATTTAGAACATAGCTGTTCTGGCAAGAGATCACATCCAAAGAACTTCTAGGTCTATGTGATCCAGCTGGAATACAGACACGTCTTTTGATCCAGGAGACAGAGGCAAGCAGATCTGAGTTCAAGACCAGCCTAGTATAGCTCAAGTTTCAGGTAAAGAAAACCTTAGGTCCAGGCGTGGTAGTACATGCCTTTAATCCCAAACATGAAGGTGAAGTTAGTTTGTAGAAGGAAGCACCCATGTTTGAAAGTGATGTTTAATTGAGTGGCAGAAAAAGTGACGAATCAGAGAAAAATTTGACAGACTAGGATACACCCAATTCTCAGGAGAAAAGAGAGGAAACGGAAGCTATTTAAGGGGCTATGCAGAAAGAGAGGAGGCAGTTTTACAGGGAGAGGTTGAATGAGAGAACAAACTAGACACAGGTGAAGACAGAACAAGCCAGAGAATGAGAAGGAGCCAGAAAATTAGAGCAGATTGCTGAGTCAGTTTGAGGCCAAGCAGAGCCATTCCAGGGCCAAGAGAGAATCCAGATTGAATAAGTCAGCTGGGAGAGGAGTTTGAGCCAGAACAGCTGAGTTGAACCAGCCAGCCCAGAGCTCAGTGAGAACAAGAAAGGGTGAGCTTATTAAGCAATGCATCTCAGAGGCTGAAAACATTCTACGCCTAGGTTAGATTGTACAGAGGCTAGAAGCTTCCAGGACTAGGCCTAGGTGAACACACAGAGGCAGTAATCCTCTGAGACAAGTATTGATCCAGGCAAATAAAAGTTCCTTTTACAGCTGACCTCATCCATTTAATATGGATTCTTGTTAGTTTCCCTTCATCCTACTCTTTTTTTTTTTTTTTTTTTTTTTTAATCTTGTGTGCTGGTTAGTTTTTGTTAACTGTGTTCCTGCCTTTCTTCAGCGGCTGATTCTGTCTGCTCTTGTTTGCTGTGTTCAAGATTTCTCCATTGCTACCAGTAAAGTTCAAGATTGTTTTTCTTGCCTTTTAACTCCTTAACTGGCAGAGAAAAATGACCCCAATAGAGACCCCCTAGATAGTAACATTTGTTGAGACCTCATCCAGGATTTGTTTTGAGGAACACCAACTCATCAAGGTTGTCAATTAGGCACTGGTGTCTGGTTGTGACTTCCACAAATGAAATCTGAATTTTGCTCAGGTTTGGCCTGTATTCTCTGATTCCACGGGACATTACATCTGGTGCATGGGCAGAGGCACCTGTTGCTGATGCTTTGTCCTTTACGGTGTTGTAACATGCTTAAGCTCAAGAGCCCACTTTAGTTCCGTGTATAACAGGCTTCTCTGTTAATGCCTGCTGTCGCTTTTAGCATATCAGAAGCCGTGTTGCCTCCAAGCCTCCGTTTTGATCATATAGTAAGATTAAGTTCAGCTTCTTGGGCTCCGCCTGCCTGGGAGCTTGAACAGCCTTTTACTCACAATTCAACACTTGCCGAGCAGTCTGCTTGAACTGATGACTTGTGTACTACTTGAACAAAACCACAATGCCCTGCTATGTTCCTTTCTTCTGGATGGTTGGGAACTGGAAAGTCCTCAACTCTACATCCTAGCCAATCAGCGTAAAATGTTTTGTCTAGCTGCCTGGATACATTCTTCCTGTGTCCAGCTAATCAAAATGATGTAATGCTGCCCCCCCCTCCCCACCCCACTTCCCACATGGTTACCTGGTTATGGTTTTTCTTATAGAAACCTGCCTTTGAAACAGACCGGGGGTCACAGTTTGGCTCTCGAGTCCACTGTGTCCCTGACCATGGTCAGTCTTGGGGTGTGGCATTAAACCATTAATATCACACTGAGGTTGATATTCAACTGGTTTATGTGGCAATTCTTTTTTTTTTTTTTTTTAATTTTAGATTTATTTATTTATTTATTTATTTATTTATTATGTATACAGTACTCTGCCTGCATGCACACCTGTAGGCCAGAAGAGGATATCAGATCACATTATAGATGGTTGTGAGCCACCATGTGGTTGCTGGGAATTGAACTCAGAACCTCTGGAAAAATAGTCAGTGTTCTTAACCTCTGAGCCATCTCTCCAGCCCACAATTCTTATAACAGCACGCTTTAAGAATATACAGTATTAGGCAGGTGGTGATGGTGAACATCTTTAATGCCAGAGCTCAGGAGGCAGAGGCAGATGGATCTCTATAAATTAGAGGCCAGCCTGGTCTACCAAGCACCAGGACAGCCAGGGCTACACAGAGAAACTCAGTCTTAAAAAGCAAAACAAACAAAAAGAGTGTACATTATCACCAAATGACTGTTTTATGTTGTGGATTGTTGACATAGGTTAAGTTTGTTGTTTGGTTGGGTTTTTTGTTTGTTTGGGTCTTGTTTTTTCTGAGACAGGGTTTCTCTGTGTAGCCTTGGCTGTCCTGGACTCGATTTGTAGACTAGGCTGGCCTTGAACTCATAGAGATCACCTGCCTCTGCCTCCCTGAGTTCTGGGATTACAAGCCTGTGCCACAGAGCCCGGCTAGACATTGATTAAGTTTTATCATGACCCCTCTGAGGCATCTTAACTGTTGCCCCTCACTTCTCACCCTTTTTGTGAGCTCGAAGCAGGTAAGAACAGCCTGTGCCCGCAAACCCATAACAGCAGTTAGGCTGACCTTTGAGAAGGATGCATGGGGGAGTAGGAGTTAAAGACATTCCCTGGTACTCAGACAGATAGGGAGAGAGGGCATGTTGAACTTTCAAGATGGCCGGCTTCTTCCGCATCCTCCTGACCAGGATGACGTAGGAGGATGACGTAGAAGGCTAGAACCAAGGCCGCCTCGGCTTTTCTCCCGCTAGTAGGCCCCCTGCTGATAAAGTGGTTCACGAAGTTCAAAAGCTAGATCCGGACAGGTTCACACAGCACTTGTGAGCCAATCAGCCCCTGCCTTGCTTCAGACTGACCAGCCCTAAATCTCAGAGACTTTATGAGCCCCAGGCCTGAAGAAGACACTGGATTTTTCAGCTTCCCAAATCCCCTGTCAGTTTTGAGAAGGATCCTTCTCTCTGTGTGCCTGCTGTATGTTCGTTTACTTGCCCCCAATAAAAGCTGTTCTTCAACTGCAAAAACAAACACATAAACAAATAAGAACAAGCTGGCCGAGGCGTGGGGAACAAGCCACTACGCAGCTCTTCTTCCCGGCCTTTGCTTCAGCCTTGGCCACCAGGGTCCTGCCTTAGCTTCCGTAGGTGCTGGACCATAACCTACAATCTGAAACAAACCCTTTCTTCCCCCAAGTTGCTTTGGTCGTGGCGTTTATCATAGCAACAGAAAGCAAAGTAGAATATTTACCTACAAATGTTAGATACCTGATACTCTTTTGGGCGATTTGGAAGTCCTACAGTTTAAAAAAAAAAAAAAGAACTGGGGTAATGGCATTTACCTTTAATCCCATCAAGGACTTGGAACACAGAGGCAGTGGGGGCCCAAACTCAGAGAGATCCACCTGACTGTTCACATCTGGGACAATCAGGGCTAACACGGAGAAACCATGTCTCAAAAATAAAACACAAACAAAAAGGCTGAAACCCCTTTGATACAACTTCCATTGAAAGGTGGGATCCACATCCCCTCTCTTTGAATTGGAACCAGGCTCAATGACGTATCTGTATTCAATAAAACACAACAGAAGTGATGCTGTGTGCCTTTGGGAGCTAGACCACAAACTATGAAACAGCTCTCAATGTGCTCACTGCAACAGAAGGCACTTGAAAGTCATAGAGACCTTGTAAGTCTGACTACCCGGAAGCAGCCACACACACACACAAATACACACACACACACACACATATACACATGAGGAAGCTGAGGGCAGATGAAGAGAGTAGAATTGGGTATGGATGCTGAGCTGTGGCTCCATTAACTATCAGCCATGTCAGTAAATAGGACTCTGGATCACTCCAGTCCTCAACCATGAAGATGCCCCCAGGCACTGAGTCTTACTCTGCTGAGGTCCCACACCTGATGAGCAAAGAGATAAGGCACCTTTGTTTTACTTCGGCTGAACTTTAAGGGTAATTTCACAGTTTGCAAAAGGCAAAACTGCAATATTTGATCCTTACAATGCTGCATTGGATAAGCTTAAATCCTTTATTGTGTTTCTTTGATATATTGTTTTGTTGTTGTTAGATAGGCTATCTTTGTAAGATTGTTCTTGTTTTTACTCTTATTTTATAGATTTAAAAACAGGACAAAGCCAGGTATCGTGGTGTGTAATCCTAGCACTCAGGAAGCTGAGGCAGGAGGCTAGTCAGTTGGAGGCCCCAGCCTGGATTATAAAGTGAGAACTTATCTAAAAACAATAACAACAACAACAACAAAGATAATATGAATAAGCTATACCAAACAAACTCAATTTACCTATTATGAGACACAAAATATGAGATAATGACACAAAAGTCCTCAACTTCGGACACCAAAGCTGACACTTTCTTTGTCATTTCTCTTCTGTATACTCCAGAACTTCTTGTTGTTGTTTTGAGAGGGTCTCACTATGTAAACTTCAGCCAGCCTGGAACCAGGGTGTTCTCAAACTCTTAGAGATCTACCTGGATTAAAGGTGTGTGCCACCAGGCCCAGCTCAGACTTGTTTTAAAACTACCATGGGCCTTTCTTAGAATAATAAACTGGCTAATCTGTAGAACTGACTGTGCTCTCTTTGTCTCACTAATCCCAGAAAGAATCCACACAAGCCCAACTTTCTCTGCCGTGTTTTGGGGAAACTACCGAGATGTATCTCAGGAGTCTAATGAACAGACCTTCATTTTATCTTTACAACTTCTGAGGCCTCACCACATGCTAAAGTAAGTGCAAATCCTTTGTCACTGGACACAGCCTGTCTGCTCCTAGGCACCTCCTCCCACACAGCCTAGAGCTGCCATATGTGGGTGGACATGCTGAAAACTTCTGCTCCAAACAGTGTTCCTACAGTTCATGATGAGCCAGAATGCCACCTAAGCAGAAACGGAACACCTTTCTTTTGTGTTGTCGTATGCCGTGTGAACGTCAAGACAGTGATATCTTGCATTCTAAATTCTTACAGACATTGTTGTCAGCAGTTCTTATAAGTTTGCCTCAAGCCCCTGCACCCCTTGGGCATTCACACATGCACTGGAAGGCAAATGAGACAGGAAATGCTAGAGCCAACCGTACCGCTACACCAGCGGATGGCTTTCTAGTCCACTGTGCTAAGTTGAGCTTTGCAGGTGATTTTATGGCTAGCCAGTATTTCTATCTTGAATCCTGCATTCTGATGGACATTATATAATCCTACTGGCCAGTCAGCTCAGACCCCACATTAATATGTTCAACTCTTAAAAAAAAAAAAAAAAAGAAGAAGAAGAAGTAAACAGCCTCGTAGAAGTTTCTAGAGTTCCAACTGGTTTCATTGATACATAGCTGCTCCGTTTGTTTTCCTTATGACATCATGCCACTACTGTGGATAACATATTCTATCACTTAATAGAAGGCAACTCTTAGAAGCCGAATAGATGTGAATAGAAGTAATCGTAGGACTTGGTTCAGGCCAACTTTCCTGTCAATGAGTACTTCCTTGGAATTCCCTCAGTGGAATTCCAGATTATACCCAAAGCCTTTAATTATGGGGATCTTGATAATATCTTCAACTGGCAGTTCCCATTTACCAGACTGTTCTGTTGCTGTGAAGAGACACCATGACCATGGCAATAAGAGAAAACATTTAATTAGGAACTGCCTTACAGTTTCAAAGTTTAGTCCATTATCATTGTGGTAGGGAACATGGCAGTAGGCATGGCATGGTGCTGGAGAAGGAGCAGAGAGAGGGAGAGAGAGAGAGAGAGAGAGAGAGAGAGAGAGAGAGAGAGAGAGAGAGAGAGAGAGAGAGAGGGAACAGGACTGGGCTGGGCTGGGCATAGGCTTCTGAAACCTCAAAGTCCCCCCCGCCCCCAGTGACATACTTCTTCCACCAAGGCCACACCCCCTAATCTTTCTAACATTATCAAAAAGTTCCACTTCCTGGTGACTTAGCATTCAAATATGTGAGTCCATGGAAGCAGCTCATAGTCAAACCACCACAGAGTTCTTGAAACTATTCTTTGTGAATTTAATTTTTGTGCTAAAATTTTTATTTTCTTTGTGTTTGTATGTGCCTGCTTATTTATGTATACAGTGTGTATATGCAGATACCTGAGCAGGCCAGAAGAGGGCATCAGGTCTCCTGGAATAGGAGTTAGAGACAGCTGTGAGCCACCTCATGTCGGTGCTGGGAACCCAACCTGGGTCTTTTGCAAGACCAGTATGTGTTCTTAACTGCTAAGTCTTTCTAATCCCCTGTGCTAAGTTTTTGTTTGTTTGTTTGCTTGCTTATATTGAAGGTGAAATATGGCCAAGGCAGTTGAATCTCTATGAATTGGAGGCTACACAAGGAGTTCCAGGACAGCCAAAGCTACGTAGAGAAAAACCCTGTCTCGAGCGGGCGTGGTGGTATATGCCTTTAACCCAGTACTCGAGAGGCAGAGGCAGGTGGATCACTGTGAGTTCGAGGCCAGCCTGGTCTACAAAGTGAGTCCAGGACAGCCAAGGCTACACAGAGAGACCCTGTCTCGAAAAAACAAAACAAAACAAAACAAACAAACAAACAAAAACCCTGTCTCGAAAAACAAACAAAGAGAAGACGCAATATGATATGTTATCTCTTGGCAAACCGAGGAAAAGGGGAAGTTTTCATTTCATATTCAAGGCCACAGATGGCCACACGCAGAGTGCTCTTGGCTGCCTTCAGAAATGTTGCTCTATGGTTTCAGCTACTTGTGGTCATCTATGGTCTTGAATATGAAATGAAAATTTCCAGGAATTAAGGACTTGTAAGGTTTGGGACTTGGTGGTTTGCTTGTTTTTTTTATGGAGGAGGAGAGAGGCTGAGAAAGGGTCTTACTACCTGGCCCTGGCTGCTCTGGAACTCACTATGTAGAGCAGGCGGACCCTTAACTTGGAACTCTCTTCCTTTTCTTTTTGAGTATTGGGGCTCCAGGTGTGCACCACTGTTCTATAACTCATGCTTTAAATTACATCCCATTGAATAGAGTTACGGCATTTCGCACCCTCCTACTCCGTCTTAGCTAGAATGAGGGTCTCCCGCGGCACAGCGTATCCATGAAGTATATGCTGCCCGTCTATTTGTCACTGTACAGTTGTGTCAGTTGTCAGGCCAACTGCCAAAGCTTGGCAGTGTTTATCTTCAGTTCACCCTTATTTTACTAACCGCCTGAAAACGAGGCTGTCAGACTAACAACAGTGCGTTGTTACAGTTGCCGTCACTTCAGATATTGTCTTCCAGCCCTTATTTTGCCTAAATGCTTAATTGAATTTTGTCACGGACATATATGTATTGTAAAAGCAATATATATATATATATATATATATATATATATATATATATATATATATATATATATATATATATACACACACACACAATTTGCTTCTATCCGCAGTTTCAGGCTTCTACAAGAGTCTTGAATCATATTCTTTGTGGCTAAGGGGAAACTACTAGGTCTGTATGTTTGTGTGAAGGAACAGTAATATCTAGGAGCCGTGGGAGGGTCAGAATAGGATGAAGGACCAGCAAGATGGGTTAGTAGGCAGTATTCTCTATCTAAGCCTGATACCCTAGGTTCAAGACTCAGACTGAATGTAGGGCCTTGTGCACGGTAGGCAAGCGCTCTGCTACTGAGCTGTAGCCCCAGGTCTTTTGCTACTTTCATTTTGAGACAGGGTCTTGCTCAGTTTCCCAGGCTAGCCTTGGACTTGCCATCTTCTTGCCTCTGCCTCTTGAGTAGCTGATATCACAGGCTTGTGCTTCCAGGCCCAATATGAGGGTAGTTTTCTGGGTATAGGTTTTTTACTGTGTCAAAACAGCTACCTTGCAACTGTTTCTCGGTCTGTCTCTCTCTTTGCCTATCTGTCTCTCTCTGTGTCTTTCTGTTTTGTGTGTGGAGTATGTATGTGAGTGTGTGTGTGTGTGTGTGTGTGTGTGTGTGTGTGTGTGTGTGTGTGAAATATGTGCAATCCGTAGCATCGCCAATAGGACTAAAACCCCACATTTTGTAAAATCTCCTGTGGTGCATTATCCATTATTTGTACCAAAAGTGGATCAGTGTGTGTGTAAGCACAGAAAACAAATATATAGACCATGGAATATTGTGCAGGGTAGATGACGTATGCTTAAATTCAGCCTCAGGAGGAAAAGTCAAGGGTAGGTGATTATTGTTGTTTAAAAGACAAAAGAATATAAAGCAATACCCAAACCATACCTAAGTTCTGGATACAAATCTATAGGACAGGTTTGTTCTGTTTTGTCTATTTGTTTTGTTTTGTGGGTTTTTTTAAACCTTATTTATTTTTATTTTATGTGCATCCATGTTTTTCCTGCATGTATGCCTGTGTGAACTGCTATGTGGATGCTGAGAATTGAACCCAGGTCCTCTGAAAGAGCAGTAATCTCTCCAGCCCATAATTATATATTTTTAAAATTTAATTTCTATGTGCATTGGTGTGAGGGTATTAGATAAACTGGAGTTACAGACAGTTTGAGCTGCCATGTCGGTGCTGGGAATTGAACCCTGGTCCTTTGGAAGAGCAGACAGTGCTCTTAACCAGAGCTATCTCTCCCAGTGGTTTGGTTTTGTTTGTTTGGTTGGTTGGTTTTGTTTTGGTTTTGGTTTTTGGTTTTTCTGAGATAGGGTTTCTCTGTGTCACTCTGGCTGTCCTGGAACTTGCCTTGTAGACCATGTTGGCCTTAAACTTACAAAAGTCCACCTGTCTCTGCCTCCTGAGTGTTGTTATTAAAGCCATGTGCCACTACTTGCTAGGCTGTTTTTGTTTGTTTGTTTTTGTTTTGTCTTTGTTTTAATGAGGGAAATTTAAATACAGACTATGTAGTGATGGTTGTGAATTAGATTTACTAATATAAAAGTTCTTACTTCATAAGGTAAATGCTGATGCTTAGGATTAAAGTATCATGTCTTCTTACTTTAAATTGGTCAGAAAAAAAAATAATAAAGAAAACATTTCCTTGTTACGGTGACACATGTCTGGAACCCAGCACTTGGTAGCTGGAGACAGGAGATTCAGCTCAAGGCTAGCCTCAGCTACAAAAAAAGTTCTCAAGGCCAACCTGGGCTCTATGAGACCTTGATACAAAATAAATAAAAAAGAGATGTAACAGATGTTAATAACTGGGGACCTAGCTGAAGGATATAGCTTTCTTTATAATGCCGTTGTGTTTACCATTTCTATACATTTGAAATTTTTCAAAAGAAGTTTTACAAAAATTACACATTTATAGTGATAAAAATCTGATGAGTTATTTTTTGTTTTGTTTGGTTGCTTGGTTTTTTGAGACAGGATTTCTCTGTGAAGCCTTGGCTGTCCTGGACTCGCATTGTAAGACTAGGCTGTCCTCGAACTCACAGCGATCCCCCTGCCTCTGCCTCCCCAGTGCTGGGATTAAAGGTGTGCGCCACTGCACCTGGCCTGGCTTGATGATTTCTAAGGAATGCTTCTGTCAGGCTGCTGTGGTGTATGTGTTACTACTATTACTGCATTAAATTATCTTCTTCTTGAATTATGTTCCTAGGTGCGTTCCTTATCAAGCAATCCCTATTGTTTTTCTGATTTTTTGAAGGTACATGGTTGGTTAGAAGTCAAAGTATTTTCTGAGTCTTTGGTGTAGATTGTTTTACATCACGGTTCATGGGTAATAAGAATTCATGAGAGAATTTTTTTTTTACTGGATCTTGCTCAGCTTTTTATTAAGACCTTGTATGTATGTCCATTTATCACATAAGAATTTTCTTGTATGTTAAATTACCATATGCATTTATTATACCTATTTGCAGTAAAAAGCTGTCCTACTGTCACCCTGGGATATTTTGTGATATATCCTATTTCCATTTCTGCATTTCTTCAATAAAAATATATCAATGGAATGTCTACTGTTTGCAAAACTCTCGACCAGGTTTTTTTTTTTTTAATATTTTATTTAACTTTAATCTATGTATATTGGTGTGAGGGTGTCAGATCTTGGAGTTACAGACAGTTGTGAGTTGCCATGTGGGTACTGGGAATTGAACCTGGGTCCTTCGGAAGAGCAGGCAGTGCTCTTAACCCCTGAGCCACCTCTCTAGCCCTTGACCAGACTTTTATATAATCTGAATGGTAATGAGCATCTTGGTTTTTGTTTGTCATAACACTTAACTGTTATTGTGGATGAGCCTTGAATACAGTTCGAGGTTAGAAAGCGAATCTCTAATTGTACTCTGTTTTACAGGTAAAAGACCTTCCTTAACTGTTTCTAACTTCTCTGGTGCTAATTTTCAAATGCCTGCTGGTTGTGGGGGCACATGTCTTTAATCCCAGCACTTACACTAGGAGACAGAAGCAGTTCTCTGCGAAATCTCTGCAAATTCAGGACCACAGTGGTCTACATAGCGAGCTCCTGGGCTGCCGGTGGTAAGTAATATAAAGACCCTGTCCTGCCCTGCCCTGACCCACCAACATGTGAATGCCAATTCCAACCCTCCCAGGTACAAACTTCAACGCTTCTTTGTTCAGGCCTGCTTTCCTAGCTCATAATTAAATGAAGGCATTACTCTCTTGGCCTGAGGGCTGTTTGTTTGTTTTCTTTATCACTGGCTTTATCTCAAAATCTCTGTTGCCTTAGATTTCATAATTCCACACACTTCTGGCTTTCTTAAAGGCCAGCTCTTTTCTTGGATTGTTCTTTGGAGTCAGTTTTCACCGCTGGAAGCCTAATTTCCCCTATAACCCAAAGCTTCACTCTTCCCTCATCTTATTTCTCACAGCACCTGTCTTAGTCTACTTACGCCGGCTGAACACAGTGTCATCTAAACCACAGAAATGTATTTCTCATCAGACTGTAGGCTAGACGTCTAAGGTCATAGTGTCCACAAACCAAAACTCTGATGAGGGTCTTCATGTTAGGTTACAGATTGTCATTTCCTTACCCAGCTGAAAGAAAATGTAGGAGTTCTCAGGGCCCCCTTTTTATAAGGCCTTTGGAGTTCCATTTGTGAGGGCCCCATACTTAGAACCCTCTCAACAATCTCATATCTTAATGTTGTTAGCAGTCATGATTTCAGCGTATGGACACAAACCGTCTGTTACAGAGTGTCTAAACTTTTACCAGCTCCATTGGTTTCATTTAAAGTGATGACTCCTGCTGGGTGGTGGTGGTGGCCCACACCTTTAATCCCAGCACTTGGGAAGCAGAGGCAGACGGATCGCTGTGAGTTCGAGGCCAGCCTGGTCTACAAAGTGAGTCCAGGGCTTCTTCTTCCTCGGGAAAACACCAAATGGCGGATGACACCGGTGCAGCGGCAGGGCCCGGAGGACCTGGGGGCCCAGGGTTAGGAGGGCGAGGCGGCTTACACGGAGGATTCAGCAGCGGTCTTGGGGGCCCGCGGTCATGGTCGAGGCGGGTGGGGAGGTGCGGGGGGGGGGGGGGGGGAGCCGAAGACGAGGAGTGGATCCCCGTCACCAAGCTGGGCCGCCTGGTTAAGGATATGAAGATCAAGTCCTTGGAGGAGATTTATCTGTTCTCCCTGCCCATTAAGGAGTCCGACATTATTGACTTTTTCCTGGGCGCATCCCTAAAGGATGAGGTTCTCAAGATAATGCCAGTGCAGAAGCAGGCACGGGCTGGCCAGCGGACCAGGTTCAAGGCTTTTGTCGCTATTGGGGACTACAATGGTCATGTTGGTCTTGGTGGTAAGTGCTCTAAGGAGGTAGCCACTGCTATCCGAGGGACCATCATCTTGTCCAAGCTTTCCATCGTCCATGTGCGGAGAGGCTACTGGGGGAACAAGATTGGCAAGCCACACACTGTTCCATGCAAGGTGACAGGCCACTGTGGCTGTGTTTTGGTGCGTCTCATCCACTCCTGCCCCCAGAGGTATTGGCATTGTCTCAGCTCCTGTGCCCAAGAAGCTACTGATGATGGCGGTATTGATGACTGCTACACATCAGCCAGGGGCTGTATTGCCACCCTGGGCAACTTTGCCAAGGCCACTTTTGATGCCATTCCCAAGACCTACAGCTACCTGACACCCGATCTCTGGAAAGAAACTGTGTTCACCAAGTCTCTTTATCAGGAATTCACTGATCATCTTGTGAAAACCCACAGCAGAGTGTCTGTTCAGACTCCAGCTGTGGCTACCACATAAGGGTTTTTACAAGAAAAATAAAGTGGATTAATTCTGTAAAACAAACAAACAAACAACAACAACAACAAAAAACAAAGTGAGTCCAGGACAGTCAAGGCTACACAGAGAAACCCTGTCTCAAAAAAACAAAAATAAATAAATAAATAAATAAAGTGATGACTCCAAACCCGTGTCACAGTCTCGACTTCTCTTCCTGGCCTCAGCCTCAGCATCCAGCTACCTACCACGTGCTTCTTCCTGAATCTCACCAGCTAAGTTCAACCAGTCCCATTCTGCTAAGAGCTGCCCCGTATGAACACTTCTTTTAATTAATCTCAATTTGTGGCACCGCTCGCTCTTTGACCTTCTTTTTTTTGTTGTTTTTTTGTTTTTTTGTTTTTCGAGACAGGGTTTCTCTGTGTAGCCTTGGCCGTCCTGGACTCACGTTGTAGACCAGGCTGGCCTCGAACTCACAGCGATCCGCCTGCCTCTGCCTCCCGAGTGCTGGGATTAAAGGCGTGTGCCACCACGCCCGGCTTGACCTTCTTGTATGAAGATAATGTTGATCTCATATTATCTTTGCTGATAAAACAGAAATCCCCATGGTCCTTTAGTAACTGAGCTCAGCAGCTTCGGTTCTTCGGCAGCAGACTGGTCCACGGCTGTCTCCTCGCGGTCACAGGCTCTCCTCTGCCGAGGGAAAATGTGTGTTTGTCCCGTTAGGTGTTTTTCTTTTTATCCCACTTCACTACTTCTTTATCAGTCTCCTTTGTTTCTGCGCCCGGAACTCTGATTTCTGTATCCGCCATGCTTATTTCCCGTTTTTATTAATAACTCATTATTAGATCATTAAGACAAATGATAATTTAGTACTTTATGAATACATCTGATTTAGATGATTTTTATTTCTGTTGACCACAGTCAATATTATGTATTAAAGTAACAATATATTTATTGTATTTAATACATAAAGTAACAATGGCAAATTCTAATTATGCAAACCTTTCCTTTTATATATTCCATCTATCTATTGCTCAATCAATCATAGCTAGATAGGTATCTTCTGGAACTAGATTGGCTTTGTAGGTGCCACTTTTTCTCTCAGAGTACTTCTTACATGAACACAAGGACAGCCTGGCTGATTTTCTACACAGTCGCTTACTTTCTATAGTTAAGTACTAGTTACTGAAGCAGTGAAAGAAGTCAAGAGTGGGAGACTCAGCCGGGCATGGTGGCGCACCCTTTAATCCCAGCACTCGGGAGGCAGAGGCAGGCAGTTCGCTGTGAGTTCGAGGCCAGCCTGGTGTACAAAGTGAGTCCAGGACAGCCAAGGCTACACGGAGAAACCCTGTCTCGAAAAATGAAATAAAGCAAAGCAAAACAAACAAACAAACAAAAACCCCAAGAGTAGGAGACTCAGGAACCGAGAACACTGTCCCTTAATTCAGAAGATTGAATGTTCTTTCAAAGTAGGTTACTGATCCATGGCCTCTGCATCTATTTATACTCAAAGATAAGTGTAATATGTTGCTCCAGATGAGCTAGATCCAGTGATTTTTGAAATGTTGAAGGAAACATATGACCAAAACTGTTATTTGTTGTGATGCTTCATCCCTCACAGTACACTTCAAGAATTACATTATTGGCCTGGCGGTGGTGGCACACGCCTTTAATCTCAGCACTTCTGAAGCAGAGGCAGGTAAATCTCTGTGAGTTCCAGGACAGCCTGGTCTTACAGAGTGAGTTCCAGGACAGCCAGAGCTACAAAGAGAAACCCCGCCTCAGCAAAACAAAACAAATGAACAAAAAAGTAGGAAAAATCAGGGCTGTGGTGGTGGCAGATAGCCAGGTTACACTCAACTAGAAACTGAACTTTATTGTTATTGGCTTATAGGATATTGATGCAGGCATCAGTTTCCTGATATTATTCTATCTTTAGAAGGATTTGAATACATAAATCAAAATTGAAATGCATACTTCTAAGTAGAAGAATGCTTAGAGAGGTTTCTAACTGAAAATAATGAGCTTAAAGGCAAAATGCAGACTATAAAGCAGTGTAAAAGTTTTTTGTGTGAAGACTTGAAACAGGCAGGGGAGGCTCGTCCAGCCCCTTAACCAGCCCTATCTTCCTAACAGTGAGGACACATGCTTGTGGAATTGGTGTGCCCGCTGCACAGTGTTTGTGATCACCGAACAATAGTCAAACTTTCTCGGTGGCTTGACAAGGCAGCCCTGCTGGGGGGGGGGAGTGATAAAAAGCAGATAACAGAGTCCATGTCAGGGACAGTCCCTGCTCCCCTTACTAGTGGACCCACATGAAACCTGAGCTGCCCATCAGCTGCAGCTGCGTAGGGGACCTTGGTCCAGTCCATGCATGGTCCTTGGTTGGTGTTTCACTTTCTGCAAGCCCCTCTGGGCCCTGGTTAGTTGACTGTGTTGGTCTTTTTGTGGAGCTCTTGTCCCCTCCAGGTCTTTCTGTCCTTCCCCCTCCCCTGCGCTTTTCCACAAGACTCCCTGTTTGCTTGTGAGTCTCAGCATCTGTTTTTATCCACTTCTGGGTGGAACCTCTCAGAGGACACCTATGCAAGGCTTCTGTCTGCAAGCATAGCAGAGTATTGTTCATGGTGTCAGGGGGCGGCTCTCTCCCATGGAGTGGGTCTCAGGTTGGGTCACGCATTGGTTGGACATTCCCTCAATCTCTGCTGTATCTTTATCCCTGCACACCTTGTAGGCTTCTGGGAGGATATGGGGGTGACTCTAGCTGAGACTCCTAGTAGTAGGGGTCATGGAGACGGAAGAGGATGATACCTTCTGACCAGACTAGACTCCAATTAGAGAAAGGGGAACACTAACCTAGGCACAAAATCTTTGAGATTGTGTCTTTCACTGAACCTCAATCTTACTAGTTCTGGTAGCCTGAATGCCCACAGCAAGCTCCTCAGATCCACCTGTGTCAGTGCCTCCCAGTGCTGGGGTTACAGACATGTGTGTCCATGGCTGGCTTTACATGTATGTTGGAGACTTGAATTCTGGGCTTCACACTTGCCCAGCAAATACTCTTACCCACCGGTCCATCTCTCCAGCCCTAAACTAAAGATTTTGTTTGTGTGTTTGTTTGTTTTTCGAGACAGGGTTTCTCTGTGTAGCCTTGGCTGCCCTGGACTTGCTTTGTAGACCAGGCTGGCCTTGAACTCACAGTGATCTACCTGCCTCTGCCTCCTGAGTGCTAGGATTAAAGGTGTGCCCCACCACGTCCAACATCCAAACTAAAGATACTCCCAGCCCCACCCCACCCCACCCCTGCCAAGACAGGGTTTCTCTGTGTAACAGCTCTGGTTGTCCTGGACTCATTTTGTAGACCAGGCTGGCCTTGAACTCACATCAATCTGCCTGCCTCTGCCTCCTAAGTGCTGGGATTAAAGGTGTGCTCCACCACCATCCGGCTAAATTAAAGACTTTTAAAAACTGAAAGTTATGAAGTTTTATGCCTAGATATAGGTAAACACTCAATTCTTTTTCCCCCTCAAAATTTAAAGTCTCTGGTAAGACAGCCATAGATAATAAATTGTGTAATTTAGATACATGCTTATTTGACCTTTGTTAAATTGAGAAAGTAAACACAGTATGTGGATGTGATGGTATATTAGGTATTGAAAAATTACACTGACTGTTGCAGACTAGATAGTGGATGGAGAGTGTTAAGAGATAAAAGAGTGGACAGAGAGACGATACTGACAGGAAACTTTAGTAAGAGACTTTGTGAGGAATGGGGCTGAGAACCCAGGAAGCAAAGTGTCATGGATACTGGGACTAACATTTTCTCCACACTACAATGTGCAAACGTACTCTGGAGCTTCGGGAGGCAGCAGCCTGTGAAGAGCATCCTCAGCATTAGCATCAGTAGTTTGCCCGGGGCTGGTAGACCATGGCCAGGACCAACCGAAATAGAAGAGGCCACTGGTGCCTGGCTACCTGCAAGGCCTGCTGCCACCATTAACACCATGCCGTGGTCATCAACACTGTACACAGCGGGGCTCTCATTTGTGCTCTGGAACTGACATTCATGCCCAGCACAGGGTTAGTCCTGTCCCCTGGGATTGGGCAATGTGGCTGCCTGGTCTTGGGAATCATCTCTTGTGGAAACTCCCAGACATAATTACAGGCTGCTTTTTATGAGCTTCTGAGGTTCAGACTATCAAAGTGGAAGGAACTCAAGCTGTGAGGACTTCTAGTTTTGGGGTACTATGCCCTCCTTTATTCCTGTGGGCTGATAACATCTGAGAATTGTCGTTTTTTTTTTTTTTTTTTTTTTTTTAACCTTTCTTGTTAGGGCTTGCTGTATTGTCTTAGAACAGGGGCCCAGCTGGAGTCGAAGCAGTGTTCCAGATTCAAGTGCAATTTCAGATTCATCTGGCAGGCTATGCTGCCAACACCATGAGGGCTGCGGTCCTTGGTAGGTAGGTGAAGGACCACAAACCCCCGTTAAATGATGTGATTTCCAGGATAGTCTTATATCTTATTATTAAACAGATAGCTGTTTCTGTTTACCTCTGAGGCTCGAGGAAATCTTACCAGAAGATCACATTTCATTTAAGTCCCCTCAGGATGGCACTTGAGTCAACCTCCAGTGGGAAAACCCACAAAATGGATCATTCTGGAACAACTCCATAACATCTGAAAATGGGAAGTGTATTCTCTTGAAAGATACTTCCTCATACAGCCTGAGCCCCGAGGCACGGAACACTTGTCCACATGACTAGAAATGCTGCTGGGTTTTTTTTCTTTTTTATCAGGGTCACCAAGTCATAAAGACCGTTGGGCCAAGCAGCAGCCCAGTAAAAGTTTGAAATACCACACTCCAAATGAAACAATATGGCCTAGAGATGTAAGCCAGATGCAGGGACAACTGGGTCAAACATTTAGCTCTGCCGGCAGCTGTATTAGTTACTTGTCTCAACTGCTGTGACAATATCCTTCACAGAAGCACCTCAGAGGACAGGTTGTTTTGTCTCACAGTTCAAGGATACAGCCCATCCTGGAGGCGAGGTCCCCAGCGACGCAGGACACCTGTGGTCACACCTGTTATGGCATCTGTCATGGTGGCAGATTCCTGAGATAGCTGGCCACCTTGTACCCACAGTCAAGAAGCAGAGAGGGATCAGTGTTCCTGCTCAGCAGCTCACTTTCACCTTCTTACTTGGGGCCCACAACTCCCGGAATGGTGATACCTATAATTAAGGTGAGTCTTCTCACTTCACTTAACCTAATCTAGATCATCTCTCTCAGGCACGCCCAGAGGTTACCTAAATTAGATTACCCCCCAAAGGCATTCAGGATCGTCAACAAAGCATATGGGTGCAAACTGAGCCTGACTATGGTTGCATTATACGCATGTGTAAGGTTGCCCTTGAACAATAGCAGGCAGGGAAAATCTTGGAATGGGCAGTCTGCCAATGGTACAACTGGTTGTCAGTTTGTGTGGAAGAAATGATCGTGGATGGGAATTGTGTATGGATTCCTGGGCTGTGATTAATGAGCAGGGGTCTAGACAGAACATGATGGATCAAGAGACGATACTGTCTAGGAAGGAGCACACGACCAGTCTGATGGGTTCGTAGTGAATATGAGCATCATCACCTCAGATGCAAACACTCACCAGAGAGTTTCCAGCATGGGTAAGGCTCAATGGATGATTGTTTGCTTTAACTTGGCTACAGTGTCCTCAGTGGCCAAACACGATTCTAGGGGGTGTTTCTGGATTGGGTTAACGTTTGATTTATTAGATTGAGGGAAGCAGATTGCCCTCCCCAGTGTGGCTAGCCTTAGCCAATCGCTTGAAGGTCTGTTCAGAACAAAATAGCTTGTCTCCTTACAAATAAGGGAGGTTTTCCTCTGGTTTCACCTGCCTGGACTGGAGCATCAGTTTTTGTTTTGTTTTTTCTTTTTCTGCTTTTGAATACACACATAACCCCCCCTCCCTCCTACCACCATGCCCCCACACAGCACACAGGTCTCAAAGCCTATGAGTCTTTTGTTGTTATTTATTTATTAATAAAATACAACATAACAAGATAAAACAAAACCTAGAATATTGGAACTGGGCAAAACAAACACGGACAAGAGCCTAAGAGAAGGCACAAGAAACAGAGACCTGCTTGTTCACACATTCAAGAATCTCATAAAAACACTAAACTGGAGGCCATAATATATACATAAAGGGCCTGGTGCAGACCCATGTAGGCCCTGTGCGTGCTGCCTCAGTCTCTGTGAGTCCGTATCAGTTTTGATTTAGAGGGCCTTGTTTCCTTGGTGTCCTCCATACCTTCTGGCTCTTACACTCTTTCTGCCTTCTCTTCTGCAGGTTTCCCTGAGCCCTAAGGGGAGGGATTTGATGAAGACATCCCATTTTGGGTTGAGTGTTTCAAAGTCTCTCATTCTCTACATAATGTCTCTGTATTTGTTCCCGTCTACTGCAGGAGGAAGCATCTCCAATGATGGCTGAGCAAGGCACTGACCTATGAGTACAGCAGAAGGTCATTAGGAGTCATTTTATTGTTTCATTTTTCTTTTTCTTAGACTAGTAACATTTGGTTTGACCCTAGGTCCCTGGCCTATCCAGTCTCAGGTTCTTGGTCACCCAAGCAGTGCTAGGTATGGGTCCCATCTTGTGGGGTGGGCCTTGAGTCATATTAGATATTGTAGGTTACTCCCACAAGCTGTGTGCTGTCATTGCCCTAACATATCTTGCAGGAAGGACAGCGTTGTAAAGCAAAGAGTTTGTGGCTGTGTGGGTGTTGACATGCACAGTACCTTCCTATACCAACGATGCTAGTACACAGGGGTGAAGGCTCTGTGTAGGCACCAGCTCAGCTTCTCCATGTGGGATGATGTCAGTAATGCCTTGCCATCCATTTATGAAGAGTAGACTATAGCTTTGGCAATGCCCAGGGTTGTTTGGGGATTCCCCTGGGACCCCTTTGGCCAACAGCTCAACTAGTTGTAACCCAATCCTGGTCCTAGAAGCTTCATTGGGTGACACCAAATAGCCAGTTGGGATTCTATATCCCCTTATTATTTGCCAATTTCATTTAGATCACCTTTGTATATGTTTATATTTTAGGAACTTTCTATTTTATTAGGTTTCCATACTACCCCTCAGAAGGTCCTTATTTCTGGCTGTCTTTCCCTGTGTTCCTTCCCTTGTCTCCCCCTACGCTCCCCACTTAATCCTTCCTTTCCAGTTTTCCCATCCATCCATAACTACGTATTCTATTTCTCTTTTCTAATGAGATCTATTTGTCGCCCCCACCACCTTTATGCTATACCTAACCCCCATGGTTCTACAGATTGTAGCTTGCTTATAATTGACCTAACAGCTAATATCTACATATCCGTGAATACATACTATATGTGTCTTTCTGAGTCTGAGGTAACTTACTCAGGAGGATTTTTTTTTCTAGTTATATTCATTTACCTGGGATATTTTATTTTTATCTAACACCTGAAAACACTCTATTGTGTAAACGTGCCACATTTTCTTTATCCATTGTCTATTAAGGATCATCTAAGTTGTTTCCAACTTCCAGCTATTATGAATAGTGAAACAAGTGTCTCTGTGGTAGGATGAAGTGTCCTTTGGGTATATGACCAAGAGTGGTGTAGCTGGATCTTGAGGTAAATGTATCCCGTCTTTCTGAGGAGCTACCACATTGATTTCTACAGTGGTTGTACAAATTTGAGCCCCAATCAACAATGAATGAGCCTTACCCTTATTTCACGTCCTCACAAGTGTGAACTGTCATATGTTTTATTGATCTTAGCCATTGTTACTGATGTAAGAGGAAATCTCAAAGTAGTTTTGATTTGTAGTTCCCTTATGACTAAGGGTGTTTAACATTTCTTTAAGTGTCCCTCAGCCATTTGAGGCTTTTGAGAATTCTCTGTTTAGATGTGAACCCCATTTTTTGAGACAGGGTTTCTCTGTGTAACCCCTGGCTGTCCTGGACTCACTTTGTAGACCAGGCTGGCCTTGAACTCACAGAAATCCACCTGCCTCTGCCTCCCAGAGTGCTGGGATTAAAGGTGTCCCCACCATGCTCAGCCTTGCTAAAAGTTTTTGCCATCTTTTGGAGTTTCCTGGTGGAAATTTTCAGCTCAATTATATGTACTAATATATCATCTGCTGCTGGGCAGTGGTGATGCACACTTTTAGTCCCAGCATTCAGGAAGCAGAGGCAGGCAGATTTCTGTAAGTTCAAGGCCAACCTGGTCTACAAAGTGAATCCAGGACAGCCAAGGATATACAGAGAAGCCCTGTCTCGAAAAACCATATATCTGCAGATAAAGATACTTTGACATCTTCCTTTCTGATTTGTATTCCTTTGATCTCCTTCAGTTGCCATATTGCTGTAGCTAAGATTTTGAGTACTATACTAAATAGGTAAGGAAACAGTGGACAACTAGCTGGATGGTGGTGGTGCATGCCTTTAATCCCAGCACTTGGGAGGCAGAGGCAGGCAGATGCTGTAAGTTTGAGGCCAGCCTGGCCTACAGAGTAAGTCCAGGACAGCCAGGATGACAGAGAATCCCTGTCTCAGAAAAAACCAAACCAAACCAAACCAAACAAATAAACAAAAAGAGTGGACAACCTTGTCTTGTTCCTAATTTTAGTGGAATTGCTTTGGATTTCTCTCCATTTAAGTTGGCAGTAGCTATGGGCTTGCTGTAAACTTCCTTTGATGTGTTGGGGTATGTCCCTTGTATCCCTAGTCTCTCCAGGACTTTTATCATGAAAGGGTGTTGGATTTTTGTCAAAGACCTTTTCTGCATCTAATGAGATGACCATGTAGTTTGTCTTTCAGTCTGTTTATATGGTGGAGTACATGTATCAATTTATGCATGTTGGATCATCCCTGTACCTCTGGGATGAAGCCTACTTAGATTAATAGTGGATGATCTTTTTGATGTGTTCTTGAGTTTGTTTTGCATTTATATTTGTAAGGGAAATTGGTCTGAATTTTTCTTTCTTTGTTGGGTCTTTATGTGCTTTGGGTATTAGGGTAACTGTAGCCTCATAAAATAAACTGAGCAATGTTCCTTCTGTTTCTTTTTTGTGGAATAATTTGAGGAATATTGGTATTAACTCTCTGAATGTCTGATAGAATTCTGTGCTAAAATTATCTGGCCCTGAGCCATTTTATTTATTTATTTATTTATTTATTTTTGATAAGAGACTTTTAATGACAGCTTCTCTTTCCTTAGGGGTTACAGGTCTGTTTAAATTGCTTATCTGATCTTTTTTAAAAATATATTTTATTAATTTATTCATATTACATCTAAATTGTTATCCCATCCCTTGTATCCTCCCATTCCTCCCTCCCTCCCATTTTCCCCTTATTCCCCTCCCCTATGACTGTGACTAAGGGGGACCTCCTCCTCCTGTATATGCTCATAGGGTATCAAGTCTCTTCTTGGTAGCCTGCTATCCTTCCTCTGAGTGCCAGCAGGCCTCCCCATCCAGGGGATGTGGTCAAATATGGGGCACTAGAGGCTTATCTGATCTTGATTTAACTTTGGTATGTGTTACTTATTGAGAAAATGATCCATTTCTTTTAGATTTTCTAATTTGGTAGAGTATAGGTTTTTAAAATATGGTCTTATGATTTTTTGGGTTTCCTCCCTATCTGTTTTTGTATCTCCATTTTCATGTCTAATTTTCATATTTGGATTGTCTTCTTCTACCTTTTAGTTAATTTGGATAAGGGTTTGTCATTCTTATTGATATTTTTCAAATAACCAACTCCTTGTTTCTTTGATTATATTTGTTTGTTTCTATTTTGTTGATTTCAGCCCTGGGCTTGATTATTTCTTGCAGCCTACTCATTTTGGGTGTGATTTCTTGTTTTTGTTCTATAGCTCTCATGTGTCCTGTTAAGCTGCTATATGAAATCTCTGCAATTTGTTTTGTGTAGGTTCTTAGTGCTACGAAGTTGCTTCTTAGAACTGCCTTCATTGTGTCCCATAAATTTGGATGTGTTGTGTTTTCATTTTTGTTCAGTCCTAGAGTCTTTAATTTCTTTCTTTGACTTGGGTTTCTTCTTCTTTCTCTATACCTATTATTCTTAGATTTGGTATTTTCATACTACCCTAGATTTCCTGGATGTTTGTGCCAGAATTTTTTTTTTTAGACTTAATGTTTTCTTTGACTGAGATATCCATTTCTACTATTGTATCTTCAATACCTAAGATTCTTTTTTCCACATCTCGTGTTTTGTTGGTGAGGCTTGCTTCTGAAGGTTCCTGTTCAAATTCCTAAATTTTTCATTTCAAAATTTCCCTCAGTTTGGGTTTACTTTATTGATGTATTTACGTATCAGGTCTTGAACAGTTTTCTTCATTTCCTTTAACTGTTTGTATTTTCATAGATTTCTTTAAGGTATTTATTAATTTCTTCTTTAAGGACCTCTACTATATTCCAAAAGGATATTTCAAGGTCTTTTTGTTGTGCTTCAGCTGTGTTGTAATACCAGGGCCTGCTATGGTACGGTTGCTGGCTTCTAGTAGAGACATATTGTCCTGGGTGTTACTGTTTATATTTTTATGCTGGTGTCTAGACATCTGACTTTGGGAAGATTGTATCCTGGGTTCTGATATCTGGTCTTGTCTTCGTTGGGTGGGTCTTTTGTTTCTTGGTTTCTGTTGCCCTTCTGGTTCTTAAGAAGGTGTGGTGGCTTTGTGTTGCCTGGTAGGAAAATCTTCTGGGGGGTCTTGATAGGCAGGGTCACTGGGGTTCCAGGTAATATGTGGCTCCAGCTATTGGGAGCTGACACTTAGGAATAGGGCTGGGCTGGGCCGGGGTAGGGGGACACTGAGGGGGTTCACAGGTGTGAGGAGAGCAGGTGTTCCAGCAGGATCTGCTTAAGTCCCCTGGGAATGGAGGCAGAGAGTAAGGAGACGCTGAGGTGGATGGCGTGCTGCAGAGCTGGGGCTGAGACTAGGGATTGTCCTTTGGAGGACAGGGAAGTGAAGATCTGTAGTTACACCTACCTGCTTTGCCTGCCAGAGTGGCCTCCAGGTTCCTCAGGAAGGCCTGTTAGTGTTGGGGGCTGGGACAAAGCAATGAGTGAGGGAAGAAGATCTGTGTGGTCTACTGGAGGCCCAGGTGGGGCAGGAAGGGAGGCTGCAGCAGGTAATCTGATATGGAGATCTGGGGACTGGTTTTGGAGGAGCTGAGGGAGGGGCGAGGATATCTGCAGTTAGCCCTGGTTAGAGTGGCCTATGGGTTGGCAGGGAGTGCCTGCTAGAGCTGGGGCCTGGAGAAAGGGAATAGAGGTTAGAGGGGGAAGGTCTGTGTGACCCACTGGAGATGGGGGCAGAGAGGAAGGGCAAGCCAGTCTGGTTTACATAGCAAGTTACAGGGCAGCTTGGTCCACATAGAAAAACCTTGTCATGCTGAATGGTGATGGTGCGTGCCTTTAATCCCAGCACTTGGGAAGCAGAGGCAGAGACAGAGGCAGAGGAAGGCAGGCCTCTGTGAGTCTGAGGCCAGCTGGTCTACAAAGTGAATTCCAGCAACAGAGAAACCCTGTCTCAAAAAACCAACCCCCTCCCCCTTCGCCCAAAAGAAAGACCTTGTCACAAAAATACATACACACATTCATACACATGTACAAACGTACATACAGCAGCAATTACAAGCCAGCATTGGTTAGATTCAGACATGGGTAATGCATGGTTGTAATTTCATCATTCGGAGGCTGAAGCAGGGGGATGGTGACTTCAAGGCTGCCTGGCCTACACAGTGAGTTCCAGGCAAAGCTGAGAGCTACATAGCCAGAGCCTGTTTCAAAACAACAACAACAACAACAACAACAACAACAACAACCATCATGTCAGTGGCGTACACTGTAGGCTAGGGCGATGACGGCACAGAGGAGCAGGGAGGGATTGAGACAGAGTTGCTACTAATCCAAAGCAGACTGCTACGGATTAAGATGCTACAGTGCTGCCTTAGGTCCTTCCTTTTAGGCTCTCTCTTCCTTCTGTCCTCACACTTGGGAGAGATCAGAAACCATGCCTAGTTGAGTAACAGATAAATTCGAGGATGAAGTGGAGAAAATCTGAGTCAACATAGCTCATCTTTCCCTGCTGCAATGTTCTGGTGGAGGGGGAAGAAGATGTTTAATTTAAATATGCTCCATTTCAACTCACTTATTTGCTTTTTGTTTTGTTTTGTTTTTTCGAGACAGGGTTTCTCTGTGTAGCCTTGGCTGTCCTGGACTCACTTTGTAGACCAGGTTGGCCTCAAACTCACAGTGATCCACCTGCCTCTGCCTCCCAGTGCTGGGACTAAAGGCGTGTGTGCTACCATGCCTGGTTTATTTGCTCTTTTACCACATGTACACTGTTAGACATTTTGGTAATATCTTGTATATTTTAAGACTTCATGTAAATATTCTACCAAATAAAAAAGATCCTGTGAAATAGAATTGGCACGGCAGTAGTTTTTTTGTTTTAATTTTATTTATTTAATGTGTATGGGCATTTTGTCTGTATGTATGTCTTTGTATCTGGTGCATGCTTGGGGCTCACAAAAGCCAGGTGTCAGATCCATTAAAGCTGGAGTTACAGATGGTTATGAATGGCCGTGTGGAGCCTGGGAATTGAACCTAGGTCATCTGGAAAAGTAGCCAGTGTTCTTAACAGCTGAGCTATTGCTCCAGCCCCACATCAATAATTTCTTGTTTGCAACAGAATGGGGTCCTGGACTCAGTACCAAACTGTGCCAGGCACAATGGAAGGTGGTTTAGAATGAGGTGTCTCTGTAGGCCAAGTGCTAAGTGTGCATCACACCTGCACTCCTCACTGGCCTGCCACCAGCCTTGGTTTTCTCCTTTGTAAAATAATAATAGTGCTATCTAGCTAGGTGTGGTGGCACATGCCTGTAGTCCCAGCACTCTGGCTTGAGTCCAGCCTAGCCTTCAAAGCGAGTCTAGGACAGCCAAGGCTAAACAGAGAAACCCTGTATCAAACAAACAAACAAACAAACAGCTGTCTAGCTCCTAGGACTGATGTGAAGATGGGCTGAGATAATCCCTACAAAGCTCTCAGCACAAGCGCCAAACACACTGGCTGTGAAGTGGGAGGTAAATGTTGCTGTTTGTTGACTACAGAATCGCATCTAAGTGCTTCCCTCTGGGCATGGCCATGCTTCATGTCCTCTGGGCCTTGAATAAAGTTTAGTATCAAAGACCTTTGTTCTTTTCTCTGATCTATCAAATGCAGAAAGAGACTGGTTTAATGAACTGGAAGGCAAACAGTGGTTTACAATGCTTGCAGCATCGAAGCAGAGGCATTTAATGCCTGTATGAGCTGGTTTCTGGCCAATACAGAATATGGTACGGTACCATATTGTTCCCCCCCACCCCCTCTGTATCCCCCCCTCCCCCTCCAGTTGACAGCCTCTCAGCCTCTGTGTTTCCTTGTCTTTTTGAAGATAACTTGTTACTGTTTCTGTTCTAATATCTGTCTTGAATTTGTTCTCTTATTCTTTTTTTTTTTTTTTTTTTTTTTCTCTTTTTAAAGCTGCAGTATTTTCCTCACAGACAAAAGCACAGCTACTGCTGGGCATGGTGGTGCACACCCTTAATCCCAGCACCCAGGAGATAGAGGTAGGTGGATCTCTGTGAGTTCGAGGCCAGCCTGGTCTACAAAGTGAGCCCAGGACAGCCAAGGCTATCTCACACAGAGAAACCCTGTCTCAGAAAAACCAACCAACCAACCAACCAAACAAACAAAAAATCAACCCTTTGCCCAAAAAACAAAAACCAAAAACATCAACAGCTACTAATTTCCACGGCAAACACTTCTCAATCACTGCCACCTTCCGCATCTGTTTCAAAGTCACGTTTCTAAAAAGAAAATAACAGGCGTGTTTGAAGCTTCTCTGCTGTTTTTCTTCTCCAGAGGTAAGTTTTGTGTTTATTATTCCCACGCACTTTTATGCACCCAGTTAATACAAGCAAATACACATAAGCAAGATAAAGAATGGTTTTGCAAGTTCTAAAAGTATGTGACAGCATCATACTGCCTGGGCTGCTCTGAAGGAATCAAACAAGACTTCATGTTTAATGAGCATAGTGATACGTAGCTGTTTATCCCTCCACCAACGGTCACTGACTTCCTTTTTTCTTTCTCCTTTTACAATCAATCCTGTGTGTTTGTCTGAGTCTCCTTGTGCGCTGGCGTCCACAGACCACCACTTCAATACCAAGACCCAGAGTTTGTATTTCAAAGTAGAACCTGTATGCCCATGCTGTGCTTCCTTGGTCTCCCTTTGACAAGCAGGGTTTTGTTTTAGTTGTTTGTTTGTTTGGCTGGTTTTGCTTTTTTTTTTTTTTTTTTTTCCAGTAGGGTTTCTCTGTGTAGCCCTCGCTGTCCTGGAACTTGCTCGGTAGACCAGGCTGTTCTCAGACTCATAGCGATTCACCTGCCTCTGCCTCCCAAGTGCCAGTATTAAAGGTTTGAGTTACCAAACCTCCACCACCCACCTCCCGCTGCTAGTAATGTTGGAAACTCTGTTTCTCTATCTCCCTGCTGACACTAGCTGTTCGCAGATCTAATCGGCCCAGATGATGAGCAGGAAAGAGTATATCTCGCTATTTTCATATCCATGACTGACTGGTAGTCATGAACTTATAGACTCATAACTATTACTGTAGTTTTTTGAGACAGGGGTTGTGAAATATAGCCCAAGTTGGCCTCAAATTGGTGATCCCCCTGCCTCAACCTCGAAAGTGCTGAGATTACAGGCTTGCACTACCACATTCAATTCCAGGAGGTTCGTTTGAATGCCAGGATTTTGGGACTAGCCAGGGCATCATAAACCCAGTTTCTCTTTAAAAAAACAAAACAAAACAAACAAACAAACAAAAACCCACCAAACAACAACAACCAAAAACCAAAGTGACTTTATTCAAGTCCCCTAGCTGATTTCTATTTATGCTTCAGTCAATTTTTTAAATTTTATTTTTATTTTTTATTTATTTTTGTCACTTAGCTCCTCTTAACATCAAAGAGTGAGAAAGAGGATTGGTTGGCCTGAAGTTGTCTCTGTACCCAGAGTCTTTAGATAAGCAAACAGAACTCCTGGAGACATTTCTTGCAAGTTAATTAAAACAAACAGCAACAGAAGAAACAAAGAAAGCCCTCCAAAAAGGAGCCTCAGCCATCACAGTGAACCAGCAGATTAGGTTAGATAAGGAGAGACATTCCTACAAAAGGCACTGGCCCATCATCAAGTGGTTTGTTTATACTTCAGCACTCAGCTTATGAGACCTTACTGGCCAGTTCCGAGTTCTGCTTGGTTATCAGCTACTCTTTGTCCACGCCAGCTTCAGGTCTGCTTTGTCTAAAGCTTTGTTTTCAGTGCACACTCTGGAGTAAAGCAGCAAGAGATAAAGCTGGGGATTAACCCTGGCTTGGACCCTTTTCCTTATCCACTCCTTGGTAGACTCTGCGTCTCTTGGTGGGGCGGCAACGCAAAAGCCATCCCCAGACTACATCTGGCTGGACCTCTGTGATATGTGGTGTGTGTACATGCCCTCTCTCTCCATCAACAGTGATCTTGGCTTCTTGTAGCTCTACAGTCCATAATCACAAAGACAGTTTATGAGTGCCCAGGACACTTGGTGGGTAATATAGTCGTGGGGAAGACCAGGACAACTAAGACAAAATTGCTTCATCAGAGAAAGGGAGGAATGTTTTAGGAGTTAGCAAGACAAACAAACAAACAAAAAGCTGCTGTCCTGTAGAAGCCAGAGATTGCTTTGCTGGCCAGGAAGAGCAAGGACTGCTCTTGGTAGCCTGAACCAGCTTCCCCGACCAGGTAGTCTGGTAGCCTCAGCCTTCTCTCTAGGTTGACTCTGTACCCACTTACCCACCATTGCCTTTCTCTACCTGCTGGTACTATTTGGGGACTCAGATTTCCTTGTCTTTCTTCTTCCCAGTTTTTGAGACAGAGTCTCACATCATTCAGGCTGACCTTAAACTCTCCACGTTCCAGGTGCTGCCGTTACAAGCATTTCGTTAATAGCCACAGACTGCAGCCCAGTTTTGTGTTTTCTTTGCTTGTTTTCTGGGCTTTAAAAGAAGCAACACTTATCCCCTCTAAATGTAGTGTCGGCTTATCTATCACTGATAAGGTAATTCTTATGTCAAGATTCCCTTGCCCACCCCTGAACATTAGTTCTGGCTCTTGGGCTGGGCTTCCTGCTCTGCAGTCCCCAGCTCTTGACCATCAGGCATTATTAACAGTGGCCAGGAGACAGCCAGTCTCATCACCAGTTGGTGTCCCTTGTTTACCAGGCAGAGAATTCTTGGCATTTTGGGTGTCTTGCCAGGCCTGCTGCTCCATGTCTCCAATGGCCCGGTCCAAGGGCTGAGGCGTTAAAGTCTTTGGCATTTTCATTACTGAAAGTCTCCCAACCCCAGGACTGCCAGATCTCTGCACAGACTGCATCATCAAACAATACCCAATAAGGAAGAATTATCAAAAGTAAAAAAAATAAATAAAGAAAGAAAAATGAGGAAAGATACAAACTATATTAAGAACGAAGAAGAAATTACAGTTATATATAGGATCAATTTTGTTTTGGGGGCTTTGTTATTTTCTTTCTTTCTTTTTTGTTTTTCTTTGCTTGTTTGTTTTTTGGGAGGTTGGTTTTTATTGTCATTTTGCTTTTCTTTTTTTGTTTTTTTTCAAGACAGGTTTTTTCCTGGCTGTCCTGGACTCACTTTGTACATCAGGCTGGCCTGTCTGTGCCTCCTGAGTGCTGGAATCAAAGGCATGTGCCACCAATGGCGGGCTGCAGGTTTTGAAAATTCTTGTTTCTTGCTTCCTTGGTGACACTAACCATTCCAGTTCTTTTTTTTTTTTTTTTTTTTTTTTTTTTAGGCAGGGTTTTTCTGTGTAGCCCTGGCTGTCCTGGACTTGCTTTGTAGACCAGGCTGGCCTTCAACTCATAGTGATCCACCTGCCTCTGCCTCCCAAGTGCTGGGATTAAAGGTGTGTACCACCATGCCTGGCTCACTAATGACTTTTAATGTAGGCACTGGAGACTGAATTTAGATTTCCATACTTGATTGGCAAGCACTTTCACTGACTGAGCCACCTTTCTAGTTTCCCCAGATCATGTTTCTAAAATTTAGACTGTTAGACTGGGCATGGTAGTACTCATCTTTAATCCCAGCACTAGAGAGGCAGAGAAAGGCAGATATCTGAATTTGAGACCAGCCTGGTCTACAGAACAATGTCTAGGACAGCTAGGGTTGCACAGAGTACCTTGTCTCAAAAAAGCCCCCCAAAGTAAAAAATAAAAAACAAAATAAATTTATTGCACACAGAGCAGTTTGCAAACTGGGAGACCTCAAGCTAAGTGATGAGAAGCCCCATCGATCGTTGCTACAGCACAGTTTATAAAGCAGAGAGGAGGCTGTAATTTGACCTTTTAAACTGATTTCTGTTATTCATTAATTTTTTTAAAGACAAGCAGAACTGGTTAAGCTTATTTCTCTATAGATAATTGATTTAATTTTATTGAATTATACTGATAAGGACATAAAATATATGGTCTGTGTTTTGTTTATTACAAGAACTAGTGTTTCCAGTAACTCAGGATGACAGGCTTTGGTAAGCATCGTTGTGGGCAATTGGCCTTGGCTGTCATGGAACCGTGGCTCTACTTTTGCTTTTCTTTCCCAGTCTCCTCTCAAAGCTGTTGGTGTTTCAGCCGAACGACAGTCACTTAGTGCTGTCCTCAGTCACCATGTATTTCCTTTGCCCTAGACATCATAAACTACAATTTTTATAGATTCATCAATGATTCTTCTTTCTATAGTTCTTGCTCATCCCTCACAGAGGTCATTGTCAAGTTAGTGGCTGCTGGTAAGACTTTGGAGAGATTGTGTTATGCGGGAAAGTTATCCATTTCACTAATAAGATAGTTAAGGAGTTTGAAAACTACCCTCCAAACAAGGTCCCCAACAGCTAAGATTTGATCAATTAGGTTGATTGTATCTCCCTAATCTAGCTGACTACCTAGACCAGATATTTTAGATCACTAAATTTTGGGTGACAACTCCTAATTTATTAATATACGAACACCAATTTTTTCAATGTGATCATTTTCTTAAATATTTTCTAAAGTTATCATAGTCCTAGTTTCTGTATGAATCTGTTCACAAACAAACAAATAAATAAACAAACAACCCCCCAAAAAATCAACTTTGCTTTTTACATGTTAAATATTTTGGCAAAGTGTGTCATTAAACACAGTATGAAGCTTAGATGCCAAGATAAAGGAGCTAACGTGAGAGGTTGGAGAGATGGCTCAGTGGTTGAGAGCACTGACTGCTCTTCCAAAGGACATGGGTTCAATTCCCAGCACCCACATGGCAGCTCACAACTGTCTATAACTCTAAGATCTGACACCCTCATACAGACATACATGCAGGCCAAACACCAACGCACATAAAATAAAAATAAATACATTTTTATAAAAAGCAGCTAACACGATAAACATTGTAACTTGAACAAAATCCATCTAAAAAGTAAAGTAGCTATGACTGCTTACATAGAAATTTCCCAACTAGCCAAACTTTAATAGAATAAAAGTTGCATTTCAGACTCTTTGCTGTGAAGTTCAAAAATCGCCAGTGTCAACCTGGAAAGTTCCTCTGTGAAGCCAAAAACTCACTCACACTGTAGCACAGAATAATGCTGGACAACAGTCACTGTGGACGTGAAGGCAAATCCCTGCTCCAGAGGCCACTTAGCTCTAGTTCACTTAAAGTAGGACAACACAAAATCTGAGGATACAAATTAGCTCGGTCAAGGCAGGATTATTGTTATCCAGCCCCAAGCACCGCAGGAAACACGTTCACAAAAGTCGGGATGTGTAGGTATGGAAAGACAGCTTAGCACTTAAGAGGGCTTCCCGTGCCGGGTATGATAGGCAAGCCTTTAATCCCAGTATTTGGGAGTAAGAGGCAGGTGGATCTTTGAGTTTGAGGCCAGCCTGGCCTCTAGAGTGAGAGTGCCAGGACAGTCAGGGCTATACAGAGAAATCTGTCCCAAACAAACAAACAAAACAAAACAAGAAAACAGCATCACCCTAACAATCAACAACGACAACAAAAGGGCTTGTAGAGGACTGGAGTGCAGTTCCCACCCATGCTGGGTGGCTGACAACTATTTGTAACTCCAGTTCCAAGGCATCTGATGCCCTCTTTCTGGACTTCACAGGTCCTCACACATGTGTGCATTTACTTGCACACATATACATACAAATAAATTAATTTATGCAGATACATTAAAATTTTGAAATAAAATTTTTGTTTGAAATGAAGGATCAGGGGCTGGAGAGATGGCTCAGTGGTTAAGAGCACTGTCTGCTCCTCCAGAGCAGCCACATAGTGGCTCACAACCATCTATACTGGGATCTGATGTCCTCTTCCACCATGCACGTGTACATGCAGATAGAGCACTGATATACATAAAATAAATATTTTAAAAATAATAAATGAAGCCGGGCAGTGGTGGCACACACCTTTAGTCCCAGCACTCCAGAGGCACAGGCAGGAGGATCTCTGTGAGTTCGAGGCCAGCCTGGTCTACAAAGCAAGTCCAGGACAGTCAAGGCTACACAGAGATACCCTGTCTCGAAAAATAAAAAATTAAAAAGATAATAATAAAAATAAATTAAAAATAATAAATAAAATGAAAAGAAGGATCAGTGGTACAACTGTTCTGCTAGCCAAAGAGATGTCAGGCAAACCATGTAATCAAATAAAATTTTCTGGCTTGGTGTTCAAGTGTCTCTTTGTGATGTCATTGGATGTTCCAGTGATTTGGCCCACATAGCAATAGGCACAAAGCCTGTGCATATCTGAGCTACTGTGGTGTTTGCCTCAAGTTTGTATTAAGTCACCCAGGCTCATTATAGGGCTGTCAAGCTGGAAACAACCTCAGTTCAGGTTTTCGTGCTTTGGAACCAGTTCTGGTGGTGCACGCCTTTAATCCCAGCACTTTGGAGGCAGAGGAAGGGAGGTCGTTTGAATCCAAGGCCAGCCTGATCTACATAGTCCCAGGACAGCCAGAGCTACATAGTGAAATCCCATTCTCCTCCTCCTCCTCCTTCTCCTCCTCCTCCTCCTCAACCACCACCACCACCACCACCACCACCACCACCACCACCACCTCCACCACCACCACCATCACCACACCACCCACCACCTCCACCACCACCACCACCACCACCACCACCACCACCACCACCTCCACCACCACCACCATCACCACCTCCACCACCACCACCACCACCTCCACCACCACCACCACCACCACCATCACCACCATCACCACCTCCACCACCACCTCAACCACCACCACCGCCACAACCACCACCACCACCTCCCCAAAAAGGAAAGGAAATCTGTGCTTGCCAGTCTTTGTCATGAATTCCTTGTAATTGTGAAGCCTCTCTCTAGTCTTCCCTGGCCTGTATATACTGTAGCCCCACCCCTGGGCAGCATGCTGAGTTTGCTAGGTAGCATAGAGTAGCTGGGTACGGGGGGAGGGGGGGGTGGGGTGGGGGGAGAATCTTGTGCTCAGAATGACTCTGCCCATCCATGTGGGGTTCTAGACATACATCAGGAAGCCCAGCTGGGACAATCATTTGTGCAGGAACATCCCTGAATGGAGCAAAATGCCGGTCATTCACAACAGGTATATATCCAAGAGTGGTATAAATGGATAATGACTTAGACCTCTATCTATCTATCTATCTATCTATCTATCTATCTATCTATCTATCTATCTATTTTTCTATCTATCATCTATCTACCTATATCTATCTATCATCTATCTATCTATCTATCTTCCTTCCTTCCTTCCTTTCTCTTCCTTCCTTTTCTTTTTCTTTTCTTTCTTTCTTTTTTCTTTTTTGGCTTTTAGAGACAGTATTTACCTGTGTAAGTCCTGGCTGTCCTGGAACTCACTCTGTAGACCAGGCTGGTCTTGAACTCAGAGATCCTCCTGCCTCTGCTTCCAGATGCGACACCACTACTTGGCTGGCTCCTTTCTAGCTTTTTGGTTATCTGTTTTAGACAGGGTTTCACCACCTAACTCTGGCTGGCCTAGAGCTTGATCTGTAGATCAGACTGACCTTAAACTCACAGAGATCTGCTCGCCTCTGCCTACAAAGTACAGAGGTTAAACGTCTGTGCCACTGTACCTGGCTCATTTCTAGACTTTTGTTGTTTGTTTGTGAATTAAAAGGAACAAAGAAAGAAAAAGTAAAAGAAAGAACACGGAAGAGAAGGTTTATTATGACACGTGAGAGAGCCTAACCAGAGGCAGGGACCCCTGAGAGAGTCCAGAGTGCACATGAGCAGACTGAGCCATTCTGTGTGGAGAGGGAGGGAAAGAGAGGGGAGAGAGGGATGACCAGGTGCAGCAGCCAAGAGACCCAAAGGTACAAAAAGAGTGGGTAATCAAAATGGTTGAATTGTATAGGGAAGAGCTGCCCAGCCCCTTGGGCTGGAGAAGTTAGGGTAGTGGGGAGTACTCGCCAATCAGGGGGGCCCTGTAACAGGATGCAGGGAGAACCTGGGGGCCAGTGTCTGCTTTGATATGTTAAATAGGCACCTCAGCCATTTATGGGGGGGGGTTGAAACCTAACATCCCAGCTTTTTGTTGATAGATAAGGGGAGATGTGTACTCGTCTCTATGACAACATCCTGCCAACACGGGTATCTTTCATGTGTGGGGAACCCAAGGAAGCTGGAATGCTGCTGGCCAGTTCCTAGAAGAAGAAGAGGCTGTTTCACTTGCTGCCTAGGCTCTGTGGGACCACCTAAGGCTAGGAGTGCAGGCTACTTTGGAGCAGTCTGTGAGGCTGGACCATTTGGGGCTTTGGAACTGCCTGAGATGCAGGCTTTGAGGGAACACCTGGAGCTGGTATTGGAGCAGTCTGTAGTTGTTCTGAAATCAGCTAGGACAGATAGACTAGAAAGAGAAGGTAAAGTTAAGGAGTTTAGGGAAATTTTTGGTTTTTTTTTGTTTTGTTTTTTTTTTTTTGTTATCTTGGTGTACGTTTGAAACTTTTAGGCCTATGGTCCTGGCAGTTGGGAAGGGGAGTCCCAAGACCAGGGCGGAGAGAGATCACACCCTCAGGAAGAGTAGGTGTCGTTCACAGGAGTACTTATCTGGGGTCTGTTTGACCTGTGACAGGTGGATCCAAGTTGATTCCCTGAAGCTTATAAGAAAAATTTTCAGTTTACAAAAAGAGACAAAGTTTTAGATACATTTAGATATATTTAGATATATTAGCATAATGCTAACCACTGTTTGCAATCTGAAAAATCTCTGTACAAAAAGCAGTAGACTCATACTTTTGAGTCATGGCTTTGACTCATAGGTGATTTTGGGTTGAAAGCATGAATACTCTTTCCTCTGTCCAGGAGACTGGGTGTATACAGATTGGACAGATGTTTTTAGCACAATGTGAAACAGTTTTTCGTTTTGTTTTCTTGAGACAGGGTTTCTTTGTGTAGCCTTGGCTGTCCTGGACTCACTTTGTAGACCAGGCTGGCCTTGAACTCACAGCAATCTACCTGCCTCTGCCTCCCTGAGTGAGTGATGAGATTAAAGGTGTGCACCACAATGCCTGGCTGCAAAGCAGTTCTTTAAGACAATCGAAGAAAATTTAAAAATTTGAGCTTGTGACTAAGAACATTAGCAACCTTTTACCAGAGCTAGATTAAAAGCTTATCAGAACTCTATTGATTAATATTAAAACTTTGAACTTTTGAAGTCTTAATATAGCAATGGAAAGAAATCTGATGCATTTTTAATACCTTAAGTCACTTTCTTAGACATTTATAATTTGCATAAAACACCACTTTTAAATTCAGTTATTTGCCATGAGACACAGGTGGTTGATAATTCAAAACAGTCCCTGTAAAATAGATTCTTTTAAGTAAAAGAATAGCAAAAAGTACTTTGAAACCTGTTTTATAAGTTTATCTCTATTTAGAGTCTAGTACCAAGGTACACTGTCTTTCTCAGATGGAGGTCTAGAAACTCTAGGTAAGTGAGGCCTGAGACCTGATTTTCACATATAAGGAGAAGACAGAGGAACTTAGAAGGCAGCTGAAGCCTTGAGGGAGGAGCTGGTATGCTTGACGCTGTTAGAGCTACAGTCAGCCAACGTGGTCAGAGGTCTGAGAAGGATAAATTATAGCCGGAAGTATAATTCAAATGGTCTGTGTGTCAATGAAAATGACACAGACGTCCCCGTGACCTCAGATGGGTCACCTTAGGCTCCCGTGGTCTTCAGAGTTTTGTTAGGGACAGCAGTTGGAGGCCTTCAGCCGTCAGATATTGTCAGCTGTCATACAAAGCAACATAGGCCCTTGGGCTGTCAGACCCAAGCCTGAGATTTCTCTTGTAGAGAAACTTGGGAAAACTGATCTTACTTTGAACAGGCGAAGTAGAGCAATCAACCCACATGCGCCCACAGTTTGTGCAGAGCCCTGGCAGCAGGCCAGGCATAGGGCAGTTTTACGCAGTGGTGTTACCACAGCTCAGGTGGAGCCATTGTGCCCCATCGACTTTCTTTGGACACCATCGGATTCCCATTAAGAAGGGGCATGTCTGTCGTGGGAAGTTAAACATCTTAAATGTCCAACTCAGCAGGTCTCTGAAGAGTTTGAGGACCAGCTATCTATTAAGTATGCTTGATTTTAGGCTTAACCTTGAAAATACATACATAAAACTTGGCATTAAAGGAACAGCTTATAATCCCAGCACTTAGGAGGCAGAGGCAGGTGGATCGCTCTTAGTTCAGGGCCAGCCTGGTCTATGAAGCAGGTCCAGGATAGTCAAGACTACACAGAGAAACCTGTCTCAAAAAAAAAAAAAAAAAAAAAAAGGAACAGTTTATAAGTTAGTAGCTTAACAAAGCAAGCAAAGACAAAGGACCTAGACAAATATTACTGTGACCCTGAGTAGACCTTATGGAGCTTATAAATATTATTTATCAAATATACCTTATTTATTAAACATATGTTGTTACTTATCTAAATTTCCTAGATGCCTGATGTTAAACAGTTAGCAAAGACATAAGCAGTTAGGTGTAAATCTCTAAGTATGCTTTTGTTAATCCGAGTAGACCTTTATAACCTTAAAATTTATCATCATACAAAAATCTATATCAATCCAAAATGCTTTGGAGACTTGTTGTTTCCTTAGTCTAGAAAGTTATACAGTGATAAACTAAGGTCTCAGTAGGACTGAGAAGTTTCATAATTTTTTTTTATACCATGTGGTCATCTTAAGATGGTGAAGTCACATGGTATCTGTCCTTTAACCTTAGTAAAGATGGCTGCCAACCATGTGGTTGGTGTTTGAAATATCTTTTTGTTTTTGTTTTTGTTTTTTTTGAGACAGAGTTTCTCTGTGTAGCCCTGTCTGCCCTGGAATTCTCTTTGTAGACCAGGCTGGTCTGGGACTCACAGAGATCCACCTGCTTTTGCCTTTGGAGTGCTGGGATTAAAGGCATGTGCCACCACGCCTGGCTCGAAATATCTGTTTTTGAAACAAGAGTTGAATCCAAGTTACATATACATATATTCTAGACAAGAGTTGAATCACATATATAGTATGTTGTAGCAAATTAAAATTCCTATGTATAGGTTTTAACTATAAGCCTTTTGTTATAAGTTTTAAGTCAAATTTTGTTACAGATTTTATAGATTTAAAACCATGCCCAATAAAGTTACAAATCCTGAGACAGAGTTTACAGCATAATATTAGTATTAAGAGATTATTTTCTGAGAGCAGAGTGCAGAGAAATCATAGAGCTAAAAGATTTTTAAGATTTAACTTTCAGCAGAACCATAGAGACAAGAGACTTTGGGATCATTTATTTGTGGTAGAAGTTGTTATAATCTGCGAGAACTTGGAAATCAAGTGAGCCAACTGTAGTAATAAAATCTGAGTCTGTGAGGGAAAAGAGAGAAGGTGGCAATGTGGAACACTGTGCTTTGGGGTGGGGGTGGGGTAGGGGGAGGTTTTCCTGAAAGTTCCAAGAGGGAGCTGAGGGCTGAGGCTGCAGGACTGCAGCCTGGAGTGAGAGGGTACTGGGATTGCAGAGGGGCTGTGCTTCCTAGGGGAAGAGGAGAGAAAGCTAGGAGAGCAGGAGAGAAAGGAGAGACCCAGATAGGCATCGGGTGAGAGCTGAGAGGTTCGAGCAGTTGAGCTGGATAAAGTGTTACGATGACAAGAATTTCCACTGGGGCATTGTAGTGGGTGTTTCGGTTTCCTTAAAAACTCAGTTATGTTATGTAAACATGTTCTAATTTAACCAAAACAAAAACATGTTTTTGTTTTAATCCCAAGTGTGGGATTTTTAGTTTGGGCTTTAGTTCGTCCACAGCTGGTAATTGTCTGGTGCTGGGCATGGTCTTTGTCAGCTGCGGTTAATTCTGAGGACTCTGGGGGGGGGGGGAAGGGGGGTATAAATATAAGAAGACAGAGAGAGAGAGAGAGAGACAGACAGACAGACAGACAGACAGACAGAGACAGAGACAGAGACAGAGAAGTGGTTTGGAGAGGACGAAGAGAGAAAAGGTGGCAACTTAGAGGCACGTGCCACCACCACCCAGTTATTTCACACTGATTTTAGTTTTGTGTTGGTCTTGATACCTGCTTTAACAGGGTTCTCCTCATAAAGTTCTTTCCTGTGCCTGCAAGTGGATGCATACATCCTGCTTTCTCCTCTATCAGATTTAAGATATCATGTTCTATGTTTTAGAGTTGAGCTTTGTGTGGAGTGAGAGATCAGGATCAAGTTTCATGTGAAACATGTAGCTATCCAATTTGACCAGTACTGTAGAAACTTCCTAAAACATATACATTAAAAAAAAAAAAAAAAAAAAAAAAAAAAAAAAGAGCTTAAATGGAGTTGCCCTATAACAGGGAGGAAAATCTCTCTCTCCCAGACACCATAGGCTATCAAATAAAAAGCCCAGTGTTAGCCAGGCAGGAGTGGCGCACACCTTTAATCCTCGCACTCAGGGAGGCAGAGGCAGGCAGATCATTGTAAGTTCGAGGTCAGCCTGGTCTACAAAGTGAGTCCAGGACAGCTAAGGCTACACAGAGAAATCCTGTCTGGGAAAACAAAAAATCCCAGTGTTAGTTAGGTATGGTTACCTAAGTTTTTCTCAGTGGGGTCCCGTAGAGCCCTCCCAATTACTACAGGCTACTGACATTGCTCATTAGTGAGGGGCTCTTGGCGATGGATGGGTTCTAGAAGTAGAATAAGTTTTCTTCAGGGATTCAGCCCTGGAAAGACCACCTATACTCCAGTAGATGGTTCTACATACATGTCCATATGGGCAGCGCTAGGTGGACTCAGTGGATCTGAAAAAAAAAAAAAAAAAAAGCACACGAAGCTGGGGAAAATGGTGGGGAGATAGGAGAGAGATTGGAAGGTAGAGTTGATCAAAACACAATATATGCATGTATGAAGTTCTCAACTAATTTCAAATACATACAATTTTAAATATGAAAAAGATAAAAGTGAAGGTGGAAAAGGATAGAGGAAGACACTTGGTGTTGACTTCTGGCCTTAACATGCATGTGGACGTGTGTGCGTGTATATATGCACACAGCCCACAAACACACTCATGCAAACAAATCTTAGCATCATTTTGTACTTGCTATTTCCCCCGTTGTATTTTGAAATATCAAACAAATGAAGTTAGCCCACAGCTCCTTCTGTAAGGAGGAAAAGCCAAGTTTTGGGCTTCTCAAGGGCTAGCTGGAAAACCCCACTTAGTGTGATATTAAGAGACATTTAGAATTGGAGTTGGGGCAAACTGTCAAAAAGGACAAAAGACCAAGCCATTTAGACAGGATGACAGTCAAGCTGTGAAAACAGTTACCTGCCTAATCCAAATTGAGAAAAGATTTCTATAGCAACTACCGAAAACTTCAGAGTTGTGCAAAACTAGGGTAAACAAAGCAGCTCTTTTACGAGAGAAGACTTTTTTTTTTTTTAAGTAACCAATGGTCAGATGAAACCCAGAGAATTATTTTAAGAAAACAGAATTTTTGTTTCTTTTGTTTGCAGTGCAGGAACTGAAAGAATAAACTTCATAATCTCATGTGAAGAACATATCAGTAACCCCTCAGAAATTTGTCATTTTAACAGAAGATAAAATTTTAGTTTGATTTATGCCACTGTACTTTTGATAATAAGGATGATTTTTCAATCCTTATATTAAATTCATTCAATTTAACCCATTGTAGCCCTATAAGTGTCTCTTTTCCATTCTTTTTCTTCTTTATTTCTCTCTTTCCCACTTTTCTTTGTCTATTTAGGCTTTGTCTACCCTTTTCATATGTCTCTTTCTGTATATGTTATTTTCTTCTTAGTGAAAATGCGTTGCCTAGGATTCACTTATAAGCCTGACAAGAAGAGTCTGACCCACAGGCCCTATGGTGGAAGGAGAGAACTAATTCCTAAACGTTACCCTCTGGCTTGCACCCCGGCTGAGCTGTACTCACTTTTGTAGACCAGGCTGGCCTTGAACTCACAGAGATCTGCCTGCCTCTGCCTCCCAAGTGCTGGGATTAAAGGCATGTGCCAACACTGCCTAGTTTAGACCTCGTCTTAGTATACATATTTATGCTGACAAGGCAAGAGGAACACAGTGATGAGGTGATGAAATAAAACATTTAAAAAAAAAAAAAAAAACAGGTTCTCACTGGCCTGGCCTGGAACTCTCCATGTAGACCAGGCTAGCCTCAAACTATCAGTGATCTGCCTTTCTCTGTTCCTGCCTCTTCAAGGATCAAAGATGTGTGCCACCTCGCCCGGCTCACCACCAACATTTTTTCTAAGTTTCCCTAAGTCATATGAGCTGACCCAAGTATTTGAGTCAGTTTCTACTTTTCAGGGAGTTTTACAAATATATAACTTAGGAAAATACTTATTTCATAAGGCAGTTAGGAAACATTGCTCACAAATTAAATTTAACATTGATCACAAATATGATCCTGGATGTGGAAATATCACACATACATAACATATAGAGACAGAGAAACATGCAGAGAAATGAAGACAAAGATATTATGGCTTTTACTATAAAGTGTTAGCAAATGTACCAGGTACAGTGACATAACCACTCACGATTTTGTTAAGGAATGGCTGGCTTCAAATTGTTTTTGTCAGTTAAGATTGCTCGTTGAGGTAGTAAAAGCTTTTTCTACTAATGTTGGTGAAAAAGATTTAAAACTGTTTTTTTTTTTTTTTTTTAATTTCCTAGTTTGTTTCTGCACAGCTTCTTCCAGTTCTAAGGATGAGTCATCTTCCTGGAGTTTGCATTTCAAAGAGATGACATTCTGGTCTTAGAGAAGACGGGAGCAAAACTCTGTCCCTCACAGGTAAAGGGAAGGGCTTGAAGGTTCCTTCAGAAAGAAGTTTGGTGTGTGTTTGTGTCCGACCCTTCCTCTTCCATGTCCACTCAGCAGCCAGCAGTTCATCGATGAGGAATCAGAGGACTCCATTTTAGGTGAGGGACTGCAACGCATACACAGGTGTCTGCATGCTTTTCAAGCCTATCCAAGTGGATAAAATATTCAGGATATTTCCAATTCATCTTTCTCTGTTTTCACTCTTTCCACTGGGGCTGTCTGAAATTCAGGAATCTGAGTCATGTGCATGTTCACACAGATATGCCGGCACATATGTGAGCGCACTTACATGTGTGAGCGTGCGTGTGTGCGTCCATGTACAGACCAGAGGACAATCTCAAATGTTCAGATGCCATCCACCTATTTTGTTTGTTTGTATGTTTGCTTGCTTTTTGTTTTTGTTTTTGTGTTAGAGACGTGGCCTTCCACAGGCCTGCAATCTGCCAGGTGTGCTAGGCTGGCTTTGTACCGCAAGCTCCTGGGATCTGCATTTTTAACCTCCCTAGAACTGGGATAACAACCTCACCACCATACCCAGTTTCCAGGTTTTTGTCTTGTTTGTTTGTTTGTTTCCCATGGATTCTGGAGATCCGACTTAGTTCCCCTGGTTCTAAGACAAGCACTTTGCCCACTGAGCCCTCTCCAGCCCCAAAAGCTGAGGGTTTTTATTTTTATTTATTTATTATTTTTATCACTGTTGGTAGTGACGTGTGTACATTCATGAGAAAGTACACATACACGTGTGTGCTGCACATGTGTGCATGGAAACCAGAGCTCTGTATTGGGCATCTTTGTCAATCATTTTCCACCATATTTTTTTTGAGACAGGGTCTCTCATTGAACCTGGAACTCACAAATTTGGCTAGACTGGCTGGCCAGTAAGCCCCTATGGATTCTCCTACCTCAGCCTCTTTCATCCTGGCCCTGCATATATACATTGCTGCAACAGGAAAACATTTTCCTTACGTATGTGGGCCTTTGTGTGTGTGTGTTTGTGTCTGTGTGCCTCTGTGTATGCGCACGTGTACTCATGTGTCTGTGTATCTGTGTGCCTGTGTGCCTGTGTGTGTGTGTGTGTGTGTGTGTCTGTCCGTGATACTGGACAAACCCAGCATGCTGTGCCTGATGGTGGGCACTCTATCACTGAATTACAGCTGGCCTGTAAGTGTGCATCAGTGTGCTAGAAATGTTTGTTTTGTGTTTTAAAGACGGGTTGCTTTTCAGTCCTTTGTCTCAGAAAACTGTATGCCAATCAAAGAATGCATCATATTATTTTGGAGCTGCCCTCTTTCTTTTCACACAGTGACCACTGCAATTCCAAATAGCCGCTGCCGAGCTTGCTCATTTTCCCAGAATGGCACAAGACATTGCCTGTTAGACCAAGTGAAACTCATCTCTGCCTTTGGTTTCCCTCAGATGCCACGTAAGCCACAGGGAGTCAAGCTGATGGAACTGTTTTTCTGGGGTTCAGGGGAATAAAGATTCCCCATCTTCCTTACTGAATAGGAAAGTATGACTAACTTAGAAGCTTCAGCGAACAAACACAGAAATGTAAAATAAAATTGGGGAGCGGGGTGTGGTTGCACATGCATGCCTGTAATCCCAGCACTCAGGGAGGCAGAGGCAGCAGAGCTCTGTGAGTTCGAGGCCAGCCTGGTCTACAAAGCAAGTCCGGAGCAGCCAAGGCTACACAGAGAAATATTTTCTTTTTTAAAAAAATCTTCTAAAAAAGGATTTATTTATTAATACTTATACAGTTCTCTACATGCAGGCCAGAAGAGGTCATTAGATCACATTATAGATGGTTGTGAGCCACTATGTTGTTGTTGGGAATTGAACTCAGGACCTCTGGGAGAGCAGCCGGTGCTCTTAACCTCTGAGCCATCTCTCCATCCCGAGAAATATTTTCTTGAGACAAACAAACAAACAAACAAAAAATTGGGGAGTGTAAAATGCAGAAATCAGTTTCTTAATCTGAGAGCGACTCTAGGGTCCACCGCATGGTTGAGAGAAGGCCGTGTGCTGTTGGCAGTGCCAGGGCTTGTCGAAGGCCTTCTTAGGACCCTTTTTCCACTTTCAGGATAGAGTCTCACTATATAACCCAAGCTGTCCTGAAATTCCTTATCCCCCTGCCTGTACATCCTGAGTGCTAGGATTTCAGACAGGCACCACTATCCTGGCCAAATCTCAGTCTGACACTAAAAAGTATGGAGAATGAAATCAGGGATAGATAGAGGGGAAAAAAGAAAGTTTTTGTGCATTGGGTTGGGATGCAGTTCCATGAGAGAGCGCTTGCCTGGCATGCATAAGGTTCTTTGTTCAAGCCCCATCACCACAGTAGAGGAGCTTAACGTGCACAGAAAAGGACAGTTTGCAAAGCAAAAAACTTCAATGAAGAATGACAAAAACTCTTTTTCATAGAAGTTACACCACGGACTCTAGGTGAGAGAAACATGGGAGAATGGGGAAATAGAAGGATCCAGAGGGTCCTAGAAACCTACAAGAAGAACATTATGATGGGCGGATCTGGGCCAGGGGTCCTGCTCAAACTATGGCACCAGCCAAGGACAATACAGGTGGTAAACTTCAAGCCCCTACCCAGATCTAGCAGATGGACAGGACATTCTCCACCGCTGAGTGGAGAGTGGGGACTGACTTTCACATGAACTCTGGGGCCCCATATTTGACCATGTCCCCTGGATGGGGAGGCCTAGTGGCACTCAGAGGAAGGATAGCAGGCTACCAAGAAGAGACTTGATACCCTATGAGCATATACAGAGGGAGGAGGTCCCCCTCAGTCACAGACATAGGGGAGGGGAGTAAAGGGAAAGCGGGAGGGAGGGAGGAATGGGAGGATACAAGGGATGGGATAACAATTGAGATGTAATATGAATAAATTAATAAAAATATTTTTAAAAAATAATAAAAACATTTTTAAATGGCAAAAAGAAGAGCTTAGAAGAAAGGATGGCTTTTGCCCTTTTCATGATTTAGTTAGTTTTTAAAGATTTATTCTTATCTTCTTTGCTTGAGTGTTTGCCTCCATGCCTCTGTGCACACCACATGGATGCCAGGTGTCTGAAGAGGCCAAAAGGGGGTATCAACTCCCCTGGAATTGGAGTTCCAGATGGTTGTGAGCCGCCGTGTGGGTGCTGGGAACCAAACCCGGGTCCTCTGCAAGGGCAGACAGTGCTCTCAACTGCTGAGCCATCTCTTCAGGCGGGTCCCCTTATTTTAAGACAAGACTCTTTCAGCTGACTTGTCAGTGGTTGATTAGTCACTGTCCTTGAGTTATGCTGATGTGCACGGCGTGCTCTTGTCATCCATGACTGCACCTAGTGTTTCGGGAAGTCAGTGTAACTGAGGCATCAGCTAGATGGTTAGGGGCGGTCGTTCCTTGAAATGTATCTGAATGGTGGCTTTTGTTTTTATCAACAGTAATGGTGAGTAGTAAGTCAGTGGCACAGTGCTTGCTTAGCATGCGCAATGCCTGAGTTTGAGTCTCAGTACCACTAAAAACAAAAACAAACAAACAAACCCCAAACTTAGAGTTTAGGCCTGGAGAGATGGCTCAGAGGTTAAAAGCACTGCCTGCCCCTCCTGAGGTCCTGAGTTCGATTCCCAGCAACCACAACCATCTATAATGTGATCTATTCTGGCTTACATGCAGGTAGAGCACTGTATACATAATAAATAAATAAATACATAAATAAACCTTTTTTTAAAAAGACAGAGTTTCTTTACTTTTTTGCTAGATTTTCTGTTACTTCATATCATTTTTTTTTTTTTTTTCATTTAGGGATCAGTCAGTTGTTCTCTTACAGAGAACCTAGGTTTGGTTCCCAGCACCCACATGGCAGCTCACAGTTGTTCTTAACTCCAGGTGCAGGAACTCCAGTGCCCTCTTTGGTCATGTAAGTACTAGGCAAACATGTGGTGCAGACAAATTTGTAGGCAAAACATGTCTTTAGAGACCCAGCCCTGAAAACGCAAGGCCTGGCAGGAGGCCAAGTCAAGTCTGAGGAATAATACAAGAACAAACGGTTTTTCCAGAAGCTTCACTTTTAGGTATATTTTTGTTCCTATCATTAAACAATTAAAAAATTCCTAGTCTCCAGAACCTTCAGCCAGATAGTTCGGAAATGGTTTTGTTTTTTGTTTTTTTTTTCCCATGTAAGACAATGTTCAGTATGGTGCCCCATCAGAAACTAGACTAAAGGTTTTCTTTTTTTTTCCCCTTGAGCTCAGTTTTGTTTCTGGCCAACTGCATTTGGTAAGAGAGGATCTGGTGAGGATACGGTGACACACTTTCCGTACCCTATGCATATATACCTTCTGGGGCTGTGATTACCCTTTGCCAGGTTCCCTTGTATGTGGTGGCAGCTGGTTTTTCAGGTTCCGCGAGACACTTAATGATGGGATAGGCCCTGTCATCAGCACGGTCAGTTATTACACAGGCTGAAGTGTGTTCACAGGGGAAAGACAAGCCTAATGCTTCATGCTAATTATGCTTTTCACCTCCTGTTACCTTAGTCACTCCATGCCAATAGCATCTGAGACCTAAGAGCTTAAGGTCCACTGCTTAGGGCTCATGCCTTCTGTGGGAAGTACAAATCAAAGAGAAATTTAAGACTATACTCCTAAGATAGCTAGATCTGTGTATCCTACTATTCTTTTGTTTTGTTTTTCAAGACAGGGTTTCTCTGTGTAGCCCTGACTGTCCTGGTCTCACTTTGTAGAGCAGGCTGGTCTTGAACTCACAGAGATCCACCTGCCTCTGCCTCCCAAGTGCTGGGATTAAAGGCATGCACCACTATGCCCGGCTTTATCCTATTCTTAAAGGCGCAAGAAGTTCTGTTTTGTTTTGTTTCTCAAAACAGAGTTTCTCTACGTAGTCCCAGCTGTCCTGGAACTCACTTTGTAGACTAGAGTGCTGGTCTATAGAGACCAGGTTGTCCTTGAACTCAGAGATCCTCTTGCCTCTGCCTCCAGAAGGGTGGGATTCAAGCTGTTAACCACCACGTCCTGCTTGTGCAGGAAGTTTTTAAGGTTTATTGGTTTTTTTTTTTTCTTTCTTTCTTTTTTGGTTTTTCAAGATAGGGTTTCTCTGTGTATCTCTGGCTGTCCTGGAAGTTGCTCTGTAGACCAGACTGGCCTCAAACTCACAGAGATTCACCTGCCTCTGTCTCACGAGTGGTGTGATTACAGGCAGTCCTAAGTCTTTTTAAGCACTTTTCTGTGCCTGTAATATTTGACGATAGTGTCACATTGACTTTGCTCATCAAACCAGTGAAGTTATGGTTAGTCTTCATGCTTCACCACTCATCTCTCTTTTTAAAGGCCTAGCTGACAAAAGTTGTGCATATTTCAGGTGTGCAAGTCACTGCAGTTTTATTGTATTATATTGTGTTTGGCGTTATTGTTATTCTATTTAAAAAATTATTGGTATTATGTTCTTCAAAAAAAAAATGTTTTGTTTTGTTTTTGTTTGAGACAGGGTTTTGCCATCTTACCCAGCATGCACTCAAACGCTCTTCTTGCCCCAGCCTTCTGAGTGGCGACAGCTTGTTTCAATGCTACATACACGTTGTGAAATAGTTGCCACACTCCAGGTACCTTACACAGCCACTGTTCTCCTGTGCAGAGGATGAGAACATCTGGAGTTCAGTACGCTGTACGGAATTCACAGCACTGTGTGTGAGGGTTCTGCTCCTTATGTGACTGAGATTTTGTACCCCTTGATCAACACTTCCCCGAGATCTTCTCCCTCCAGCCCCTCGGCATCTGTACTCCCGCTCTTTGCTGCTCTGCATTTATCTGTGTTCTGTTCCTTTCCTCACCCTGCTTTTACTTTGGTTCCCTCAGGCTAAGACGTTCCCTAGCAGCAGCACATAACCCATCCATTCCTGACCTGATTAGCTCAGTCTTCTTCTTTCTAAGCACCCTGATTGGGCAGATATCCTCCCATTGGGGTCTTCTGTAGGGTCTTGCTCTACTGTAGGGCATGCATATATGGCTTTTACCTGTTTACATGTCTCTCACAAAAGGTTTATGTCCTGGTATATTGAGAGTGCACATCCACTAAACTTGTGGATGAAGTGTTGAGGCCACTAACTTACGGGAGCTACCTTGCCAGGTATTGAGTTAGTGCCATAAAATCAAGGATGAGCATATGGCAATGACATAAATAAAGAAGACTGTCATTTGGTTTGATAGCATTGAGCAATCAGGCAGTGGCATCAGTGTTTCTGGCCAACCCCAAGGTTGACTAAGGCATGGTTTCCTTTGATGGGTGAGTTTGGGAGGTTTTACAATAATGTGTGAACAGACTGGCTAACACAGGACGTCGTCTGTAATTGTATTTCTTGAATAGAAAATCTTTTTAATCTTTTTCATTTGGTTTAAAATATGAGAGGACATTTTAAAAGTTTTAGGCTTATTTTATGTGCATGAATATTTTGCTGACATACATGTACATGCGCCATGCGCATGCCTATTGGATCTCCTTGTAGTTGTGGATGGTTGTGTGCTATCATGGGTGCTGGCAACTGAACCTGAGTCTTCTCCAAGAGCACACATGCTCTTGACCACTGAGCCAACTCTCTGGCCCCATGGGGGCATATTTGTGTGTGTGTGTGTGTATGTGTGTGTGTGTGTGGTGTGTGTGTGTGTATGCGTGTGTGTATGTGTGTGTGTATGTGTGTGTGTGGGGTGTGTGTGTGTGTGTGTGTGTGTGTGTGTGTATACTGGCACATTTTTTTTTCCTGGTGGCTTCACATTCCATATGGCATGGCATGATCAATGTTCTTATTTTTCTAATAGTATTGGAAGTTGGCTTTCTAAGTCTGAGTCTGTCAAGTGTTTGAAACTGACATTCCTCTCATGGGCTTCTCCTTGGTGTGGTCCCCGGAGGCTTCGCCTTGGGACATTTGTCTGTGTTTCCTGTGCTGTGGGAGCAGTGTTTTCCATGGGCTGCCAATTCTTACTCTAGTTGTTCAGAGGTTTGCTTTACACGGTTCTTGCCTTCTGATGTCTCTTCTTTCCCTCAGGGGGTCCTCTGGGAAATACTTAATACAACTCCAGTTTGCCGACACCTGAGACTCCAGCTGTATCAGGCATTTAGGGCCAACCTTGGCTGCATGTTGAATTCAAGGCTAGCCTGTGCTATAATAGACTTTATTTGTTTTTTGGACAAAGTCTCATGTAGGCCTGGATAACCTTGAACTTCTGATGCTTCCGCCTCCCCAGTGTGGGCTTACGGGGAGGGGGTACACTGGCTTTGTCGCTTTGACCCGATGGCGTGGGAGAGCAGCAAGACAGGAACGTGTGGTAGAGCTAGCCCACTCACCTTATACCCAGGGAGCCATAGAGAAAGGAGGAGAGAAGTGGGGCGTGCTGTTCCCTCTGAGGCCATGACTCCAGGGTCCTGTGGTTCCCCTAGACAGCTCAGCTCTTCAAGGTCCACCACTTCCCAACAGAGCAGCCCTGGGGGCTGAGCCTGCAGCACGTGGACTTTTGAGAACATTCAACATCCAAACTCTAAGCAGGATGTGACTCATCCCAGTGCATCTTTCTTCAGAATGCCCTAGAAAATGGCTAAAACTCACAAGGTCCCAAAGGTGACAACAGGCCTGTGTCTGGATCCAGTTGAACCGTATGTATGAAACTCTGGAGATCGGGGGTAGGATACATGGCCAGTGTATGGAAAGTCCTAGATCCAATACTCAAGAACCGCCATATGTGTATGGGACCCACACACATATGAAAGACTTAAACTTAAAAGAGCTACTTAAGGGTTTGTCGTTAATGACTTTTCTCTGGAAATCAGTTCCCTACATGTGGTGGCTGAGTATAGAGCGGCCATTTTTCTTTTCTTTTCTTTCCTTTCTTTCTTTCTTTCTTTTTTGGTTTTTCGAGACAGGGTTTCTCTGTGTAGCCTTGGCTGTCCTGGACTCACTTTGTAGACTAGGCTGGCCTCAAACTCACAGCGATCCGCCTGCCTCTGCCTCCCGAGTGCTGGGATTACACGCCACCACACCCAGTTTAGAGTGGTCATTTCTAAGTAGGCATATTCACAGACTTAAATCAATAGAGTTCAGTAAAACGTGTTTTGGCAGTGTGACTGTCTTTGTTCTAGGGCATGAATACAATGCTGGTCTTTGGGGCTACTGCCATGGAAGATTATCAGCCATCCACAGGGCAACCCATCTGTGCTCTCTGTGAGCATGCCTTATAAAATTTAACCAGGGCGGGGTGGCTCACGCCTTTAATCTCAGCACTCAGGGAGGCAGAGTCAGGCAGATGGCTGTGAGTGCAAGGCCAGCCTGGTCTACAGAGCAAACTCGAGCACAGCCAAGGCTACATGGAGAAACCTTGTCTGGAAAAACCAAAAAGGAAAACAAAAAAATCAGCTTACCTAAGAGAAAGGAAATTGTATGGAGTGTTTCTCTGTTGGGTCTGCTATGAATGGAAGCAGAACAGTGACGCTATAAAATAAGAATTTATTTATATAATGTATGTATCTGACTGACCTAACGTTCATCCATCTTGTTAAAAGATAATTTCTTTTTTTTTTTTTTCTTTTTTCCAGACAAGGTTTCTCTATGTATCCTTGGCTGTCCTGGAGTCACTTTGTAGACCAAGCTAGCCTTGAACTCATCGATCTGCCTGCCTCTGCCTCCCGAGTGCTGGGATTAAAGGCGTGCGACACTCGCCCGGCAAAAGATAATTTCTTCAGAGAACATTTTGCAATGTCAAGGTCCATGAACAGAATATATAACTCATGAAGGCAGGGACCAGCTGCCCCTGCTGTGTCCCAGGGTTTAGAACAGGATAGGTGCTTGGTGGCCATGTGTTGAGTGAATGGAATAGCAACAGCAGGCCCCTCCCCCTGCCCTTTCTCCCTTCTCCCTTGTGGGATTTGTTGTTGTTTTGTTGTTGTTGTTGTTTTGTTTTTGAGACAGAGTTTCTCTGTGTAGTCTTGACTGGCCTTGAACTCACAGCAATCCACCTGCCTCTGCCTCCCAAGTGCATGCACCACCACAGCCAGCTTTCTCCCTTTCTTAGACACAATAGAGTGGATAGGAGCAATTCAATTAAAGAGTAGTGGCTTAACCGAAACCGAGCAGTGGGTATGAGGGTAGCATCCTCCATAAACGTTTTGAGAATTGTACACTTGTAGTTAGGCCTGAGAACTTCCTTTGCAGCTTGTGCCAGAGCTCAGAAGGGTCTCTGTTGTCCTGTCAGTCAGGAGTTGAGTTTGTCGCGAGAGCTAAAGCAGCATGATATGCGGACGGACAGTTCTCACCTATCTGACTTGTGCCTGAAACGCGGTAGAGATCAGTGAACTGTCTCCAAAGGGAAGAAAAAGTCTGTTTACACTTAGGCTGTCCAGTATCTTGCCATCTAAGGGAGAGCTAATTATGCTGTTTTTCTTCAAGGGGGTTGGTTCTGTGTTTCAGCCATTGTGTTTGCATGTATATGTGTGTGTGTGCATGTCTCAAAGTAACAATTCCAGTTTAGCAACCCCCTAATTGCAGGGATTGCTAAGAAGATTATTACGCATGTTATTGCAGAGAGCTCAGCACTCTATAAACTCATGTAGCAGGAACTAGGGCATGTCTCAATTTCCCATATTAGTATTGCAATACGCCAGCTCCTCTGTAAACAGCAGGCCAAGGAGGACAGGTGGCCTGTGGCTCTGTGGAGGCTTTCCTTTTCCTTTGGGTAACTCTTACCTTGTTTTTGCCTTTTCTCCTTCCTTTATGTCCTTTTCTTTTTCTCTCTCTCTTAGAAAAATAATACATGCCAGGTATAAAGTCTGTAAAGTAAAGTATAAAAATCAGAAATAAATGCATTGACTTCTGTTTCTCAGTCAGGACCACCTTTTGGAAATGGCACAGTCTTCCAGACATCTTTCTGTGCAGGTAAAATATATTTATGCCCTGCTTTCTGCACTGACTATCGTAAGACATTTAAGAATCACTTGTAACTATCATTTTAAGAGGCTGGTGAATGTTTGGCTCATGAAATTTATCTAGTTGGACCTCTATTATTAAATGTTAAAGTAATGTATAATTTTTCACTTACATAAAATACGCTGCATGAGTATCTTATGGTAAAGTATTTGTAAATACTTTGGGCCACTTCTTTCTTTCTTTCTTTCTTCTAGACGACGTTTCTCTGTATACCCCTGGCTGTCCTGGATTCCCTCTGTATCCTAGGCTGGCTTCGAACTCACTGAGATCCACTTGCCTCTGCCTGCCCTGAGAGCTGAGATTAAAGGCATACACCACCACGCCTGGCTTTTAGGGCATATCTTTAGCACAGATTACCAAAACTGAAACAACAGGTGAGAAAGCAGGACTATTCTGAAACCCCTTTGAGTATGTTGTGAAATTTATAAAGGTCCTATCAAGGTTTGTTCCATCACCAGTAGTATGTGAAAGGACACACTTTAACCCTAGCTAAGAAATCCACACTTTAGCACATCTTTTCATAAACTGGTTAATAGATAAAGCTTAATGTATTGACAGTTTTCATTTTCAGCTACTTAATTGTTAATGATTTTGTTCATTTTACCAAATGTTTATTGTTCAACTGTGTTTGCCTAGTGAAAATTTAGAGTTGTCTTTTATTTGACTCATTTTCTAAATGTCTCTAAATTTAAAATTAAATAGATCTATGTTAAGTGATTATTGGTCAGTTCATGGGCCATATAAAAACATAATAAAAACCATTTCCCCCCCCCAAATTTTTTATTTTATTTGCATTGGTGTTTTGCCTGCATGTATGTCTGTGAAAGGGTGTTGGATCCTCTGGAATTAGAGTTACAGACAGTTGTGAGCTGCCATGTGAATGCTGGGAGTTGAACTCAGGACCTTTGGAAGAGCAGCCAGTGCTCTTAACCGCTGAGCCATCTCTCCAGCCCCTATTTGACTAATTTTTATGAGCCCACTTAATGTTTGCTTTTATAACTTCTCTTAAATGATTATTTATATTTCAAACTTACAAGTATCTCTTTTTGTTTTTATTTTTTAATTTATTTATTAATTTTTTTTTTTTTGAGACAGGGTTCTCTGTATAGCCTTGGCTGTCCTGGACTAGCTTTGTAGACCAGGCTGGCCTCGAACTCACAGTGATCCACCTGCCTCTGCCTCTGGGGTGCTGGGATTAAAGGCATGTGCCACCATGTCCCGCACAAGTATCTTTTTTAGTGCATATTAATTTAACCATTTTTATGCAGTTCAATCATTCTTTCCTTTCTAGCTTTCTTCCTCCTTTTCTTTCTCTCTTCGCATTTCCCTCTCTTCCTCTTTTTCTTTCTTCCTCTCTCTTCCTTCTTTCCCCTTGCATGCATGATGGGCAAGTACTCTGAATTGCGTCCACAGCCCCTTTGTTCCGTATTCTCTCTCTCTCTCTCTCTCTCTCTCTCTCTCTCTCTCTCTCTCTCTCTCTCTCAGACAAAAACCTTGCTTTGTAGGCAAGATAAGATTTGAACTCATGATCTTCATGCTTCATGAGCATGTGCTGCCATGCCTGGCTTTTTAAGTTTTTTTCTTTTAATTATTTTAAAAAATGGTGCTGGGATGAAACTTGGGATCCTCCGCATGCTAAACATGTCTCTCCCACTGAACTCCACCCTCAGTTTCTTTGTATAGTTATTAAAAATTAGTTAATTTACTTTTAATGTGTGAGAATGTTTTACCTACTTGTATGTGTGTACACAATATGTCTGCCTGGTGTCCATAGAAGTCAGAAGAGAGCTTGGGATCCTTTGGAACTGGAATTACAGATGATTGTGAACCTCTAAGCCAGTGCTGGGAATCAAACCCATGTCCTCCAGAAGAGCAGCCAATGCTTCCAAGGTGAACCAACTCTCTAGCTTGCATATATCTATATCTATAAATATATTTTTTGAGACAGGGTTTCTCTGTATAGCCCTGGCTGTCCTGAAACTCATATTTAGATCAGGCTGGCCTCGAGTTCAGAGAGTTACATGCCTTTGCCTCCCAAGTGCTGTGACTAAAGGCATGGGCCACCACACCTGGCTACCTTTTTATATTTAAAAAGTTTATGTGTATGAGCATTTTTCCTGGATGTATGTTTATGCACTCTGTGTGTGTCTGGTCCCGTGGAAGCCAGAAAAGGGTTCTAGACTTGAATTTCAGATGCCTGGGAGCTACTGTGTGTGTGCAGGAACTGGATCTGGGTTTTCTGTGAGAGCTGGAAGTGCTGCTAATTGCTGAGCCATCTCTCTGGCTTCGCCAGCTCCCTTTTAAAAAATTTATCTTTAACTTCAGAATGTTATCTCCTGTTGATAAGGTTCAATAAAGCCTTCTGTATATAACCTTTCCCCCACTTTGAGACAGGGTTCCTCTGTATTGCCTTGGCTGTCCTGGAACTTGCCTTGTAGACCATGCTGGCCACAAACTCACAGAGACCTGCTTGGATTAAAGGCTGCCCTGTGGTAATCTTTGGGTTTTAAATTAAATTTACGGACAGGGTCTCACAGTGTGTCTGTAGCCTACGCTGGACTTGATTGCTCAGTGATCTTCCTGCCTCAGTCTTTGGAGCGCTGGGGTCACAGGCTCTTGGCTGTGTAAACTAGTTTGAACACAAAGCATGCAGACACACAGACTTATCGCTTCCTGGGTCTGGAACTCTAGCAGTCAACTTAAGGAGGGCAAAGGTAAAGATTCACGCAGTTAAAGCTGTTGTCTGTTACGAACCAGCTGCACATCCCAGCAGGAGCGTTTGTCAGGTGACAGCAGATGAGCTGCTGATCACAGAGAGCCAGGGAGAGGTTATGGGGGCATCTTCGTCACTGGAAAAATGAACTTTCACACGCAAGTTCTCTCTCCTCCTCCTCCTCTTCCTCCTCTCCCCCTCCCCCTCCTACTCCCCCCCTTCTTTCCCCCTGAGTTTCTAGAGGAAATTAGTGGCATCCGTGGATTTACGGAGTGATGATAAACGATGGCCTGGCATTGTAGAATGCTCTGTTGCTCATTTTGCAGAGAAACCAACAGAAACTAAAGTACAGTAAAGTTCAAGAGGCCTAAGCAGATAACTTAGTGGTGGAGGTCCTGGCTTTGATCCCTAGCACCACCTCTCCTCCCTCCCCGCCCCCAATTCCCCAACCCCATCCTGGACCCAAGTACCCCCTCTACCACCACAGCCGGGGAGGCTGGGCACATGCACATGGGGTGTGAGGCCGGAGGAACTGAACTCTAGAGGAGGGCTGCCTGGGAATGCCTTTCCTGTACTAGCCAGAAGCTGCTCCTGAGCTGGAAAATGTAAGCCCCAGGGGACAGAAGGTGAGTCAGGCAGCGGTGAAGCAGACACAGTGGCCCGGCTTGTTTTTGTTTTGCCATTTTGGATTATTTAAGCATTTGTATCGGTGATACATTCAGTGAGCACATTTGTCTTTCAGTTCCATTTCTGTGTCTTCATCCTCCCCCTTTGGAAAAGCCTAAATGAGTCGTTCAGCAGCTCGCAGCACCTTTTTGTTCTGGGCCCTATCTGAAAGGCAGGCGCCATGACTAAGAGGAAGCACTTGGTTTCTTAAGAACTGGCTTCGTGAGCCTGGCCTTAGGAAGTGACCACAGATTTCACAAGTGCACACATGCGCCTGCTCGAGCACGTTTCTCAAGAGTCCTGTGTCACCCGGGTCTGGTTCTGCACTTGAACAGTCTGAGGGTAAAACGCTTAGCTACTGCCACCCACGCAGGACTCTTCGGCTACAGTGTGTGTGTGTGGGGGGGGGAGGGGGCTTCGGCTAAGTCTTTAAGGTGTTCCTACTTTCCAACTTGGATTTTTGGAAAAGTCGGCAGTCGCAAGGGAGCTGCCAGGCATAGCATTTCTTGCTTTCTCCGTTCATGTAGGAAGCATCTCAAGACAGTCAAGGCAGCCCTGAATTCCCAGATGATTAGGGAACCCGGACAGGTGCGAGCAGTGGGACTTGGAAGGCTCAGATTTTAATAAAACTCTCTAGCAGTTTGACCTCTCCACTTCTCCAGCCTAGGCTAGCGAACCATGGCCTTTACCTCCCAGCCAGCTACTTGCAGGGCGGTCAGGGCCCCTCCTCCCCGCCCCCCAGTGGCCACACTGGCCTAGGGTGGCCTCATCTAGCTGCAGTCCTGATCTTCTCGAGTGCCCCTCAATTAGGTTTAGAAATTTACTTACCCATTAATACACCTCAAAAAAGAAAAACACACATACTGTACTCAAAAAAGAAAAACACACATACCCGGGAGCTCTGGAACTTGCTATGTAGACCAGACTGGCCTGGAACTCACAGAGAGCTGACTGACTCTGTCTTGTGTGCTGAGATTAAAGATGTGCGCTACCTTGCCTGGCTATACTATCCATTTGTTTTTTTGGTAGTTTTGGGGACCAAACTAGGACTTCTCACATGCCCACACAAGTGATGTGAGCCATACCCATGCCCTCGAACACCCTTTTGTAAGTGAAATCTTTACTGGGCAAATTACTATGACTAGAGAGCAATACTGCCACCTGGTGGAATATACCCTAATTACAGGTAAATATATTAAAAGCTAAGTGACCAAATGTTAAGGTTTTAAATAGTCTTTTGAAATTTACATTTAATAAAGAAACACCTGCATAGATAAATTAATATATAGTAATTGAAAATTAGTGTCTTTAAATCTAAAGTCTTATGACACTGACCTCAGTATTTCTCATCTCTATCTTTGGGAAGGAAAAAAAAAATCCACTCTTAAAAATTGCTCCAGGGGCCAGGCGTGGTGGCACACACCTTTAGTCCCTGTACTCAGGAGGCAGAGGCGGGTAGATCACTGTCAGTTTGAGGCCAACTTGGTCTACAAAGCGAGTCTAGGACAGCCAAGGCTATACAGAGAAACCTGTCTCGAAAAAACAATAAATAAATAAATAAATAAATAAATAAATAAATAATGGCTCCAGGGACCAAAGAGATGGCTCAGCAGTTAAGAGCACTGGCTGCTCTTCAGGGGACTCAGCTTCAATTCCCAGCACCCACATGCCAGCTCACAACTGTTTGTAACTCTAGTCCCAGGGCATCTGACTCCCTCTTCTGGCCTCTACTGGCACCAGGCACATTCAGCTGAAATGGGACGTCATGCAGGTCTTAAGAGGAAGGAACACAGAATCACTTCCGTGATATGGCTGCACAGGAGGTAACTGGATTGGAGTCATGAGGAAACACTAGACAAACCCAGAGTGGGCAGCCTGCTGGTCGGGAAGACTTTCTCTTTCTCCTAAAGGACAGTATAGGCAGGTTTGGTGGTGCCATGTCATTAATCTGAGCACTTGGGAGGCAGATGTAGAGCTCGTGAAAACAAGGAAAGCCTGAGAAGGTGCTTTAAATTTAAGGAGACCACAGAGATAGGGACCACTGTGTTCAATCCATCACCTGGGCTTTCCTGTCCCGTATAACTCACGATTGGCTGGGCAAGGTGATGCAGACCTGTAATTCCAGCACTTGGAGGAGCTGAGGCTGGGAGACTGAGAATTCCAAGACAGTTTGGGATATATTGCCAGACTCTGGATAAACAAAACAACAAAAATTCGTTAGTGGAGCAATCAAAAAAACAAACAAACTCAGATATGACTTTAAGAGTGAGCAACAGGATTTAACCAATATCAGTAATTTGGTCATTCTGGTTTTGATATTATGGTACTGTAATAAAATGTATTTGTGTTAAGAGAATGCATGTGGAAATATTTAGGGATTAAGGAACATCATATCTTCTCCTTGCATTCAAAATATTTTAAAATTTACACACACACACACCCTCCTCTTCCTCTTTCAACAGAGAGAGAGAGAGAGAGAGAGAGAGAGAGAGAGAGAGAGAGAGAGAGAGAGAGAGAGAGAAGAGCTAAGTGATAGGAGGGCCAGAAGGTCTTCAAGTTTTTAACCTCAGGGTCTCTGGGTGAAGATTAAAAAGTAATTTTGTAGCATTTTTGCAAATAGATGAATATTTGTAAGCAGCACGGACATGATACTGTATAAAATAAAAAAGTAAAAATCTTTTAACTCCTGTCTTTAGACATTATCAGATGGATTACTTTAAGTAAGTAGCCTTCTAATCTTTTTATGCAAATGCAAATAGAAGTATATATTTGTGTCTGAATATATGTTTATACACAGAATTTTTTTTTCAAGACAGAGTTTCTCTGTGTAGCCCTGGTTGTCCTGGAACTCACTCTGTAGACCAGGCTGCCTTAGCTCTGCCTCCTGAGTGCTAGGATTAAAGGCATGCACCACTATGTCTGGCTCTACACAGAGATTTTAGTACGTTCATATTATTCTACAATAAACCATCCATGCTACTTGAGTGAGAACTTTATTGCATTATTTGTTTCTCTGTGTGTGAAGGATGTACACATGCCCAGGTGTGCAGGTGGAAGTCATGGGGCAGTTGTCTCTCTCCTTATTTGTGGGGCTCAGGGAACCATCTCAGGCCATCAGGAGGGGTCGAGTGCCTTTACCTTAGTCATCTTGCCAGCCCCAGATACTTGGCATTTTAAGTGCTGTCATTGACTTTTTTTTTTTTTTCAGAACATCTTGCTATATAGATGGCCTCAAATTCATGGCCATCTGCCTCAGACTCCAGATCATTATAATTGATATTTTCTTATATGTATGTGCATGGCACACATGCTTCCTTATTTTTCTTATTTTTTTAAAGCTTTTTTTTATGTCTAGGGTCTGAATGTAATACAACTTAATTGATTTTTCAAGACAAGGTCTCTCTGTAACAGCTCTGACTGTCCTGGAACTCACTTTGTAGACCAGGCTGGCCTCAAACTCACAGAGATCCACCTGCCTCTGCCTCCCAAGTGCTAGGATTAATGGTTGTGTATAGCCACTGCCTGACTCAACTTATTTATTACTCTTTCTATTCATCAACATGTTGATTGTTTTCTTTTTTTTTTCTATTAAAAAAAAAGAAAACACCCTACCTTGTATGCCACTTTTGTGTTTTTAACTATTTCTATGGTTTAAATGTGGAATCCCTGGAGTCACAGAGCATCCATGTTAGTTTACTGTTAGATGTTGCAAGGGCCACTTTAGATTGTAAACCCTTAACTGGCATGGCTTCCTTTAGTGGCTGTTGCCATAGCCACACATTCAGAAAAAGCGTGGACAATCCATGAGGTTGACCTGTGCTCCATTGGAGTGCTCCCTGTGGCTCAGGAGCTGCTCACAGCTGCGTTCACTAGGCTGACAAGCGCAGAGCAGTGATTGCCACCCGTGGGTCTTACTAGGGAACATTTCTGCCTGTGTTCCATCAGGCAAGTTGGTACACGATCACAGTCTCTCAAGAGTTCATTGTCAACCTGAGGGGTTATGCCAGCTCTGCTAAGTGCTCTTAAGCACCTGCATGTTTGCTGGTGTGTTTACTTTAGGACTAGAGCTACTAATTATTGTGACTCTTGGACCATTACTTTCCTTTTACTTTGTTTTGTTCTTTTAACCATTTTCCCCCATCTTTTACTCGCTGCTGATTTAGTTATATCCCTTGCTTATGTGCCAGAAAGTATTGGAGGTACCAGGAAAGGCTTAACATAAGTGAATAAATACCACAGTCCTTCCCAAAACACATGCTTAGAAGATGGATTTTTATCTGCAGTGGATTGTGGTGCTGGGAGGAGAGGACGTGTGCAAGGGGAGGGGCAGAAATAGTTATCCCAATGAAATGAAGGCTCAGAGATCATTTCCAGGCTAGTGGAAGTGCCTTGAGTCATTCCAGTAAACTAGCATTTGGAAATGTAAGAATAAGAAAGGCGATTGTACATAACAATAATGTATTGTGTGTTTCAATTAAAAAAAATAGTCAAGGATTGGCTTAAGCCCAGTGAGTGGTTCCCTCAACAATACAGTGAACCAAAAAAAAAAAAAAAGCAAAAAGAGGCCAGGCATGGCAGCCATGGCTACATAGTGAGACCCTGTCTGAAAAAAGGAAAAAACAAACAAACAAACAAAAACCAAGGAAGGATTTTGAAGTGTTTAACCATATAGAACCATCCAGTGTTTCTGGGGTGGGGGCAGAGGACAGATCCACTTACCCTAAGGCACACTCATGAGTCCCAGCACTCAGCAGGCTCAGGGGGACAATCTCTGGAGTTGAGGAGTTTGAGACTAGTCTGGGCAACATAGCAAGGTCCTCTGTCTCTGTCTCTCTGTGATAATGATAACAGTAAGTAGCTATGCATGCCCTAATTTGAACATTACATAACATATACAGTGTATCAAAACAACACATGCTCCAGAATATGTAAAACTTCTATGCATCAATTAAAATCATATTAAAAGTATAGAAACAGCTTTTAAAGGATAGGCTAAAATGTGAAAATCTCCCCGTGGTTAAGACTTACTCTGTGAGTACTTACGTTATTCTGAAAAAGTGGGAGGAAGGAGCCAAAGGTAGTTTTCCTGTAACATTTGTTGAGTCTCTTCTGGCTTAGTTGCTAGGGATATAGAAACCTAAGATATGCTTTTGTCCTTGAATAACTCCCTTTCACGGGCGCATTCTGTGATAGAAAAACTGTATAGTACTGACTGGCTGTGAAGTGCGGAGGGAGCAGAGCAATTTGTCTAGGGTGTCAGGGAGGTTTCAGTGTGATACGGGTGTAGAAGGATGAGAAGGAGCTGGCTGATATAACAGAAGGGTGATGAGAGATAATAGAAGATGTTTCCGGCTGGGCGTGGTGGGGCACGCCTTTAATCCCAGCACTATGGAGGCAGAGGCAGGTGGGTTGCTATGGAGTTCAAGGCCAGCCTGGTCTACAAAGTGAGTCCAGGACAGTCAAGGCTACACAGAGAAACCCTGTCTCGAAAAACAAGACGAAGAAGAAGAAGAAGAGAAGAAGAAGAAAGAAGAAGAAGAAGAAGAAGAAGAAGAAGAAGAAGAAGAAGAAGAAGAAGAAAGAAAAGAAGAAGAAGAAGAAGTTGTTTCCAAGAAGGGCGAGTGATAAGCTTTGTAAGTAAAGCATTTAGATCCCTGGTGTGCCTGTGACCTTGCAGGACACTAAGGTCACTATAAACTCTAGGTTACTAGGTCTCCCATGGTACACAGAGCATCTCGGGGCTTCTTAAGGTGTGGACTCTGATTCTGCAGGTCTGGAGTAGGCCTGCATTTCTAATGAGCTCCCAGGGGCTCTCTGGACCACACTCAGAGTACAAAGGCCCCAGGCACTGCTGATTGTGGCTTCAGTTTGCTCTGTTAGTTGGCACACCTTCAGAGTAAAAAGCAGAGCACACATTTGCCTTTTGCTCCAAGTAAATTAATAAAAAGCATCCGGAGGCTCTCTTTTGGAAAGTATGGCATTGCCAGAACAAATTCTGATTGTAGTAGTAGGCACACATAGAGACTGACCCAGCCTGGAGGTCGCTTGCCCAAATGACATGGAAGCCAGTGCTCCAGGGAAGGTAAGGGAGGGAAAACTTGGACTGGCCCAGGCAGTTCCTGCTGATCAAAGTGGTTGCACAATGGTGAAGTCCTGAGTCTAGGGGTCTGTGGTGGAAAGTGAGAGGAAAGAGGATACATGGAGTTGTCACAGGTTTTTAATTGGTCGGGGCTTTTTTCAGCACAATAATTAGAAAGCGCAAACTGGCTCAGAGCATTTTCAGCTATTTTGACTATCCCTTTTCAGATGTTTACTTTGTAGTGAGAGAGAGTAGCTACACCATTTTGGGATGCTTCGATTTGAATTCATGACATCGTCTTACCTAGAAATACTTGCTCTCTGTAAGTCAGTTAAGAATAAATGTCAGAAAAAAAAAAAAAAAAAAAAAAAGAACAAATGTCAGGGGCTGGAGAGATGGCTCAGTGGTCCTGAGTTCAATTCCCGGGAACCACATAGTGGCTCGCAACCATCTGAAATGGAACCTGATTCCCTGTTCTGGTATCCATGAAAACAGAGCACTCATATACCTAAAATAAATAAATAAACCTTAAAAGAAAAAAAAAAAAAAAAGAAAGAATAAAAGTCAGGAGCTAGACAGATGGCTCAGTGGTTGAGTGCACTGGCTGCTCCTCTGAAGGACCCGGGTTCAATGTCCATCACCCACATGGCAGTTTACAACTGTCTGTAGCTCCAGGATCTGACAGCCTGACCCAGACATGCATACAGGCAAAATGCCAATACACATAAAAATAAAAACAAAGAAATAACATTTAAATAAAGATTTATTTATTATTTATACAGTGATCTGCCTGCACGTGTGCCTGCCCGTCACAAGAAGGCATTAGATCTCATCACAGATGTTCATGAGCCACCATGTTGACCTCTGGAAGAGCAGATGGTGCTCTTAACCCCTGCGCCTTCTCTCCAGCCCAATACACTTTTTTTTTTTAAAAGAATAAATTCATTTTGTAACTGTCACAGTTGAATAAATGGTCTGAAGAAAATTCTTCCTGTTCTGGCTTCCTGTGCATCACTTAGTTTCTCTGTTTTCTGTGAAGCCAGCACCGATGAGAGTTTGGTAATGTGGCAAAATAGAATCTGTGGTCAGAGGAGAACTAGACGGCCTGCCTGTTGTGTGAGCTCCAAGTGAGATCGCTAAGTGTTAACATCTTGCCCGCTGCTCACACTGGTTGTGCAATGCAGTGCGAAGGCTTCAGAAGACCAATGAAGGAGGAAGATCAAATGATTATTTTCAGAAGAACTGTAGCTCTGGCCGTGCCTTTCTTAACCTAATGAGATTTCCAGTTTATATAGCCGATCTAGAGCAGACCACGTAGCTGGCATTAAGCATTGGGGATTGTAACACCTTAGCTTTATCGTCAAGCATGTCCCACATTAAGACCTCCATATGGATAAGCCTGGGCTCGAACGAATGTGGTTTAGACTGAGGAGACTCACCAGGGATAAAACCAGATAGACACGTGAGCTTGTTGAGGAAAAAAAAAAAAAAAAAAAAAAACTCAGAGGCTGAAGGAGCCTAGGTAGGAGGACACCGCCCTGCAGAGTGGACGCACAACAGCCTCCATGTGTCCCCTGCTCAAGGTCAGAACCCACGTCATCTAGCTCCTGTGTTTTTGTCAGCTTCACTTGGTCGCAGGGAGTCTAGATATTTCGCTAAATATTTCTGATGTGTCTTGTGTCTTTTAGGATAATATTAACACCCAAATCAGTAAAGCAGATCGCCCTCCTCAGTGTGGATTGGCATCATCTAATGTGCTGAAGGCCCGAATAAAACAAAAGGCAAGAGGAAGGAAAAATTTACTTCCTTCCTACACGGCTCTTCAAGGTGGGACATCCTAGCTCACCAGCTCTTGAACTGAGATTTTTTTTAACTGATGGTTCCCTGGCTTCCCTGCTTTTCACTTTTAATATATTGGCATCTTTGGATAGGGAATGTCTGCACATAGCACATGGTTAGAGTATCTATTTAATATGTGTGTCTGTATGTCTTATGAGTGTGTGTGCAGGGGTAGGTACCATGGTGTGTGTACACTAGCTCATTAAAAGGCTAATTATTCCTTCTATCTCCTTAGCATGGCTTAAGGCGAACCAGCCCTTCCTGAGGGGTAGTCTCTTGGTCAGGTGATTGGCAGGCCTAACCTGAAGAGGTAGATTTCATTCTTTTGACAGTTTGTCAGTAATAGTTTTCATTAATGAGCTGTCAATGATATTGTAACACTGGGATTACAAATGCCAACTTTTTTGGCTTCAAAAAATAAAAAGAGATTAATGTAGGTACCAGAGATCAAACTCAGGTCTTCAGGCTTATGTGGCTAGCACCTTACTGACTGAACCATCTCCCAGTCCCTCTTAGGTTTCCTACTTGTGTATTAAATATTTCTTTTTTTAATTTTACACACACACACACACACACACACACACACACACACACACACACACACACACAGACACGTGCGTGCATGTCCTGGACTCATTTTATAGGCCAGGCTGGCCTTGAACTCACAGCAATAAGCCTGTCTCTGCCTCCCTGAGTGCTGGGACTAAAGGCGTGCGCTACCATGTCTGGGTATCTCTTTATTTTAAATATCTATTTTTTAAAAACCTTCTTCACATCTTCTTGTAGTTCTTTCAGAAAGTTGTTTTAAAGTATCTGGTAGATTAACTATGTAGTAGTTTTGTGTGTGTGTTTTTTTTTTATGGATACATTTCTGTTTTTCTTTTGAGGCTGTAGATTCTAATAGAAAAAAAAAAGCTATTCAGTCTCTGGGTTTTGGTTTTTGTTTTTCCTGGAGACTGAACCAAGGGTCTTGCATATATTAGGCCACAACTCTACCTCAGCCATCTCCTTCAGCCCCATTTTTTTTTTTTTTTTTTGGAATAGACCAAATGTTTATCTATATGTCTTGTGATTTTTGTTTTTGTAACTGTTGAAAATGACATTGGAACCTAAATTTGTGCCAACTCGAAAACTGCATTCTTTCTTCTCTAGGGTTTCTATTCTATTCTATTTTTTTTTGAGACAGGGTTTCTCTGTGTAGCCTTGGCTGTCCTGGACTCACTTTGTAGACCAGGTTGGCCTCGAACTCACAGCGATCTGCCTGCTTTTGCCTCCTAAGTGCTGGGATTAAAGGCGTGCACCACCACACCCAGCTGGGTTTCTATTCTTTTATGTTTGTTTTGTTTTAAACTGTTTTCCCCCCTAAGTTCTGTGGTTCACAATTGTAGGCTATGACTGTCACACAGATCAGTAGATTTGTGAACTTAAGGCCTTTTCTGGTCTTTCTGTCTCTGTGCCCTTCTCTGGGGACAGATGGTCACGTTCTTATTTTCCTTGGATATGCTTTGAATGCACCAGTCTTTAAAGTATAGCTCCCGAAAGGTAAAAATCATAAAAATGGAGAAGAAAGAAGGATACTGTCTCCTTGAATGTGTTGGAAATCACATTGGCTGGGGCAGTAGTGAATGGAAATGCAAAATCCATGTCCACCTGCCTCTGTCTGAACTCATGTCCAGAGTGACAGTCAGTACTGAGCACAGTTGTTAGAAGACGGGGCTTACTTTTGCCCACATTTTCCCTTGCAGGCTGCATGCAGGCTACTCCAGGACCATGCACAGCTGCCTGTCAGGGAGCTACACTTGAGGAACGGTTAACTGTTACTGTGCTAAGAGCCAATGTTGACCAAATAAGCACAGCTTACCCCCAAAAGCCTTCTATTGGAAGTTGCAAACCTTCAGTGTTCTAAAATAATTACACCTGAGGTAGAGCCAGGACAATTGCTTGCCAGGTACAGACAGGGTCCTGATGCTTCTTACTCTGCCTCCTTCCCAGAATCCTCTCCCCAGACATCCATTTTGAATCTTCTTGCCTTTTCTTTAGGGCTTCTTTAATTATTTTAACTTAACATATTTTAACTATATGTCCACATTTAACTGTGGGGTCCCTGCAAATGCTCTGGCTGGCAGAGGAATGATCAGTGTTAGGCAAGGAAAAAAAAAAAATTCCTGTTCAACACGGCTTAGTTGGTGCTGGTTCAGACTTCTAGAGTTTGACACCAGACAGTGTATTTAGGCATATTTAAGTCCAGTACAATTCTGGAAAAAAGTTTCCTAGTAACACCTATCTCAATCCCATGTGCCCACGGAAGCTTAAGGCGTGATCCCATCGATACTCTTCCGCATAGACATGTGACCTCTATCATGAAGATGCGTTCTAGAGCTTAAGGGCCTAGGATCTGGTGTGGTCTTGGTCATACATATAACACAGAGGTCATCAGACTATACAGTACATGTGACAGCTCCCCTAAGGGCTCTACTGACTGAGAAACAAAGCTCAAGATAAGGGCCTCAGGAGGGAGAGTCTGGGATAAGCATGTGGGGGCTTGTACATACGTATATGGGTGCCCACAGAAACCAGAAGAGGGCATCAGATCCCCAGGAGCTGGGGTTATAGGCGATATGTGCCTCCTAACACAGGTGATCTGAAAACTTGACTTTGAGTCTCTGTAGAGAAGCAAACCCCTTAATTTCTGAGCAGTCTCCCCGGACCCATAGCTTTAATGTTTCAGGGTTTGATTACTGAGCCTCTTCCACAACGTTTTTAATGCATGGTATAAAATGCCAACTGAAATTGCCCTTTTTTGGGGGGGGGAGGATTCTCTGTGTAGCCTTGGCTGTCCTGGATTTGCTTTGTAGACAAGGATGGCCTTGAACTCAGAGATCCACCTGCCTCTGCCTCCCTGAGTGCTAGGATTACAGGCGTGCACCACCACGCCCAGTGAAATTGCTTAAAAAAAAAAAAAAAAGATTTATTTATTTATTATTTATACAGTATTCTGCCTGCACGTGTGCCTGCAGGCCTGAAGAGGGCATCAGATCTCACCATAGATGGTTATGAGCCACCATATGGTTGCTAGGAATTGAACTCGGGACTTTTGGAAGAACAGCCAGTGCTCTTTATCTCTGAGCCATCTCTGCAGCCCGAAATTGCTCTTTTAATACCAATCTAATTGCCAATAAATTGTCACACATCATCTGTTAACCAGTTTAAAGACTAATCATATTTGTTTATTTATTTGTGTTTGTGTAGAGGATAACCTATGGGATTAGCTCTCTCCTTCCATCACGTGGCTCCTGGAGATAGAACCTACATCATCAGACATGGTGGCAAACACCTCATCTGCTGAGCCATTTTGTTGGCTCCTGATATGTTCTTTTTCTTTCTTTTTTTCTTTCTTTCTTATGTTTTCTTTCTTTCTTTTTTTTTTGTTTTTTCGAGACATGGTTTCTCTGTACAGCCTTGACTGTCCTGGACTTGCTTTGTAGATCAGGCTAGCCTGGAACTCACAGAGCCACCTGCCTCTGCCTCTGATTCCTGGGATTACAAGCATGCACCACTGAACCTGGGTCATTTTTTTTCTTTAAAAAAACAAAAGCCAAAAAACATTTTATTGATTTTAAATTCTGTATGTGTTTGCCACATGTGTCCCCATGAAATCAGCAAAGGGGGGTCAGATCCTCTGGAGCTGGAGTCACAGGCAATTGTCATCTGCTTGTTATGGGTGCTGGGAACCAAACTCAGGTCTTCTGGAAGAGCAGGAAGCACTTGTAACCGCTAAGTCATCTCTCTAGTCCCTGATATATTCTTATACATTGTGGAACATTTCTGGGTTATGTGCTTTCTCAGTTATATATTCTTGCATCAATATTGGTATTTTAAAAAATGTGTTGAGATTTAATTGATTATTATTATTATTATTATTATTATTATTATTATTATTATTATTACAGTATCTTAAACTTTGTTCTTTTTTTCATAATCTCAGAATTGATTCCTTTGTACTTATTGTCTTAGTTTCTCCAAACTATCCTGTTACAAGGTCTGGCCCTCCTTTCCCAGAATTCACTCTCTATTGTCATGGACAACATTTGGAAAAAGCTGACTCTGAGCCACTATGTCAGTCTTTCAGTAAACAGCTGTGGCAACTGATCCAGTTTTTCGAGGTGAGACATGATTCAAAAATGGTATAAAACTTTGCACATTATGCTTCTTATAACTATGAGTCTTTTATCACTATCTCACAGAAGAAAATGATTCCCTCTAGAAATTAATCCCCCCTCCCCTGTTTTTAGTTTTTCAACACAGGGTTTCTCTAAATTTTTGGCTGTCCTGAAACACTCTCTACAGACCAGGCAGGCCTTCAAGTGCTGGGATTAAAGGTGTGGGCCACCACTGCTCAGTTTTCTTTTTTGAGGCAGGATCTTATCATGTAACTCTGACTGGCCTGGAACTTGCTCTGTAGATCGGCGGGCCTTGAAGTCAATGTGGTTTCATATCCTTATCCTATTTGGATTTTCTTTCTTTCTTTCTTTCTTTCTTTCTTTCTTTCTTTCTTTCTTTCTTTCTTTCTTTCTTTTCTTTCTTTTTTCTTGTTTCTTTTTCTTTCTTCTCTTTTTCTTTCTTTCTTTCTTTCTTTCTTTCTTTCTTTCTTTCTTTCTTTCTTTCTTTCTTTCTATTTTTCGAGACAGGGTTTCTCTGTGTAGCCTTGGCTGTCCTGGACTCACTTTGTAGACCAGGAGACCAGGCTGGCCTCGAACTCACAGTGATCTGCCTGCCTCTGCCTGCTGAGTGCTGGGATTAAAGATGTGCACCACCACGCCCGCAGTTAATCAAGTTTTTAAAAGATTTGCTAAGTCCTGGATTAGGAAAATGTCCCAGGAAAAAGGTACCTAGGAAATTTCACTTGAGTTAGAAAACTCAATAACTTATTATCTGGGCAACTTTGGCCAAGTTACTTTAAGCCATGCTTCTAAGTTCTAAAGATAAGGTTCCCAGATGAGCAGCAACAGCAAGCTGTATTACTTATGCGTGTTCCTGGGCCCTACCAGAGACCTGAGTAAGGTACACCAGTAGGGCCCATCCATCTGTGTCTAGCATTCAATAGGATACTGAGAAATGTTGGTCTAAGAAAGGTTAAGTGATTGACAACAATATTTGTTTCTTTTTATTGGTTTTGAAACAGAGTCTCTGTGGCCTAGGCAGGCCTCCGCAGCCCAGGTGGCAGTGATCCTCCTGCCACCCTCCTGCTTCCGTAGTGCTGGAAGTTACAAGTCAGTACACTCAACTTCAGGGGTGTTTCTTAGACTAGGATACACAGCACAGCCACCTGGGGAAGAAGTGTTTTACAGCAACAGTGTAGGGCTGGGGTGAGCTCAATGGAAAGTGCTTTTCGGGCATGTATAAAGTGTTTGATTTAATCCTCTCACTTTTCTTTTTCTTTCTGAGACAGGGTTTTTCAGTGTAGCCCTGGCTGTCTTGGACTCGCTTTGTAGACCAGACTGGCCTTGAACTCACAGCGATCCACCTGCTTCTGCCTCCCAAATGCTGGGATTAAAGGTGTGTGCCACCACCGCCCAGCAATCCTTGGTTTTTCAAAGAAAAATAAGCACTAACAAACGAGAAGAAAAAACCCACCAAGTAAAAGCAAGACAAATTTCAAACAGCTAGGCCTTAGCTAGTGCCTCCTTCCCCTCTTTAGCTCTAGTTAGCCTGTCATAGTACCAGGGTCAAGATCTTTCTGCTCATCCCATATAGGCAGGGTTCACAGCCACAGCTCCAAGGTCAAGTTCTTGTATAAAGTGGGGAAAATAATAGCCATCGGGCTGTTGTAGAGACTAAGTGACACAGTTTTAGACAACCGTGGAGTACCTAGCAAACAACAGAGCTTGGAAAATGATTGCTCTCATTGAGGCCTGCTATAATTTTTTGAATAACTGCAGCCCCTCTGTTGAAACCTACTTTAGTTTTTTAAAAAAAGATTTATTTATTTATTATTATGTATATAGTGCTCTGCCTGCATGTACACCTGCAGACCAGAAGAAGGCATCAGATCACATTACAGATGGCTGTGAGCCACCATGTGGTTGCTGGGAATTGAACGCAGGACCTTTAGGAAGAACAGGCAGTACTCTTAACCACTGAGCCATCTCTCCAGTCACCCCACCCCCCACCATTTTGGTTTTTAACATAACTGTAACTCCTCTGTTGACACTTGCTTTAAGCCTTTAGCACAGCTGAAGACATTTTGCTTTTACCCTCTATTTTGATCTTAAGATGAAATTAAGTTCAAGTTTTCAGGTTCTGCCTCTCAGTGATTAATATGCTGACATTTTGTAAGGTCATAATAATCTCTTATAATGTTATGTCTCTATGGCTTCATTTCTCAAACACTGTATACTTTGTTTCCTTGACAGGCTGAATGTCCCCAACTACAGGATCAATCAAGGTAATTAGAAATGCTTTGCTTAGCTAAATAAAATGATGCAATGTTGTCCTTCCCTTGCTTCCTACACCTGGCTAGCTGGTTGTGGTTAAAAAACAAAACAAAACAAAACAAAAACCAATAACCTACCTTAGAAATAGACCAGTGATCCCACCACTTGGGAGGCAGAGGCATGGGCAGAGGCAGGAAGCTCTTGGTGAGTTTGAGGCCAACCTGGTCTACAAAGGGACTCCAGGACAGCCAGGGCTACACAGAGAAACCCTGTCTTTTTTGTTTGTTTGTTTTTGTTTTTCTAGACAGGGTTTCTCTGTGTAGCCTTGACTGTCCTGGACTCGCTTTTGTAGACCAGGCTGGCTTAGAACTCACAGTGATCCACCTGCCTCTGCCTCCCAAGTGCTGGGATTAAAGGCGTGCACCACCACCGCCTGGCAAAACCTTGTCTTGAAAACAAACAACAAACAGACAAACAAACAAACAGAAACAGACCAGCATCACAGTCTTGGTTACTGAATCCCGGCTGTGTCCCTGACTGGTCAGTCTTTGCTCAGGGTTCAATAAACTTCCATCAACCTGAGTCTGGTGTCTGAGTGGTCAGCGTGCGCTTATCCTTTTACTGCAACACGCTGACCTTCAGATGGACATCATCAATCATCAGTGCACAGGCTGCGGATGTGCTTAGCAGCAGAGTGGCCCTAATATCAAGACCCTGGCTACTGCCCCAGCACTGCAGAACTGACCAACCGAATGCTGTTGGTTCATTGAGGTTGTGGTTCTGAGATTGGCAGACCCTGCTCTTTATAGCACTCACCAGCGTTACGTTTCATGGTTACTTCTAGGTCTTGTGCATGCTATTGATTCTAAACTTTTCTTTATACTTGTGAAAAATGAATCTGGTGACCAATTATTTTTGAACTTGTCTAGGTATTTGTAGATCTTGGGCATAAGGTCTATGCCTCAGACTCTTCTAAAATGGAGTGGAGTGAATGAGGTAGGATCTACAATATACAATGCCTTTTATGTGATGAGTGCTGTAAGAATGTTGGCATGCTGGCATTCACGGTTTCCAATGCTTAGGAGCTCATTCCAATGCACAGCAAAACTCTTTCCCATCTCTAGAACCCTTTCTTTTTTCTTTTTGGGTTTTCGAGGCAGGGTCTCTCTGTGTAGCCTTGGCTGTCCTGGACTTGCTTTGTAGACCAGGCTGGCCCCAAACTCACAGTGATCCTCCTGCCGCTGCCTCCCTAGTGCTGGGATTAAAGGTGTGCACCACCAGGGCCCAGCTCTAGATCCCTTTCTTAAATATTTATGTCACTGTGTTTGTTACTAGTTTGGTGCTTAATGCACTGGCCAGTCCTCATGGATACTCAGACTAGAGCCTTTTATATTAATTGATGTCCTCTCCAGAACTTTCAATCTCTTTAGAATTGTATTTCTATTCAGTTCAATTTATTTTTATGTGTTTTGTGAGCATTTATGTTAGTGCATCGTGTGTGTGCCTGGTGCCTATGGAGGCCAGGATGGGGTGTTAGACCCCATGGAACTGGAGTTACAGATGGTTGTGAGGTGCCACATGGCTTCTGGGAATCAAACTCATGTCTACTGGAAGAGCAGCCTGTGTTCTTAACCTCTGCGATTTCTCCTGTCTCACTTTTATTTTAAGCTCAGCGGGCCAATCAGTAGTTTTATGTCTCATTTGAGATGATGATTCTGCCCTGAGCACTATTTTCTCATTGAAATGATCTTAGGAGGAGCTCACAGCTTTCATACCAGGAACACAGAAAGCTCTCTATAAATGGATCCATTCTCTCCCAGAAAACATGTTTTCTTAAGTAGAATGAGTCTTTTAATCTCTACTGACTTGACTTCTACTTAAAAAAAAAAAAAAAGATTTATTTTTTAAATTATAGTTAGGGTCTCATGTAACCCTGGCTGGCCTGGAGTTCACTATCTAGACCAGACTGGCCTAAAACTCACAGATTGTTTTTGCCTCCTGGGGGATAGGATTAAAGACATGTGTTACACTCCCCTCTTAACCTTATTTGAATTTAAAAAAATTAAAAGGACAAGATTGGAAGGCTAAAAGATGTTTTGTGAGCCGGGCATGGTGGCACACACGTTTAATCCCAACACTCAAGAGGCAGAAGCAGGTGGATCTCTGTGAGTTCGAGGCCAGGCAGGGCTCTGTTACACAGAGAAACCGTGTCTCAAAAAACCAAAATTAAAAAAAAATGTTTTGTGCTATCTATTGCTCCTGAGGCTTGTTCTTAGTTCCATCTGAGACTGAGCCTTTAAATTTAGTAACTTAGGAGCTTTGGTGAAACTGAGGAAAGAGAGAAAATGGAATTGTGAATTTCATATTATTCTCTCTTAGAAGGTGCAGTATAAGCATTACAGTTTACACACACACACACACACACACACACACACACACACACACACACACACGTGTGTCTATGGGGGCTATGGTAAGCAAACTACATTACTCTCAATTTCTGAGTGCAAAAGTCAGCTTACAAAACAAAACACTACACTACATCAGAATCCATGGCAAAATCAAGTGCACACTAAACACCAAACTTTAGAAGGAAGGCACAAATAAGTTTCAGTTTTGACCAGAAATCCAATGCTAGTGGTCTAGCTATCTAAGTCTAAAGTTGATTTCCCCCTGGCTGTATACATCCCCACTGAGCTTTGGTCACTGGGCCTTGCACTGCACATACTGCCTCCCTGTGCGTTTGTCTTAAGTGTCATGGTGCTTACTCCATGGTTTTCAGGCAGATAATGTGCAAATAGATCCTAGCTTGTTTCTGGTTTTTAGCATGTGTCAGCGGCATACTGATCTACTGTGGGTTTGCTTTAGTCACTGTTCTATTGTAAAAGAAAGCATCGAGCTAGGGGCCTGCTGATGGTTTCAGAGGTTTAGTGTCACGGTGGGGAGCACCGTGGCGTGTACAGTGCTGGAGCAGTAGCTGAGAGCTACATCTTGATCTGCAGGTCCCAGGAGAGAGAACTGGGCCTAGCATGGGCTTCTGAAACCTCAAAGCCCACTCCCAGTGATACACGCCCTCCAACAAGCCCATGCCTTCTAATACTTTCAAACAGTTCCAGTCCTTGGTGACCAAGCATTCAAATATATGAGTCTACGGGGCCATTATTTAAACCACCACATGATTTAACTACCAATTCTTTACCTGGCTGCTTGAGCTGCTGAAGCTTTCCCAATAGCTAACCAGGAGAGCTTCCGCCTTCTGCCTTAGGTTCTTGGTTAGCATAGAACACAGTTACTTGTCCAAACATCTTATGTCTTCCAAGTTCCTCTTGATGCAGGGCCTCTTTAAACTTAAAAAAAAATTATCTTATGTGTTTTGCCTGTCATGTGTGTATGTGCACCACATGTGTGTGTGTGGTGCCTTCCAAGAGCAGCCAGACCCCTGACACTGGAGTCAACATGTAGGTGCTGAGAACCAAACCCTGGTCTTCTGCGAGACAAACACTCTTAACTGTTGAGCGAGCTCTTCAGCCCCAGGGCTTCGCTGCTATTCCAAGTCCAGGCTATGGCCATTGCCCACCTGAGCTCCTGCCCTGCCTGCTTTGGCTGCACTGCCAGCTGCACTTCTTTCTAAGTAAATTCCTGAGCTCTTGCCATTACTCTGTGACAGCAGCTGCATTCATTCACACAGTCTTGGAGAGACTGCATCTAGTCACTCTATCACCTCATAACTATCACGAGCCAGGCATATGGCAGGTACTCAGTAGAAAGCTCTAACGAATGGATTCTGAGCCTTCTGTTTGAGTTCAATTCTATCAGACACAAATCACCCAATTTTAAGTACCCCCCCCCCCCAGGCTATATAAACCCTAGCCATACCATCTGGATTATGCATGTTTAAAAATAACATTTGTCTAAACATATGCACGAGTTAGTTCTTACTAGTCCAGGACTCATTCAATGTTCAAGGAATGAAAATCCCGTCACAAGTAGCTGATGTGTCTGCTCTTGCTTCCCGCTCCCCCCAGGGTTTCTCTGTGTAGCACTGGCTGTCCTGGAACACTCTTTGTAGACCAGGCTAGCCTTGAACTCACAGTGATCTGCCTGCCTCTGTCTCCTGAGTGCTAGGATTAAAGGAGTGCACTACCACACCCGGCCTGTACTTTGCTTTTTGACCAAGAGGCTAAAAAGGACTTTACATGACATGCATATACCATCCTCTTCTATTTTGAGACAGGGCCTGGCCTCAAACTTGCTGTTCTGCCTAAACCTCCCAAGGATCACCAGGTCCAGCTGTCTAAACTTTTTCGTAGAACTTGCCTGGCCTGTCTATGTCCTTATGGTTAAACATGAGCCAGTCAGTGGTCTGTTTTCAAAATTTGGATCAAGAATTTCTTCTTACTTTAGGGCTTTTCAACCTTCACTTCAAACACATTTCCTGATCATTTTTCTCTTATTTATCCTTTGTGTTCAGCTAAATATAATATCTTTTGGAAGGCCTCTAAATTTCCTAATGTGGTTTTGTCAATATTTTCATCCACCTACTGTCTCAAAACATAGGCTTTTTTTCCTTTGTAGTATTTAATACAATACATACAATATAATTATATTAAATATATGTACTTCTATTAGCTTCTTTTACAAGACTTAAAGTTCCATGACCTAAAAATCACTTTTTCTTGTTAACCATGCTATTACCAAGGCTCCCTGTGTGCACTAGGCTTCAATGATCCCTTTCCTAGACAGCTTTTAATCACAGCTAGGCACCTTCAAAAGAGTAAGCTTGTTGGTGAAGACGAGGGCTCCGTGGTCAGAGAGAGGAGAGTTAGGGTTGAGACAGGGAAGACAGTGCAGGGCACTCATTTAGGGAGGTTCCCCTACTCCAACCCCAACACCCATTCCATCCTAAACACATCACTAAACAACAGTTTATTCGTTCCATCTTAGAATTAGGTAAGCTTCCGATTACAAAACCAAGGTCAATATAATTTTGAAGGACTAGAGTATCTTCAAGAAACCAGTCACAGCTTAACTGAGGTGGACGTGAACACAGGCTGATGTCTGCCGAGTGAGGTCATGTGCCTCTAACATGTGAAAAGATAATGAGATACACTTTCTTAGTCATTGAGGAAGGGATTTGCTTTCTTGACGAGGTGACACTATTTCTTTTTTGTAGCTCTTTTCCCTTCTCCTTTCCTTGGTTTCCCCTTTCCACGGAGCTTCTTTAGACGTCTTTGCTCATCCATAAAATCCTGGTGCTCATCTCTGGATGAAGAAGAAAAAAAACATGAAATGGCTGCATGCACCACGCTAGAGAACTGGCAGGCTAGGACCAGAACTGTTCTCTTCGGCTGCGGGCCATGGCTCTTCAGGGCACGCGCTTGTGAACAGAAAGCGCAGAGGACCCGGCATATAGACTGGCCAGGTTATCAGAATTCAGACATCAGTTTTCCTTTACAGCCCACAATACTACAAGAAGTAGTAAACTTCCGGGTGAGGCCAGGTAAACCTATGTAACTATGAGATACACCACCCAACACTTCACTACATTATGGCTAAATGCCTTGGGTTAGATTTCTAGTTAACGAGGAAAAAAAAAAAAAAAAAAAACTGAAAAGACTAAACATTCATTTTTGGGAGTATAACGGGAGTGTAATTTTCAGTAGCTGAACAGAGATGCTGACTGGCCTAGCAAATGGGCAGTATTCCAGAACAGTGTGAGTGGCAGTGGATGGCTCCCCCAACCAACAGGCTGTTGGGAAAGGCTCAAGCAGATGGAAAGCAGATCAAGACAGGCATTATAGGAGTCATGGCAGCCAGGACTCGTTATACATGTGGATGGTGTAGAAGGTGACAACTGATGCCTACATCCTAGGACCAAAGACCCAAAGAAAGTGCTTAAACATGTAAGCCATGAAACCCATGTAAACTTGCTTTAAAACCATCACCAGAGCCGGGGATGGTGGCACATGCCTGTAATCCCAGTATTCAGGGAGGCAGAGGCAGACTACAAAGAGAGTCCAGGACAGCCAAGGCTATACAGAGAAACCCTGTTTCTAAAAACCAACCAACCCACCCACCCACCCCACAGCGCCACCACATACTAGCTCTGTGACTTTGGGTACATGACCTGGCTCTCTCTTTGCACCTTTGTACCTCATCTGTAACAGGGAGCATCTGTAACAATAGTTTATGTTCTAAATATACAGTATTAATGGGTTTAATAAAATGGAAAAATATATAAAAAAGGGATGGTTTCATGGTCCCAAATAAGTTTTTTTTTTAATACAGAGTTTCTCTGTGTAACAGCTCTGGCTGTCCTGAAAATAGCTCTGTAGGCCAGGCTGGCCTCCAACTCACAGAGATCTGCCTGCCTCTACCTTCCAAGTGCTGGGATTAAAGGCATGTGCCACCACACCTGCACTATTTTTTTTTTAAGATTGATTTTTAAAGAATTAGCTATGAGTGCCAAATAATTCTCAACATAGCCATAATAATTCACCTAAAATAGATGGCAGATTATGTTGTTCAAACTCTGTTGCCCAGGGCAAAAGCCTTATTCTTTGTTTTGTTTTGTTTTTGCGAGACAGGGTTTCTCTGTGTAGCCTTGGTTGTCCTAGACTCACTTTGTAGACCAGGCTGGCCTTGAACTTACATCGATCTGCCTGTCTCTGCCTTCTGAGTGCTGGCATTAAAAGCGTGCGCCACCGTGCCTGCTAAAAGCCCTATTCTTTATTACAGCACTCACAGGCCCCTGTGACCAGCTTCCTGTCCCTTAGCCCAAACTATTCCTGGGCCATTGCGGGCACCTTCAGCCTCAGGAAGAGTGGCCTCTGTTCACTCCTGCCTCGGTCCCACAGCCCTTCCCTATGTCTCACCAGGCTCACTCACTACCCACGAGCCTCACTCTCCTCCACGTGGCTGCCCCTGGCTGCCCCGTTTAAGGCTGTTACACTGCCCTGTCCCTGCTCACCACAGGCCCTGTCAGCACTCTGGATCCTGCCTGGCTAGTTCTGCCTCCCCCTGGAGCAGGTTCAACACTGTCACAAAACACATCATATGATTTATTACATCATTTTCCCATTCTTTGTTCCCTCCCTGCCTCTGTCTACCGCCAGACAGAAAACTCCACGGAGGCTGCCCGCACAACGCAGCAGCTTGTTAACAGAGTGAATCAACTGTTTCGGGAAGCTTACATTTCCTTCCCTCTCCCTTTGCAGGCCTTTTCCATCAGACTTTCCTTATTGAAGGGATGTCTGCACTCAACCTGTCCGATGCTCCAGATGACTATGTACTGAAGGCACCATTTACCATAACTGTTGGCTAAACAGATACAAATAATTCTGATTTTCTTTTCTTTTTCCCCCCAAGACAGGATGTCCCAGGCTTGCTTTGTAGACCAGGCTGGCCTCCAACTCACAATGATCCACCTGAGTGCTGGGATTATAGGCAAGTGGCACCGTGGCAGCAATAATGTTTTTCGATGAAGAGCTAAGTGCTTAGTATTTTTCCCTTGTCCTCAAAGACAGTTAGGTCTTTGTTCTTCAAATAAATGAAGAATAATATCAAGTGGACATATTAAAATAGTTGAATGGGATTTTGTTATGGGTTGTAATTTTCTATGGGATCTGGCTTCTGATATTTTATTCTGGGTCGTAATAAAATTAGGTTTTATTATATATTAACTTAGAATATCCATTTCTTTTGTTCCCTGCTGTTCCTTTAATGTCCTTGCTGTTCCTTAAGTACCTGCATGTGGAAAGTACTTAAAAATATATATATTGGATAAACTGAGTGTACCAACCTTTAGCTCTCTGGAATGAATATCAAACTATGCTAGGAATTTTATATTACAACGAACGGCCCCAAATTAATAGTTAGGTCCAGCTAAAGATGTTATAGTTTAAAGATGGTATACAATTACATTTTTTGAAATTTGCTCTTTTAATTCTTCATAAGAAGCATGTGTTAGTTTGGAAATTAAAAAAAAAAATTAAACAAATTTTCTTTTCTCTACAGAGGGCCTAAGCACTCACTTCTCAGACCTGCCAAACATATAATATGCAGTATTAAGGATTATGTAATTTATAAATTGCCCTTAAAGTCAAGTACAGCTTATTCAAGCCAAATTAATATATCAAAAAGGCACAAAATGAAATGCCAGAAGTGAGTGGGAGGAGTAAGAATGTCAACAAAACTGCCACCGGCAGAGAAAGGAGGCTCCCACACACCCAGTGAGAGGCCGGTCAGGTGCGGGGCAGGACTCTGTACCAAGAGCCAGCTGCTCTGGCAACCCACCCATGTTGCTCGTGGGGTGTTATTCCTCATCATTTTCGCCCATCCTGCTACCCCCTTTTTATAGCAGCTTTAAATTAATGAAGAATTAGTCATCTCTCCATAGTGCAGTACAATTTGATGTTGTTTATGTTTTAGATATAGTTCCAATACGCATATGTTCTTGTCTGTTTGCTTGCTTATGAATCAAGGCAGTTTTGAAAGAGCACCGCCCCCACCACACACTGTGCCTTTTGATTTACCTGGACTCTCACATAAGAAGCAGAAAACTATAGGGAGAGACAAGCTCACTCTTTTCCTTGGCTGATCAATTAAAACCGCCTCTCACAAAGCCCTCTCTGCTCCCCGTTATCACCTGTAAAGGCCAAGGAATCGGAGTGTGCCCATGAGCGCAAAGTACGTGTTGTGGTTTGGATACCAGTCGTAAGTCTCTCTCCTTTTGGCCAAGGGCTGCTCACTGAACAGGTTCACCACTTTCATGGACTTTGAGTCAGTAGGCCTGGCCACTTCGCCAAAGATCCGGGCACTCAGACGAGACATGCGCAGTGCGTATTCCGAAAGCGAAGACATTTCTTAAGCCGTAAGGGGCAAGATTCCCTATAGAAAAGCAGATCAACAGGTGAGCGTGAGAAATTCTAGTTATCTAGTAAGCATGATAGAAAATGAAAATATAGCAAGCCACCCACGTGTTACTGTGTACCTTCAGCAGGATCTGGAGTGGAGACATATCCACTCTACAGCTGCGTCTTCCCTCACGCCTGCAGCGTCTTAGGTTTGTGTTCATGTACTATGGTTCTTTGGTTAATTACCTTTCTTTTTTTTATATTTACTTATTATTGCTATGTATTGAGTGTTCTTCCTGCATGTGCACCTGTAGGCCAGATCATATTACAGATGGTTGTGAGCCACCACGTGGGTGCTGGGAATTGAATTCAAGACGTTTGGAAGAGCAGGCAGCACTCTTAACCACTGAGCCATCTCTTCAGCCCCTTATTACCTTTCTTACAACTGGCGATCCAATAGGTTATTTACTTGTCGACAAGTTTACTCATTTGCAAGCTGGACGAAGGGGATAGGAAAACGAGTTCTTCTGCTCTGGCATTGTTACTTCACCTTTAGAAAACAACCACCCAAGCAATCTGCAGGTAAATATGCTGACTGCTTGCCATCTGAAGGTGTGATCAGGCAGAGAAGTAATTATGCTGTTGTCTTTATTATCAGTCCTTTGAACACTGTTCTCCTCAAGGGCACCAGATGGCTCTGAGAACTGCTAATGAGTTATGAGGTCATTTGGCCTCTAGGTTACTGGATTGAATTCTGCCTAGCAACTGAAAGCCATTTGGGAAAAACAGACAGCGGTTCTATAGAAACAAAATCCAACAGCTCAAGTAAGGATCGTCAGCTCAAAAGATTTGTTATTCCTGAACAAAAGTCACCTAGGAATTACAATGCCATTTATCAGCCTTAATGCAAAGCAGCTCAACAGCAACTTTCTTCTCAGAGGTACAGAATGTTAAAGCAGATGTGAGAATGATGACAACTAGGGCATTAAAAAACTATAGCTGACAGATATTTAAAAAACCACATGACGGACATGTAAAACTCCAGAGTGCTTCTGGGGACTAGAGACAGCTTAGCAGTGAGGAGCGCTCGCTGCCCTGCCAGAGAGAGCACTGTTCTGCTCACAGTACCCATGGTGGACAGCTCACAGCTCCAGCTCCGCAGCATCTGATGCTTTCTCCTGGCCTCTGTGGGCACTGCACACAGATGGCATGGATTCACACAGACAGACAGACAGACAGACACACACACACACACACACATATACACACACACACACACTAAAAAGTTAAAAAAAAAATATGCCTGGTGGTGGTGGCACACACCTTTAACCCAGTACTTGGGAGGTAGAGACAAGCAGATCTCTGAGTCTGACTGAGGCCAGCCTGGTCTACAGAGAGTTCTAAGACAGCCAGGATTACACAGAGAAACCCTGTCTTGAAGAACAAAACAACAAAAAAGTAAAAAGTAAAAAAACAAAAAACAAAACAAAACAACAACAACAACAAAACCCCAAAAAACCTCAAAATAGTGCTTGCAAGAAAATAAACTCACACCACCAGAAAGAATGCTTCTGGTAGGATAACTATGCCATCTCATTCTAGGCCAGATGTATGGGCTGCTATTGGCAGAATATGCCAATTTATATTGAGTTTTCAAGCCAAGATGAGAATCCTTGCTGGCTAAAGGACTATCTGGGGGATAGTTTAGTTGAGATGAGAAGGGGCTAGCTTTTAAACATAAAAGAGGCATAAATCTATCTTGAAAACAAAACAAAACACCACCAATGGGAGAACCATACCAACCCTCCCAAGGAGAAAGGAGCTGAAGGAAAACAGCTTTTCAGAGTTCTGTGAATTACCCTTGCAAAGCAAAGCCTGGTTCCCTCAAACCAGTACTTCAAAAATAGAAATGCCAGGAGAGTGTGGGAGGAAATAAGAATGCCAATAAAACTGCCACCTGCAGAGAAGAGGTTCCCACACACCTGCTAAAAGACAAGGTGGAGGGCACCTGATACATTTCAAAATAGTGCTCGCAAGAAAATAAACGCAGTTTGTTTGAAGAAAGCTTTAGTGCTATTTCAACACCCAGAAACAGAACAGAGGCTGACCTCAAACCAACTGTAGAATATCAACAGTCAAACCATTCTTACTGTGTGAATGCCAACCAGATGATCTCAGGCCAGCAGTGCCACCCAAAGGCTGGCAAGGGGAGGAGAGTCAGGCTCAAAGTCTCTCACAACCTCACCTGGGGCTCACTTAGCTTTCTTCGCTCTAACTTTTCCACACACTGCTCTACCAACTCTTGTTTTACTGTATGGATGCAGACGGGTTTGGGCTGGTGTTATCCGAACGAGGGTTTCTTTTTGTGGCAGGGGCGGGACTTGTAGGAGTTTGAGACAGGGTCTCTCTGTGGGCTGTCCTGGACTCGCTCTGTAGACCAGGCTGGCCTCGAACTCACAGAGATCCGCTTGCCAGAGTGCTGGTATTACAGGCATGCACCACTGCGCCCGGTCCCAGACACTTTATTTTTAAATACAGGCTATAGGACGAGACCTGGCTTTGCATCCTGGCTCTGTCATTTGGTCTATTCCGAACTTTGCCTGTCTAAATTTGACTTTCCCTTTTCTCTGAAAAGAAGGGTTGCAGGGATACTGGGAGACCTTAAGTAGGACAGTGGTACTCAGCAAATGGGAGCTCAAAAGAGGGACAACCCTAAACCTCTTGGAAAGCTTGGTGCTCCTAGGCTCCCCATGGACACTGTTCATTTGTTGATTCCTCGTCCTCACTGAGAGAGTGCACAAGCACAGTTGCACCTCTTCCTTCCTGGAATGACATCCTCATTTACGAAGCCCGAGGAGGGGCATGGGGGCAACCAGAACCTTGGTAACCTCACAGGCAGGAAGGAGAGGAAGGGACTCGCTGGAGGCATCACAGGATGCTGAGGTAATACCACACTCATGCTGCAGTGTAGCGGACAGGTGGGGTATACAGTCAGTAATACGATACACCAGAGTCCATGGCAACACAGACCACAAAACCCATGTCTCAAAATTACAAAGTCTTTATGACAAAGAAAGAGAATAAACCTCTTCAGACCTGAGTCTCTGGCTCAGCCCCACTCCCAGGATCATGGCTTTTGTTTCCTTCCACAGCACAGACACACATCCCAGTAAATGACAGAGGAACTTGGTTTAAAAAAAAAATTTTTTTTTTTTTGGAGACCGGGTTTCTCTGTGCAGCCTTGGTTGTCTTTGACTTAACTTTGTAGACCAGGCTGGCCTCTGCCTCCCTGAGTGCTAGGATTAAAAGCGTGTGCCAACATGCCTGGCTAAAAAAATTTTTTTTTAAAAAACAAGGAATATGCTTTTTAAAAATTGGATTCATTAGCTGGGTGGTGGTGGCACATGCCTTTAATCCCAGCATTTGGGAGGCAGGGGCAGGTGGATTGCTGTGAGTTTGAGGCCAGCCTGGTCTACAAAGTGAGTCCAGGACAGCCAAGGCTACACAGAGAAACCCTGTCTCAAAAAAAAAAAAAAAAAAAAAAAAAAAAAAAAAAAAAGATTTATTAACTGGGTGTGGCAGTGGTAGTAACCTTTAATCCCAGCACTTGGGAGGCAGAGGCAGGTGGATTAATGCCAGCCGGTTCTACAGAATGAGTTCTAATATAGCTAAGGCTATATACAGAGAAGTTCTGTCTCAAACCCTCCCCCACTTAAAAAAAATTACATTAGTTTATTTTGCACTGTGGTGTATGTATGTAAGTGTGTATATACATATGTTATGTATGTGGGCACACATGTGCTACAATACAAATGTGGAGGTAAGAGGGCCATTAATGGTTCTTCCATCATATGGTCCTTGATATTGAATGAAGGTCACTAGGCTAGACTGTACCGTCTTTATTCACTGAGCCAACTCACTGGTCTGGCAAACTTAAAGTATAAAGAAGGATACAAATAAACCAATACTGGTCAGGTGTAGCCTTGAAATATAGCCCTCTGAATGTCTGAGTTGAAGCCCAGCCTCTAAGTAGAGTTTTAGACCAGCTAGGGCAACATGGTGAGACCCTGTCTCAAAAGAAAAACAGGCTGAAATGGATTGCTTTCTGTAACCATTGGTCCTTCAACTGATACATTGACACTCTCCTCCCAGCCCCCCACCCCTGTCTTTCCTCTTTAACTTAAAATCAAAAGAAAGAAAAATTAGGCTGAAGAGATGGCTTAGTGGCTTAGGTGCTTATCACCAGGTCTTCAGTCTGAGTTTGATCCCAGGAATTCACATGATGGAAGGAGAGAACTGACCGCCCTCCTCTTCCCCCCCTCCCCCAGCCCACCACGATTTAGGACTTCTCAAGATCTTAGCATGATTTCTTAACTTTATGAAATGACATCAAGTGAAATAATTTATATGTCAGTTGTTTAGTTCACAAAATTATCCTATGAGTTACATAAAATAGTGTAAAAATTTTCAAAAATGCATGTGTGGGGTGGGTCTGTGTGAGTACGTGCTTGTGAGTGTAGTGCCTGAGGAGGCAAGATGGTGCTGGTTCCCCTAGAGCAGTGGTTCTCAGCCTTCTTAATGACATGACCCCTTTAGGAGAATTCCTCATGTTGGTGACCCCCCCCCCAAGCATAAAATTATTTCATTGCTACTTCGTAATTGTAATTCTGCTATGGTCATGAATCATAATGCAAATATCTGACATGCAGGATGTCTGATACGTGACCCACAGGCTGAGAACCCTGTAATGGTGCTAAAGGAGACTGCGAGCTACTTCACATAAGTAGATAGAGGAACTCAACTTGGGTCCTCGGCAAGAGCAGTAACTATGGAGCCATCTCTCCCAGGCCCACACATTCGTCCCTTTGAAATGCCATGTTTCTTTACATGTGAATGAAAGAAAAAGACAATTTTATGGATAAAATAACTGTTGAAAAATGAGAAGCAAAACAAATTACTTAAATATGTCAAAAACAACAACAACCCCAAACCAACCAAACCAAAACCAGTAAGCCCACATCTGAGAATTCAGAACTCTTCTATTTTCCTTGGCAGAAAAAGGCAGGTTTATGGTTCTGATGGATCAGGTTTATTTATTTGGAGTGTTTGCACGAACACACGTGTGTGCGTGTGTGTGAAGGTCAGTGGGCAATGTCAGGAGTCTGCCTGCTCCCCGCCTTATTGAGACAAGGTCTTTCATTATCTGTGAAGGGCACGGATTGGGCTAGACTGGCCGAGGAATGAATTTAGGGGATCCTTCTATCTCAGCCTTCCCAGGAAATGCCTCTGCTCCATCGTTTTGTTTTTGTTTTTCTTTTTTAAAACGTGGGCAGTTAGGAATCAAACTCAAGTACCCGTGCTTGCACGGTCAACACTTCACCTACAGTGCCATCTCTCCAGCCTCTATCTAGATTTGATTTAAAAGATCAATTCTAGCTCGGCAACTAGCTTTGTAGGTTTGCCTTTTCTTTTTTGAAAGGTGAACACGTGTGGCGTTAACGTCGATGGACTCTGCTGCTTGAATTTGTAGGAGCTGTTTATTATATCGTTTCCTGGGAGGAAGCTTTCTCCAGTTCCTCCAAACCTACTGGCTAGCAGAGATCTAGAACCCTGTCTGTGCTTTTAAAATAAAAGGCCACGTAGTTGTGGCCGTTCTTAGGGGCCTCTGCTCTCTCACCAAGTACATGAACACAGTCATATGGTCGCCCTGCACTGAGACTGACGAGCAAAACTGAAGGTATAGTGGCTGCAGAATCACGACCCAAGGAATGCACACGTATTGTTACCGAGAAGCAACCCGCTCAGAACAAGCATTTAAAAACTGGCACTAATTATTTCACTGGGTCACAGGGCATGAACGCCACTTAATTGCTAATTACTTTATTTCGTTCAGCATGAACAACTCATACTCTCCGGTGTCTGATTCGATCACTCCTCCGGTGATGGAAGCTATTCCCAAGTATCATCTTAGTTGCATTAAAAAAAAAAAAAAAAAAAAGGGCAACGAAAAACTAATAACAAACATCGTCTGCACCTCTGTACACAAAACTACAATGCTGACGGCGGGCTAATTGGGAGAAAGTGCACGCTTGGTTTGTTCAATTCCCCCACCAGGACACAGGAAAAGCCCAGGGTATGTTTGTGGGGTACGTTGAACGTCCGGGCGAGCCCCTAACGGACTCCTCTGGATCTGTCAATCCCACCAGGCTAGAGACCACAGTCCGCCTGCACCGCCATCGCCCTCTGGTGTGACCCCAAAAGTCTGCACGACTTACCTGCTCCTGACCTCCCTCGCGCGCGTCCGGAAGACCCGCCCCCTGTCCGCTCCCAGCTCCGGAGAGCAGGGGAGAGGCGGAAGCTTGGCGGCTAGAGCGGAGCTGGAGGACAACCCGGAATTACTATTGTTCCCTGGGGGCGGGACCTCGGGTGACACCTAGCGGCTCAGCTCGCTCGAAGTCGGGGGACTTGGGTCAGTGACGAGAGAGAGCAGCGTGTGGGGGTGTGTGATGTGTGGTTTGTGGTGTGTGGGTGTGGTCCTGGAGTCTCTGCTTTCCCTGAAGCTTTTGGAGGGACCAGGAATGGCCAGAGCTGCGACCCTCATCTCTGAAGCTACTTGTCTGTAATAACAGAATGAAATGCACTATTTTCCCTATCTCCTCACATTTCCATGCGCCCCCCCCCCACCCCCCGGGCCTGTTGAGCTTATGCTCTATGTGCTCCAAAGATACTACTTGATGCTAGCTCGGAGTCTTTCTTAGGAAGATTCCTTTCTATCAGTCAAGGGCTTGAGCTGTGTTTCTCTCTTCGGGATATAGGCATGGAACGGGTGGGTAGACGGTACACAGGGAAACTTGGCAAACACAAATTCTATAGGATGAAGACAATGTCAGCTGAACACCCTCTAGGTGTAGAACTCACCGCCGGCTTGCCTTCATTCTAAGATCTATTTTAGTGTATTTATGTAAGGCCTTGATTAATGCTCAGAAAATAAGTACTCGTTTCTCAATCGACCCAGAAAGTGTTCAATAAGCGCTGTGTAGTAATTCCTATAAAGTGTGTCGCTATTAAAACTGTACATGGGGAGTTGGTTCCAAGACACATCATGGATAGCACAATCTATGGGTGCTCAATCATAGACTGGTATTTTGCATATAATGCATGTACAGTCTATGCTATACTTGAAATTATTTCTAGATTAGTAATGATATCTCATGCAATGTAACAGATATGTGAATGTTGTTATACTGTACTGTCTATATTTACTACAGATACAGGTTTTCTCCTGAATGTTATTGATCTATGATTAACGGAATCTATAAATGGAAAACCCATGGACATGGAGGGACTGCCGTATTTGTGTAATGATTGTTGTTGGTCCTACTTTTTATGTCTTTGTTTTTATATCATTTTAACTGACTTGTTATATTTTAAAGATATTTGGTTTCAATTCTGTGTGTGTTTGTGTGTGTGTGTGTGTGTGTGTGTGTGTGTGTGTGTGTGTGTGTTTATGCTCACATGAGGGCAGGTGCCAGTGCAGGCCAGAAAAGAGTGTCATGTTCCCTGGAGCTGACGTTATAGGTTGTTGTCAGCCACCTAGCATGCATGCTGGGAACTGAATTTGGATCCTCTTCAAGAGCAGTAAGTATGTTTTCATAGCTGTTGAGCTATCTTGTTACGACTTATGTTATTAGTATGTTTTGTGAATATTTATAAATCACAACAAATCTTCTTTTCTCCCTCCCTCCCTCCCTCACTCCTTCCCTCCCTCCCTTCGTTCTTTCCTTTTTTACCTCCCTCCCTTCCTTCCTTCCTTCCTTCCTTCCTTCCTTCCCTAAGACATGGTCTCCCTTTGTAGCCTCTCTTTGTACAAGAAACTTGCTCTGTAGATTGGGTTGGCTTTGAGCCCATGAAGACCCCTTTGCCTCTGCCTCCTGAATGATGTGATTATTTTGCTTCATCCTATCTGGCAATAAATCTTTCTTAAAATGCAGCGAGGTGTAGTGTGTGTGTGTGTGTGTGTGTGTGTGTGTGTGTGTGTGTGTGTGTGTGTTTCAAGACAGTGTTGCCTTGGTTGTCCTGGACTTCCTTTGAAGACCAGGCTGGCCTTGAACTCACAGAGATCCATTTGCCTCTGCCTCCTGAGTGCTGTGATTTTGGACATGTGCCACTGTACCCAGCTTGTATTAATTCTTTTTTTGTTAATAACCCAAATACCATATATTTGTTATATTGAGAAGAAGGGTTTTTTTGTTTTTTTGTTTTGGCTTCTGGTTTTGTTCTGAAGGAGAGGGCCAATACTTGGTAAGTGCTTTCTTTTTTGGAGTATGTGTGTAATGTTTGTGTGATCACTCATGTATGTGAGTGTGGGCGTGTGAGTGCATATATGGAGGTCAGGGAACGACCTCGGGTGTTGGTCCTTGCCTTTCACCTTGTCTGACACAGGGTCAATGTCATTCACTGAGGGCCTGGGAGTCTCTGGCAGTGCTCTGGTCTCCAAGCCATGAGTCTTGGTGTTACTGATGGGCACCGCTACACCCAGTTTTTGTGTGGGTTCTGGAGAATCAGCTTCAGGTTGTCTGGCTTGCACAGCAAGTGTTTTGCTCACCGAGCTATGTCCCTGTACTCCTGGCAATGGCTCTTTTTGGTGGCACGTGGCAAGAGACAGGGAGCATGTCTGTATCTTTCCTGGTCTCTCTCTTATGAAACATTCATAAGAAGGACTCTACCCCATGGCTCATTTAATGCTAATTACCTTGCAGAGGCCCCATCTCTAAATGCCTGTGTTGGATTAACTTCCCACTCTCTTAATGCCTCACAGTGAGGATTAAACTTCAACCCACGAATCCTTGAGGAATACTCCCAAGTCATATCCAAGCCACAGGGCAAGGTGTGGAGGGTTATAGGTGGGCACTGTGACTGTCACTGAGTAGAATTCATAGGGCTCATTTTACTTTCTTGAAGCTGCTGTAATAGAATACCCCACACAGAGGCTCATCACAATGAGTTTATTCTTTATGTTTCCGGAAGTTAGATGTTGACATTCAGTATTATAGTTAGAGTCCCACACTAAAATCAGGATATCGAATAGGCTGTGCTCATTCTAGTGGTCGCTGGCACTCATTGGCTTGTGGCTGCATCGTTTCAATCTTCCAGGCCAGCGTCCTTAAATATTACTTTATTTCCTACTCTTCTTGCCTTTCCTTCTGTGTGTGATAGATTTCCCATTGATCTCAAAAGCGATATATGACCCATCTGGCTAGTGCTAGATAATCTTTTTTTTTTTTTTTTTCCTCAAGAGCCTTAATTTAACTACACATTTGAAGACCCCATTCCAATAAAGAGTAATGCAAATAGGGATTATCTGACTTCTTTTTCTACTTGTAGACCTTTTATTATTTTTTCTTGCCTTTTTTCTCTAGCTAAGAAGTAGAACACTATATTGAATAAAAGTAAACAGAGTGGACACTTTTGTCTTGGCCCTGATTTTTAGAGGGAATGTTTAAGCTGTTCTTCCATTTAGTATAATGTTGGTATACATTTGTCATGCATAGTCTTGATTGTGTTGAGGTATGTTTTCCCTGTTTCTATTCCTTCAGGCTTTTATCATGAAAAGATATTGAACTTTGACAAAGGCTTTCTCTTCATTTGTTGTGATTGTGTGATTTCTGACCTTGAACTTATAGTTATCCTGTCTCGATCTCCAGAGTGTTGTAATTACAGACTTAAACTACTATATCTCACTATGGCAATTTTACTTATAGTTGTCCAGACTGAGAAACAACTCAAATGTCCATCAGTAGGTAAATAGATAAGCACATGTGGTACCGCTATACAATGGAATACTACCAAGGAACAAGAGGAAATAAATTATGACTACATATGTACCGGATAGCTTTTTGCCAACTTGATACAAGCTAAAGTTATCAGAGGAGGTGCCCTCAATTAAGAAAATGCTTCCAGCACATGCCTTTAATCCCAGCACTCAGGAGGCAGAGGCAGGCAGATCACTGTGAGTTCGAGGCCAGCCTGGTCTTCAAAACGAGTCTGGGATGGCCAAGGCTACACAGAGAGACCCTGTCTCGAAAAACCAAAAAACCAAAAAACCAAAAAAACCAAAAAAACAAACAACAACAACAACAACAACAAAAAAAAAACCAAAAAAAGAAAAAAAAAAAAAAAAAAGAAAATGCTTCCATAAGATGGGGCTGTGGGGCATTTTCTTAATTAGTGATTGATAGGAGATGGCCCAGATTATTGTGGACAGCTGGTCCTGGGTTCTATAAGAAAGCAGGCTTAACAAGCCACGTGGAGCAAGCCAGTAAGCAGCACCCCTCTGTGACCTCTGCATCAGCTTCTGCTTCCAGGTTCTTGCCCTGTTTGAGTTCTTGTCCCGGCTTCCTTCAATGATGGACTACGGCGTGGAAGTGTAAGCCAGGTAAACTCTTTCCTCCCCAGTTTGCTTTTTGGTCATAGTGTTTCATTGTAGAATAAAAACCCTAACTAGGACAACATATAAGTCTGTCAATGAGTCTCAGAAGCATTGTGCTAAGTGACATATCAGACCTGACAGGCCACATGAGTCCATGTAGGTGGCATTGCGGAGGTGTTTCACTGGGGTTGCAAACTACAGGGTCAGATGACCACAGAGGGCGCTAGTGATGAGGAAGGCCAGCTGGCTGCAGAGGCTTGTGAGGGGACTTTTCTGGGCAGTAGGTGTGCTTTTCAATTATCCTAGTGGTTACACAACTGTACTTTGTTTGCTAACACTCATCAAACTGTATATGTAAAAAGGCCGAATCTTTTTTGGTATGTAAATGTTAACTCAGTAAACCAGTTTTAAAATGAGAGGTGTTCTTTTTATAGCCTGTCAAATGAATGCTTCCTCTCCGTCTTCCTCTTCAAAATTTAGATTTTGCTGGGTAGATATGAATATAGAAGAGACAAAGCTCCACTCCTCCTCCTTTCTCTCTCTCTCACCCTCTGTCTTCTCAAAGATGATGATCATTCTGAGGTCGATGTGCATTACTCCTGTGTGTGCATTTGGCCTTTTGGACATCTGTATGGGCCACAAATAGGATACAAACAGCCGTGTCTTTAATTTAAAAAGTACCCAGTTGGGAATTTTCTGTATACATCTTTTGCACCTTGCTTTAGTCACTTGAAATTGTGGTTTTGACAGTCATACACCTTAATATACACATATGTAATTAATCTATTTTAATTTATGTAGACTATTCCACTATATGAATATATTTTGGCTATTTAACATTTTGCGCCAAGGGGGAATGCTTGTCTCAATTTTTATTTTCATTATCAGAAACATTCATGAACATCCTCCTGCAAGCTACGCTACCTTTTAACACATACAAAAGCATCTCTTCAGGTGAGGTACCTGACATGTTGCCATCGCTGTGTTTCCAGACTTTCAGGAGTCTTCCGTGATTGCATTGACTGTATCCCACCATCAAGGTGTCTAATATTTCTTATTATGGTATCTGCGGAGCTTTGGGAAGCAATACCCAGTGTGCATAGTTTAGATTACAAGTAGGGGATTATTCCTCAGGTGCGGTCCACCTTGCTTATTGAGACAGGGTGTTTCACTGGCCTGGAATTCATCAATCAGGTGAGGTGGGAGGGCACTGAGCTCCAGGAAGGCACTTGTGTGCTGGTTTGAATAAGAATGGTCCCAAAAGACTCATATATTTGAATGTTTAGTCATCAGGGAGTAGCACTATTTGAGGATTAGAAGATTAGGAGATTGTGGCCTTGTTGGAGAAAGTGTGTCACTGGGAGTGAGCCTAACAGTTTCAAAGCGCTCTCCCTCTCTCTCTCTCTCTCTCTCTCTCTCTCTCTCTCTCTCTCTCTCTCTCCCCCAACTCCCTCCCCCAGGATGTAATATAAAACTCTCACCATGTCTGCTTGCAGGCCACCATGCTCCATGCCGGAGTGATTATGGGCTAACCTCTGACCCAATTAAATACTTCCTTCATGAGAGTTGCCTTGGTCATGGTGTCTCTTCCCAATGATAGAACAGTGACTAAGACAGCATGTCTCAGCCTCCCCAGCACGGGAATACCAGCGTGCTCCACCACACCTGGCTTCTCATCCATGTTGTGGGGATCAGACTCAGGCCCTTATGCTTACATAGGAGGCACTCTACTGGTCTTTTGGCCATATCTTTACCTCCAAGACTGTCTTTAGTTTCATCATTTCTCCTCCCCTTTCTTACCCATTGTTGCTCCTCCTTCCGTGTTGTTCATCCTGGCGAATAACATCACTGTTATCTAGATGCTCACACTAGGAACTCACATGTTATCCTTGGACCTCCAGCTTCCTTCTCCCATATCCACCCTGCAAGTCCCCTTTGCCCTTCGTTTCTTGTCCACGGTGTCATAACGACCCGCTATCTAGTCTCCTCCATCAACTGACTCTCCTCATCACTTTGGATTAGAAAAGCAGTGGAATGCTTTGAGTGGGGCGTGGTAGATATTCTAGCAGGGACACGGAAGACAGTGGTGCTGAGGGTGAGTTAACCTGGAGAGGGTTAGCTCAAGCGGTTTCAGAGGAGGAGCATATTAGTATGTGGCCCGGAGACTGTTCTTGTGGTCTTTTGGCAAACAGTGTGGCTGCTTTCTGCTCTGGTCCAAAACGTCTGCCTGAGGCTAAGTTGAAGAGTTATAGATTAACAGCTTTGGCAGAGGACATTTTGAAACAGCCTAGTATTAGTGTTCGCTCTTAGGAAGATGTGTAATAAGAAGGAACAAGCCGAGTAAGGGAAAATACAAAATGTACACTTCAAGGAGAAAAAGGGCACCAGGAAGTGGAATGGAACTGAGTCCTGTGTTCAAGGAGATAAAACAGATTAAAGAGAAGTCTGAAGCTAGATGGAATCAAGGCAGTGGTGACCTCAGGGCAAGACTCCATCCAGCTAAGCTTCCCACTTGTAAAAGGGAATTAAAGAAAAGTGAAAAGGAATTAAAGAACAGCTGCCAGGTGTGGCAGTACACGCCTTTGAGCCTAGAGCCTAGAGCTCTGGAGACAAAGGCAAGTGGATTTCTGAGTTTGAGGCCAGCCTGGTCTACAGAATTCCAGGACAGCTAGGCTTAGCCAGTGAAGGAAATCATTGAAAACGGAATGCCGGTGAAAGAGTGTGTGGGTGTGTGGGTGCGTGGGTATGTGGGGTGTGGGTGTGGGGTGGGGGCCATGTTCCAGCCCCAGGGAGCAGCAGATCTCGGCAGCTTTGGCCACGTGGTTCTGGCTTTAGAGTCATCGATAGAAGAAGAAAGGGGTTATGGAGTCTCCTTCCATGACTAAGGAAAGCTGCTGAGGACAGGCCTGTGCTGGAGTTGTCCCTGGAGGGGCCACAGTGTGAAGCTGTGAGGGTGAAGCCTGGCTTGCCTTAGAGACCCCAAGATGCTGGAGATGTCAGAGTCATGGGAATACTTGCCAAGGAGAGCTGCTCACAGAAGTGGAACCTGGGGCTCTCCCTTGTTCCTGGGGTCATTGGCCAGTGGTCCTCAGGAACAATGGAGCAGAATCAAGGAGCTGGGGCTTCGGGGGACCAGTAGCACAAATGGAAATGACCTTCCAGAACCAGCTTTGGGGAGACAGATTACTTTTATTCAGGTGAAAAAGGGGTACCAGGCATGGTGGCACACGCCTTTAATCCTAGCACTCGGGAGGCAGAGGCAGGCGGATCGCTGTGAGTTCGAGGTCAGCCTGGTCTACAAAGTGAGTCCAGGACAGCCAAGACTACACAGAAAAACCCTGTCTCAAAAAACAAACAAACAAACAAACAAAAAAAAAAAAAAAAGAAAAGAAAAAAGAAAAAGGGTTATAATATAAGTTTGGCGAGGGGACAGGGATATCCAGAGTCGGTAAAACTCATTGGCTGAAGAGCTAAGGTATGGAGATGCACCATTTGCATGGGGAGGCACTCCAGGAATCCCAGGTGCTTGCTGAACTGGCTCTTAATGGAAGAAAGGGTGTTGGACCTGTAATTTCCCTAAGGGCTATGTGCAATTCCTCAGGTAGAGGGTGTGGGGGTCTGGGATCCCCCAGGGAGGGAAAAAGAAGCCTCGCCAACTAAAGGAGCCTTCCATTTGATGCTTTCTGTTCATGGCAGATTGCAATCTTAGCAGCAGGGTTTCCCCGACAGAACCAGCCCAAGAGAAAGAAGTGTATAGTAGTCAAGAAAGCTGAAGGGAGTTGGAGCTCTGAAGAGTACTTTGACATCAGACATGGAGATGCAGAGTTTGGCATTTGCCCAGTTGGATTTTAGTCTTGGTTTCGTCCGGTATTTCCTCACTATCATCTCTTTTGGAATAGTAATGTATATCCTGTGCCATTGTATGTTGGAAGTATGTGATCTGTTTTTTTCATTTCAGTTTTACATGGGGTTATAGTTAAGAAGTTTCATGAGTCTCAGAAGAAATTTTTGACTTTTAAACAGTTTGAGACTCCTATAGACTATGGGAACTTTTGCAGTTGGACTAACTGCATTTTGCATTATGGTATGGCTATAAGCCTATGAGGGCCAGGGAGTAGAATGTGGTGGTATTAATAAAAATGGCCTCCATAGGTCCATAGGCAATGCACTATTAGGACTTGTGACCTTGTTGGAGTGGTGTGGCTTGTTGGAGGAAGTGTGTCACTATGAGGGAAGGCTTTGAGGTCTCAGATGCTCCACAGCAAGGCCAGTGTCTCAGTCTCATCCTGTTGCCTTTGCATCTGGGGGTAGAACTCTCAGCTCCTTCTCCAGCACCATGTCTGCCTGCACACTGCCATGTTTCCTGCCATGATAACAGTGGACTAAACCTGTGGGACCGTAAGGCAGCCCCAATTAATGTTTCCCTTTATAAGAGTTGCTGTGATCATGGTGTCTCTTCAAAGAAACAGAAACCTGAACTAAAACATCACCCACCCTTTGCTAACAGATTGCCCACACTTTGAAATCTCATCACTTCAGGTCTCTCCACAAGCTTGTTTTTTACATTACAGCCTTGTTTTGCATTCCTAAGTTTATTCTAAGACCCTCAGTCACTTCAGTTCTTTTCTTCTCTGGCTAATCTTCCTCATCATCTCAGATGAAAGATGAAGGATCATTTCCTTTGGGAAGACTTTGATTTTTTTTTGTTGTTGTTGTTTTTGTTTGTTTTTTCTAATGATCTTAAACTGTTCTCTGTCTCATCTCATGTATTTTTGCAGATAATATATAGACTATTAACTTTTATTATTAAAAGCCTAAAATTATTATGGTGGTATCATCTATCCTGTTATCATATTCAGTAAAAGACACAGACACCTGATAGATTTTGGATAAGCCTTATTTCACTTAGGGCAGGGCAGATACTAACCTCCTAAACTACTCTTTATCTCCCAGTCAACACATTCTACGCCAATTGATTTAGTCACTCCTATCTGGGCTACTATTTCCCATCCATAATCCATAAATACTCACTCATGTTTCCCATCTGGGCTGCTCCTCTTCATGCCAGCTGCTCCTCTCCATGCCAGCTGCTCCTCTCCAGGCAATTCTCAGAGTTCACTCCTCCCGGCCCACATGGCTCTCTCCATGCTAACCCATGGTGGCTCTGCTCCCTCTTTCTCCTCTGGTACTTATCTCTCCCTCGAGTCCCCAAAACCTTCCAACCTTAGCTCCGCCCCTCACTTCTGCCTTTCCCAGGTGTAGGCCTTTTGTTCACAGCAGTGACACAACAGTACTTGGGGTACCTGAGTGTCTGCTCCTAAAACACAGCAAGCAGGCCTCTGGGAGCACCAGACCATGCCGTTACATATCTTGGCCTATTTTCTGTTGCTATAACGGAATATCGGAGACTGCAATTTGTAAGAGAAAGAGGTTTATTCAGCTCAGAATTATGGAGTCTGACAAAGGTAATATTGGGAGAGGGGCTTGTTCTGTGACATAACGTAGAGGAAGAAAGGACATATGCACAGAGGGCATCCTCATTTCATATTAAATGTTCCCAATATGGCTGACCCAGCCCTGGGAGAACTGCATGATCACCTCTTAGCACCCACCATTTCTCAACATTTTTCTTTTCTCCCCCTCTCCTTCCCTCCGCTCCCCTCCTCTCCCCTACCCTACCCTCTCTCTCTTCTTTTTTTTTTGGAGACAGATTTTCTCTGTGTAGCCTTGGCTGTCCTGAACTTGCTTTGTAGACCCGGCTGGATTTGAACTCACAGATATCCGTCTGCCTCTGCCTCCCTGTGTTCTGGGATCACAGGCATGCGCTACTGAGCCAAGATGCTGAATGCCACATTTCAATGTGAGTTTGGAGTGAACAAACCATATTTAAAACTCAGCAGAGGGCCAGTGTGGTACAATAAAGTAGGTGGGTTACAGAGTAAACATCAAAAGGACTTGGTTTACAACTTGGTTCTGCCATGTTCACTCTCAGCAAACTTCATTGTTTCAGTCACTTTTTGTTTTTATTTCTTTTAAAAAGTAATCTTTTATTAATCCTTTTTGAATTTCACATCATGCATCCTAATCCCACTCACCTCCTCATCTCCTCGTATCCACCCTCTGCCTTTGCAACCCCTTGAAGAAAATGAAAACATAAAAAATAAAAAATCTTGTAGAAGCTGTAGTGAATTACATAGTGTATCCTTTTATTCACACTATTTTTTTTGTTTATTTGTTTTCAAGACAGAGTTTCTCTGTGTAGCCTGGCTGTCCTGGACTCCCTACATAAGCCAGGCTGGCCTCGTTTTTTTCTCCTCTTCTCTCCTCCTGCCTCTGAGATGCACCTGCCTGTGCCTCCCCAAGTGCTGGGATTACAGACGTGTACAGACCAGCTTGTCCACACATCTTTACTTGCATTTTTCCATTGCAATGAGTCACTGATCTGGTTTGAGGCCTCTGGCTTCTGTTACATTATCAGTAATGGTTCCGCACCAGGTCTCCTCTCAGATATCCTGTTGTTGCCCTGTGTCACGGAGATCCTGCAGCTTCAGATCTGCAGGACTGGACCCTTTACTTGCTCCATCAGTTCATAGATGCGGTAGATATTGTGGGTGGACCAACTCAAAGCCCTGAACCTAGGCCTGGTTGGTCACTGAGTTGGTCAGCACACCAGCTTGCCTGCACCCACACATCAGGGTGAGCTCTCCAGCGCTGCCCTGGCTAGCTTACCTAACACAGCTGTTGGCAAGGAGCAGAGCTAGCTCTTCTGCCCTCACGTTCTTGAGCCTGTTCATCCAGGCCTTCAATACCAAGGCCAGCTCTCCCACTCCTGTGACACCAAGGCCAGCTCTCCCACTCCTGTGACACCAAGGCCAGCTCTCCCACTCCTGTGACACCAAGGCCAGCTCTCCCACTCCTGTGACACCAAGGCCAGCTCTCCCACTCCTGTGACACCAAGGCCAACTCTCCCACTCCCGTGACGCCAATGCCAGCTCTCCCACTCCTGTGACACCAAGGCCAGCTCTCCTACTCCAGTAACACCAAGGTCAGCTCTCCCACTCCTGTGACACCAAGGCCAGCTCTCCCACTCCCATAACACTAAGGCCAGCTCTCCCACTCCTGTGACACCAAGGCCAACTCTCCCACTCCCGTGACAGCAATGCCAGCTCTCCCACTCCTGTGACACCAAGGACAGCTCTCCTACTCCTGTAACACCAAGGCCAGCTTTTCCACTCCCGTAACACCAAGGCCAACTCTCCCACTACCGTGATTCCAGGGCCAGCTCTTCTACCTGCCACAGGCAGTGAGGGACAAGGGGATGGGAAGGTGTCTCTTCTTCACCCATGCCACTACATGGCAGAGGAGGGGCGGGGCCAGATCTCCTGAGTGTGGTGGCTCAGGATAGGGTGGGATGGGGAAGCTTAGCGCAGTGTTTTGACATCAACATGACCTCAGCTGGCAGCCCAGACCAGGACCATCTGCATGGCCTTTGATGGTAACAGAAGCCTCGGACATCAACACCAACCCTGGCCGCCATAGAACCATGGACCGAAACATAGCTCCCAGTGGCAGAGCAGCATAGAGAGGGCCTGGATGTCACCATGGCCTCAGGTGGCAGTATAGGCCACTCAGATAAGCCTCCACCCTCAGCCATCCACATGGACACAGGTGGCAGCCCAGAACGACAGACATCTGCATGGTCTTCAGAGGTAATTCAGGCCACAAGATGTCAACACGGATCCCAGCTGTGGTAGAGCCATGGACCCAGACATGGCCTGTGGCAGAGCCTGGGTCCAGGCATCACCATGGCCTCTGATGATAGTGCAGGGTCCTTATATCTGCCTGTTCCTCCCCTCTGTAGAGTTTCCAGTCCCGCCTTCTCCATGTCGGAACCCCTAAGGTTCACTTTCTCTCCCACTTCTTTACTGCATACACCATATATTCTATTTTTCCATCACATATTCATTCACCCATCACAGTAGTGCCCGAGGTGGGCACTTGGATATGGGTCTGTTGTGTGTGTGTCCCTCCCCTTTGCCCTCACTTCTTCCCCCCTCCCATCCCCAAGTGGTTTGGCCATGGTAGACTATGTCTTTAGTATCTTTATCTATTGTAAAATGGTGCTAATGATAGTACCTATTTATGGAAACTTCCAGAATGACAACAGCAACAACAAAACACTCTATAGAAAGTTCTTATGACAGTGATGATCTCCATCTTAGTGGTCATGGAGTGTCAGCCGTATAATGATTGAATTGCTATTTCCTTCATGTCGGGATTGCTTTTATTGTCTCCGTATTATAATTGTTTATATCTTTTAGCTTCTTGTATGTAGAGCATGTGTATCTTGTTTGTAATCATATTCTTTGAGATAGTTTAAGCCTGATCCAAAGTAAAAATCCAATCAGAATTTACAAATTAATTGAAGGAATATATAAATAAGAAGATACTCACGTCTGTAATCCCAGCACTCAGGGTGGCAGATGCAGGTGGGTCTCTGAGAGTTCAAGACTAGCCTGGTCCAGGATAACCAAAGCTACACAGAGAAACCCTGTCTCGAAAAACCTGAAGGTAGTCTGACTGAAGAAGTATTCTGCTGAAGCCACTGTGTGTGTGTACGTGTTGTGTGTGTGTATGTGTGTGTACATGTTGTGTATGTGGCCTCACATTGTGTGTATGGCTGTGGAGGTGAGAGGCTGAAGTTGAATGTCCTCCTTGGTCATCTTCACCTTAGTTTTGAGATAGTCTCACTGAACCGTGAGCTCACTGATTCAGCTAAGCCGTCTGGCCAGTGAGTTTCCAGTCACCCACTGGTCCCTGTCTTTCCAGAGCTGGGGTTACAGGCTTGTACTGGAGTTTTATGTGGCTTCTGGGAGCTGTGGGAAACTCATGTCCTTATGCTTGCACAGAAGCATTTCCCTGGCTCACAGGCCATCTAACTACCTCAGAGACTAGGAGTGTGTGTCTTACTGATGGTCTGTCATCGTTTCTCTGCCTAGGCTCCTCGGAAGGTTGCCTTATCATAGATTCTCTGAAATTAAATTATTTTATGTTTTTCTATACTTAGCTTGTGACTATGTTTTGGAGTTTTGCATCTACACTGAGAAAAGTTATTTATGTGTTGTATAATATTGCTTTCTCTAAGTATACTCCCCAGGTTTTAGTGTCAAAATTATACTAACAGGAGAAAGCCTGTCCCCCGATTTTGATTTTTAGAAGTTGTGAAATTAGCATTATTACTTCTAGAGATATTTGGGAGAATTCACTGGTATTTAAATTAATCTGCATTTAAGTTTCTTTTAGTACAAAAGGCATTAAATTACAAATTCTTTTTTTTTTTGGTTTTTGGTTTTTCGAGACAGGGTTTCTCTGTGTAGCCTTGGCTGTCCTGGACTTGCTTTGTAGACCAGGCTGGCCTCGAACTCACAGAGATCCACCTGTCTCTGCCTCCCAGAGTGCTGGGATTAAAGGTGTGCACCATTGTGCCTGTCTTAAATTATAAATTCTTTAAGATTGTTATTATTCATATTGTTTTGGTAATTCTCACTGCACTTTTAAGATGTTTTTAGAAAATTTTTATTACGTCAATTCTCTCTCTCTCTCTCTCTCTCTCTCTCTCTCTCTCTATATATATATATATATATATATATATATATATATATATTAATCTCTGTACAATATGGTGTAGGTTACTCAGTATTTGAAGAATCAACTTTAGACTGATATTGTAGCAGGACCCTAGACCTTGGTGAGCTTCCAGACCTTAGCACAACTGACTCTGTGATGGAAGTACCATTCGGGCCATAAAACTCAGTATGTAGAAAGCACCACCAGCCAAAACAAAAACAAAAGCCTAATACATCAAAGTCCACAGTTCTGAGAAAGTCTCTAAGTGCACTAACCTTGCCTTTTGGCTTTTGTAGTTCCTTTTCTGGCTAACTGATCTTGCTAACTGAGGTGTGTCAACCCAGGATATGGTTTTGTGCTTAAAATACCATCCTGAGAAAGGCTTGGGCCTACACTGGATCCTGAATACTCAATATAGTTTCTGGCTGGCTAATGAAAACTTTCTACTGGCTTAAACCTGTGTCTGAGTAGTTGTTTCTTGTGGATGTTCCAGAACAGTATTTCTCTATCATGTGTTTGCCTTCTCTTTTGTATTTTCTTTTTTAAAAAAATGTTTATGTACATTGGTATGTTGTCTGTATGTCTGACTGTGTGTGAAGTTGTCAGATCTTCTGGAACTGGGGCTACAGACAGGTGTGAGCTGCCATGTGGGTGCTGAGAGTGGAACCTGGGTCCTTTGGAAGAGCAGCCAGTGCTCTTAACCACTGAGCCATCTCTCCAGCCCCCTCTTTTGTATTTTCATTTACCTTTCTTGTCTTCTTTCTCTCTATTTGGACTAATTTTCCTGAATTTTCCTAATGTAGAGACTTAATAGTGTTAGTTGCGAATGGATGTGATGATTCACCACCTTTATACTGACATATGCTTGAAATTCTCTGTATAAAATTATGTTAAAAGCATTCCTGCTACCAGGTTTTTGTTTATAGTGTTCCTTTTACAACCCTCCCTCTCTCTGAAATCTCAAATGTCGCACTCGGCAATCATTTCTGAGAAGTTGAAGGTCAATGTGTATTTTCTTCTCAATGTGGACCTTTGTAACAGGACACCACTATGTTGTGGGTGATTTTTCCTTCCGTCCCTTAGCTCCTGGAATAACAACCCATGAGACTCATTAAATATTATACAAATACCTAGGCCATATAGCTAGACTCTTCTATGATTAGCTCATAACTTAAAATAACCCATCTCACTAATTTACATTCCGCCATGTGGCTGGTTACCTGAGCGTAGGCACCAGGCATCCATCTTTTTCACATCTTGTCAGCTGAATCCCGCACCTGCCTCTATCCCATCATTCTCTCTGTCTACCAGATGTTCCACCTCCTACTTCCTGCCTAAGCTATAGGCCATAGATTCTTTTTTAAGTGATAGGAGTTGTATGCATAAAATATACAAGTGATTCCTTCTACAGACCCTGAACAATACCTCTTCTTCCTCTTCCTCCTTCTCCTCTTCATTACTGTTATGATGTGCTGAAGATTGGATGCAGGGCCTCAGTCATGTCAGGCAAGTGTTCTACTATGGAACTTCACTCTCATCCCAATGATATTATTTTGAAATACAGCCCCACCCCCACCCCAGCCTGTTGGGGACTGACTAATGATGTGCTAACTAGAACACATTTTCATTGGTTCTTTGGTCTAATGTGACCGTTAATCTCAATTGTCAACTTGGCTCACAGTCTAGAATCATGTGGGAGATAGGCCGTGGGGCACGCCTATCCAGGATTATCTTGATGAAGTTAATTGACGTGAGAAGACTCAGCTACTGTGGGTAACAACTACTGCCTGAGATGGGATGTTGAACTGTATAAAAAGGGAGAGAGTGAACCGAGCACAGGTATTAATTGTTCTCTTCTTCCAGGTGCTGTGATGGAGTGTCTGATACAACTTCATGGAAGAGCGGTTTTTTTTTTTTGGCTCACGGTTTTAAGATGTCCAGTCTTTGGTTACTTGGCCCCTGTGTACTCTGGCAGAACACCATGAGATGATGATGATGCTACTGAGTATGTGGTGGAAGATTTCTTTTTTTTGTCTCATACTGTATAGAAAGTTGAGGAGGAAGGATTGGTTACCAGCTATAACCTTCAAAGTCACACTTCCATTGGTCTGCTTTCTCTAGTGAGGCCCCAGCTCCTAAAGTTTCCAGAACTTCCCCAAATAATTCCATAATCTCATCATCTGGGGATCAAAGAAATGATCACATGTGAAATATTTCATATCTAAATCATAGCAGAGGCGACCCTGAGATTGACACAGCATAGGGCAGCCAGTGGCTATTTGGAAGAGCTCTTATTTCAGGGCTGTGATGCTGTATGCTGGTTACAGGCACAGGTTTGGGGTAGACTTTCTCCTTTTCTCCCTGCAGCCTTTCATAGTTGCCATGGCCAGGGTGGCTTTTGTGGCCCTGGGAGAGGCACCCCCCTGCTCTTTATACAGTAGATGACAGTTATAGAGTCATAGCCTAATGGAACAAGATAAAAATGTAGAGTCAAAAGAAGGTCTTTATCTTCCCTACCCCAAACTATTATTTTTACAAACATTTTCCCCTTGTTAATAACATAGTTTGGTCATGGCTATCTAAGGAGGCTATGAGGAAGAGGAGCAGATGAGAATTCTGTGGTCTGTGTTTGCTTTCTGTGTTGACATTCCTTTTAGTTTTAGGCTGAACTTGCCTTTCTAGGAGTTACTTGAACCTTTGCATCTCTGGATTCTGTCAACAAAGAGGTCCACAAATTAAACTCTACATCCAGCATTTATTAATATTAAGTTGTCTGCTTTTAAAAATCTTCTTTATGCATTTTAATATTTTAAGCCAAAAGCTCTCCCAAAGTTCTAATCTCTCCACAGTTTTGCTCTGGGTGACAAAGAGTTCTTGTCCTTGGTTATACACTGGAACATTAGAAATTCATATTTCACTGGAGCATCATCACGCCCTTGAACCTTCTACTGACGTCATTAGCATTCTGAGAAGTTCACAATGATATTCCTATATTAACCCATTTTGAGTTCTTAATTGAGTCATAATAATTTGAAGAGGATAGATTTCCTTCCAATTGCACCAAGGGGAATCTTAAAGATGAGAGAAAGAGGTTTGAAGAAGAATCTGGAAGCACCAGAGGAAGCATTAATTTGCTTCACAAATCTGCCTGCAGTTTGCTTTTTCAGTGACTGGACTGACTGCGCGTCCTTGTAGGCTTCTAGCGTTTCTTTCACCTCCGTGGCTACACCTCACCACCTCTAGTACATACTAGTGTTGGCGGCCCGTGTCGTCTGCGTGGCATCTGGATAAATGCACACATGCTTTGTTAGTGATGATAGCATCGTCATACTTATTCCACAGCTCAGGGGCTCAGGAGAGTGCTACAACAAAGTACAAGTGCCAGACTACCAGGGTTGCAGCCCAGCTTCACTATTCACCTCCCATGTGACTTTGGGAAATCTTTTATATTTTTAAGCTTTATTTTCTTTATGTCTGCGATGGCAGTAATAGTAGCACCTACTTCATAGGGGTGTTCGATGATTAATTACAATACATGCTCTTTAAAATTATTTTTCACTTTTGTTTATTCTTTAGTAACTTCATATTTGAATGCAATCTGTTTAGATCACCTCCCCCCCCCCCTACCCCCCCCCCCCCCCCGCCAGCTCCTCCAGGCTTAGCTTACTCTTATCTCACTGGGCCTAATTATTGCTGCCAATATGCACAGGAGTGTAGGTGCCTTCCATTAGGGAAATCTACCATGCCAACTTATGAAGTAAAGTGACTTCCCCCTATGCCAGCTGCCATCACCTGCCTACAGACTGCACCTATGGGTGGCGCCCATGAGCCCCTTCCCTTTGGTTGCACTGCTGATTGGCTTGATCCTGTGCAGGTCTGCGCTGGCCACCACAGAGCTGTGACTTGATGAGTGCGATGGCCCTGTCATGCCCGGAAGATACTCTTTTGCAGCAGGGTCTTCCCACTTTTGGCTTTTCACCTCTGCCCACTCTTTTGTAATGTTCCCTGAGCATTGCTAGGGAGGGGTGTGTGTGATGTGGGTCTGAACACTCCACAGTTGCTTATACTCCAAACTGTTGAGTCTTTCTGTAACTGCTATCTACTGTATAAAGAAGCTTCTTTGCCAAGGGGGCTGGGGTGAGGTTTGCAGCAAAAGCTGATTGGGATTGGTGACTATTTTCTCTATCTTTTAACCTGTCCTTATCTGTCATCTGTGCTCTGAACAGCAAATATATAAAGCAAATGGCATCCGGGTATAGATAATTGTTTCTGCAGTCTTAAGATTCAAGAGTTAAGAGATGACATGCGTGGTGGCACATGCCTGTAGTCCCAGCACTCTGGGAGGCAGAGACAGGCAGACCTCTGTAAGTTCAAGGCCAGCCTGGTCTACAAAGTGAGCCCAGGACAGCCAAGACTACAGAGAAACCCTGTCAAAACACCAAAACAACAACAACAACAACAACACAAGAGTTTGGAGACAAGTTTGGGCAACATAGTGAGATACCTCACATCCTTGCAAAGAAAAGATAAAGGAGCAGGTTTGGACCCCTGGAAGCAGGTGTCTGTGTTCAGACCCTCAATCTAATAATGTTTGCCAACTTTGTGACCTTTGGTAAGTCACTTAATTTCTCTGGCGTTCAATTTCCTCATAAAGAAAGACTAATAAAACCTATCTCAGAGAGTTAGTGTCAGAACTGATGGTAAGGAATCTAATTACAGCACCAACATATACATAATTATATATGTACATACATACATATATAAATATTCCTGAAACATATGTTACCATTATGCAAGCATATATGGTAGATATTGACATTTTTAGGCTGGATGAATAGGTAAAATAGGATTTGGGCTGCGGAGCTTGCTCAGTTGGTAGAGGACTTACTATGGAAGCACACAGATCTGAGTTTATATAGCCTGTACCCATGTAAAAAGCCAGGTTTGATGGTGCATACCCATAATCCCAGCACCGAGGATGCGGAGGCAGGAGGACACAATCAGTAACTCAGGCTCAGTGAGAGACCCGATCTGAAACACGAGGAGGGGAGCAACACGAGCGTTGTCCTGTGGCCTCCATGCACCCATTGACACCCTCTAGAGACCCAGCTCCACACACACACACATGTGAAATTTCAGAGTGAGAAGCATGAAAACCGACTATATGTAGTTATATTAATAATACATATTCATTCAGTGCTAGCTACTCATTTACAATGACTCATCTCACTGTGGTTGCAGCTATTTCAGCTTGATTTCCAGGTCAGAAAAATGAAGCTCAGAAAGTCTAGATAACTTGCTTATGGTCATAGAATATAACTAGTGTTTAAACTGCGTGTCTGATTTCATGGCCCCTGCTTCCCCATGTCCTGTTACAGATGGCCACAGTGGTGCTCTACGCGTCTTAGGCTGGTGGCTCTGAACACTGATCTAGTCATTGGCCTGTTTGAGATAGGATAGACTCTCTCTCTCTCTGATTTATTATTTTTATTTTATTTTTACTTATATGTATAATATAAGTTCTATATATTTTGCCTGCATGGATGTGTATGTACTGCATGCATGCCTTGTTCTTGCAGAGACAAAATGGCCCCAGATACCCTGAAACTGAAGTTATTTAAAGATAGTTGTAAGTCATCATGTGGGTGTGGGGAACCCAACCTAGATCATCTGCAAGTGCTTGTGACCACTGAGCCATGTCGCCAGTCTTTGGGAAAGACTCTTGTCTTAGTTACTTTTTTATTGTTGTGATCTGACACATGACCAAGTTAGCATATAGAAGAAAGATTTTTTGGGGGGATTTATAGTTCAAAGGATGCATCCATGACCATCATGGTGGGAACATGGCAGCAAGTAGGCAGGCATGGTACTGCAGTAGTACCTGAGAGCTTACACCTTGAGATACAACCATGAGACAGAGAAAGAGAGAGTGGCGGGGGGAGGGAGGGAGGGAGAGAGGGAGGGAGGGAGGGAGACAGAGACACAGACAGAGACAGAGAGAGACACACACACAGAGGGAGGGAGGGAGGGAAGGAGGAAGGGAAGGAGGATGGAAGGGGGAAAGAGCTAATTAGAAATGATAGACTTTTGAAACCTCAAAGTCCACTCCCAGTGACACACCTCCACTAACAAGACCACACCACCTAGTACTTTCCAAGCAGTTCCACCAACTAAGGACCCAATGTTCAAATATATGAGTCTATGGGGGCCATTTCCATTCAAAACACCACAGCTCTCTTTGGAAAACATTTATTCACTTGGTTAAAATAAAGATACTGAATATACAGTGTCAATCTTCTACACTGAGCTTAATTCTGGCTCAAGAATTCAAATGTCTTAAGTCTTCTAACTATATATTGTTGTCTATTTCAATATATATTTGAGAGCACACATCTACCCAGAGCAGACAGCTAACACATGTAGGCACTTTTGTATTTGTTACACAGAAATGAACACATGGGATGCATTAAGAGCTCAACAGAAAATGAGCTCATTAGAGAATACTGAGTTGATGGCAGTACATTGATAGTTAAATCTAAGTGTAGAAAGGCAACAGACATTTTCCCTTTTCCTTTCTCTCTCTCTCTCTCTCTCTCTCTCTCTCTCTCTCTCTCTCTCTCTCTCTCTCTCTCTCTCTCTGTTGAGAGCCAACTCAGTACCTGATATATTATAGGCAAGTGCTCAGCTTCTGGTTACACTACCAGCCCCCGTTTTGCCTCAATATCAGTAGGCAACGTTTACTGTTTTGACCACCTATAATTTTGGGTTGGAATAACTGGACTTCATTTGATTTTATTGTTTTATTTATTTTTCCGAGCTTTGGTAGAAGAATAACTTTTCTACGACAATGCCAGTCAGTGAGGACTATAGCTTGGGTGGGGGCTCCTCTTTTCCTCCAAAGGCAGCACATATGACCAAGATCTGGCCAGTCAGGAGTGGACGGATTATAGAAGTGGAGCCACTCTGTAGGGAAGGCTTCAAGGAAGGCCTTCTGTCTTTGTTGGAACTCCAGTGGGAGCTGCAGGTTGTCTGGACCCACCGGACAATCAACTGTGACCCTCGGACCCCTAGGGAGAGAATGGGGGACAAGAGATGTGAAGAACGGACAGCAAGTCAATGAATCTGATCAAGCTGACAAAATTTGTTTTCTCACAGGCAAATATGTACCATTGAAGCAGGAGGCTGAGTGCGGTGACCCAGGTGGGTGTTTTTCACAAGATATCAGGAAGTCAGGAAGTTTGGGAGGGTGAGGGCCCCTGTGGTTCTGGGGCTAGGTGGAATTGTTAGGCATCTGGAACCACAAGATGTTATCTATAGACTTTGTTTCTTGTCCTCTGAAGGCCTCTGTAATTCCCGGAATACTGAGAACAGCTGGAGAGTAACTTGAGGGAGGGGAAGAGTCACAAGGCAGCCTTCTGGAATGTACCCTGAGGCAAGGAGGGAAAGAGGTCACAAGGCAGCTGCCCCAGGTCCACTCAATGTATTATGCCAAGGTCTGAGATGCTTGCGGACTATGGTCTTGGCTCCCCACAGCAGGTATGAAGACAGGGGAGAAGAGAAACAGTAGGAACTCCAGCCCTGAGGACATCTGTCTGGGCTCCTGGATCAAGCCAGTCCCGAGAACCTTCCTGGGATCCCCCTCCCCTCCTCTTCTGATCCCATCCCCTCTTTTTCTCATCCCCCTCCCCTCTTCTTCTCATCCCCTCCCCTCCTCCTCTCATCCCCCTCCTCTGGCCATGCTGGACGGCTGGCTGGCTGGCTTCATCTTTTGCACTGGCAGCAAGAGCTGCTATGAGTTCCTGAGTGCAATGGCCTGTCATGCCTAGAAGACATTTGTAGGAGTCTTTTCTAACCTATAGCTCTTACCTCCATCCCCACCTCTCTCCACTCCTTAACTGCCCCACCCCCTTCCCTTACATTCTCCCTGCCCCCTTCAGGTCTTGCTGTAAAGTACAGTCTTGAACCCATGATCTGCCTCAACCACTAAGAGGCTTCGATTGCAGGTGTGCACCATCATGCCCAGACTTCCTAGGATTTTTCTTTCTCTTATTCATTAAAGAAAAGTTATTTATCCATGTGTGGGTGCATGCATGTGAGTGGGTGCCTGTGGCGGCCAGAAGAGGGCAATAGAGTCCCTTGATCTGGAGTTATAGGTGCCTGTAAGCCAACTGACAGGAATGCTAGGAACTACACTCAGAACCTCTGGAAAAGCAGCAAGCCATGTCCCTGACCCATTTTTAAAAGACTTTTTAAAAAAGGGTGTATTTAATTTTTAAATGTGTATTTATGTGTGTGTCTGTGAGTGGGTATATGCACGTGGGCATGTGGGTGGTTGCGGAGTGTAGAAGATGGCTTTGGATTTCCTGAAGCTGGAATTACAGGTGCTTGTAAGTTGCCTAAAGTGGGTGCTGGGAACCAAACCTGGGTCCTCTGCAAAAGCACTATATGCTCCAACCATCTCTCTGGCACCTTCTTGGTAGTTTTCTTCCTTCCCTTCCTTTCCTCTCTTTCTTTCTTTTGAGACAAGGTTTCTCTGTGTAGCCCCGGCTGTCCTGGAACTCACTCTGTAGACCAGGCTGGCCTTGATCTCGAAGATCCACCTGCCTCTGCCTCCCGAGTGCTGAGGTTTAAGGTGTGCACCACCATGCCTGGTGGTAATTTCCAATAAGACGAAGTCTTTTGACTATGGCCACCCTAGTTCCTGCCTCTCAGCTCTTGATGGATGGTCAGATTATGGACTTTGTATTGGCTGCAGTAACTTGTGCCACTGTTTTTTTTTTTTTTTAAATTTTTTTCTTTTACAAATATTTTTATTTATTAAATTTCTTAAAAATACAGCGAATCCTTGTGATTTTTTTGAGATCCCCAAAGAACTTCATACATCTTTAATGATTCATTAACACTGTTTCATCTGTTTTTTTTTCCCCCTAAATGCACCTGCGGGTGAGCATGTCCATTGCAACACATCAAGGGCAAATAAGGTTGTGGTGGAATTTGAATGTTGGGAGTCATATACCAGATGCTTGGGGCACAATATTCTGAAAATTAATGTTTTATCAAAAATTTCTATTCCTATGTGATGGAGACTTTATAGTTATTAAAAGATCTGACTAACTCTTTAATGCAAAACCCTAGGGCCTGGAGCCAGCCGTATTTCAGGGTCGTGCTGACTTGTCCGTTTGCAATGCACTCCCTTCCCTTGTCATTTCAGGTCAGGTTTTCTTTCGAAAGCTTTTGTTGATGATATCCATGGTCCTGTCTGAATTTAGGGTCCAGATATAATTTAGGAGCCACTAACATGGAATGAAAATACTGAAAATGCTCTCTTCCTCTTGTTTTAGTTTTAAAACAAAACTGCTCTCTCCCGAAGGCCCGTGGTTTATTGACCTTTCTCTTTTCCATTTCTTGGATACTCACTGATGTCGGAGAGAAGCACAGACGCTTAGCTGAATCTCACTTTAAGCTGGTATTTGGGAAAGTTTATGAAATGTCAACTTGAAAGAACGATCATTTGCATTTAAAATCTTTTCCACTTCAAACAAAAGCTTATATGCTTCCGGTGAACATTCACCTAAGTAAACTTCTGCGGCAGAATACACACATTTTACTCACAGTTTCCGTAGGAAGCCAAGGAAAGAGCTAGGTTAGAATGTTCTGCTCAGTTAGAGGTTGGCGGTCAGTGGTAGTTGCGAGCAGGTCAGCTACGTCGCTCTTCCTGGATGTCCCCTTCTCTGCAACATGAGGCCATAACTTTCGGCTGTGTGGGTATATTCTCAAGGTTTTCGAAGCCTGGTTCCAGTGTGACCACGTAGGAGGCGATGGGTCCATGAGAATGGAATGGTAAGCAGGTCAGTCATTTGGAGCTTCTCTCTTGGAAGGCATACATGCCTGTCTGAAGACTGAGTTATTTCTTGCCACAGTGAACTGTTAGGGAAAGAACAATACTGACTCTTCTTGCGCTGGCTTCCTGTCTCACTGTGCGCTCCCTCGCTCTCACACCCGCTTTCTGTCTCGCTGTGCGCTCCCTCGCTCTCACATCTGCTTCCTGTCTCAATGTGCGCTCCCTTGCTTTCACATCCGCTTCCTGTCTCACTGTGTGTTCCCTCGCTCTCACATCCGCTTCCTGTCTCACTGTGCGCACCATCGCTCTCACATCCACTTCCTGTCTCAATGTGCGCTCCCTTGCTCTCACATCCGCTTCCTGTTTCACTGTGCACTCCCTCGCTCTCACACCCACTTCCTGTCTCAATGTGCGCTCCCTTGCTCTCACATCCGCTTCCTGTTTCACTGTGCGCTCCCTCGCTCTCACATCCACTTCCTGTCTCACTGTGCCCGCCCTCGCTCTCACATCTACTTCCACTCTAGCACATCGTGATGTGGCCATCAGCACAGGCTGAGCAGACAGCGATACACGAGTTTTGGATTTTCGGCCTTCAAAACTGGGCTAAACTGTGAGCTTTACCAGCACCAGCGTCAGTGACTTTATAGCTCTGTATCTTGCTGTATGCTTTGCGGAGCCTCCATATGGAAGGGCATAATATTCCCGCCCCACTATCAGACTTGGCTAGGGCGGATGGAAGACCTAGAAGCCAATTCAAGTTGAATTCAAGACTTCCTTTAAACTTCCTTGCCACCAATAACTCTGAATCAGGAGTTTACTCTGGCATTTTGTGGGTAGTGCTGGCAGCAGATGACCCACACAAGCCATTTTTTGTGATATGGGAGCCAAACCTTGTGACTTTCTCAAGCTCTACAAAGAATCTGTAAGCTATTAATATCATTTAGTAAATCTGTTTTCTGCTTAAATTGAAGAAAATTCTATTTTTTTTCAGCAAGGACACATAATCTCTACAATGTATACACATTTCCAAAAGCTTTTAAAAGAGATGTTTTGTGTGCTTTCTGAGGTAATAAGGTAGGCATATCTGGGATTGTTTGTGGTATATATAACAGTTAATGGATTTTTTTTCCCCCGGCAGTGAAAGAGGCAAAGATTAAAAGGCAGGGCAGGTAGCTCTTTAGTAAAGCACTTGCTCAGCATTTGCAAGGCTTGGGATCTTATTTTCACTAAAAAGAAGGGGAAGAAGAGAAGAAGGAAGAGAAATAGGAAGAGGAGGAGGAAGAGGAAAAAAGGAAGAGGAGAAGGAGGAGGATTAAAAGGACTTTTTTTTTTTTTTTTCTGAGTGTGGTGGTTTGAATGAGAACTGTCTCCCATAAACCTAATCATTTGTGCACTTGGTCCCTCATTGGTAGCATTGCTTGGAGAGCTTACTGGGAGGTCTAGCCTTGTTGGAGGCATTATGCCAATGGGATGTGGGCTTTGGGGGTTTTAGAACCTCTCCTTATTTCCGGTTTGCTCCCTCTACTTTGTGCTTGCCTCTGGGGAGATCAGATCTCTCAGCCTGCCTGCTGCCATGCCTCCCACTGTGATGCACTCTCACCCTCCTTGAACAGTTAGCCAAAATAAACTCTTTCTATAGGTTACTTTGGACGTGATGGTCTCTTACAGCAACAGAAAAGGCAACTGATAAACTGTGGTCAGGTGACATGATGAATCAAGAACACTGGCTTACACTTTCCTGCAGGAAAGGTTTGTTTGTTTGTTTTTTGTTTTCTGGACAGGGTCTTTCTCTATAGTCCTGGCTGTCTTTGAATTCTCTGTGTAGACCAGGCTGGCCTAGAAACCCCAGAAGTCAGCCTGCCTCTGCCTGCCTCCCATTGGAGTTAAAGGTATGCACCACCACACTCAGCTCTAAAACCTTTTTGTCATGTAAAATGCTCCAGTGAAGCTTGTATTTGTTGTTGTTTTCATTTTGACTGTAGCCCAGGCTGGCCTGGTGTTTTTGGTATAGCCTCGGCTCTTTTGAACCCAAGGCAATCCTTTGAATGCTTGAGTGGGCATCCACCATGCCTAGCTAGTATTAGCACAGTTTTAATATTTTTTATATCAGTGTTTTAATTGTTAGTTACACAAACAAGATTTATTCACAGAAAAATCAGATGTATGGAAAGATATGATAATGTTCAGAACAATAATAACGTATATAGAAAATGATTTGTAAAATATTTCTGAAGAAAGCTTGGAACTTGGTACCTACCGTCAGAGAGAGACCTTAGTGAATGAACTCTAGCATATCTGTGCTAGCTTTGCAAGCTGGCAAATATGTTAGACTTCTGCTGTGGCAGGCAGGAAGGAGACATATTTGGCTCTACTTAAGAAATTTCAGCAGGGCATGGTGGCGCACGCTTTTAATCCCAGCACTCGGGAGGCAGAGGCAGGCAGATCGCTAAGTTCGAGGCCAGCCTGGTCTACAAAATGAGTCCAGGACAGTCAACACTACACAGAAACCCTGTCTTGAAACCACCCCCTCCCCCCACCCCCACCCCACCCCCCAAAAAAAGAAAAAAAGAAAAGAAAAGAAATTTCAGTCCACCATGCTGAGAAGCAAGAAGAGTGGAGCAGCCTGCCAATCAGTTTCCGGGAAGCAGAGGGGGACCGGCTGCATCGGCTTCCTCCTTGCTTTCTTTATTCCTTCTAAGCCCCAGCCTGTGGGATGTTTCCATCTCGTTCAGGATGGGTCTTCTTCCTATTATTTCATTTTCTCTGGAAATGCCCATACAGTCATCCCTAGGGGTGACTTTTACAAATCCCCTAGTGCGTCTCAGTCCAGTCAGGTTAGCGAGACTAACCGCCAAGCCTTGCCATCCACGCATGGCTCCTTAAACCATAACATTCCACTGTTGCCCCCTACAAAACTCTTAGTCAGTTCATAATTTAAAACGACTTCAGTCTGTTTTTGAAAGCTCTATTTGTCCTAACAGTTCAAAATCTCTAAAAAGCCTAAGTTTAGAGCCCGGACACCGATGACAACTTTTTAACTGAAAGCCCTTGTAAAATCAAGAGATCCACATACTTTAGATGTACATTGGCTCAGAGCAAAAACACTGTCCTTCCAAATGGGACCATAGGAGGGACATGGAAAGGACTGTGGCTCATAAAGGAAAACGTTACACTCTGTAGCTTCTTGTACTGCATTTGGAGTACAGGGTAGCATGGCTTGGGTCCCAAGGGACCGTGCCAGCCTTGGCCCCATCCATGATTTTGCTGTTTGTAGCCCGTGTGACTGCAGAGTAGGCTAGCTCTACTGGTTGTCTGCTTTATTCTCTGTAAGATGGCCCATGGTTCTGGCATCTCTTACATCCCGGCGTCCTCACTGCTTCTTCAGGTTTACCTCACAGCTTTACTTGCCACCCTCTCAAGTGCTGCCTTCGTGGGTCCTGAGTTTTTCACGCTCGGTTTGCTCCCCGAGGCCTTTGAAAGCTGAACGGAAGCCTCCAAGACCTGTAACTCCTGCACTCTGTGGAAGCAGTCATGGTATCTATCTCAAAGTCTGCTGCTAGCTTGAGTAGCGGCTGGGTCTCTGTGGATCACCATGCAGTGATCTCTGAATACCTGACCGGTTTAAATGTAGAAACCCCTAGGTGACAGCCCTGTGTAAGCCCAGGATGCCAGAGAAGGTTTGTTTGTTTGTTTGTGTTTGAGATAGGGTCTCTGCATGGCTTTAGCTCTTTTGGAACTCGCTCCATAGACCAGAATGGCCTCAAACTCGGAGATCTGCCTACCTCTGCCTCCCTGAGTGCTGGAATTAAAGGCATGAGCCATCATGTCTGGTTTCCAGAGAGTTCTTGAAGTAAAGATTTTCAGATGAGTTATGTTTACATCCTTGAGCCTTGGACGGACAGTAAAGGGCTCTAGCAGGCCTGAGAATGGCAAACACAGGTCGCAGCACGGCAAACATATTTTTGCCCTTCTAACCCATTCCTCTCTCTTGCTAAAAACTGTTACATCCCCAAAGCTAGCCCCTAAGGTCCATTCCCTTATTTGGCTACTGACTCATTCTTGAGACAAAACATCAAGGTGTAACAATAAAAATTCGTTACTTGCTGAAGATGTCTAATCACTGTTTACCAACTCACACTAGGACAGAACTACCCCTTCCCCCTTAAAAATCCACCCCCACCCCCACCCCCAGCACCTCGCCTCTCAGGAGCAATAAATCTCCTTTGTCCTGAGACTTTAGAGTCTGGGTATGTCCTGCACCAAGTGGGGGTGGTGGTGGGAGAGGAGGCAATCTCCTTTTCAAATAGAGTCTGGCCAATTCCTGAGGCATCTTTTCCACTGTCTCCAAGCACAGTACCCAGATTCTTATTTTTCTTCTTCTTCTTTTTTTTTTTTTTGTTTTTATTTTATTCTTTTAAAATATTTTATTAATTTATTCATATTACATCTCAATTGTTATCCCATCCCTTGTATCCTCCCATTCTTCTCTCCCTTCCGCTTTCCCTCTACTCCTCTCCCCTACTGTGACTGAGGGAGACCTCCTCCCCCTGTATATGCTCATAGGGTATCAAGTCTCTTCTTGGTAGCCTGCTAACCTTCCTCTGAGTGCCACCAGGCTTCCCCATCCAGGGGATGTGGTCAAAAATGGGGCACCAGAGTTCGTGTGAAAGTCAGTCCCCACTCTCCATTCAACGGTGGAGAATGTCCTGTCCATCAGCTAGATCTGGGTAGGGGTTCGAAGTTTAATGGCCCTAGTCTTAATAGCAGCCACATTCTCACTGACCTGGAGTTGAAACACATTCATTTTCTGGCTAAGCAGCAACTTTTTCAAATTCTTATGTTTTGCTCTCCCCCAGCTTCTCACGATAAGCTTAGTTAAAAGCAAACAACAAGATGCATGTCACAGTCTGAGTGCTATGCTGGCTGAAGATTTGAATAATTACTTAATTCAATTTTTGGTTTCAATCTTTCATTTTTTAAAAAATTAAAAATAGATTTTTATTAATACAATATATTCTGATTGTAGTTTCCCTTCCCCCAATTCCTCCCAGATCTTCCCACCTCCTCACCCACCTAAATTCAAATCCTTTCTTGTTCTCTCTCACTAGAAAACAAAGCAGCATCTAAAAGGAAAACAAAACAAAGCAAAACAAAACAACCTAGGTAGGACAAAACAAACAAATAAACAGAAAAACAAAGAGCTAAGGAAAAAGCACAAGAAACACATACAGACACACAGACATATAGATTGGCATGAACAGAAATCCCATAAGAAACCAAACTTGGAAAACATAATATATATAAACAAAAGATCTGTATGGGGGAAAAAAAGAAAAGAAAAAGAAATGCTAGAGAGAGAGAAAGAGAGAGAAAGAGAGAAAGTGCTATTTTGTGTGGGCAATCTACTGCTGGCCATGGAGGCTGGCTTTAAGAGTGGTTTGTATACCCAGTGAAACTCCACTGGAGAAAGTACTTTTTTCATTTTCAAGTGGTTATCAGTTGGAGATGGCTTCTGGGGTAAGGATGTGGGCATGTGTCTACTTCCACTCTCAGCACCAGGACCCCATTTGGCCCAGACCAGACCAGTTAATTCATATGTACATTGGTCCTGCTGTGTTTAGAAGGCTTTGCTCCCTTGGTGTTCTTCATCCCTCTGGCTCTTAAAGTTTTCCTGTCTCCTCTTCTTCAGGGTTCCCTGAACCATGCAGGAAGGGGAGTTGATGGAGACATCTTATTTAGGGCTGACTGTACCAAGGTCTCTTGCTCTCTGCATATTGTCCAGCCACAGGTGCCTACGTTTGTTCCTATCTACCACAGGAGGGAGCTTCTCTGAAGATGCCTGAGAGGGACACTGGTCTACGTAGGTGTAGCAGAATACTGTTAAGGGTCATCTTATTGCTATGTCCCTTTAGGAGCGTGTTGGGCTTATGGACTGTGCCTCCAGAGGCCTTGGTCTGGGGCTGGTGAGGTTGGAGTATGGTCAAACCCCGGAAGTCTCACATTTGAGACTTAAAAATCTCACCCTGAGAATGGATGGCATGGAACAAAGCTATCTCTTTGTTTCCTCTGCCTGACCCAGGAACACATGGCACACCCTCCGAGGTTACAGGTGATCAGTCACACGAGCTTGTTATCTACCCCCATGCACCTACAGCGTTGCAAGCATCCTGGTTGCAGCCAATGACACACCTTCGTCCTCAAACCCCTCCCACTGCCTAAGGTTCATAAGTCCCCATTTCCGACCATCTGAGACCCGCTGCTTATTCTGTGGAAAGAAGGGCTCCCCTCCTCCCTAAAGAATTCACTGCTGGACCTCTCGGCTTGACTTCCAGCTAGGCAGCCATAGTGAAACCACCTGGTCACTGCTAGAGCCTGTCCTGGTGGATTGCTCTGAGTTCGAGGTCAGCCTGGTCTACAAAGTGAGTCCAGGACAGCCAAGGCTACACAGAGAAACCCTGTCTCGAGAAACAAAAAACAAAACAAAACAAAACCCACCACCATCACCACCAACAAAACAAACAAACAAACAAACAAAAACAACAACCAAAAAAAAAAAAAAAAAAAAAAAAAAAAAAGAAAGAAAGAAAAAAGAAAAAAGAAATCAGGTCCATAGGTGTGTGAATGGGTCTTCAGCTCAATTCTATCGATAAACATGTCTGTTTTATCTTTTATTTTTTTTTAAATGCCAATACCATGCTGTTTTTATTACTATTGCTTTTGTATGGTGAGACCTCCAGCAGTGCTTTTATTGTTCAGGACTATTTCAGCTATCCTTTGTGTGTGTGTGTGTGTGTGTGTGTGTGTGTGTGTGTGTGTGTGTGTGTGTGTGTGTTTCTATATTAATGGAACAGCCTTACTTCATCTTAAGATTAAAAGCCTTCTCACTACAAGGTTAAAATAAGTTCATTCCCATTTTCTATAAAACTTGGGTTTGACCATGTCTTGACATATTTTCTAGAATTTGACATGTTCTATACCCTATACCTTGACCTCCACCCTAATAAGATGTTCTGCCAAATAATTTTGAAATGTTCTGTCAACTTCCTACATAACCAACCCTTCTTAAAAACTCTTTCAGTTTTGGGGCTAATATAAGCCCTACTTTCTTCTATGCTTGACACTATTTTCTTTTTAAAAAATATATATTTTATTAATTTATTCATATTACATCTCAATTGTTAGCCCATCCCTTGTATCCTCCCATTCCTCCCTCCCTCCCATTTTCTCCTTACTCCCCTCAACTGTGACTGTGACTGAGGGGGACCTCCTCCCCCTGTATATGCTCATAGGGTATCAAGTCTCTTCTTGGTAGCCTGCTGTCCTTCCTCTGAGTGCCACCAGGTCTCCTCATCCAGGGGACGTGGTCAAATATGGGGCACCAGAGTTCGTGTGAAAGTCAGTCCCCACTCTCCACTCAATTGTGAAGAATGTCCTGTCCATTGGCTAGATCTAGGTAGGGGTTCAAAGTTTACTGCATGTATTGTCCTTGGCTGGTGCCATAGTTTGAGCAGGACCCCTGGGCCTACAAGAACATTGTGACAGGCAGATGCTATTTTCTTAAACTCTTTAGGGAGGTAGCCTGCCTGACAGAAAATAAGGCATCATTTGACCAAATAACTCACTCTCATTCGGCGGGATTATCAACATGAAGCTGAAAATTGTCCTTCCAAGTTCTGTGAAGACTTGTATTAGAATTTTGATGGGGTTTGCATTGACTCTGTAGATTGCATTTGGCAAGGTGGCCTTTTTTACTATATTGATCTTACTGACCCATGAGCATGGGGGATCTTTTTATCTTCTGTTATCGTAAATTTTTTTTCTTACGTATCTTAAAGTTTTTATTATATAAATCTTTCACTGTCATGGTTAGAGTTACCCTAAGATATTTTATATTTTTTGAGGATATTGTGAGAGGTATTGTTTCCTTGACTTTTTCCTCAGTTCATTTGTATATGTGAGGCCTACTGGCTTTTCTATATTAATTTTTTATTCTACTACTTTGTTGAAAATGTTTATCAGCTGTAGGGCTTTCCCAGTGGAATTATTTTTGGTCACTTAATGTATATCATCATATTATCTGCAAATAACAATTCTTTAATATTTTCCTTCCCTATTTGTATGCCCTTGATCTTCAGCTATCTTATTGTTTTAGCTAGAACTTCAAGTATTATGTTGAATAGGTAGAGAGAGAATTGGTGTCTTGTTTTGCTCCTGATTTTAGTGCAATTGCTTTGAGTTTCTCTTGATTTAGGTTGATGTTGGCTATGTGTTCTCTGTAAGCTTCCTTTATTATGTTGAGGTATGTCCCTTGTATTCCTAGTCTATCTTGGGCTTCTTATCATGAAAGGGTACTGGAATTTGTCAAAGATATTTTCTGCTTCTAATGAGATGATTAAAAAAAAAAATAAGATAGGGTTTATGTGTGTAGCTTTTGATGTCCTGGAACTGGCTCTGTAGACCATGCCTCTGTCTCTGGAGTGCTGGGATTAAAGGTGTGCACAACCACCTCCTGGCTGATGGTGTGGTTTTTGCCTTTCATTTTGTTTATATGGTGAATTACACACACACACATATATATATATATATATATATATATATATATATATATATATATATATATATATATGAATCATCCCTGCATTTTTGTGATGATACCTACTTCATAATGATGGATGCCCTTTCTGATGTGTTTGCAAGTATTTTATTGACAATTTTTGTATCTATGTTCAGAAGGGAAATTGGCCTGTAATTACCTTCTTTGTTGGGTCTTTATGTAGTTTAGGGATCATGATAACTGTAGCCCTGTAAGAAGAATTTGGCAATGTTCCCTGTTTTTTATTTTGTGGAATAACTTCAGAAGTATTGGCGTTAATTCTTCTTTGAAGGTCTAGTAAAATTCTGTTCTAAAATCATCTAGCTCTGGGCTTTTTATGGTTCAGAGGCTCTTAGTTATTGTCTTACTTTCTTCCTTTTTGTTTTTGTTTTTCAAGACAGGTTTTCTCTGTGTAGCTTTGGCTGTCCTGGACTCACTTTGTAGACCAGGCTGGCCTCCAGCTCTCAGAGATATGCCTGCCTCTGCCTCCCAGCGTGCTGGAATTATAGGTGTGTACCACTGAGCCTGGCTTATTGCTTCTATTTAATTAGGGGATATGGGATATCTCATCTTGATTTAACTTTAGTAGGTAGTATATCAAGAAAATGATCTGTTTCTGTTAGATTTTTTCAGTTTAGTGGAGTACAGGTTTTCAAAGTGTGTCCTTATGGTTCTTTGGGTCTCCTTGGTGTCTGTTGTTATGTCCCCATTTTCATCTCCAACTTTCTTAATTTGGATCTTGTCCTTCTGCCTTTGATTTTTTTTCAAAGTGCCAACTATTTGTTTCACTGCATTTTTTCTCCATGTTATTGATTTCATTGATTCTTTTTGGGCCTTATTTCTCCTTTTTGTTCTAGAGCTTTTAGGTGTGCCACAAAGTTACTAATATGATATCTCTCCAAGTTTTTTTAATGGTCTTTATCGTGTCCTATGTGTTTGAGTATCTTGTGTTTTCGTTTTCATTTAATTCTAAAACTTTTAAATTTCTTTCTTGGTCCATTTCTCATCTGGTAGTGAAATTTTCAGTTTCCATGAGTTGTAAGAGTTCTGTTGTATCTGTTGCTGTTGATATCCAGCTTTAATCCATATTAGTGATGTAGGATAGCATTTCCATTCTCTTCAATCTGTTAAGACTTGCTTTGTGCCTGAGTACGTGTTCAGTTTTGGAGAAAGTTCCATCAGCTTCTGAGGAGAAGATGAATTCTTTTGTGTTAGCGTGAAATGTTCTGTACACATCTGTTAGGTCCATTTGGTTTATAATTTCATTTAGCTCCTGTATTTTGCTGTTTACTTTTTGCCTGGCTGACCTGTCTATTGGTGAGAACAGGGCATTGAAGGCTCTCATCATCACTGCGTGAGGGCCAGTATGTGATTGAGTATAGCTGTAGTAATGCTTCTTTTATAAACTTCGCTGCCCTTGTGTTTGGTGCATAGATGTTTAGAATTGCAGCATCTTCTTGGTGGATTTTTTTCTTTGATGAATATGTAATATTCTTTTCTATATTTTCTGATTAGTTTTGATTTAAAGTCTATTTAATAAGATGACTACACTGTCTTCGTTCTAGTCACTTGAAATATTTTTTTTCCATCCTTTTCCCCTGAGATGATGTCCATTTTTGATGTTAAGGTATGTTTTTTGGATGCAGCAGAAAGCTGGATTCTGTTTTTGTATCTAATCTATTAATCTGTATCTTTTTATTGGGAAATTGTGGTTATTGATGTTGAGACGTACCAGTAAGAGACGTTTCTTGATCCTTGTTATTTTGTTGTTGTAGTGTGGGTCCATCCCCTTTGATTTCTGGTCTGAGATTATTTATTCCTTGCAATTTCTTGGGCGTGGTTAGCCTTTTCAAGTTCAAGTTTTTCTTCTACCACCTTCTGTAGAGCTGGATTTGTAGATGGATTCTATGTAAATTTGGTTTTATTGTGGAATGAAGTCTTTCTTTCTTCATATATTGAGATTAAAAGTTTTGCTGGGTATGGTAGTCTGAGCTGGCGTCTGTGGTCTCCTAGAGTCTGTAGATCATCAGTCCAGGCCATTCTGTCTTTTAGAATCACCACTGAGAAGTCAAATGGTATTCTAATAGGTCTGCCTTTATATGCTGCTTTGTCTTTTGTCTTTACAGTTTTTAAATATTCTTTGTTTTATATGTTTAGTGTTATGATTATTATGTTTCATGGGGACTTTGTCTTCTGGTCCAGTCTATTTTGTTTCCTGTATGTTTTTCATATTTTTATAGGCATCCCCTTTTTTAGGTTAGGGAAATTTACTTCTATGATTTTGTTGAAAATATTTTCTGTGCCTTTGGCCTGGATTTCTTCTCTTTTCTCTATTTATATTTTATTTTTTAGATTTGGTCTTTTTATAGTATCTCAGATTTCCTGGATGTTTTATACCTGGGTTTAAAAAAAAAATAACATTTTCTTTGACCAAAATATCCATTTCTTTTATCATGTCTTTAATTCCTGAGGTTCTCTCTTCTATTTCTTGCATTCTGTTGGTGAGGTTTCTGTTCAAGTTCCTAAATTTTTTACTTTTAGTTTTAACTCAGTTTGGGTTTTATCTATTAATTTTATTTTCACTTTCATGTCTTTAACAGTTTTCTTTACTTTCTTCCACTGTTTGTGTTTTATTCATATCCTCTTTAAAGTCTTTTATTGTATTCATAGTAGCTGTTTTGAAGTCCCTATCTTGTGTCTCAGCTATATTGCATTTCTTAGGGCCTACTGTAGTGGAGTTGCTGGGCTCTAGTGGAGCCATATTGTCCTGGGTGGTATTTATCCTTATTGCTGGCATCTGGGCATCTGGGTTTGCGATGAGTGTAATCCCAGGTGCTGACTTCTGTCTTGCCTTGTCTTTGTTGGTTTCTATTGCCCTCTCTGGATCTTAGGATATGTGGTGACTGAGGGTTGCCTGGTAGGGAGAGCTTCTGAGTCCCTGCCAGGTGCAACCACTAGAGACCTTGGGTGGACCCTGGTTCTAGGTATGGGGAGCTCTTGGGCAGGAATGGGGATGGGCTGGAATAGCAGGAGGCCAAGAGGGGCCCACAGGAGGGAGGGAAGCTGGGCCTGCCATGAGGATCTGACTCTGTGTGAGTGGGCTTCCTCCTGTTCTCTTATTATTCTCTTTCTGGGTCTGTAGCCTCTGGCACGGTGCTGACCACAATGTTCATGTCCTTGGTCGTCTTTGGAAACCATTCATAGCTACACCAAGAGTGTGGGTCACTAATTGCCTAGGTGCTTCTTCATCTAATCAAGACTGAACATCACAGCCAGTGAAAAGGAAGAACTGGAAAGTTTTTTAAAACTTTATATTGATTCTTTGTGAGTTTCACATCATGCACCCCAGTCCCACTCATCTCTCCATCCTTTCATATCTGCCCTCTTTTTCCAACCTCCCCTCCAATATATAATAAAAACAAACAAAAAGCAAAACAAAGCGTAGAAAAATATCTCATTGTGGGAGCTGTAGTGTGTCACACAGTATACTCTTTTGGCCATTTATCTTTACTAGCGAATGTTCATTGCAATGTGTCTGGTTAGAGGCCTCTGGCTTCTGCTACATCATCAGTATTGGCTCCTCACTGGGACTGCTCTCGGTTATCTTGTTGTTGTCTTGTATCGTGGAGACCCTGCAGCTTTGGATCAGCAGGACTGGCCCCTTCACTTGCTCCAACAGTTCATAGATGACGTCGATTTTTAGGTGGGCCAACGGAAAGCCCTGGATCTCGGCTTGGGTGGTAGCTGAGCTGATCAGCCTACTGGTTCTCCCGTATCTACACCACCAGGGGGGCTCTCCAGCACTACCATGGGCTAGCTCACCCGGTGCGGCTGCCGGCAGGGGGCAGGGTCAGCTCTCCTGACTCCCGCACCTGGCCCAGGAGTCTAAGGGGGGGGGCGGTGTAGGGCATCCCCCTCCCATCTGCGCCATTCTACCTAATGGCAGCTGAGTGGTGGGGACAGCTCTCCTGTGCTCATGCCCTTGGCCGTGGCTCACCCTCATCCCGGGCCACTAAAGCCAGCTCTACTATGTTGTGAAGGTGAGGTGCATTGCCTGCTCTCCCCAGGGTTGTATGGTGAAAAGCAGGGATCGCCCTCCTGTGCTCCTGAACCTCCCCCCCACACCCCGCCACGGGTGAGGGCAGCTCTCTTGACTGCTGCAGGGAGGGGAGGGCATCCCCTCCTTGCCCACTCCACCTCATGGCAGATTAGGGGCAGGCTAGCACTTCCATGCTTATGCCTGCAGGGTGGCTCACCTGCAGCTCCCCCGCAGGGTGGCTCACCTGCAGCCCCCCCCCCCCCACCTCCACGGTGCTGCCCTGATGAGGTGCAGAGCCCACTCTCCTGAGTGCTGCAGCAGGTGAGAGGTGGGGCCAGCTCTCCAGAATGCCACAGCCAGTCAGTGAAGGGTAGGGCCAGTTTTGCACTGCCTTTGGTCATCTATGTGGTCCCAGGTGGCCCAGGGACATCTGCATGGTCTCTAATGGTACTACGAGCCACTAACAGACACTGACATGCCACTTCATGGCCACAGACCCAGGCATGGCTTTCAGTGGCAGCACAAGCTGAGACTTCACCATGGCCTCAGGCGACAGTGCTGGCTACTCACAATAGGCTATTCCTCTCTTTCCTCACGCCCCCAGTTCCACATCTCTTCATAATGCTCAAACTGTTCTGCTCTGCTTTCTCTCCCATCTGCCCACTGCATACTTGCCTATTGTAATGAATCCCATTGTGGGTGGGCCATGCAGCTGGCGGGCCTCTAGGTGACATCCTTTGCTGGTGCTGAAAGGCGTGGTAGCAAGCCAGACCTGTTGGGAAACCCTGCTGCTAAGGTTGCAGTCCACCGTGACCAGAAAGCCCTGAGCTTGGTGGTAAATGGAGGACTCCCGTTGTCAGCAGGGCTTCCTGTTCTCTGCCTGACCTCACCCGGAGAGCGTCTCTAGGCCCAGATGCCTAACCATGCCTGGAATATGACCTTTGACACAGTGCCCTGCTAACACTCTCCCTCCTGTGGCCCATAGGGTAATTAGATACTGTGTTCCCCTTCATATGACAGGATGCAAATAAAGAATTACTGGCACTTCTAGCCCTAGGCAATAGTGTATATACCCTGGGAACCCCCATCCACTCCCCAAGAATGATACAGCCTTTGTTTACCCTGAATAAAGTCAAACAGTCTCATAGAAGCTGGTCCCCGAGGTCATTCTGTCATACTCACAGCCATCAGAACCCTCCCCCTTGCCCTTGTGGATTGCTGGCCAACAGTCCCCAAGAAAAAGGGGGGAGACCCATATGGATCACAATGTGTCTACAGCCTGCCTTGTGGCTGCTGGGTCTCTGAACCTTTCCCTCTCCCGCACTGCACTGCACAGCACTGCGTGACACCTGACAGGCCTTTGTGTGTCTACGGCCTGTCTGTGCTGTGAAATGGCAGACAGGTCTCCGGGCAGCTTTCCTGGCCTTTGTTGGGCGGCATGGCGGCAGGTGGGTCTCTGGATGTCCTCTTCTTTCTGCGCTGTTGTATTGTGTGACAGCAGGTGGGTCTTCAGGTGTACTCCACCTGCCTGCACTGTGGTGGTATGGCGACAGGCAGGTCTCTTTCTGGCCATCTTCCCTGCCTGTGGCCCATGGCCTGGCAGAGGGCAGATCTCGCGAGACTGTTCTTCTGTGTCTTCTAGGACTTTGACAATGTTCTTCCCAATTGTAGTCTTTATCAGTGAGGTTCCTGTAGGTCTCCAGCATCTTTGTAGAGACTCTGCTGGGAAGGACCCAGCAAAGCCCACTTTTACTAAGTGAAGTTCACAGGCACACCATCATAGGTTATCACATTCATGTTGTGACTCCAGAGCTTGGCGGAGCTCCCCTTACAGAACACGGCAGCAGGGCTCAGAGCACATCACACCAATCACTCAAGCCCACTCAGCTACAGAGCTGAACCTGCAGCATGGAACCTAGAAGAATCACTCTCTCCTGTCCTCCTCTCCTCCTCCTTTTCTTCTTCTTCTTCTTCTTCTTTTCTTCTTCCCATTCTTTCTTCTCTCTCTTTCTCCTCTCTCTCTCCCTCTCTATCCCTTTCTCTCTCTCCCCCTCTCTCTCCTGTCTCTCTCTCTCTCTCCTCTCTCTCCCCTCTCTCTCTCCTCTCTCTCTCCCCTCTCTCTCCTCTCTCTCTCTCCTCTCGTCCCATCTCGCTCCTCTCTCTCCCTCTCCCTCTCCTCTCGTCACTCGCTCTCCTCTCGATCTCTCACTCTCTTCTCTCTCACTCTCGCTCTCACTCTCACTCTCCTCTCTCCGCCTCTACCTCTTGCATCCCATCTATCCTCTCTCCTCCCCCATCCGCTCCTGTCCTCGGCCTCGCATTCTCCCCCCTCTCTTCCTCTCTCCCTCTCTCTCACTCCTCCTCTCCTCTCTCCCTCTCTCTCTCTCTCCTCTCCCTCTCTCCCTCTCTCTCTCTCTCTCCTCTCCTCTCCTCTCTCTCCTCTCCTCTCTCTCTCTCTTCTCTCTCCTCTCGCTCTTCCTCTCTCCCTCTCTCTCCCTCCCGCTCTCCCCTCTCCTCTCCCTCTCTCTCTCGCTCCTCTCTCTCTCCTCCTCTCCCTCTCTCCCCTCTCTCTCTCTCTCTCTCTCTCTCTCTCTCTCTCTCTCTCTCTCTCTCTCTCCTGTCTCTCTCTTCTCTCTCTCAACAGGGTTTCTTTGTGTAGCCTTGGCTGTTCAGGAACTAGCTCTGTAGAGCAGGCTGGCTTCAAACTGTAAAGTTTTTTTTTTCTTTTTAAATCAGTATAAAATGTTCACAGTAGTAGTTAAGTAGAAATGGATATAAATTAGAATTTTGACTTTCAGTTTTAGGTTTGGCATGTAAAGAATTTGGGTGGTATGGTTTTTATCCTGACAAGAAAGAAAGGGGGCTAGAGAGATGGCTCAGAGGTTAAAAGCACTGACTGCTCTTCCAAAGGTCATGAGTTTAATTCCCAGCAACCACATGGTGGCTCACAACCATCTCTTCTGGCCTGCAGGCAGAATGCTGTATACATAATAAATAAATAAATCTTTAAAAAAGAAAGAAAGAAAGAAAGAAAGAAAGAAAGCAAAACAAGAAAACCAGCAACAACTCTTCTTAGACCCAGCAATCCCCCAGCAATGGCAAACCATTTGAATCCTAAGTCTCATACTTACTAGAGCAGGGGCCAGGGTGGGAAGCCTGCAGCTAGAGCCTATATCTGGGTAGAAGAATTTAAGTTATACTAGTAGACATGTGGGCAAAGCTGGAAGTTAAAAACAAGGAGATGCAACCTGTAGGGAGGGTATCCTTTCTTAGAAACATTACCTCCAAGAGCTTTGCCAGGTTCTCTGGTATAGTTCAGAGAAGACTATCATTTAGCTTCGGGCAGGAGGAAGAGGTCACCGGCCATTTTGAACTGTACACAGAGCATTCTGTTTTACTTAAGGCTTCCCTGAAATCATCCTTAAGGGGAACTAAGTTTCAGTGCATAAATTCCTTAGGGCTTTATCAGAGCCTCTGATGTCAGGAAAGAGAGATACCCAACCGCATCTCCCCTTAGCCTTTCTGTTTCACTCTGGGGGCAGTGTTGAGAGACACCAGCGAAGGGCACAACTGAAAGGCGTAGTCTCACCAAGATACCGAGCCCTAAGCACAGGGCTACAGAGGGTATTTCCTTTTCCTATACCCTACTTACTTTGAAGGACTACTAAGAGAAGTTCCTCAGAAAGAGAAGAAATGATGTCGATAAGAAGCTTGGGTCTCAATAAGGAAGGAAGCATTTGAGAGAAGGAACGAGTAAGGAAGTCTTCTTCTTCTTCTTCTTCTTCTTCTTCTTCTTCTTCTTCTTCTTCTTCTTCTTCTTCTTCCTCTTCCTCCTCCTCCTCCTCCTCCTCCTCCCCTCCCCTCCCCTTCCCCTCTCCACCCCTCCTCCTCCTCTTCCTTCTTCTTCTTATGTGTGAGTGTTTTGCCTGCATGTATGTCTGAACACCATGTTTGTGCCTGGTGCCTATGGATGCCAAAAGACAGCATCAGATCCACTGCAGGTGGAGTTACAGATAGTTGTTACTTGCCATATGGGTGCTGAGAATGGAACCCAGGCCCTCTGGTAGAGCACCAAGTGCTTTTAACCACTGAGCATTCTCTTCAGGCCAGTCTTCTTAGTCTTTTTTTTTTTTTTTTTAACTCTTTATCAATTCTTTGTGAGTTTTATATCATGTACACTAGTCCTGCTCATCTCCCCATCCCCTCATATCTGCGCTTTGATCTTGCAACCTCTCCCCAAATTAAACAAACAAACAAACAAACAAATAAAACAAAGCATAGAAAAACATTTCATCAGGCTGGAGAGATGGCTCAGCTCTTCCAGAGGTCCTGAGTTCAATTCCCAGGAACCACATGGTGGCTCTTAGCCATCTATAATGAGATCTGGTGCCCTCTTCTGGTGAGGAGGCACACATGCAGGCAGAACACCATATCCATAATAAATACTCTTTAAAAAAAACCCCAATATTTCATCATATAAGCTGTAGATGTCACAGTGTGTCCCACAGTACATCCCTCTCTCCACACATCTTCACTTGCAAATGTTCATTACAACGAATCATTGGTCTAGGTTGAGGTCTCTGGCTTCTGTGATAACATAAATATTAGATCCTCACCGGGACTCCTGCCAGTTACCATGTTGTTGCCCTGTGTCATGGAGATCCTGCTTTGGATCAGCAGGACTGGCCCTTCCCTGTGTCCCAATCATTCGCAGATGATACAGATTTTGGAATGGACCAACTCAGAGCCCTGGATCTGGGCCTAGGGGATAGCTGAGCTGCTCAGCATGCTGGTTCTACCTTATCTGCACCACCAGGGTGACCTTTGCAGCACTGCTCTGGCCAGGCCACTGAAAGTCACCATTATCAGGAGGCTGGGTCAGCTCTCCTGTTCTGATGCCCTTGGGGGAGGGGCTCACCTGCACCTGTGCCTCCATAGCCAGCTCCAGTGTGTGGCCCAGTCATGGCTCCCAAGTGCTGTAACCTGTGAGGGCCTGGGTCAGCTCTCCTGTTCTTACACCCTGGGGCTGGCTCACTGATGTCTTTGCCACCAAGGCTGGCTCTACTGTGTTGCCCAGGCAAAGTACATGGTCTTTCCCCAGTGCTATAGCCAGTAAGAAGGAAGAGATAGCTCTCCTGCTCTCCTGCCTTTGGGGCCAGCTCTCTCAAATGCCACAGGTGGTGAGAGAGGAGTGGGGAGGGAATCACCTGCACCCAGGCCACCTCAAGGCAGATGAATGGTGGGGCCAGCTTTCCCTGAACTTTCACCTTCAGGGGCTGGCTCATCTGTGTCTCCTCTACCATGGTCAATTTTTCTGTGCTGTCTAGGCCAGATGCAGGAGCCTGTTCTCTCAAGTGCTGCAGCTGATGAGGGTCAGGGATAGCTCTTCCTAGCTCATGACTCTGTGGGCAGCTTTTCTGATTGCCAGAGTCGGCTCTCCCACACTCATGCCCCCAGAGCTGGTCACCCCCTCGCCCACACCAGGGCCAGCTCCACTGTGCTGCCTGGGCAAGCCTCAGGGCTGCCACTGGTGAGAGGTGGGGCCAGGTTTTCAGAATTCCCCAGATCAGTGAAGGGTGGGGCTAGTTCTGCACAGCCCTTGGACATCCACGTGGTCCCATGGTGACCAGGGACATCCCCATGTTCTCTAGTGATAATATGAGCCTTGGACATTGACACTGAGTCTTGCTGCTGCATAGCCAGGGACCTAGACATGGCCGCAGGTGGAAGGGCTGGCTACTTACATCAGGCTACTCCTCTCTCCTCTCAAGTCTCCAGCTCCATCTCTGTTCATAATGCCTAAGCTGCTCCACCTCTCTTTCTCTCCCATCTGTCCATCACATATTTCTACATTGTGGTGCTCCCACTGCAGGCTGGCCACGAGGCTGGTGGGCCCCTGGGTGACATCCTCAGTCCACAGGTCTCTCTGTCTGCTTGGTGGTAGGCAGGGCTCTGTGGGTCTATGGCCCACCTGTGCCGTGGATGGAGGGCAGGTCTATGGGTGTCTTTCCTGTCAGCACTGTGTGGCATGGCAAAACACAGGTCTCTGTCTGTCTTCCTCCTCTTGAGCTCCACTGCCCCTCTTTGATTTGGTTTGGCTTGATTGTTATGTAGGCATAAAACAGCTTTGGCCACCAAGCTTGACATCAAACTAGATAAAGAAAGGACTGCCACCTGCTCTGCGCCTGGCTGATGTAAGAACAATACCACATTGCAGGGTGGTGGTGGTGAGGGCATACTTCTTATTCTTAATTGACATAACAGAAAAGAGTTTACTCTAAGTAATAAAAGCAACAACACATTTGACCATAGCTATAGCTGTAGCTATGATGCCATGGGGAAAGAGAAGAATGTGGAATACTGTGCTATACTGCTATGATCAGTGAAATAATACAGCTATTTGGAAGTGAACTTGGGTCAGTCATAAATGTATATCACAGAGTTTAGAAGCAAAACTAAAAGACAAAAGTTAAAAGCAGAAGTGTAATTGATATGTTAAAGTGTAGGTAAAAAGAATCCTCAGTCAGAACCAGAGAAGACAGAAGACAGAAAAGGCATACAACAACAAAACCCCACTTGAACAAACAAAATTAAGGGCAGTAGCTATAAAACAATAACAAGCACATTAGATATTAATCCAACCATATTAATAATATCTTTAAGTGTTAATGTTCTAAATACACTAATTTAGAGACAAAGACTGCATGAGTAGATTTTTAAAAAAGGCTATATTTTTCTCATAAGAGACTCACCTTAAATATAAGCATATAAATAGATTAAAGGCAAGGGGGTGGGGAAAGATATAATACTGAACTGAATGGCTCCATCAATCAACTGGACTTAATTGACATTTATAGAGTATTTCAATATTTCATCTTACAACAGTGCAATGCACTTTGTTCGCAAGCTCACACAGAATGTTCCCCTGGACACTCCGAGGGTGGGTGGGGTGTTACATGCTTGTACCACCAGCACTTGGTGGAGGAAAGATCAGGCATTTAAGGCTATCCTTAGCTACATAGCTAATCAGTCAGAGACACATGATACTCTGCTAAACAAACAAACAAACAAACAAAGAAACACAAAATAAAACTAACCCCTCTCTACAAAACAAACCAGGAAAAAAAAAAAAAAAAAAAAGATATCCCAGACCACAAAACAACTCTAAAAATTTTAACAGAACAGAATCATACAAGGTATGGTCTTAGACTACAAAAGAGTAAGTAAAAAATAAGAAACAGAAAGATAGGTAGCATATGCCTACATACTTAAGGATTAAGCAATATGGTTATAAATATGAGCCAAAGAAGAATCAGGGGCAAACAAACAAACAAACAAACAAACCTATTGAGGTAAATAAAGACAAAAATACAGTTTATTAAAATTGTGGGAGACAATAAAAGCCACTATATTAGTTTCTTTTTCTACTGGTGTGATAAAATCCTCCAGATGCTCAAGGCAAAAAGTTTGTCTCACAGTTGAAGAGCGTACAGTTCATCAGGGTGGGGAGGCCAAGGTGTAGGGAGTTTGAATCGGCTGTTCACATCACAGCCACAGTCGGGAAGCAGGAAGTGATGGATTCATGCTGCTGCTCAGCCCTGTCTCCATTTATGTAGTCCAGGGAATGGCACTGTGCACACTGGGTGGGTCTTCCCACCTCAGCTAAAGCATGAAGATAAGCTCCTCACAGACACATCCCTAGAGAATTCTAGAGTCTATTTAGTTGGCAGTTAACACCAGATGACGTCACAGCCACAATTAGAGGGAAGGCTATAGCACTGGGTGTATATGTTAGGAAGTGAAAATAACCTAGTATCAGAAAAAAAAAAAAAAAAACCCACAGCTTTTACTTTAGGAAACAAACAAATGAAGTCCAAACCATAAAAAAAGAAATGATAAAAAATAATCAGTGCAGAAATCTGTGAAATTGAAAACAGGAAATCAGTAGAGGAAAATCAATGTCATCAAATCACTGGTACTTTGTAGAGATGAAAAAAACATACAACAGGCAGGCAGTGGTGGCACATACCTTTAATCCCAGCACTCAGGAGGCAGAGGCAGGCGGGTCCTTGTGAGTTCGAGGCCAACCTGGTCTACAAAGTAAATCCAGGATGGGCCAAGATAACATAGAGAAACTCTGTCTTGGAAAAAAACCTCAACCAACCAACCAACCAACAACAAAACTGAATAAATTCCCCCTAGGTTAACTATGAAAGACATGGCAGTGAGTTGTTCATTTCAGGAATGAAAGGAGGACCATACATATTAAAACAGTGACAAAGGTGGGCCGGGCTGACTCAGTCAAGTGCTTGCTCTGAAGGCCTGAGTTCAATCTCCAGTGCCTGTGTGAAAACCCAGGCATGATGGCGCATGCCTATAATTCTAGAGCTGAGGCGTTGAGACAGTAGAATCTCTGGGACTGGCAGCAAGCCAGTGCAGCTGGATCTGCACGCTTTGGGTTCAAGGGGAGGACCTGTCTCATTAAAAAAAAAAAAAAAAAAAGTGGAGAGGGTTGGGCTTGGTGGCACACACCTTTAATCTTAGCACTCAGGAGGCAAAGGCAGGTAGACCTTTGTGAGTTCGAGGCCAGCCTGGTCTACAAAGCCTTGACACTGATTTTTTAAAATAGATTTATAAGTATTTATTTTTATTTCTATCCAAAAATCTATAAAGACATCTTGTATGACGGATGAGTTCTATTTTCCTCTTTTTATGTCTCTGAATTTTCCAAGTTTTCTATGCATTTTCCTACATAAAACCACTTATCCATGGTTTTCAGAAGCCTTTTTTAGCTGGCAGCAGATAGGAACTCTTAATCAAAGGTCGTGGCTGAGATGGAGGCTGTGGCATGCATCTGTGGCCTCTCTGCTGAGGAGGTCCAGGTAGGAGACTGAGCCCATGGGTTTGAGGCTAGCATAGGCAACACGAGACCCTATCGCAAGATAGAAAATAAGCAAATAAGTAAAAATAAGGGGGTCAAATGAGGGACTGAAGAAAGTCTCCCTTTAGAGTATCCAGGTGACCTGATATTTTCAAGTAGACCCATCTGTATGCAGGAAAAATACAGAACAATAAAACAACACAGATCTCTGTCCCCACATCATTCCCATGCATGCAACTGTTCCTAAACTCCAATAATTGCTGTCATCAATGGAAAGGAACCTCACTTGGGATCGATAAGCTCACGTATTAGTCACATCTCTCCTTGCTACAACAAAATATGCCACAAAAGCAACTTAAGGAGGGGCATTTTGGCTCACAGTTCTAGGCTACCGTCTACCATGGTGGTGATGTCATGGTGGCAGGAGTTTGAGGAAGCTGGCCATACTGCATCCAAGGTCAGGAAGCCTAGAGAGACGGATGCTGGTGCTCAGCTCTTTACCCAGCCCATGGGAATGCTTCTGCCTGCACTTGGGTGGGTCTTCCCAGCTGCATTAAGCTAATCCAGAAACTCCCTCACACACACACCCAGAGGTTTGTCTGCAACGCAAACCCAGGTCCTATCATGTTGACTTTCAATACCAACCATACATCAGTCAAAATGGCAAGCCTGTGCAAGTCAGTTTCTCTCTCTTTGTCTCATTTTTTCTGTTTCTGTCTCTGTCTCTGTCTGTCTGTCTGTCTGTCTGTCTGTCTGTCTGTTTCTTGCTCTCTCTCTCTCTCACACACACATACATCATACCTTTAAAACATAGACATTTACAGTGCTGATTTTGATCCATCTACTTTTTGGAGATTTGCCAACTAGATTCTGTTTGTCCTTGGCAGATATGATGCTCATGGCTTTCTGTTCATAGTTCCTGCATCTTCTTTGCCCCTTTCCTTATATGATGAATGTTTTGTATTTTGATTCCTTTTCTGTGACTTCTCTAGGGCGGGGGGTGGGGCAGTTGCCCTCAGTAGCTCAGGTTTGAGTGCTGCCCCTTCAGAGTCTTCCTTAGTGGCCTTAGCAAAGTCAGTGCCGTGCTCGGATCCTTGCACTCCCTTGCAGAATGTGCCCATAGGCTGAAGCAGGGTGGTCCAGAGGAGGGAGGAACGGCCGCTGCTGCTCAGATGTCACAATGGATTGCAAATTTAAAGCAATGAAAAAGCAACCCTGGAAAAACCATATTTTTTCCCTCCCCCAAAAGGCTCATCACTATGGAGAAGAGTAAGGCAAAATACATCTTTCAAAGCACTTAGAAGCAGAATTCTCTCTAAGGAGAGCCCTTTTAATTCTGGGTGTCAGTGACTCTTTTATAGACGAGCTTTTGAATCCACCTGTTTGCTTGGAACTCAGTGAAGCCTTGTTAAATGGAGGATTAGTCAAAACCATGAGACCTGAATGGAAGTACCTTTACTCGCTTACCATGGGCACCGATGAGGCAGTTAAACAACACATGTTCACTATAAGAAATCTAGAAAATGCAGTCAATTTAGAGAAAATAACACAGAAGTAGTTGTAGCATTTTGGTGTATTGTTAATTCTCTTCACAAAATTTAAACTACATTTACCCTACAGTTTTATATTGTACTTTAACCAATGTCTGTTGTTACAGGCACATACTCCTATCCTCACGTGATAGGGTCTGTATATGAAACATTCCCTGGCCCAGAATGGAAACCTTGGCCTCCAGGTGCTGGCAATTATTTGGGAGGTTGTAAAAACTTTAGGAAGCCAAGTGTGGTACTGCACGCCTTTAATCCCAGCACTCAGGAAGGCAGAGGAAGGCGGAGTGCTGTGTGAGTTTGAGGTTAACCTGGTCTGGTTTACAAAGTTAGTGCAGGATAGCCATGGCTACACAGAGAAGCCCTGTCTAAAAAAAAAGAAAGAAAGAAAGAAAGAAAGAAAGAAAGAAAGAAAAGAAAGTTTAGGAGATAGACCTATCTGGGAGTCCTAAGTCTTGCCACAGACTCGAAGTAATGGAGCCAGCTGGTCAGGGACTGGCCCCTTGAAACCACGGCCAAACCAATAATTACACCAACTTGTTTTGCTCAAGTATTGGACATAGAAATGATAAAATTATGTCTCTACTGCCCCCACACTTCCTCACTCCTGTTTGTCTCTTGGCAGGTCTCAAGTGTACAGTCTTCCTACATTATTAGTTCAGGAACTACAGTCACATCTCTGGCTTTTTACTATGGCCTTAAAACAGCAGCTCTCAATCTGTGGGTAATAACCCCTCTCTGGGTCAAAGGACCCTTTTCACAGTGTTGAATATTAGAAAGCCTGCCTATCAGATATGTATATTATGATTCACAACAGTAGCAAAATTGCAGTTGCTAAGTAGAATGAAATACTTTTATGGTTGTCGGGGTGGGGGGTGTCACCAAAGCACAAGGAACTGTATCAAAGGGCCACAGCGTTAGGAAGGTTGAGAACCATTGCCCAAAACACTCCTTCAAAACATTATTTTTAATGGTTGCTTGCTATTCCACTGACTGGCTATATTAGGATTTGTGCGGTCAGCCCTTATTGTTGAACATTGGTGAATTTTATCGTGGATAATAGTTCACTGTGAATATTTTGATCCTCTATTTTTGAGACCGCATCCTGGTTTGCCTTTAACATCCCCTTCCATGACCGTACACTTCTGAGGTGCTCCTGATGCCTCTGCAGCCTCGGCTGCTGGTTCAGATGCACTGTGAAGGTCGGTGTCAGTGGGGCTAAATGCTTTGTGTGGGAGCTCTCTGCGGCAGGACTGCCGATTGGTTCCCGAATGCACTGCTCTCGGAGAGTCTCTGCCATCTATTGCAGGTTGCGGTGCTTACAAAACAATTCGGTGCCCCAGGTAGTGTCTCCAAGGGTAGACAGGCCTCTGTAGACAAGTTCTTTCTTTTCTTGCCTGAGGTGCTACTTCGGGAAAAGCGCCAACATCTTTAGAGATGGATGGCGGGGGGGTGGGGGGGGGGGGGGGTGGGTGCGGGGGGGGGGGGGGGGTTGGCGGGGTGGGGTAGGAAGAAATCTCCGTCTCAACGTCAGGCCTTGGGAAGGATGACCTCCTGCCATGCCGGAGTCAGGTTGGCAGGTGGGAAGCAGCCATGCCCGGAAGCTGGAGCCCACATTTGCAGGTGTAAGTGTGTGTATGAGAGCAGGCAAAGGAGTCCTCTGCCACCAAGATTCCCAGGCCTTCCCCAAGGGATGCAAAATTCTCCTTTCTCTGGTGATTCTGCCAAGACTCCCTAGATCAGGTTGCCATAGCACAACGCTGTACAATGAGCGCTTAAACGGCATGCTTAGTTTCCATGGTTCTGAAGTCTACAAGGCGCAAACCACGTCTTAGGTGGGTTCACCTTCTAGGGAGGGCACTTTCTGTGGCTTATGGAATGCCTACCACCTTCTCTGTGCATCCTCACATGGCCTTTCCTTTGTGCTCACATGGAACAGTAGGAAGAAAAAGACCCCCCCCCTCTGTGTTTGTGGGTGTTTTTGAGACAGGATTTCTTTGTGTAGCCCTGGCTATCCTGGAACTCATTCTGTAAAGGAGGGTAGCCTTGAACTCAGAGATCCATCTGCAACTGCCTCTCAAGGTTTGCACTACCTCCCCTCCCCTGGCCAAGACGCCCTTTTTTTTTGGTATAAGGCCACTGATCTTATTGGGCTAAGGCATCAATCAGTCTTTTAAAAGATGTTTATCTAAAACCTTTTATTTATGTGCATATGTATATGTTTGTTTATATTTCTACCCTATGTGTGCAGGTGTCCTCAGAGGCCAATGAATGACATCAGCTTCCTTGGAGCTGGAGTCGTAGGCCCTGTGAGCTGCCTATCACTGGTGTTTGGAGCCAAACTCAGGTCCTCTGGAAGATCAGAGAGCATCCTCATCTGCTGAGCCATCTCTCTCTACTGCTCAGAGCCTTTCTGGAGATGCATGTGCATTCCTCCTTTCTCTGGATCTGTGGAAATGCTCACTAAGAGGCCTAAGTCATGTCCTCTATGTTTTTAATGAAATGACTAAACTAGATTTCTTACTTTTCAGTTATAAAAATAATGGGTTTTCTGTGGAGCAAGTATTGGGTCTTAGAGGTAAGTAACAAACTGCTTAAAATATTCTGCCTTCTAGAAATATTTAAATGTCTATAAGAAGTGACTTCTTCATATATCAGCTATTTTCATGAAGGTATTTTCCAGGGGGAACTTCTGAATCACTTCCTTATGTTTCAAATAAACACTGAGATTTCAGGTGGAACTGTGTAAATCTAGAAAATTTTGTAATCCATTGCCATTTTTATTATTTATTTACCTGTGTGCTTATGTGTGTGCACATGCATGTCAAGGCTGGAAAGCAGCCTCGGAAACATCATCTATGTATTTTGAGAGAGGGTCTCTCATGGACCTGGGGCTCACCAGTCAGGCCAGACCACTGGCAGCCAGTCCAAAGGATCTTCCCATCTCTGCCTCCCCAGTTTTGGGTTACAGTTATGAGTCACAATGCCTGGCATTTTCACATGGACTCTGGGGGTTGACCGCAGGTCCCCACGCATGCTTGCCAGGCAAGTACTTCACTGACTGAACCATCTCCAAAGTATAACACTGCTGTTTTTATATTACTAAATTCTTTCATTCAGTACATGATAAAGTTTCTACTTTGGTTTCCAAGCCATTTATATGTTTTAATAAAGTTTTGTTTTCATCACACATTCTGCTTTTTTTGGTAACAATTATTATTAAATATAGTACATTTTTTGTTGGCATTGTGAATGAATGAACTTTCTAGTATTTTCTAGTGATTGCTATCATATTGGAAAGTATTGACATTTGCATCTTTTTATACTAAGCCTTGTTATTGAATCTTATTAGTGCTATTGTTTAGTTCTTTTCAGTCACGTCATCTATATGTAACCATGATTTTCATCTTATGAATCTTATTTCTGCTTCCTGACATATTCTTGACATCCAAGCATTAGAGAGTAGATTTGTCTTGTTCTTAATTTTATCGGAATGATTTTAGGTGTCTCGCTGAGCCAATCCATCCTGGCCTGCTTGTTCTCAGAATTGCTCCTTGTCTTCCCAATCTGTTGTTCTGCAGGGGACTAATGCTGCAGGGCATATGTCTCAAGCCTCCCAGGTTAGCCGGTTTCTGGAGCAGGCAAACCCGTGAGCAAGAGCTGGTGAGCAGAAGAGAAGGAGAAAGCAGGGTTTTCTTCCCTTATTCCCTACATCAGGACCAATCTTAGGATCAGCAGTGTATGCTGTTCATGGCTCCAGCCTTGGCCACACTGGTGTCTCTGTGGTTTAGCTCCCACTGTGTGCCTGGTCCCTGGGCTGAGGACGTACCCTTCTGTTTTTGTTTCTCCGGGTAAGCCGTCCCAGCAAGAGGGCCTCTGTCTTATGAATCACATTTTAGAGAGCCCCAAATATCACAAACACACTAAATAACTATTGGAGTCCTATGTCTTAGGATTCCCTGTGGCCCTTGGTTAATATAGTACAGGCTCCAGGGAAACACGTTGTAGCATTTCCTGTTCTGTGTCCTCAAAACAAGACTATCGCCTCAAGGTTGTGTTGTGTCTGTGTTAGAGACTCTTTGTTTAAGGGCACCAAGGGCATCTGAGGGCAGAAACATTCCCACACAGGAGAAAACAAGTCAGTTTGTCAGGCCTTGCCTCCTGGGCAGTTTGCATGCAGGAGATTTTGAATAAGAACTGTTATTTTCCGTAACTTATGAACAGCCATCTTCCCCTTCCTATTGTGTTCCAGTTCAGCCTTCTGGAGTGAGTGACTGTGAGCCAAGCAACTGCCATCTTGTGGCATTCAGCTTGTTCCCCTGGCAACAGATCACCCCAGCTGAGCTTGCTGGCTTTACACCCATGACCCCCAGCACTGAATGGACTAGAAGGGCATGAGACTCTTACGCGAGTATCCAACTGGTACCTAAAACCTGTTGTGTGCAGCTCTGCCTTAATTGTTTGTGGATGGGGATGGTCTAGACTCTAGACTCCAGAACCTCTTGGGGGGGGTGTCTCCATTTCAAGGGGGAGCCCTTACCTCTGCTGGGTAAAGGCTTTCCAGGTATAGCCTGTTGGGGACGAGGAGCACCCAAATCCCTCTAAGTAACTTCTCACCTATGTTCTGTAAGAAAGCCCAGCAAATTCAATGGTTCGCCAGTGTGGACTTGCTGGGACCTGCCTTGGTTTGTTGGGAGAAGAGGTAGAAGTGTCTATGTCTTCTCCCGGGAAGGAATTTTAGCAACCATTACTATGGTATTTTGTAACCGTTGGATGTAGTAAGCAATATTTTGTCATACCAAGCAATTCATGTTGTTCTTCCCTAAAACTGTTTTTAGACCCAGCCTGAAATTTTTCCTTAAACTTAAGAAACATGTCAATGATATGTATGGCACATGGTTTTGGATGCATTATAGAGGTAAGCCAGTGATCATGGTATTCTTCAGAGAAACTAAAAGGTCTTTAATATCATATCTCTCCATTGGAGAACTTCATTTAAGTAAAAAAAAAAAAAAATCTCAGTAACATTAAGACAGTGACAGAAATACTGATTGAATAAATGCTGCTAAAGCCATTGATTTAGAAAAGATATGAGTTGTATTAGGAGAGCTAAATGGAATAATAGAAGAGGCCTAAATCTTCATTATCATTTTTTAGAAAAGATACAAGTTGTATTAGAAGAACTAAATGGGATGATAGAAGATGCCTAAATACACAGCCAGTGTAGATTTCAGTGGAAAATGGAGCTGACTTAGGACTTTTGCTGCCCATAATGCCTTGATAGGAGCTATTACTTGCTGTTAGTAACATAAATGAAAGCAGATCAAAATGATTTTAAAGAGATACTTTAAATTTTTAAATGCTTCTATTAAATAGAAATAAACTACATATGAAATATAGGAAGAGAAAAGAAAGTAAGGAAATAGAGCTGGCGTGGTTGGTGGCTGGATGCTCTCTAGTCTCAGCTGACCTCAAAGCAGAGCCAGGAGGATCATCACAGCCCCCAGCCCCCCATGCACATGCACACACCAAAGATTACAGAGTATCATGGCTTTAAAGAATAAGATTAAAATTGCAAGGTAATATCTATAGAAATCTTTTCCCAATCAATACAGGTGAAGGCAACAGTCTTGTTTGTGGAGATATTTGAACAAATGAAGAAATATTCTTTGATTTTTGGTTTTCTTTATCTTAGCATCGAAATACTTTAAAGAACTTCAAAAGTACTGCATAAGTCTAGCTATTACTTCAGGAGATGGTAAAATAACAAGTTATGTGATAATGGCCTATGATAAAAATATATAGTATTTATACACCCATCACTTTTCATATGTGATTCCTGAAATGTTTGAAATATAAAACTTCAGAGATAAAGTTTAAGAATCTTGCTCATACTTCCAATGCAAGCATTACTCCTCCTGCCTGTGAGGTTTCTGCAAAAGGAAGCAGGATGGCCAGGTGTGTTGTTGTGTAGAGGCAGGAATTTGAGGCTAACCTGGGCTACATAGTAAGTTCAAGGCCAACCTGAGGTATGTCAAGAGAAAAACAAAACAAAACAAAGTTGGGGGCCAGTGAGATGTGTGTGTCATATAAGCTCAACAATCTAAATTCGTTGTAGCATTTCCTGTTTTGTGTCCTCAAAACAAGACTATCGCCTCAAGGTTGTGTTGTGTCTGTGTTAGGGACTCTTTGTTTAAGGGCACCAAGAGCATCTGAGGGCAGAAACATTCCCACACAGGAGAAAACAAGTCAGTTTGTCAGGCCTTGCCTCCTGGGCAGTTTGCATGCAGGAGATTTTGAATAAGAACTGTTATTTTCCGTAACTTATGAACATCCATCTTCCCCTTCCTATTGTGTTCCAGTTCAACCATCTGGAGTTCTGGAGTTCTATTCCCAGGATCACATATAGGTGGGCGAGAGAATAGACTACAGAAACTTGTCTTCTGACCTCAATAAATACTACGGCACGAGAGTCTCCCTCCTCGACAATCATACACATACAAACCAAAATCATCACAAACCAAACCAAAGGTAAGTTGGAGAGATGGCTCAGTGAGCAAAAGTGTTTGCCATGCAAGCAGGAAGCTCTGAGTTCAAATCCCCTGAAACCACGTGGTAGCATCTGTAATCCCATCTCTCCCACCAAGAATCGTGAAGCAGACACAGGAATCCCTGGAAGTTCAGGGGGTGGCTAGCACGATCTCATCGGTGATGAGATCAGTGGTAGAGCATTTCCCTCCTTAGCAGGTATAAGGCTCTGGCTTTGGTCCTTAGCACGGAGAAGAAAAATAAGTCTTATGAAATATAAGTGGTGAGTATCTTTATTAATTTTGAGCAATACTTGTCTAACAACACAAACAACAATGATTTGGTTGGTAGTTTATCAACTTTTATGTACAGAAATATATAAGAACATATTTCAAATTTTGTCATTGTAAAGGTATTTCTAAGATAGGACACATTTTTATTTAACAATCTGTCACCATAACTTCTAGAAGTTTAGACAGAGCTTATGAGATTCAAATTGCATATTTTCATGTTTAATATAATAAGCATGGCTTATTATATCAGTCCAGGGTGAGAGTGGAATTCTGCTATGGCTGCTTGGCTGTTTGGTTGCTTGGGGTTTCAATTCTTCTTTTTTTTTTCCCCATCTTTTTCACAAATAAACAAGTACAAGTTTATTTTTTGAATGGTGTCCTTTAAAGATATATTGGTCAAGTGCGGTAGCACACCTCTGTAAGCTTAGCTGAGGCAGGAGAATTGAAAGTTTAGAAGGTGATATGGGCTGTCCATCAAGTTTAAGGTTGTCTAAGCTATAGTAACACAACACACTGGGTTTGGTGGGTTAAAGTCCTACCCGGCACTTCAGAGTGTAACCTTACTTGGGTATAGGGCTAATGTAGATAAAAAAGTTAAGAAGAGGGGCTGGACAGATGGCTCCTAGAGTTAAGATCACTGGCTGCTCTTCCAGAGGTCCTGAGTACAATTCCCAGCAACCACATGGTGGCTCACAACCATCTATAATGAGACATGATGCCCTCATCTTTATGTAGGTGTACATGCAGATAGAGCACTCTTTTATGTGTATTTAATTAAAAAATAAATTTAAAAATAGTTAAGATGGTCATTCAGGAGTAGGAGGAGCTTCAATCCTATTCAAGTGATCATTTTAGTGGATGATGTGAGTGATGGTACATGAGAGAAAGGAGTCACATGACCACAGACTATCAAGGACTGTCAGCAGTTTAGGGAAGTTAGAATAGACAAGGAGGCTTCTGTTCTGACACCTTGAGTTTGGACTTGAGATCTCAGAACTGTGATACAACTAATAAGTGTTTTTGTTTTGTTTTGTTTTGTTTTGACAGGGTATCTCTGCATAGCCTTGACTGTCCTGGACTTGCTTTGTAGACCAGGCTGGCCTCGAACTCACAGAGATCCACCTACCTCTGCTTCCCGAGTGCACTGTTAAGTGTGTTGAGATGCATATAGTTCACAGTAAGAGGGGTCCTAGGAAAGGAGTGCTGAGAGCATGCTAAAGGCGCCGTTAGCCTCTGTGCAGGTGTTTCTGTACATCTGCCGGCACATAAGTAACATGTTTCTTTCTTCTCCGCAGCACCTTCAAATTGCCCTCTCAAGCGGCTGCATCAGTTTACACCCCCACCAGAAGTGCATGTCAATATTTCCTAATGTCCCAGCCAACAACTCTTCACAGTAACAGACTTGTCCATTTTCCCTCTTTCTGATGGTAAAATCAGCATTTAAAAAAAATTGCATTCTTCAGATCACTAATAAGGTTGCGTTTTAATATGTTAATTTTTTATTTGAATGTCTTCTTCTGTGATTTTTCTCTTTGTAAACTCTGCCCATTTGTCAGTTGTGGTATTTGTTTTATTCCTACTCTCGTGAAGCATCTCTTTATTTCAGGAGATGATTTTATTCACTTGAAAATATTCCTAGTGAAGGGAGAGCTTTTACATACCAAGCAACTTCGTTGGGCTTAATTGGTCTTTCTTCTTTCCCCTTCAGCTTCTAGTAAGATGATCAAATGGTATTTATCTGGCCTATTGATACAAGACACCTGTAATTGTAAGAAATTTAAAAAGCAGAGCAGTTAAATATTTATAGGCAGGGGGAATAAAGTGAGGCTTTTGGAAACATGTATAGAGGGTGTACCTAAGAGAGAGTAGAAATCCCTTTGAAAACAGGCAGGAACCATGTGAAAGGTCTAGGGAAGGGCCTGGGCTGGAGCTCTCCTGTACAGTCAAGATGCAACTGCTGCAGAGCCTTGAGTAAAAGATAATTTGAGAAGATCACTGTGGTTGCATAGTAGAGGGAGAAGCAAAAAAGAGAGCTAATAGAAGACTTAGATGCCAGGTACATGTTTAGTTTTATTCTAATGACATCAAGGAAGAAGAAAGGAAGGAAGTTATACAAACCAGGATGCTTCTGTGATGAGCTGAGTCTTACGGAGATGTACAAGTGCCCATTCAAGCAGGACATTAGCATCCGTCAGCCTTGGGAAACTGCTTTGGAAGGGCCAAAGCTCAAACTTGCTTTGGGGTTACACAGTGTCCACATTGTGCAGAGCAAATGAGGGGCAGAGGCAGTTGGATCTCTAGAAGTTTGAGGCCAGTCTGGTTCACACAGATCCAGGATAGTCAGGGATACATAGTAAGACCACACACACACACACACACACACACACCCACACACACACACTTTTCCATGAACGAATACTGTTATATATTTACTAACTTTTGTTTTGCTTCTAGTTGACAAAGTGGAGAATTTGCAGACCGAAGCGGTGTGTGGGTAAAGCAAGTGTGGCGGCTGCAGACAATGTGGAAGGTGTTGTGTTGTCTCAGTTATACCTTTCTACTGCTGTGATGAAACACCACAACCAAAAGCAACTTGCAGAGGAAAGGGTTTATTTCATTTTACAACTCGCAGGTCACACTCTTTCACTGGAGGAAGTTAGGGCAGGAACTCAGGGCAGGAACCTGGAGGCAGGAACTGAAGCAGAGGCCACGGCAGAATGCTTCTTACTGGCTTGCTCATCCTTCCTCCTTATGGCACCCAGGATCACCTGTCCAGGGGTGGCGCCATGCACAATGTGCTTGGCTCTCTCACATCAATCATCAGTCAAGAAAATGCCCCATAGCCTTTCCTACAGCCTAATCCTATGGAGACATTTTCTTAATTAAGAGTTCTTCCCAAATGGCCCTATATCGTGTCAAGTTGACATGAAAACTAGTCAGAACAGGTGTCAAGCAACTGTAGGAAAGTATCCGTCCATTCTAGGTGGACTGTGTTCCAGGAAATAAAGAGGGCATCTGATGATATCTCAACTCTGTTATTGGCTTAGAGAAAGCTGGCAGAATGTCAACACCACTTCGGTCAAAGGTGTGTGTCTGAGTAAATAGAGTTCTTAATTTTAAAAAAAAAAAAATGTCGATTTCACAAACTGAAAATCAGTGATCCTAAGAGAGCATAAGAGGAAGATGATTTGTGGGCTCCTGTAAGGAGAAGTGGGGTGTATTAGAATTCTACATTGCTCATGTAAAACCGTGCCAGAATGTCAGATTTCCTCCGTAGATGTACCTGACCATTGGCTGCAGCATAGGCAACGAATGGGTAAATGGGCACTGCCTGAACTCCTTTTCTATGGAGAAAAAGTGACTTCATGATATCAAATATGAGAAGATGTCTATGTGGGGGTGGGTCAGGTACCATCCCTGGGTCTCCTGGAGGCAAAAGTAAGAGCCAATGGCTGGAATGTAGGGACCTAGGGTATGACTCAGTATAAAGAACTATTTAACCAGCCATGCTATGCAGTAATGGAGTGGGCTGTTTGCCCAGAGACTGTTTTCTCCATCAGGTCAAGGGTGTGAGCAGATGCCGATCATTCACGTCCCGGGAAACTTTCTCAAGAGTCACACATCATTTTGTGTTTTGACTCCGGAGTCGCTTCTGATTTTGTTTCTTATGACTCCAGGACAGTATTAGTTACGAGCAGGAAGGAACACAAAAAAGGTGACGCTGTAGCTAACAGGGTGGAGGAATTTAAAGCTAGACCATACAGCTAAAAAGAGTAAATCATAGTTGGGGTTCTAGCCCGCACCTGTAATCCCAGCAGGAAGGGTAGGGCAGGAAGACTGTAAGTTCAAGGCTAGCCCATGCAATTTAGTGACATATTGTCTCAAAAAACTAAAAAGGAAAACAAGTGGTGTGCGTGGCTAGGGGTGTGGAAGATTAAATAAGAGTGACCTCATAGATTCACACATTTGAATGTTTAGCAATCAGGGAGTGGCTCTACCTGAGAAGGGTGAAAAGGTGTGGTCTTGTAGGAGGATGAAGAAGTGGGCTGCCTTCCTGCTGCCTGTGCCTCTGGATGTAGAACTCTCAGCTATGTCGGAGGCATCACTTCTGCCCTCATGCCGCCATGCTCCCCACCATGATAACAGACTGAACTTCTGAAACTGTTAAACAAGTCCTAATTAACTTTTCCTTATTATTTTAGAGTTGCCTTGGCCATGGTGTGTCTTTCACTAATATGTCCTTGTCACTAAGACAGGGAACACGGAGAACCAACCTAGATTGGACAAGAATTTGGTTCCTAACAGCGCACACACACACACATATACATGTGCACGCGCACACACGCACACATGCGCATGTGTACACACACACACACACACACACACACACACACACACACACACCACACCGAGGAGGGCACCAATCAGCATCTTTTGTAGGATTTTTATGTTTCCGTCGAGAACAGTAACTTCAAAATCAAGTATTAAGGATGCTTAGGAAAGGGGGGACATTACCTCACATAGGTCCCCTTCCTAAACTGGACCACGAGAGAGTGGGCAATGCAAATCTTTGAAAGTAGCCCTAAGGCTATGGAAAAAGTTAAAAAATGGAGCAAGTGGGTGGGTTTGGGAGAATTAAAAAAAAGGACCAAGTGTGCTTTTGTGCAATGGGCAATGCCAAAGACCCAGAGCTGAAGACTGCAGAGGGAACCAAAAGACCCAGGCTGTGGTGCTAATTTTGCTTTAACTTTCCACTGACCTTGTGGGTTCAGTGTCCTTCCTACTGTCATATGTAGGTACCCTAACAGTTGAAAAGCACTCCCACTTGGCCGTAGGGAGGAAATATCTGTAGAAATTTAAGGTGTCTGCATGTATGCCAAATGCATTACTACTTTCAAGGGCACAGGTAGGAGTGATGATAAAGGAAGGTGAGAGGAGAGCCTTGACAAAGTTGCTCAGCTCTACCAGGGAATCCCGGGCCACTCTGAGGGTGATGTGGACTAGCGCATGCCTGCAGCTTTTGGAGCAGCCAAGCACCCAAGAACCAAGCAGGCATCCTAAGGACTGTCTCTTCAGGAAGTGAATCCCTTCACAGAATTCTAGGCTGGGGGCGGGGGGACAACCCGAAGCACGCCCCTCCCCCACTAGATGGCACTGAAACGCCTTGTTCGAGATTTTCAAACTGCAGGGAGGGGGGGGGGGAGACAAAAAGAATATGGTGGAGGTGCGTTCATTTCCACTCACAAGTCCCGCTGTTGCAAAGCTGGATCTCTAGGGTCCTCTCTCCCCGCCCCATGGCAGCTCTTTAATCTCGCCATGGGGACCTCGACTTTGGAGAGAGGGTGAAAACGAAGGGCGAGTTTTAGAATAGAACCCCTAGTATATAGAGCTGGGTGGAAGGCTCCCAGCCTTTGCAGCGGCGCTGTCTCACGTGAGAGAAGCAGGGGGCGGGGTGGGGTGGGGATGAATCCGCTAGCTGGGGCCCACCCCTTCAAGGTCTGGAGTCCAGTCCCACCTCCAAGAGGCCCTGCAGAGGTTAAATTCAGCGGCGTCTGAATCATGACAAACCCTACACCGAGGTTGCCTTCAACACTTTCTCTCTTCCAGTATCTACAACTGCCCTCTCCGCCACAATGCGATTTTCTTTTGGTCTTGAACGGATCAGTCAGTCAGTTGTCTCTTTTCCTTGTTGAAGAGTCAGGGCAGGTGTGTGTGTGTGTGTGTGTGTGTGTGTGTGTGTGTGTGTGTGTGTGTGTGTGTGTGTGTGTTGGGGTGTTGGGCGCTGGCTTGTGGCTGCTCTCTGCTCAGCTCCAGGTGGAAATGCCAGTAGCTAGCTAGCAAGGTAGTGCTAATGGCCAATGGCTTTCTGGGGCGGGGGGGGGGGGAGACAAAGATTAAACGAACAGGAGACAATAACGACGGAAACCCGGGCACAGGGGCTCACTCAGCGCCGGTTAAAGACAATTCTCTAAGCACTCTCTTTTTAAAAGAACCGTGGTGAATTTAAGGGAATTTTCCACGGTCGAAAGAGAAACAGAAGACGTAGGCACCAACCCTAAATTTATGAATAACACAGGTAAACATGCTACATGCCACATATATGTATATGTACATAAATATGGATGTGATGGAGAGCATATCTACCTAGACACCATTGACTTGCCTGGCCAAAGAACAAGGCTCAGATATTTCGTGCCTGGGAAATGGTGCGGTTTAACTTTAAGAAGGCTAGAAAAATAAGAGATGGGGCTCACGTTGCACGGATGACATCACTAGCTTTTGGCTGCGCGCTCCGTGTTCTCGGCTGTGGGTTTTAGCCAAGGCTGCAGCGCCTGGAGGCCGAGCGATTGACAGCTGCTTTCTCGGGGCGCCCACACCCGGGCAATGCGATTTCTGGAGCCCCTGGGGCGCAGCCTGGGCTCTCATTCCTCGCGGGCCTTGGCTGAGCCTGCGAGGCCTGGGAGCCTCCGCAGCTCGAGAAGGAGGTAGGGAGGGGAAGCCGAGGCACCCAGGCTACCCCCCGCCCCCCCCACCTCGCCCCATTCACCACAGTGCGGGAAGCCGGATCGCGGGGACGCTGAGGCCGAGACGGGATCCTCTGCACAAGGCCGAGGGACCCCGACTCTCGGCGTCCGGGTGGGCTGCGAAGAAAATGGTGCAATCTGAGAGCCGCTGACCCCAGCTGGCTAGAGCAAACGTGTGCTAGAGTGCTTGGACTCAGGTGGCAGAGAAGGGGGCGGGTTGCTTTGAGCAGCCTGGCCCCGGTTTTTCTTAGTGCCCGCAGCATTTGCTTAGCACCTGGGCATCTCGCACGCGGGCCTGCGGGAGGCCAGGTGAAGTGGGCTGAGGAGGATCTTGGAGGACACCGGGCGCGCACACTCCAGAAAGAAGAAAACGCTAGAGACAGCGGCATGACACCGGGGAGGCTGGCGGCTGGGCCCGCAGCTCGCTACCCCTGAGCGACCTGTCCATGGTGTTGAAGGAGCTCGGAGCGCTCGGGGTGCGCCCTCCTCTGAGCAGCCCTCCCCTAGCGCCTGTCAGCTGCCGCCCAGTCTCTGCAAATCCCGGGCCCGAAATAGTAGCGTAACGGCGCCCTGGAGTTCCCACTGTCCAAAAGCGGGGCTGTCTGAATGGCGAGGCCAGAGGCAGGCCACCTAAGAGCTCGCGGGAAAAGCCTGGAAGAGACAGTGCGTCCGTGGGCAGCTCACCTCTGAGAGACACGCGTGGGCTGGCAGGAGCCAAGGATCTACTGGTGACCAGAGGACCCCGGCTTTGAAAAGATCAGACGCAGAGAACAATTCTGGGCGCGCATCTCCGGCCTTCAGCTGCAGACCGAAAAAGGGGAGAGTCCGGGAGAACGAGATCCAGGCGGCACTCCGGGCACACGGCGCGAGTGTCTTGTTCTCACACTGCTTTCCTATAATTTCCAGAAAGCCAGAACGCTGCACGGAGACACCCCAGCAAGCCCCGCCGTGGTCGCGGGCACTTGGTATTTAGTTTGCGGTTGCGGGGCCGAGCGTCGAGGCGGAGGGTTAGGACAGTCGCCCCCTGAACGGTGGGAAGTGGCCGTACTGAGTTCGCCACTGCGAGAGGAGGCTGCACCCGCCCAGAGGATGCTCAGGACCCTGCGGGAGCCTTTCCGGATCAGAACTTTTTAGGCTGCCCGCCCCTACCCCCGCAGTCCCCCGGCCGCGTACCCGCAGGTGGGGGTCGAGGGGCGCCGCGGCGCAGATTCCCCTCCCGTCCCCACCCCCAGCTCGGCCGCCCGCCGCTTTGTTCCGGGCGCGCGGAGGGAAGGCGAGGCTGCGGCGGATCATGCCCATGGTGTAGCCGCCAAGCGGAGGCATGGCTGCCGGAAGGTTACTGCTCTATACCGGGCTTTCGCTAGCGCTCTGCGCCCTCGGCATGCTGGCTGTGGCCATCTGCTCAGACCACTGGTACGAGACAGACGCCAGGAAGCACAGGGACAGGTGCAAGGCCTTCAACACCCGCCGGGTCGACCCCGGTTTCATTTACAACAACAACAACAACTTGCCTCTGCGCGCGAGCCGCTCGCGCCTGGACCGCTGGGAGGGCAAACTCCTCCGGGCCCGGAATCGCCGGCAGCTGTTCGCCATGAGCCCCGCGGACGAGTGCAGCCGGCAGTACAACTCCACCAACATGGGCCTCTGGAGGAAGTGCCACCGGCAGGGTTTTGACCCGGAGATAGCGGCCCTCATACGGAAAGGTAAGCTCAAAGCACGAGGCGTGGCGCTGCAGAGAGCCAGGAGCCACTAGGTAGGCCCTGCAGCCCCTCGCCTCCCCTGGTGGCTACAGGCTATGGCATCTCCTGGTTTTGAGTGGTCCAGGTAGGCAGACCAGGCTGAGCCTTGGTGTGGGCAGAACTTGACTCTCCATAGCTGTAATAGATTGAGGTGAAGGCTTCACTCTCTTTGCTTACTTGCTGTCTTGCTCTTGTCTGTTCAGATCAGCATGGAAATCTCTTGGACCAGGGTTTTGTTTTTTAAATCCAGATAATGCTTCACCAGCCCCTGAGAAGGAAGGGATTTCCAGCGCTGTGTTTCTTGAGGAAGCCCCTTTAAGGGTGATGTGCCGGGGGTAACTGGCTTCGAATTTTAATCTTTGTTTTAGATGTTGAACTGATTGCAACAAGGGAAAGTGGGGGTGGGGGATGTCTCCCGCAGAAGGCCTTATGCACCTGTGAAACATTTACTTAGTAAGGCGCTGTAGAAGGTATGGTGTAGGTATTGGTCATATGAACATCAATAAATTGCAGACCCTGCCCAAAGCAGGTATTTAGTTGCATTCCATTACAGTCCTTTATTTCTTCTTCTGGAAAAAGTGGTTGGCAGAAGTGAACATCAGCAGTTTAATAAGCACAAAAAGAGTAACACCAAAGTGGATATATCGGAAGGAAAAAAAAATCATTTTCAGACTTATATAAACCACTCAAGGCACATAAAACAGAAGCAAACAGATATTTGCTAATAACACCTGCTATTTGAATACGATCACGTGCGTGGAAGAGTCTGCTTATGTGATGGGGCTCGTAAATCCTGTATGATTTAGGTGTTGGAAACCAGCCTGTCTCATCAGCCTGCTGAAATACTGCTTGATGGGATGTGCGTGACTGTGGCTCTGAGGAGGGGACTGGATTATTTTCTGTCATGGCTGCACCCCGAGAAGACGTGTAGATTTCAGACATTGCTTCTTTCCTCCCATGTCACTCTCTTCAACTAGTGAGCAGTTGACAACTGTGCTAATATTTGCAAATGTGCTTTGAAGCTGAGACATAAGTGGTTCTTAATGTCTCACACCACCACGAGGTTCACTGATGTTTTAAAATAATATCTGAGAGGGCTGACGTACTTTGATTTACAAAAGTGTTGAGGTTGTTCAGAAGAAATTGTCAATTTGAACACACACACACACACACCACCACCACCACCACCACCACCACCACCACCACCACCACCATCACCCAACTATGTAAGGATGACAAATAGTGTACATGGTTCAGGTGGCCAGTTCACAGTGAGGAGGTGAGGAGGAGAGGTTCCAACGGGAAAGAGAGTGAGTGTCCATCCATCTTGGCATTTGTTGTGTAGCTTCTTGTGAATGGCTAGGGTGCCCAGGTTTAGGCATGTGCTTGCTCTGCTTCCTGATTACTATGGCTCAGTCCAGGTGGAATGCTGCGGACTTCCTAAGTTTGTCCAAGGTGTTGTGGGGCTTGGCTGAGAAGCAGGGACACAAGAGGAAACACAATTATTTTTCACAAGTGGGGTGGCTAGAGCCTTGTAAACGTTTCCAGATTAATGGTGTTGTTTTATTTGTTTTCTGCTTTCTTTAAAGTGGAAATTGTAGCTAACCAGCTGAAGTGTTGGGGAGAACTGCTAATAGTGACTGGTGAACCCTGGCAAGCTTTGTTGAAGGACATTCTTAAATTTCCTTCCTTGAGCCTTTTAGAATAAGTGAGGTATTTTGTGGCTGGTATTGGTTGACCCTGTGTAAAAAAAGAGGGGATGGGATTTGTGGCTTCTCAGGGCTACATCCAGGCCTCTGATTCCATCTTGTAGGCTTGGCAATCTGACTAGAGGGGTTGACTTGGTCTGTGCATCAGAGGGACTGGTTACCATAGTGACACGTTTTTCCGGTGAAGCTGGAAACATAGTGACAGGGAAAGGCTAGGGGAAGAAAGAGCAACATTTTGACTTTTGTATCGACTGATTTTTAATTGCAACAACAGAAAATGGACTCCCACAGCAGGGGGATTGAACACACTGATACCCAGAGTTGGCAGGGCATTGTATTTCACTTGAACTAATGGAAATGCTGTTCCCCATCACCTCAAATACAGCAATCAGTGTCAGCGGCAAGCATTTGCTCACCACGGCTGTTTCTGTCCTTTTGGCATTCTTGTTAGGCATTATTGAGATAGATGGCATGCTGGGCTTACAAATCCTGAGAGCCCTAAGGTCATCATCCTCATTTTTTTAAACCTCATAACATCATCTTGGAAAGCCAGCTCTTCCCTTTCCAAGCAACAGTAGACACACTTTGGAAACAAGTGCATTTTATATTAATAGAAGTCATAGGCAATTCTAATAACATATAGAAAGCAATTTCTAGAATTAACCAGCATTCATTCTAGATGGGTGGGTTTTATTAGGAAGTTAAAATTGATACTTCTATATTCAAATTTAATATATCTTAAGCAAAGAAATTTATTTCATATTATTTATTAGAAGCCCCAAAGAGAACTTAGATCTTTTGTTTTGTTTAAAGTCTATTTAAAATTTTAGGAGAAAATATGAGTTGTATCTTAATGACCCTATGGCTCTAAAGCAGCATTTATCAACCTGTGGGTCACCCCCCCTGTGGGTCATGCCCCCCCTTAGGGTTGCAAGTAAGAAATCCTGCAACCAGATATTTGCATTAAGAGTCATAACAGTAGCAAAATTACACTTATGAACTAGCAATGGAATAATTTTATGGTTGGAGGGTCACCACAACATGAGGAACTGTATTAAAGGATTGCAGCATTAGGAAGGTTGAGAGCCACTGCCCTAAAGGGTTCTGTCACTTGTTAAGACAACCATATATTGAAAATGTTGTTTATGCTTTTGAAAGAAAACAAAGCCATGGAATGAATAAGAAGGCAGAAGCCAAACTCTATCAGACACGAAGACGAAGCATCTTAGATTCATGTTTTTTTCTAGAATCCATTCTTTTTGTGCACACCAGTGTCTATATCTTGCAGTGACACTTGTTTCATTACTGAACTGAAAGTTCCTGGAAGGCAAGCAAGACACACATTTGTAACACACACCCGCCAGAGCCTTGGTTCTTGGGAAATACTTCATAAAAATCAGGCTTATAAATGTGTCTATCCAGAGCCAATTCTAGTTAGGAGGATACTTATGTGGGAGTACAAATAATAGATTAGTTGGGAAATCATGATAGAAAAAAAAATCCACCAAACTACTGTGACTATGAGTCCAGGTTAATATTGTAACAGATGCCAAAAGAGACACTAAAGAAGGATTTCTTGTGCAAGAACTTTGCCAAGGAATAAGGGAAACACTCAATTCTTTTTGAGTAACATATGGCACTGAAGAGACACACATCATCCCAAGTCATTATTTTCCATGTTAGATAAGATTTTAATTATTTTTTTCTCAGAGGCCAGATTGAGTATGGGGTGTATCAAGTTGATTATTCCAAATTCTCATATGATTTTTGTCAATATGGAGTCTTAAGTCCTCTTGCTTCTAAGCTTCATCTTGGTCTTTCAGAGAAATCAGCACAGGGTACTGGGGGTAGATCAATGGCAGGACCAACTTTCTTCTCTCTCTCTCTCTCTCTCTCTCTCTCTCTCTCTCTCTCTCTCTCTCTCCCCCTCCCCCTCTCTCCCTCTCTCCCTCTCTCCCTCTCTCCGTCTTCCTTGACAGGGTTTCTCTGTGTAGCCTTGGCTGTCCTAGACTCATTTTGTAGACCAGGCTGGCCTTGAACTCACAGTGATCCACCTGCCTCTGCCTCCCTGAGTGCTGGGATTAAAGGTGTGCATCACCTTGTCCAGCAGCAAGACCAATTTCTGAAGCTCAAGAGATAGCCAGGTAGCTCTAGGTAAGCCTTATTCCAGGGAACATTTTATTTCTTTAGTTTGTACTGGAGTGCTATATTTATGGAGTTAGAAACAAGTAGACTTTAAGCTGATTTTTTTCCCCTTTTTGAGATAGGGTCTCAGTATGTAGCCTTGGCTGGAACTTATTATATAGATCAGGCTAGTTTCAAACTCAGACATCTGCTTGCCTGTGCCTCTGAAGTTCCAGGAGCACAGGTGTACGCCAACATGTTTAGCCTCTGACTGAGCAAGAACTTATATTGTTTTAAAATTTGCTTTATAATAGACTTTGGTCCCAGGGGTTTTCATGGTCATGAAGTGGTTGTACTTTGAAAACTATTTTAATGGAACATTGTGCATATTTAAAATTTAATGTTGTAATCAGAAAATACTTAGCAAAACACAGGTATTATGTGGTGACTTGGCTCACGGTACTAGGATAAGAGATGAGTAATACCCAGTCCTCAAAGTTATATAGACTGTTAATGCCACAGAGAACACACCACAGCTACAGAATGACAGAGCAGCCACAGAACTAGGTCCTGGAGAACGTGGAGGAGGTGGCAGTGGCTCCTCTCCGTGGTGGGTGACACAGGGGTGGGAGTGGGGGCTAGAGAAAATGGTCCCTAGGAAATGAAATCTGAACAAGGTTCTCATGGAGTGTGGATAAGGAAGGATGGTTCAGACAAGGGGGCTGACTTCAGCAGAGCTGTCAAGGTGTGAGACAGCAGCCTGGCATTGGAGGAGCTGTTTTCTGAGGTGAGGGGAGGAGCAGGGTAGAGTTGGAATGCAAATGAGAACCAAATCCAGGAGCTTGTTTATCAAAATCTCCAGAGCTGCACCACCATATGCGCCTAGTTAAGTATAAAAGAACCGCAGGTAGGTGAAATTAAACTTTCATTTCTTTGGTTGCATGGACCTAATTACAGACACTCAGTGGCCACACGTGGCCATTGGTTCGGGCTGTGCGGACTATGGTGAAGGTTCCCACCACCAGAGCAAGTTCTGCTGAGCAGCTCTGCGTGGGGTTCAGAGCCTCTGAAAAGAACAAGCTGTAGTTCAGAGGGGGCATAGTTACATGGTCATTTGGGTGTAAACATCAGAGAATTACTTTCCAGTTTAGGAAACTTTTTGCTTTTTGTATATTTTGGGTTTTCGTGCAGGGCCACATCTGCTATTTTGTTAATTTTCTAGCATCAGTTCATAGAATTTGTATATGCTCTTTCCCACTTTCATTAGAAAAAAAAAAAGACAGTCTATAAAGCAGGCATGGTGGCTCCCTCCTGTACTCCCAACCTTTGGGAGGCTGAGGCAGGAGAATTACAGTGAGTTTAAGGCCAACCTGGACTACATAGTGAGTTTGTAGCCAGCATGGGTTACAGAGTGAAGCTCTACCCCAAAAATTCTTTTTTTCCCCCCAAAGTTCCCACTTAATAATAACAGCCAAATTTGACACCAGGTACATGTCTTAAAGCTTTATACATACTTATTAATGTATTGTTCATAATAACCCAATGTGGTTGATATGCCTACATTCTATTTTATATATTTTTGAGAATTTCATAAGAAAGCACCATATTTATGTAATTTCTTCCCTCTTACCCCTCCAACTCCTCCCATGTCACCCCACTCTCTGATTCATGACCTCATCTTTAATTATTGCTGTGCGCATGCACACATACACACACACTCACTCACACACAACTCTCTGTCTCTCTCTCTGTCTCTCTCTTTGTCTCCTTTTGTCTGTCTGTCTGTCTGTCTGTCTGTCTCTCTCTCTCTCTCTCTCTCACACACACACACACCCTACAAGTCCATTTGCTGGTTCTCATATATACATGCATTAGGACTAATCATTTGGGGTTGGCTAACCTATCAGGGGGCTCATCACCAGACAAAACTGATCCCCTTTTCTCAGTAGCCATTGGCTGCCTGTAGCTCTTTATCTGGGGGTATTGCTCTATAAAATTTCCCCCATCCACGTGGCATGGTGACTGCTGTGGCTATTGTGTGGGTCTTGTTTATGTAGCTAAATTGTTGAGATTTCATGGGTGTAGATATTACTAATGTTATTTTTAATTCTTATTTTATAGTAGAGGGGGTCAAAGCTCACAAAAGTCACATATTTCTGGGCAGCAAATAAAGGATGCAAATTCTGGCTCTAGATTTGAGAACTCACTCATTGTCTCCATGGGCTCTGTTGGGTCAGGTGGAAAAAGACAGCACTTTGATTCTACAAATTAAAAAAAAAGAAAGAAAGAAAGTGATACCTTTAGGGCCTCCATTCTACATTAAAGAAATTAAGATGGCCTGCACATCTTGCTGATAGAACTTTTTATATATTTTGCTGTGTTTTTGGTCTTCATTTTGCACAGTGTCACAGATACTGAAGTTTTACAGGCACAAAGGACATGATCACTTAGCAATCTTTTGTGGGAGGCCCACGGGCTGGACATCAGGTACAATGTTGGACCAAGTGGAGAAGCTTACATTCTGGGTAGGGAGAGAATAAATGCAAAATAATACATATTAATAAGCAAATTAGTATCTAATTTGGCGGAAAAGTAATGTGTGTCATAAAGACAATGCCTGTTCCGAGGAAGCACAGAAGGAAGAATGAGTTAGCCTAAGGGGAAATAGTTCTATTGGCTTTACTTTTATGATATGGGCAGATTTTTGAGTGCTCTGGGAAAAAGGAGAGGCAAACCTTATATAGACAGGAGAAATTCCCACATTTCTACAGGGTGGGGATTATTTGATTTCTAGAATACTCATAAGCCTCTGCTCAGCAGTTGATTAAAAAATTTAAACCTAAGACAGCTCTGTTTACAGACGTTTGGGTACACAGGTCATGGGTCCACCACAGATGTCTCTCTTGGGGAGCCACCCACCTTTTCATTTTTAATATTTATTTATTTGTGTGGAGTGCTTGCACATGCCACACTGTCTGGTGGTAGGGGTACAACTCTGCGAAGTCAGTTCTCTTACTCCATCTTGATGTGGGTTCCAGGAATTGAACTCAGGTCATCAGGCTTGTGGAGTAAGTGCCTTCACTTGCCGAGCCACCTTTCTGGGCCTGTTTTTGACACAGGGCCTCCGTCTGGGACTTGGAGCTCACTGCTTAGGCTAGGCTAACTGGTCAGGAAGCCCCACGACCTTCCTGTCTCTGCTTCCCCAGGGCTGGAAATGCAAACATCTGCCACCTTGCCTAGCTTTTTATATGCGTGCTAGGGATAGAAGTCAGGTCGTCTCGCTTGTGTGGAAAGCACATTACCAAATAGGAGATCTTCCTAGGCCCCATATGGTTTTTACGTGTAGTGTAAACCATTGCATATCTGTTACATGTATGTCTACATGCAAAAAGTAAATATACTCTTAGTGACACTCTTCTGTCTTCCTAAACATAAGTAACCTGGGAGAGAGGAAGACTAGGCAAGCTACTTTGTGATTTGGGGATGGCACTTGTGGGTTCATGGATGGGGCCAAAAAATGTATTTGAACCGTACTCAGAAAAATGTGCTAGATGTTTGGGATAGGTGTAGAAAAAGAGGTAGTTTGGGATAGGACAAGGGCACAGTTTCCCAAGATGATTGTCACATATGAGTGGATCACGCTTTCCCCTTAGAGCTTATATCAGCATCAACTGGACCAGCAATCAATTGGTCAGGGAATGCTGGTGTGTGCTCTTTTTATTGAGCCAACAAAGTTAAGAGCCTCATTTCTGTTCTAGAAGGTCAGTTTACTTATTCTTTTACTGGTGGATCGGTAAAGATCAATGAGAAGATCGAGTCTGTATGTTTCATTTGAATTGTCAGTTAAAAAAATGTTTCCCCCTTTTCTGCTATCAGCAGGCGATCCCAGGCTTGCAGGCAGAGTGCTATACACAGTCTGGGTTGGTGTGACTTCTCTCTCTCCCTCACCCTCTCTCTCTCTCTCTCTCTCACACACACACACACACACTCTATCATTCATGTCTAGATGTTAGTCACAAATAGTATAGATGCACATATTTCTGAAATTAATTGCTCCAAGTAATATGTATAGGGAGAAAGAAGAGCATGGTTTGATAGATGCTTTGCAGATGAAATGAAGGAAAATTATTCTGTTTTCTTTACTGGATTTCAGCAGTTTTTAGTAGTGCAAATATTATCTCTTTCTCTTTCTCTTCTCTTCTCTCTCTCTCTCTCTCTCTCTCTCTCTCTCTCTCTCTCACACACACACACACACTTTTTTCTCCTTGAATATGTGTGTGTTAATGTATATGTGTATGTGTGTGTAAGTTAGTGGTCAGCTTCAGGTGTCATTCCTCAGGAGATGTGCACTTTGTTGTTCTAGACAGGGTCCCTCTTTGGAACCTGGGGCTCTCAGATGGGCTCTACCTCCCAAGTGCCAGGATTATAAACACCCCACTTTGCTCAGTGTTTTAGGGAGGCCTGAGGATTGTGCTCAAGTGTACAGCAAGCACTTCAACAACCGAGCTGTCTGGCTCTTCAGCCCTGAGAGTGTGCGTATCCCTAGGAGAACATCTTCCCATCAGGTGTAAAAGAATGGGTTTGGGCTCTAGGAACTCCAGCCCCTTTCACATTAGCATGATGAGAAGGTTAAATTTAGGTGGAGAGTAGAGAATAGATGTGTGGTTGAAAGGGGGTAGAAATAGAGGGATAGGAAAGTGGGGGGTGGGGAAGAGAGAGCAGGGAAACAGTGTGGAGAGGCAGAGGAAGTGTCTCTAAAGGATCCTCCGGTGCAGGGCTAACCTGTACCAGGAAGAGGCAGGAGACACAGCTGCTATCTTCTTCCTATTAAAAAATGAGCCTTTTTCTTTTTCTTAAATAACATTTTGCAGATTGGGGCTAGCATTTTAGCTCCTCCTTTAAGTAAAGATAGGTGATAATGGATATACAATCATGTCAACACTGCTGCACTCTACACTTAAGAATGACTAAGATGTCAAATTTTTAAAATTTTATTTTTTATTCACATTACATCCAGATTGCAGCACCCCCTCTCCTCCCCACTCTTGCATGCCCCTTCCTTCATCCTCCCTTCTCCTCCTTAGAGAAAAGGGAGGTCACCCGTGGGTACCAACCCGCCCTGGCACATTAAGTTGCTGCATAATTAGGTGCATCCTCTCCCATTGAGGCCCAACAAGGTAGCCCGGTTAAAGGGACAGGATGCAAGGGAGGCATCAGAGTCAGAGAGGGCCCCCACTCCAATTGTTGGGAGAGCCACATGAGGATCAAGCTGCACATCTGCCACATATGTGCAGGGGGCTTTGGACCAGTCCTTGCATGCTCTCATGTTGGTGGCTCCATCCCTGAGCTCCCATGGGCCCAGGTTAGTTGACTGTAGCTCTTCTCATGGAGCGCTTGACTCCTCTGCCTCCATCAATGGCTTCCACAAGTCTTCAATAGGACTCCCCGAGCTCTGTCTAATGTTTGGCTGTGGGTCTCAGCATCTGTGTCCATCAGCTGCTGGGTGAAGCCTCTCAGGGGAGTTATGCTAGGCTCTTTCCTGTCTATAAGGATAGCAGAGTAACATTAGTAGTGTCAGGAATTGTTTTTTTCCCATGGGATGAATCTCAAGTAGGGCCAGTCTTTGGTTGGTCAGTCCCTCAATCTTTGTTCTGTAAGATGGTAAATTTTATGCCATGTATATATTTTATTTTCTTCTATGTTAGTTACCTTGCCTGCAGTAACCAACTTAGAAGAGGCACAACTTACCTTGGCCTACGTTTTGGAGGTTTTGATGCATAGTTCATTGCCTCTGTTGTTCTGGGGTCTAAGGCGAGGAAGCGTGTCAAGGTGGGAGTGTGTGGAAGAGGGCAGTGCTCTCCTCGCAGCAGTCAGGAAGCAAAGGCAAGAGAAAGAAGAAGGTCAAAGTCCTAATATCTCCTCCAAGGACAAGCCCCCTAATATCAAACTTTCTTCTAGTAGCTTCTGGGTCCTGAAGGTTCTACTCTTTCTCTGTAGTGTCCTTGGCTGGGCATCAAGCTTTGACACATGGGCTGATTGGGAGACAGTCAAAGTACAAATGATAGCATCTCCTAATGGAAGCTGAGAAAGAAACGTAAAGGAACTGTTTGATTCACTTTAGTAGAGAGAATATTTCATAACAGAGGCACTTTATCCATCCAGTATATTTATTAAGCACCTACTATGTGCCAGGCAGCAAGCCAAGCATGCTCAGCATATGTTATAGATGCTAATTAAATGGCCAAAATGTATATCATTATAAAGTTCATGTTTAGGCATTTTCTTTTTCTAAGTTAAGCAAAGTTTTGGTGGGTTAGCCTCTCTCTCATGCCTTGGGAAATCAATCCCAGGGCCTTGTACGTGCTAGGCAAGTGCTCTACTGAGTTAGTCCATCAACAGCAAACATCAGTATAGAAAGCAAGTGGCAGTAATGAGTAAATTCCTTGGGTCATTTATAAAATCACAGAATGAGGAAAATTTCACTGTACTTGTTCAAAAAGTACTATCGAGCAGCAACTATACGAGGTACATTATCTGGGGTGGAGGAGGTTCTTGAGTAAAATTCAATTCTTGCACGTTCCTTTCTTCAAGAAATGGAAGATAAGAAGGAATAGGAGTGGGCTAATGGGCACCATGAATGGGCACCATGAATGGGCGCCATGAATAGGCGCCATGAATGGGCGCCATGAATGGGCGCCATGAATGGGCGCCATGAATGGGCTCTGTGAGGGATGTTGGCTGCTGGGTCCCCAGGCATCTCAGTGCCATTTCAGAGCATCCAGGCTGGCCTTTCTAGAGCAACAGACACAGTATCCTGAGAGAGGTGCCAGACCAGAGGACGATAAGGTGAAATTTTAGCTTTTCTTAAAAAAATAGTTAACTCTATGTAACACGTGTCCATCTTCACCTATTCCCTTTGTGCCTCAGACTCCCTGCTCTTCTAGGAGGCAGCCATAGTTAATAGTCTTCATAAATCACACCAGAGATAACTGTGTTCCAATAGTTAAAGACAGTAACACTAATACATATAAGCCAGGCAGTGGGCAGGCAATTCAGGGACAAAAAAGGTTTACATTGTATAAATCTGTGTGCTAAGAGATGGTGTTTATAGGACCCTCCCAGGAGTCACTAGGAATTGTACGAAGGTGATGGGGCATCAGGGTACAAGCTGATGATGCATTCACAGAGGTTTGATAGGTTGGCTGCTTTTTATGAGAAACAAACTACAGTATCTGAATTATTTCAATTGATTTTTTTCCCCTGGCGTCAAAGTATTTTGCCAAGAAAAGGTAATTTACTTTATATTAGGTTATCCTCTCACATTTCTATCATTTCCTGCTTTTTAGAATGCCCTGCTCGTTCATATTCAGGGCCTTACTCTTGGACACTTTATTTGCTTTGGAGCATCTCATTCAGTTTTGCCCCGAGCTCTCTTTCAATTTATAATAGTGATTCTATTTAGGCAATTTGAACCCTTTTCCCCAAGCTGTTGGGTATTTCCCAGGCCTGGGTGGAGTAGGACTGTTTTTGCCTAAAAGAGGCTCTGGGCTGATGAGCTGGTACAGATTAACTGTCTCAACACTGGAGAACAGGAGCCTATGTTATAAGGTGAGGACGTGCACATGTGTCTATGTAGTCATGAGTACATGAAACCACCAGAAATACCTGTGGTATTTCTGTTAGTAATAGCAAAATAAAAATAATGTACAAAATGCAAAACCCTAATTGTCTACTAATAACAAATTAATAATGTTATAGTACATTTATACAATGGAAACTAGCACAGTATATTTAACATGTAAATACCCACTTCTGGGCATATACCCCAAAGATTCTGAGTCAACATATCATGTATATATCTGCACATCTATGCTTATTGAAATACTGTTCACAACAGGTAGGTCATAGAACCGGCCTCAGTGTCTGCCAGTAGACACATGGATAAGGAAAATGTGGAGTATATTCATAATGGAGATTTATTGTTATAAAGAATGGATTTATGTTATTTGTAGGGAAATGGATACATCTGGAATGAACTAGGTTAGACGCAAAAATACAAACTTCATGTTTTCTGTCAGTTTTGACTCTTAGAATTATTATTTTAAAATTTGTTCTTTTCTCACACAGTGCATCCCGACCACAGTGTCCCCTTCCTCCTTTCCTTCTACTCTCCCACTCACCTCCTCTCTTCCTCACCACCACTCTTCCTCCATTTTCCATTAAAAAAAAAAGCTGGCCTCTCAGGGATATGAACCAAATACGGCCTAACAAAATACATTAAGACTAGGCACAAACCCTCATAACAGGCCTTGGGTGAAGCAACCCAGTCAGAGGAAAAGGGTCCCAAGAGCAGGCAAAAGAGTTAGAGACACATCCACTCCCACTGTTCAGAGTCCCACAGAACCCCCAAGCTGCACAACCATAACATATGTGCAGGCTCTGCGATTGCTGCTTCAGCCTCTATGAGCCCCTATGAGCCCTGCTTAGTTGGTTATGTGGGCTGTGTTGTCGTGGTGTCTTCACCCCTTTGGCTCCTACGATCCTTCCTCTTTTCTGTGGGGTTCTCAGACCTAGAACTCATTGTTGACACGTGTGACATGAAAGCTGAAGAGAGATGATGGGAAAGAGGAAGGGGACTAAGGAGAGGGAGTAGGGAAGGTGAGAATGGTCAAAGTATGTAATATACTTGAAAGAAAATTCTCCATGAAACTCAACAACGTGCACAATGACTATCCACCAATAAAAATATTTAAAAATTGCCATCCATATTTCCAAGTGGATAAACATGGATTTGAGCGACATCAGCTTTGTGAAGAAATGGTTTGGAGAGTAGGATGGCATTTAGATGAAGTTCAAAACCAATGAAAGAGGGCTAGAGACACAGCTCAGTGGTAGAGCTCTTGCCTCGCATGTGTAAGGCTCCAAGTTCAAGCCCTCATCCTGCAAAAACAGTATTGGCTGATGTTTACAGAAACACATTGACTTTGTGTGTGTAAAAATATGCATTGGGGTAATTAACACAAGACAAAGCATAGCCTTAGCCTTTCTCAAGAAATGGGGGGGGGCGTGGAGAGAGAGAGAGAGAGAGAGAGAAAGAGAGAGAGAGAGAGAGAGAGAGAGAGAGAGAGAGAGAGAGAGAGAGAGAGAGAGAGAGAGAGTTGGGAAGGGTACCAGGAGCTTCATATACATATATGATGTTTTGTTTGTTAAAACAACAACTCAGAAAAGATCTGAAGCAAGCGTGGCTTCATGGAAGATTGTTTTCATTCAGTCTACAGATTCTAGTTTTTTTTCAAGCCAAATGCTTGGCAAACTTTCCATCTGATGCTGCCTCTGAGTGACTTTTTATAAAACAAGTCATTAGTGACAAGAGCTATTAAGAGAAGAAGAGAATCAGGTAACTGGTAACAGCTTGCACTTAAATAGCCACAAAACAGGGATAAGAAAGAAGCAACCAGAGTTGGATTCCTTTCTGCTGTGGCTTAAGAAGAATCAGGCTTTGTATGACTAATTGCTGAAATGGGCTCTAATGTACAAGTTGCTAGGCTCTGGTTCTATTTCCAGTTGCTGGGTGGAGGGGGAAAAAAAAATCAAGGATTCTGAGGTCTAGACTGAAAACGAAGCGGTCCCTTCAGCTCTCTCCACCAATGTGAGCTTTAAGTAGACAGGACACTGAGACAATGTAACTAGCTATTGACTGTGGGAATGAACCACAGACAGAGTACAAGCTCCTCAGAGGGTATTTTAACCCAAGGGAAATACTTCAGTATGAACCAGTAAAGAAAAAAGTTACGAACTGGTTTTAATAGGGTCAGACAGCACTTCCCTTCTTTAGAAGTGTTGTGTCACTTTTGAAACTGGATAAAGACAAATAGCAGTAAGATTTCAAATGGTTTTATTATTGATGAACAAGATATTTATATAATGATCCTTATTTTTAAAATACGAGGGGAGCTCTAGCCAAGAACTTCCATTTTATGGTGACCTGTTCCTGCCCGTTCTATTTATACAAACTGTAGAGGGAACAGAAAAATCCCATCAGAATTTTAAACAAGGTCTCCATTTTCACCTGAATGCTATAAAAAGACAAAGCTGAGCCCCACCTCACCAAGAGATCATGGCTGCCCCTGGGGATTTCAGGAGTGTGAAGCAGAGTAAGATTGGCGCCTGCATTTTGATAACCACGGGGCTGGAAGGGACGGATTTCCAGAGGCAGTCTCTGGATTGCCTGGGCTGCTCCAAGGCACTGGGTTCCTAGTGGCCTGCAGCTGGGTGAATGACAGGGCTGACCTCTCCTGTCTTCAACCCCCTCCTCTTCCTTGCTCCTCCCTGTTCATGTTAACAAAACAGAAGGCAATTTGTAGCTGGCTCATTGGCTGTTAGGGGTGATTTCTCTTTTGCTTGGCTTTCTTACCTTCTCCAAGGTGGTCCCCACCTGCTCACATCTGGGACTGCTCTGTCTCTTTAAGAAGTGTACTCTCCTTGGCTTCCCAGGCACCCCTCTCTCCTCCTCCGCCTTTCTTATTGTTTCTCATTGTTTTTATTTTCAAACATTCATAAACTTACAGAATAATTATAAGTGAAGTACAAAGAATATGTGAAACAGAAGGCTGAACATGGACAGGACAGGACAGGACAGGACAGGACATCTCATCAGTCTAGAACATTTCATTATTTTGTTTCCTACACGCAAGGAACCAGAGCTTTCACATCCTACGTTACATTGTTAATGTAGTGAAACGCCACCTTCATCTTTCAGTGGAATCACCCCAACTGACAAAGCAATGCCCTTTGAAGCCAGGGGACCAATTCAGAGTCCTGCGTTCCAGCTCTATTTTCATTCTCCCTCCTTACCTGGATTTTGTTTCTCAACCTCTGTTGTGTATTCTACAGGATTCCACCCTCTTCTTTTCCTCTCCCTCCTCCTGTCTTTCTTGTTGCTGCCCTCTTCCTCTTCCTCCTCCATCTCATCCATGACAAAGGCCATCTTCCTTCCTCATGTCTAGTTGTGCTGGGCACCTACAGGTCTGACACTTCCTATCCAAGCATCTTGCTGGTTGGATCTCTCCACTGGTCTCCTCCTTAGGTCCCTAAGAACGTAGCACATATTTTGCTCCTTAGACCCATTCCTTCTCACTGCCTTTCTACTTGGCCTATCCATAAACTAGAGGGTCATTTCAATGACTCTCTTCTCTCTTGTCCTCCTGGCCCAAGCAGTGACTCTGTTAATTTCTTGCTTATCTATTCACCAGCTCCACCCAACCTTGTGCTGATTTTCTGGACTCCTGCATCACTCTCTGGCTTTCCCGTTTTGCAACCCTACCTATTGTCAGTGTTTTCTATTTAGAGTGATCTTTCTTAAATGCATCTTTTTAGTTATGTTATCTCCATCTCTTTGAAACCCTTCAGTGGCTTCCCATGGATGCATAGTCAAAATAAGGCACATCATGCCTCCCAGGTGTGGGAACAAGCTAGCTCCTTCCCCTTATCTCAGCATGAGCTTTATTATTTTCCCTCCTTTCTCAGCAACAGATACGGTACAGTAAGATGGGGCTTATTTATATCTTGGGGGGGGGGGCGTTTCCTCACAAAGTTCCATTTGCCCAGAAACTTATTTTTCTTCTCAATTCTGCCTGCAAATTAGCATGGCCAATGCTTAGCAGCCCCAGAAGAGTCAACAACATACCTCTCTCGTCCTTACCTGTCATTCCCTGGTCCCCACCTGCAAGGTAGAATTGCCCATCTTCCTCTTAGGCTTCTGCTACACACCTAGCATGCCCCCTCCCAACCAACAGTGCCACATGCTTTTATATATATATATATTTTTTTCTTAGTTGTATGGTTTTTTATTTTTATTTCTGAGACCATAGAAGTATCTTTAAAGATATTTTTTGTCTGCTTTACATAAGGCAAAGATGTAATTCATGGACTATAGTAGGCATGCAATAAATATCTGTGGACTGAACAAAGGTATCGCTCAGTTAATACGGTAGACTGAGAATCTCATTTAGAAAAGACTTACAACTTCACTGGACTAGAGGAGCTCTCTATTAACAGGTCCCCGCTGTGAATTGTTTTTGTAATGCATATGATAAACTTCAAGTTGCTTCTTTGTAAAAGGCTGGGAGCTTCTTTTTTAATTAAAAATTAAAAATAGTTTTGCTTTACTTTCTTGGTGTGGCTGTCTTGCTTGTATGTGTGCAGTGGTGGTTAGACTGAGAACGTCCCCCACAGGTGCAGCTGTTTGGATTCTTGGTCCCCAGCTGGTGGTGCCATCTGGGTAAGTTAGGAGGTGTGGTCTTGCTGGAGGAAGCTTGTCAGTGGGAATAGGCCTTGAGGTTTCAAAGATGTGCGCCATTTTGAGTTTATTCTCTGGAACCACATAAACCCTTCCTTTTGCCGGGTGTGGTGGCACACACCTTTAATCCCAGCACTCAGGAGGCAGAGGCAGGTGGATCGCTGTGAGTTTGAGGCCAGCCTGGTCTACAAAGCAAGTCCAGGACAGCCAAGGCTACACAGAGAAACCCTGTCTCGAAAAACCAACCAACCAACCAAACCAAACCAAACAAAACAACAGCAACAAACTAAACAAAAACAAAAACAAAGACCAAAAAAACCAAACAACAACAACAGAAACATCCCCTTCCTTTTGTCAGTTGACTTGGTTATGGTATTTTATCATCACAGTAGAAAAGCACGAATACATGTATCTATGTGCTGTCTCTTTGCCTGGTGGCCACAGAGACCAGATGAGGGCACTGGATTCCCTAGAACTGGAGCTATAGATGGTTGTGAGCTGCCATATGGTTCCTCTGGAAGAGCAGGCAGTGCTCTGTAACTGCTGAGTCATCATTTTAGTTCCCATGGCTGATTTTTTTTTTTTTTTTTTTTTAAAGCACCCATTTGATAAGAGGAGAATTTGAAGTTTGGACTATTTTGCTTTTCCCTAGAGCAAAATCTCCTCATTTGATCTTGGCCAGTTGTTGATTTTTCCTTTCCTCCCCTGGGCTGGTCCTTCCATCCAGAACATCAGTACATATGAGAAGTCTGTCTCCATTTCTGCTCCTGCCACGGAGCCAAGCTCACACACAGGCCTTTCACTGGTGTGTCTGGCCACTGTCTCAGGATCCAGTGGTTGGATATCCAACTATCCGGCCAACTCTGGATAGCTGTCACCAGGCTGCTCTTCAGGCGGTCTCCAGGAAGCCTTGATTTTAAGTGTCCGTTTACCGCAGCCTTCTCTGAGCTCCTGTATTAATTACTTTTCCATAGCTGTGATCTAAATACCCGAGAGAGCACTATAAATGGAGGACTTATTTACTTTTGCTGAGACTTTTAGAGATTCCAATCTACTGCCCCTGGCTGACAGTGAGGCAGAGTGTCGTGGTGGTGGGAGCATGGGGCACAAACACCTCGTGATGCAAATAATGCAGGAAGGAAAGAACCGGGACCCAGTACAACCCTCAAAGGGACACCTCCAGTGACCCACCTCTTCAAATTAGGCCTTCCCACCCAAAATAGTGCCACCAGCTGGGACCAAGTATTTTATACACAAGCCTACAAGACACATTTAATATTCAAGCCATAATATCGTCCATAGTGATTTGGCTCAGTAAAAGCTAGAAAAGAGACTGGGTCTACTGCAACTGCTCCTAAGTGGTGGGAAAACATGAGGGACCTGCTCTTAGTTCTCCGCTGCATGCTCGGAGGGTCTTGCCGCTCCTGTCTCGAGCTCCTGTCTTGACTCTTGCAGCACGCCCTGCTTGACTCCTCACCTTCTAATCTCCTCTTTTGTCTGTTCTTCCTATTCAGGGTGATTTTTCTTAAATGCAACTCTAATCACTTATTCATCGCATGCTTAAGAAGCCCTTTCAGAGCCTCTCCAGTCATGTACCAATCAGAAGCAGGCCTGTGGTCCTTGTCGGGTGATCATTGTGGCCGCTGAACACTACAGAAGCATTCGCGCTCTAAAAGGTGCGCCGGCTAACATGTCCCTGTCTGTCTTCCGCACTCACGGAGAGCAACGAGTTCTAGCTCAACAGTGGAGCTGAAAGTTGCTCTGTCCTCAGGCTCTCCCAGAGGAGTGGATTCCCTTTGGAAATGGCAGAATGGTCATCTCATAGTCAAGGTTTTAAAGGCTCCTTTAGATCTGCCAACAGCACAGCCCATTGCCCTCTAATTTAGATAAGTAGAGTAATTCTTTTGCTGTCAGCAGATAAATATAGACACAGCTGCATTGCTTGGCTGCTTAGCCTGGGTTGAATAAATGATTCATAGCAAGGAAACATTTTCTGTGGCCACTATAATTCCTGGATTTATATTAGTTAAGTCTATGCTGGGTTAAGCTGGGACACAATTATCAGCGCTTTATGCCCATGTTACATAAAGTGCTATTGGCCAAAGTTAAGATCGCACATTTAGTAGTGACCAGTAGATAGACATTTCAATTGAACTTGTGCTTTGAAAGGCTGTGTGCTTAGTAGTAAAAATTAATTACTAAAACTGTTTATGAGTTATGTAGTAATGTGAGTCTTGTAAAATGATAGGTAACCTTTTACCTTGGAAAACTCTTTTTGTGTGCATTTATTTTAAAGCCTGTAGGAACCCACAGGTTTTTTTTTTTCTTCAAAATGAAGAAGGCATTTCCTCTCTTTAGGTCAAAAGAGTTGCTAACATTTCACAGGAGGATGTTTACATTCCTGCGCTACCAGCATGCCTGTATGGACTTTTATTACATATATTCATACTAGTATGGTGGCTGCTGGACACTTGTAGATCAATAAATTGCTAAAAGGACAGAAGCATCAGAGACCATAATGGCTCCTTCACAGAAGACAGCTCATCTCCCAGGTGGTGAAGTGCATTTAGGAGTAACGACAACAATGATGTGCTTGTCTCAAGTTCCTTATTATTCAGAAGAAAGAAGTCATCTCTCTCCTGGTGTCCAGACCTGCCATAGCGACTTCAACACGTCAGTAGGCACACATCCTAGGAGGGCTCATGTCCATTGTGACGGCTGAAACCAAGGCACACCAGTTTGCCTTCATAGATTCTTTCCCAGACACAGGCAGAATCAGTTCCCTTGACGTCAAACATTGCTTCATTAGAGTTACTTTCTGTTGTTCTTTTTTATCAAAAACATTCTCGTAATCTGAACACTGATTTGGAAGAGACTTTGGTGAGCTTGCGTTCAGCATCAGTGAGGAAAATGGATGAGTGAAGGGCGTGATGGTGAAGTTACATGGGTAGAGGTGGGGTAGGACAGAAACGCACACAAGGTCACACAAAGCTCCTCGCTTCAGGTTCTTGGGATGAAGGCTGGGGACACCATAGATCTACCTGTTCTGAGTATCCATGTGTGTAAGTGAGGTCTGGGGTCTGTATGGGATCAAAGTGCAGTGGCTTTCTTCAGTAGAGCAGCGATTTCTCCTCTTTATAACACATGTAGACACCACACAGGTTATCAAGTAGGTTGTTCAGTGTTTGCTGAACACCATAAACGCCAATATTTGTATTAGAAGCTTAGGTTGCAGTCAAACATCAAATAGTCAAAACACTGTCTTCACAGAGCCTACATTCCAGGGAGAGACATCAGAAAATAAGAACACACAAAAAAGTAAAACATTGATGGGCCCTCTGGTCTCTCTTCAGATCATATAAATCTTTCATCTTTTACTAAAGATTTTTGTGGAAAAGTAAAGTGGGTGGGGATGGCCCCTGAGAAAATGACCTTTCAGGAAGGACCTGAAGAGTGAAAGGGACCAGATTTGAGGCTTATCTGAGGAGAAAATTTAAGGAGTAACAAATGCAGTGGTCTCAACATGGTGTGATGGCTGGCATATTGAAAAAACCAAACCAAACCAAACCAAAGAGAACAGAATAGGGTGTGTCTGTGTGCAAATGAGGAGGCTGGCAGTCTCCAGATGTTGGAGGAAAAACTACTCTACATAGCATCTGAAGGGAACAGAGGAGTGACATGGGTACCTATTGTAGGATTTGAAGATAGGGGAGTGACATGATTGTATTCATGACACAAAAGAATCATGATATTGGCTCAGTTGATAATAGATTACAGCAGGGGCAGGTTTAGAAGCAAGAACAGCCAACATAGATGACAGTCAGAATCGGACTGATGGGAGAAGACAGGATTCTAGAAACACTCCGGATAGAAAGTTGTCGGGACTGGTTGATGGGTCATCTTCAGGGAAGGTAAGAAAAAGATTTAAAAACAAAACAAACAAACAAACAAACAAAAAAAACCAAAAAATGATGCTTTTCAAAGGAGGTTTTATTCTAAGTTTAAAGAAAGTGCGGCAGCTGGGCTGAGAAAATTAGATGAAGAGAAACTGTGTTTTTAAGTTAGAGTGATGAAGGCATACCTGAAGAAGATGATGATTCCTAGGTAGAGGAAAACAAAGCTGATGATGCAGAAACGATAAATGGAGAGGAATGATCAGATCAGCAGCTGGAGAGGCAGGAGCTGGAAGGAAGGCAGAGAAAAAGGCGGGGCACAGACACAGTCCAGCAGGAAGTGTTGCTTTTGGCAAGGCAGGGGTAAGAATCGGAGACTGCCAAGCATCTTGCTCATGCTGCAAAGAGCCTTACATCTCTGTCTCTAATCAGAAAGGGGCTCTTAATGGCAGTCCCCAAAGCAGGGCTGTGGGGTGGAACTTGCTCACTACATCCCTTGACACATGGTGGCTTGCTTTCTGCTTTACTATAGAGACTGATGGTCGGTGTGGCCTGGCTGCTCTAAGCACCTGGTGATTGTTTGAGCCTCCTGAGACATTTTGCCCTTAGGTGTTAACTGGGATGGGGCATGCGATGGCCTGAGGTAGGGCACTTGGAGAAGTTTTAAAAGGTTTCTTGCTTAAGAAGACATGACAGGGCCGGGGAGATGGGTCAGCGGATAAAGCATGTAGAAGCAGGGGCGGGTCCTATACATTTGTGAAATTCTCAACGAATAATTAAAAACATTAAAAAAAAAATGTAGGTGTGTGTGTGTGGCAGGCCTTCTGTAATCCCAGCACTTGTATGGTAGAGACAGGATTCCTCAGGCAATCTGGCTAGCCAGATGAGTGGAACCCGTGGCCTCTGGGCTCAGCAAGACGCCCCGCTCTAGTAAACAAAATGAAGTGTAAGAAGAACAGTTGAGGAAGATACCTGATGTCAGTCTCTGGCCTGTACATTGCACATGTGTGCACTTGGTCCTGCACACATGTGTAACCCTCTTTCCACACACATGCAAACCACATGCACACACAAAAAGTATACACACATATATAAGTATACATACATACATGTATGTATGTATATGTATATACGTATACACACATACACATTATGTGTGTGTGTGTGTGTGTGTGTGTGTGTGTGTGTGTGTGTGTGTGTATAAAATAGTTTGTCCCAAACCCTAAGCCTGTCTTGCTGGCTGATTCTCCTGTAGGAATCTATAGTCATCGGCTTCTGTAGCTTTTCATTTAATAACATCTTCTAATTAGAATTTTAGGGTGCTTTGGCTCTGATAACACTGGCTCCCCCTTCTTCTCTTTTAGCAATAAAGCTGCTTTATTTTCAGGCTGAATAGCCACGTTCTTGCCTTGTCATCCTTAAAATGCTGCACCGTGTGTGTCTGCATTTCAGTCTCCAGTCGGATGGCGGGGACCCACAGTGCAGCAGACATAATCTCCTTTGTCTGTTATACTGTAAATTTCAGTAAGAAACAAAGCCCAAGGTTTCTAGTAACTTCTCAGCAACAAATATATTCCACAATTAGTATAGGAATTAAAGGCACAATACCTTCTATTTTTGGAAAAAAGAGAGTGTGCCTATAGTGCAAAAAATTATGAGCTACATTTAGAGGTAATCACTTTGCAGGCTCTTTGAAAAGGTATAGATGGCATTAGTCTCTTTTATTTCTTCCCTGGGGATTCAAGGACTTGGAATTCCAAAAGAAACTACAGGTGCTAAAAACAGCAATAGATGCAGTAGAATAGAGTTTTTGCTTTGCCTTCACACTCAGAAATGGTAGGGAGGGTCCCAGGTTAGAAATCATTTGAGAAAAGCGTTCACTAAATCCATGGTTTCACCTAACTTTTGACTCTTCCCCTCTTATCTTTCTGGCTTGGGTCTGAGACAGCTTGCTTCTGTCCTGCCTGAATGCCTATACAATGTCTTTTAGGGTGGGTGTCCTGACCAGTTCTACCCTTTCAAGCTCTTGAGAACACTCTAGCGTGTGACATTTCCTGCTATGTTATCTCTGCTTTCCTCCTTGGCTGTCTCAGTACAGAGCTTTATTTAATCTTCTATCACCGACTTGCATTCTTTCAGCAGCTCCTTAGTTCCTCCACTCTGTCCTCTCTCCTTGTCCCCAAACTGTCACATGTGCATGCCGGTGTGTACATGCATGTAAAGTTGATGTCTGGTGTTCTTCTCCCCCCACTCACCTGGAGCTCATCAGTTCAGCTGGACTCGCTGGCCAGTGGGTGGCAGAGATCTGTCTGTCTGTCTGTCTGTCTGTCTGTCTGTCTGTCTGCCTGTCTGTCTGTCTGTCTCCCTCCCAGTGCTGGGTTACAGTGCTGCTGTAGCTGCCTTCTTATGTGGTGTGAGGAACCTGAACTCAGGTCCTCGTACCCTGAGCAGCAACTGACTGAGCCACCTGCTTATTCCCAATTATATTCTTTTGTCAATACTTTTTCGAACAATCAAGCTATGAATCACCCCAGCAATATGCCTGGCAAGTGAAGATTTGCGTATTCCCAAGGGTCAAGAAGGCTTGGCAGTTTCTTGGCTCCTGAGGAATGGAGCCAACTCTGGGTTATTGTCTATTCCAGTGCCCTTCAGCCACCACATTCCAGAATGCTGCCTCATGGTGCTGGGTTAAACTGGGAAATTCCTGTGTGTTTGCCTGCTTTATACTAAAGCCTGGTGCTGCACTTTGGATCTTGACTGCCCCCTTTAAGGTCTTGTATAAAAAGTCTTGGTCCCTAGTGCAACACTATGGGGAGTGGTGGAACCTCCAGGAAGAGGGGCTTGCAGAAAGTTAATTGAGAAGTTATAAGAGCAGGGGCATGCTCTCAAGGGGATTTGGACCACACGGCCCCTTCTGCGTTGTCTTTGGCTCTATGGTCATGATCTGAGCAGTTTTCTTTGCCATATGTTTCTGACATTGCCATCCAACATGCTCACCAGAGACTCAGCGCCCTGTGTCTCCCTGATCTTTGCCTGGGATCTCCAAAGCCATGGGCCCAGATAAATGTTTTCTTTTATAAGTTAAGTATCTCATGTATTTTTTTTTTTGTTGTTATCTTGATGGAATACTGACTAACACACCTGCTAGTCTGTAATTTTATCCATGGAAGTTTCCAGATGACTGAACAGAGACAGAGGCACTGATGATGGCTTGACACAACCAATCTGTGTCTCTCCTTAGACATGGATGGCCTGAGGCATGGTGTCTGGAGGGAGAGATGAGGCATGATTAGCTTCTTGGCCAGACAGACATCCTCCTCTTTTCTCCATAATTGGCATTTCCCTAGATGTGAGGGAGAGCAAGTTTGGCGGGTAATAGTCTGCTGTATTCTGCTAGCTAGACTTTAAATCATGTCAAATGACGGCACATGGCACAGAGAGCGGCTATCTGCTCACATAACCCCTCTCCCTTAACATAGATTCAAAGTCAGATTATTTCCCCAGTAGTGCCTGAAGTTAGGCATGACCGTGTGACCATGGAGTCCTCTGTGTTCTAGTTTATCCTTCTACCTTTTGTTTGGATACTGGTGTTCTGCACAACTTAGGAAAGCATGGATTTAGAGTGGTAAACTCTTGGAATGATAAATCCTGAATACAAGAAACAGTGATTTTTCTTCCCTGTTTGAGTAGTCAACTGGACTTCAGTAAGAAATATACTTTGCAGTTAGTTAAGCCAGTGAGAGTTTAGAGTGTATTCGTTATAGTAGCTAACATGTCATTATTTGCTAATGCATATAACAATTTAATGATCTCGGTTTCAACATGGCATTGAAACTACTATTTAAAAATATTTTATTGATTTATTCATATTACATCTCAATTGTTAGCCCATCCCTTGTATCCTCCCATTCCTCCCTCCCTTCCAAAGCTACTATTAAGAAGATGTGGAAACCCTCTCTCCAATAAATGCTTGTTTCTTTCTTTTCTTTTTTAATTCCTATGCCAGCATGGGAACAGGCTTCAGCCATTTGTGTATTCATCTTTATGCATTTGTAGAATAATTTAAGAAAAAAAGGTAACGTCAGTCATTTTCCTTCTAAATTTTTAGCTGTTATCAAGGATTGCTTAGGTTAATTTTGATTATTATTTCAGACCTCAAAGGATCAGTCTACTTTGAATCTCTATGGACAGTGTGTGGTAACCAGGCTCTCTCCATGGTCCTGAAAAGTATTGTTAAAAAAATCAGTAAGTTTACAATTCTCTCCTCCAAAACCTACACCTTGGCATTCATTTATGTCCTTTCTATAGAATGTACCTATTTCTTCCTTAAACAACCCTCCTTTCCTCTGGTGTGATCGTGCCAAAGTTACCTATTTGTGATGCTCTGTGTGACTTATGTTATAAACAATAAAAGTTATGTTCTCTTTCTTCTCCCCCCCCCCCTCTCTCTCTTCACTTGAAGATAGCATCTGTGCTAATTGAAAGTTGGCATTGAAAAATTTCCCAGTATTGTAAGGAAACTTTCTTCTAGCCCCGATCACTCACAGCAGATTAAATATTGACTTCTTATATGAATTGTATTAGGTCTTAAAGGGCACAATTAACTTAATTATTTTTTTAGTTTTGTAAAAGATGTCATTGTTATTTTGAGATTGCATTAAATAATGTTGGATAGTGTGGACATTTAAACATCAATTCTTCTCATCTATAACCATAAAGGACATTTCTAAGATTTGTGTTTTCTTCAATTTCTTAATTAAAAAAAATTTTATGTCTATAGGTATTTTGTCTGCACATGCATGCCTAGGGCCTGAGGAGGCCAGAGGAGGGTAACAGATTCCCTGGAACTGGAGTTACAGGTAGTTGTGAGCCATCATGTGGATTCTCGGTACTGAACTCTGGTTCTCTCCAAGAGTAGTCAGTTCTCTTAATTGCTGAGTCATTTCTCCAGCTACTTACTTGAATTTTAAAACTTTCGTGTGTGTGTGTGTGTGTGTGTGTGTGTGTGTGTGTGTGTGTGTGTGTGTGATATAAAGTGGTTGGTATAGCCTCTCATTTTAAAATATTTTCTATAGAGCCGTGGTTCTCAACCTTTCTAATGCTGCGACCCTTTAATACAAGTTCCTCATGTTGTGACCCTCAACCATAACATTATTTTTGTTGCTACTTTATAACTTTAATTTTGCTACTGTTATGAATTGTAATGTAATTATCTGATATGGAACTCCAGAGAAAAGGTAATTTGCCCCCACCCACCCACCAGGGGTCTCTAGACTATTGCTATAGAAGGTGAGTAATTATGAATGTAGGTGTTGATTAGCTAGTTTCATCGGGAACTAGCTTTATGAACTTTCTTCCCTTGATGACTTCCACCATTTGTGTGTGTGTGTGTGTGTGTGTGTGTGTGTGTGTGTGTGTGTGTGTGTTAAGCTATAGGTCACACTCAAGTCTCATTCCTCAGGTTTTCCCACTTTGTTGTTGTTTGACGTCTGCTTCTTCAAACTATCACTTCAGATCTGTCATGTGTATCTGGGTCTCACTGATTAGGTTTAGCTCGTTGGTCAAGAAGCTCCAAGGCACATCTTATCCCTGCTTCTCTAGTGCTGGCATTCCATGTGTGCCATTTGCTTTTTTAGGTAGGTGCTTGGGTTTGAACTCTGGTCCTTATGCTTGTGTGGCAACTACTCTACTGACTGAGCTATCTCTACAGCTTTTAATTCCTTTGCAACAATGAATTAAAGTACTTTTCTGTACCCCCACCCCATTAGAGCCCTTCATTTCAAGGAGAATTTTTTTTAGTGGTAAATGACCCACACAGTTCCAATGCCTAGTCCTCCCTAAGAGGATTTGCTATAGAAATGGAGACTAAGCTTTAAGGTAAAGAAACACATTCTCAATGTGAAATTTAAGCCATTACATGGGATGAATATTTTGTGGTTACACATTTCTTTCTAGTATTATTATAAACAACTATCCTTTTCACTTTCTTAAATGTCTGCCTCTGGAATTGAATTGTCACCTTGCTGAGTGGACTCCTATACAGCTAGCATGTTACTATTAAAGAGCCAAGATCCCTCAGAGAGGGATGTTTATCAGAGCAGAGCTCCATGCTTGGTGATGTTCCTGGCTCTGGGTTGGGCATGGGAGTTTGGTCTGCACTGTTGTGGATCTACAAGTCACAATTTCATATGTAGCAACCCAAGTAACACACTATTGCACTTAATTGCAGGTTTGATGACATTTAATTGAAAACTCATTGTGTTGGTTTGAGTCAAATCACTGACTCCTATCTCCAGTTCCCCTTGGAGCTATGGTCTGTGAAGTGGAAATGGTGTCTTTTCCTTTAGGCTGTGGCCATAGTCACCTGGGCATTTAAAGAAGATGTGGCTTTTAAGATATTAACTATATATCTTTAAAACCCAGTTTCTAAATCAGTATGCAAGTTACCTTTCTGTTATTATAAAAGACCAGAAACCATGAACTCACAAAGAGGCACATTTATCTGGGCTCATTCTTTTGAAGGTTTTAGTCCTTGATTGTTTGACTCTATTGCTTTGTGCCTGTGAGGAGGCAGGACATCCCTGGGGGAGTGGGTGATGAAGGCACCTGCCCATTTCGTGGTGGCTATGAAACAGAGAGACAGAAAGGGGACAGGATTTTAATATCCCATTCAGACTAAAACTACAGCAACTATGGTTGGTTGGGCCAAGTGTTCTGTAACAAGGTGTCTTAGTTACTTTTCTATTGCTGTGACAAAACACCATGACTGAGGCAACGTATAATTGAAAAAAAAAAAAAACTTAATTGAGCTTATGGTTTCAGAGTGCTAGAGTCCAAGATGGTGGAACAAAGGCATGGTGGCAAGAATGCCTGAGAACTCACATCTTGATCCCCAGGCAGGAGGCAGAGAAGGGCACAGGGATTATGGCACAGGTCTTTTGACTCATTCTCAATGACATACTTTCTCCAATAAGGCCACACATCCTGATCCTTGTTCCACCGACAAGGGACCAAGTATTTAAACATCTGAGCCTATGGGAACCGTTCTCATTCAAACCCTGACACAAAGCTTGATTGGGAATTACTGGTTCGACCTATATTTTAAGTTCTGTTAGGACTTTTCATTGAGTAGTCACTTTCTTTCTTAAAGCACTAATACTATCCTCTTTATAAGTGCAAACAGCGATGCTGGCAAGGATGAGAGATCCTAGCACTTTTTATAAGTTAGCTGCGAGTAGATATCCGGCTGGACTTTGTGGCTAGAGACACAGGACAAGCGGTTAGCCTCTGAGATGTTCCTGATGCAATCTGGCGCTCTCGTCAGCATGTGGTTGTGTTATTTTAGTTTACATAAATTTATAGAAGTCCCAAAATACTCATATTCTTACATAAACACAAAAGCATGCCCAACCAAATAGAAGTTACTTTTGGCCTCTTTGGAGCTTGTCTGTAGATGTAAGTGGATCATTAGGCTGGTTTTGTGTGTGCTTTGTAAATCAGTTCTACACCTGTTCCCCAAGAAGGATTTAAAATGTTTTTTTTTTGAACAATGGAGTAATTATAATATAGGCCTCAGATTTAAATTACTTAATTGTCCCTGGGGAACACCCTACTGCTTGCATGCATTCTGGCATTTGTTTCAGCAAACAGATGTCTTCATGTACTTTGTCTATAAATTGACATTCTTTGACTGAAGAATTCTTAAAGCCCTTACTTATTCCATTGACCTCTGGGTAGGAGAAAAATTAATTCCTAAAATCTTTTACAAATTGTGTCCTAAGTTATTAAAATAACCCTTTGAAATAGAGCCTCTAGGATATTAAGTAACACACCAAATATTAAATCTGTCACCTACAAATTTGGGCAAAAATATTTTGGCTCTTTTGAACCTAATTTGGATTTGGCATAATTACACTAAATCTGTTGCCTGTTGTCTCATTCTTAATTAATTAGTTAATGAATGACAATAAAATGTTTTATGGAGGCTTTGTTTTCCCTTTAACCTTTAAAGATTAGGATAATATATTTTTACCTCTTTTGTGGCCCCGTTTTGGTCAGTGTTGGCATGGTAGCCTTCATTTCTTCAGATACAGACCTCACTGTGGGATGACTGAAGGATTGACTCATGTTTTCTCTGGTGTGGGTGAAGATGCTCTGTAACTGGGAGGGAGGTCTGGGGTTTGTTAGCTTTCCTTGGTGTGTCTGGTAGCTTGAAAGCTGCTGTCAAGAGTCACAGTCCAGAAACGCATCTTAGGCTCCCTTAGTGGTCCTTTCTGTTTTATTTGATGACAACAAACAAAATAGAATTGTAAAGCCTCGTGGATAACAGTTAGTTATGAAACACACACACACACACACACACACACACACACACACACACACACATTGGTATGTATGTACATGTGTGCGTGCATGTGCATAACATATCCCTTAAAATCTGCTCTATTCTAAGGTAGCAAACATTTTCTTTCTGTTGGGATTTCTGTTAATGTCTGTATTGTTAAAAATCACATCCCCATTATGTCAAATTAGTCCCAAAAAAGCAACAACCTGACCCAGGGGTCTTTTCTCAGTCGTCTCAGCCGTAACTCCTTGCTTTTCTTCTTCTTCTTCTTTAAGATGTGGGACAGTGTTTTAGTATGTACGTATCTGTGTGCACTCTGCACTTACTTATATGGTAGAGACAGTTTAAATCTTTTTTAGTAGATTTGATGGGGATGTTTGAGGTACAAATCAGTGAAAAGGGGAGAGGGCCAGGGGAGAGGAATTGGCACTCCATGGCAGAACAGGCACTGTAAAGAGGTTAGCCACCCTTTTTTTTTATTGCCTGCAATGCAGGGATTTTGTAATTAGTAGTTTCATTAGAGAGTGTGAATGACTATTAAATGGTTCAGCCAAACAAAGCATTCATCGTATTGGAAAATTTACTGTAATCAGATGGAAAAAGTACTGGTTTTGTGAATCATTTGTCAGGACAGGGAAAGGCTCCCTATTTAGAACCCTCCTCTTATTAAAAGAGTTGTTTACCCCCTCTCCTGCCACTACCCCTCAACTCCACCCCCCACCGCCGACCCCCCTTTAAATGTCCAGGTCATGGTAGTTTAGAGGCTCCACTGACCTCTCCCAGGCAAGCATGTAATGCCTGGTTTTCTCTGGCATCCACTGCATGGCTTCCCCTGTCTAGTAGCACAAGGCACATTTCTTTCCATTGATGGAGATTGGCGGTCCACAGGTTTTGGGGGGTTGGGACAGTTGTGCTTGGCAGTGGTCCTGCTGCCACAGATTTCGTTTAGTAGCTCTCCTACACTGCTGCTATAAGGCCAACAGAAACGTGCTAGCTTCTAAGCATATGCAAGTTTCCTGGCGTAGAGAATGCTTATGGAGCTTTGCCCACACACCAACTGTTTCTGTTTGGGAGTAGCTGTCCCTATTTTTTAACCATGTTCACACTTTGTCGATCTAGAGGGGTACAGTGTATTTTAATCACGCCCTGAGGCGGCTTTGTGGCTAGGTTAATTATAACCCTCTCTTCTATCTGCTCAGTGTTTTTCAGGCTTAACAATTTTTTCCATTTACCACAGATCCTTTGATTTCTCAGGCTTCCTTGAGGTAGGCAGGACACTTCTGTTTCACAGAGGGGAAGGCTGATGTTTATTGAACCAAATCCAGTTGTCCACTTAAGCAGCTCAGGTAGATGGGGCCAGGTTTCAGGAGTCCCCATCTGAGCATCTCTCCATTACAAGTACCAACCTCACTGCTCTCCAAGGTCCACTGGCCTGGTTAGTTCTTTTCCAACTTGATACAAGATATAGCCATCTGGAAGAGCAACCTCAATGAGGAAAATGCCTCTATACAATTGCTTGTAGGCAAGTATGTGTGTGTGTATATATGTATGTATGTGTGTGCATGCATGTGTGTGTATGTGTGTATAGGTGTATATGTGTGTATGTGTGTGTGCGCGTGCATGTGTGTGCATGTATGTGTGTATGTGTGTGTATGTGTGTATGTGTGTATATGTGTGTATGTGTGATATTTTCTCATGCCTCAAGGGCTTCTCTCATCATTTCATGTGGATCCCAAGGATCAAAATGAAGTCATTAAGCATGGTAGCAAGTGCCTCCACCTGCTGAGCTACCTTGTAGGCTCATTTGGGATTTTCTCTACTGCTGTTTTCTACCCTTATGTCATCACTCAGTTTTCTATCAAGTGTAGAGAGGAAAGATTACTGCCCTCCTAGGGTTTCACTTTACTTCTTGTGTGCCTTCCATAGGCAGAAGTCAATGCAGGCCTCTGAGTCACAGGCAGGGTGTAGACGGTGGGGGCAGGAATGGGAGGTGTGCTTGGCCCTGGACTTGGGCAGCCAGACTGAGGCTGTAAAGCATCGGGGCAGCCACTTTGTGGCCTATATCTTTTTCTGCACAAAATTAAAATCCAGGCGCTTTCAGATTTCCAGGTACAAGCGTCACCCAGATCAGTTTCCATCTCTTCTTATGCTTTGCCTCAATTAGAGTATGTGTCACAATACTTTACTAATCACCTACTGTGATCCATGTACCATCACTGGCACATGGAAGGTTCTCAGTAAATGCTGGTTGACTGAGTTAAATCTTGTATGTATGTATGTATGTATGTATGTATGTATGTATGTATGTATGTATTTAAAAGTATTAAAAGTATTTTGGTATGTATCCCAGGCTGACCTTGAATTTACTATGTGTCCCATGATGGTTGGCTTTGAACTCATGGCAATCTTTCTGCTTCAGCCTCCTCAATCCTTGGATTAGAGGCATTCTCCATCACTCCCTGTGACTCAGTGAATGAAAACTTGGAAGGAGGACTAGGGACTATTATTTATCTTCTGTGTAGCCTCAGAGAACAAAATGGAAGCAATCTGAATTTGTACAATAATGAGCAACTTTGTTTGAAGTTGCACCATGAATGTTTCCCCCTCTATTTAATAATAGCGTTGCTGGCACATTTTCCTTTTCAGATTTATTTATTGGCAGATTTTACTAAAACTGTATTAGTGCAGGGATTATGGATTTCCCTAGTAAGCCCTTATCAGTGCAAAGAAGACAGAGTTGACTGGATTTGGGATCTTTGCAGGAACCATCTCCCCTGCATTGTCACTGTTGAGAGACACATCTCTTTACTTGGGGCAACTGGGTACAGCACAGCACAATAAAAAACATTTTTCTTTCTGTCTTCCCCATGTACCCTAACACGTGTAGCCAAGAAACAGCAAGTCCACGCCCCATTCAGAGCTCATGTTACCAGTTCCTAATTGAGTTGAGCTTGATCAGAACCTAACCATGGCTTGCTTTTTTCTGAGGCTGCTGAGATGCAGGGGCTGCACCGTGGGTCACTGAACGAGCTGGAGGCTCATGGGGTTTGGCTGAGCTAGGTGAAGCACCCTTGTTTTCAGCCATGTAGGTCATGCAGTGACAGGCTGACATGGGCCTGCTGGGAACTCTGGAAAGCTTTCTACTGTCAATGTAAAATGTGAGAGTCTTCTGCAGGTGGCAGACATATTAGTAGGTGCAGAGAGACCCATTCATGACAAAGCCAAGTGAGTGTCCTTTGTGGGTTTAAACATGCAAACAAACTTACAGGATTATTGTCCCTCCTACATGATGCTTTGTTTCTTTACCTGGTAACTGTCAGCAGCTACCTTCTCTCCTCCCCAGCACATCTTTGCTTTAGAAGTGGAAGTTTAAGATCAAGTGTCTGCAGGAGTGGGTTCTTCTAAGGTCTGTCTTTTCTTACTGATGGCTGTCTTTGGCCAGCATCTTCAAGCATCCTCTTTTTGTTTCCACATGTGCCATGGTCTCAGAAAAGCAGCAGTCACATTGGCTTAAGGCTCCCCTTAATGGCTTCATTTATCTCTGTAAAAACACATTTTTCAAATGCAGTTTTATTCCAATGTACCAGGGATATGTTTTTTAAGAAATGAGTCAGTCCATAATATGGGATGGCTGACTGAACTCCGTGTGGACAGAGTCAGAGGTTTGACTTAAATCCACTGAGCAAAGAATTACCCTCAACTCCACTGTGGCTTTTCATCCAAAAACCCATTCCTCATAGAGGAGGAGAAAGAAGAAAAGAAGGGGCCATGAGTAGCAAGCAGGATGGGGGAAGGAGTCTCGGGCTGGCTAATCTGTGGTTGTCTGACCTTAACTTCACTCTCACCTTTGTTGTAAGATACAGGATAATTTCTTTCTTTTATCTAGTAATGCATGGAAATGCACATCTATGTAACTGTCATCTAGATACCTTTTTCCCTAAATTCTCTCAGTTGTAACGACTTCTTCCAAGTTAGAACTGCTGAGAACTTGAAAGGGAAAACATACAATGTAACCTCAACTGCTGGGTCTAGAAGCCTTTGAAAGTACAGCCAGAGATATACACAGGGTCCACTTACTACACAGGAACCTTTTAGTTAAACCCTTAGAAAATGTCACTGGGGACAGTCAAGGGAAGATGCTGCTTTGAATCTGTGCTGCAACGTGGCTTTGCATTCTTTTTTTAAAAAATTAATTAATTAATTAATTAATTCACTTTACATGCTGATCATAGCCTTTCCTTCCTATCTTTCCCCTCCCACCTCCCCTATTCCTGAGAAAACTGGGGCCCATCCTACCCACCTACCTCAGCTTATCAAGTTGCATCAGGACTCACTTCCCCAAGGAAGCCCCGCTAAGGGGAAGTGATGAAAAAGCAGGCAACAGAGTCCATGTGAGAGACAGCCCCTACTCCCCTTACTAGGGGGCCCACATGAAGCCTGAGCTGCCCATCTGTGTAGGGGACCCAGGTCCAGTCCATGCATGGTTGGTGCTTCAGTCTCCGCAATCCCCTTTGGGCTCTGGTTAGTTGGCTCTGTTGGTCTTCTTGTGGAGCTCTTGTCCCTCTAGGTTTTTCTATTCCCCCCCCCCCCATTTTTCCACAAGATGTCCTATGCTTCACCCAATGTTTGGGTGTGAGTCTCAGCATTTGTTTTGATCTGCTGCTGGGTGGAGCCTCTCAGAGACTTCTAGGCTTCTGTCTGTGAGCATAGCAGAGTATTCTTAATAGTGGGTTGGGTCTTGGATTGAGCCAGGCATTGGTTAGACATTCCCTCAATCTCTGCTCTATCTTTATGCCTGCACATCTTGTAGGAAGGGTAAATTTTGGGTCAAAGTTTTTTTGTGGGTGGGTTGGTGTTTCCCTTCCTCCACTAGGAGTCCTATCTAGTTAGAGGGTGTCCTTTTCAGTCTTCATGACCCCTACAACTAGGTGTCTCAACTAGTCACCCCCATGTCTTCCCAGGTACATTTATATAATGGAATACTGATCAGCTATTAAAAACAAGGAAATCATGAAAATTTCAGGCAAATGGATGGAACTAAGGAAGATCATCTTGGGTGAGGTAACTCAGACCCAGAAAGACATACATGTTATGCATATATATTAACTACATAATACAAGATAACCATACTACAATTTACAGACCCAAAGAGGATAAGTAGCAAGGAGGACCCAAGGGAGGATGCTTAAATCTCACTGAGAAGGGAAAATAGAATAGACAGCGGAAATGGTTGAAGAGAGGGAACAAGGTAGGAGAGAGAGCACAGAGAGAGATGAGGGTGGACACCAGACCTGGGGAGAGTGGGGGTGGGAGGACAGAGGACCAATAGAGAGAAGAGAAAACATGGGTGGGAGCATCTCTGTGACACGTTGGAGACCTAAGACAGGGTAGGTTTTGCATTCTTAGTAGTTACTATTTAGGTGTGCACGAAGTCTCAGACTGGGATCTCAGGCTTCCTGGTGAGTGATGCCCACTGCATTTTTTTTTCTTTTTGCTAATGCATTTTGCTATAAGAATAGAAAATCAAGGAGCTAAACTGTTAAATAGTTTAATATCACTTTTATACTTTTATATTAAAGCCACATACATTAGTGAGAGGACTACAAAATGCATTTGACTTTTAAATTGAAAGCCTGCTTTTTTTAAATGGATTTGCGTACATGGTCATGGATGTATGTATGTTTGTATGGGGTAAGCATGCATGTGTGTGAATATGTATGTGGAAGCCAGAGGTCAACAGTCAGGTGTCTTCCTCAACTGCTCCCCACATACCTCACTGGGAGGACAGGACCACTCACTGACCCTGGAGCTCACATTTGTGACTAGACTCACTGGCCAACAAGCCATAGTGGCTCTTGTGGTTCTCCACCTCCCTAGATCTGGGGACACAGACACACACCACCATGTGTGGCCTTTTTATGTGGGTTCTGAGGAATCAATATGGCCCTCATCCTCATAGCCTGAACTGTAAATGGAATTTAGAGTATGATGGGCCATGTACTTTTTTTTTCATTTCCCCTCGGAGTACAAGTTCATAGTCATTTATTCTTTATTTTTTTTTTCTTTTTTCTTTTTTTTTTTTTTATATGATATTTTTTTTTATTAATTTATTCTTGTTACATCTCAATGTTTATCCCATCCCTTGTATCCTCCCATTCCTCCCCCCCCCCCATTTTCCCATTATTCCCCTCCCCTATGACTGTTCCTGAGGGGGATTACGTCCCCCTATATATTCTCATAGGGTATCAAGTCTCTTCTTGGCTACTTGCTGTCCTTCCTCTGAGTGCCACCAGGTCTCCCCCTCCAGGGGACATGGTCAAATGTGAGGCACCAGAGTACGTGAGAAAGTCGTATCACACTCTCCACTCAACTGTGGAGAATATTCTGACCATTGGCTAGATCTGGGAAGGGGTTTAAAGTTTACCTCCTGTATTGTCCTTGGCTGGTGCCTTAGTTTGAGCGGGACCCCTGGGCCCAAATCTGCCTATCATATTGTTCTACTTGTAGATTTCTAGGACCCTCTGGATCCTTTTATTTTGCTGTTCTCCCATGCGTCTCTCATTTAGAGTCCCAATAGGATGCCTTCCCCTCTGTCCCAGTTTCCTGGTAAGTGAAGGCTTTCGTGGGACATGCCCCTTGGGCTAGTATGCAGATATAAGTGAGTATATACCATTTGATTCTTTCTGCTTCTGGGTTAACTCACTCATTATGATCATTTCTAGCTCAATCCATTTATCCACAAATTTCGGGAATTCCTTGTTTTTAATAGCTGAGTAGTATTCCATAGTGTATATGTACCACAGTTTCTTTATCCACTCTTCTACTGAGGGACACTTAGGCTGTTTCCATGTTCTGGCTATTATGAATAAGGCTGCTATGAACATGGTTGAGCAAATTTTCTTGTTGTGTGCTGGAGCATCTTCTGGGTATATTCCAAGGAGTGGAATAGCTGGGTCTTGAGGAAGCCCTATTCCCATTTTTCTGAGATAGCACCAGATAGATTTCCAAAGTGGCTGTACTAGTTTGCATTCCCACCAGCAATGAAGGCGTGTTCCTCTCTCCCCACATCCTCGCCAGCATGTGGTGTCGCTTGAATTTTTGATCTTAGCCATTCTGATGGGTGTAAGATGGAATCTCAGAGTTGTTTTGATTTGCATTTCCCTGATGACTAAGGAGGTTGAGCATTTCTTTAAGTGTTTCTCAGCCATTTGATACTCCTCTGTTGAGAATTCTCTGTTTAGTTCCAAGCCCCATTTCTCAATTGGGTTATTCGGTTTGGTGGTGTTTAATTTCTTGAGTTCTTTATATATTTTGGATATTAGACCTTTGTCAGATGTAGGGTTGGTGAAGATTTTTTCCCAGTCTGTAGGCTGTCGCTTTGTTCTCTTGACAGTGTCTCCTGCCTTACAGAAGCTTCTCAGTCTCATGAGGTCCCATTTATTAATGGTTGACATTAAGGCCTGGGCCGTTGGTGTTCTGTTCAGGAAGTTGTCTCCTGTGCCAATATGTTCCAGGCTCTTTCCCACTTTTTCTTCTAAGTGGCTTAGTGTCTCTGGTTTTATGTTGAGGTCTTTAATCCACTTGGATTTGAGTTTTGTGCAAGGTGACAAATATAGGTCCAGTTTCATTTTTTTACACATAGACCTCCAGTTAGACCAGCACCATTTGTTGAAGATGCTATCCTTTTTCCATTGAATGGATTTGGCTTCTTTGTCAAAAATCAAGTGACCATATGTGTGTGGATTCATATCTGGGTCTTCGATTCGATTCCACTGATCAACCAGCCTGTTGCTGTGCCAGTACCATGCTGTTTTAAGTACTATTGCTTTATAGTACAGTTTGAGATCAGGTATGGAGATTCCTCCGGAGCATCTTTTATTGTACAAGATTGTTTTAGCTATTCTGGGTTTTTTGTTTTTCCATATGAAGTTCAGAATTGAACTTTCAATGTCTTTAAAAAATTGTGTAGTTATTTTGATAGGGATTGCATTGAATCTGTAGATTGCTTTTGGTAGGATGGCCATTTTTACTATGTTAATTCTCCCGATCCATGAGCAAGGAAGATCACGCCATCTTCTCAGGTCATCTTCAATCTCTTTCTTCAGAGTTTTGAAATTTTTTTCATACAAGTCCTTCACTTGCTTAGTTAGGGTATCTCCTAGATATTTTATATTGCTTGTGGCTAATGTGAAGGGTGTGGTTTTCCTAATTTCTTTTTCTGCAAGCTTGTCATTTGTGTATAGGAAGGCTACAGACTTTTTTGAGTTAATTTTGTATCCAGCCAATTTGCTGAAGGTGTTTATCAGCTTTAGGAGTTCTCTGGTGGAGTTTTGAGGGTCACTTATGTACACTATCATATCATCTGCAAAGAGGGATAATTTGACTTCCTCCTTTCCCATTTGGATACCCTTGATCTCCTTTTGTTGTCTTATTGCTCTGGCTAGAACTTCGAGTACTATATTGAAGAGATATGGAGAGAGTGGGCAGCCTTGCCTTGTTCCCGATTTGAGAGGAATTTCCTTGAGTATCTCACCATTTACTTTGATTTTGGCTATTGGCTTGCTGTATATAGCCTTTATTATGTTGAGGAAAGTGCCTTGTATCCCCGATCTCTCTAAAACTTTAAACATGAATGGGTGTTGAATTTTATCAAATGCTTTCTCTGCATCCAAGGAGATAATCATGTGGTTTTTTATTTTCAGTTTGTTTATATGGTGGATTACATTGATGGATTTCCGTATATTAAACCATCCCTGCATGCCTGGAATGAAGCCTACTTGGTCATGATGAATGATATCTTTGATGTGCTCCTGTATTCGTTTTGCAAGTATTTTATTTAGTATTTTTGCATCGGTGTTCATAAGAGAAATTGGTCTGAAATTCTCTTTCTTTGTTGAGTCTTTGTGAGGTTTAGGTATCAATGAGACTATGGCCTCATAGAATGAATTTGGTAATTTTCCATCCATTTCTATCTTTTGGAGTAGCTTGAAGAGTATCGGTATTAGCTCGCCCTTAAAGGTCTGGTAGAATTCTGCACTGAAACCATCTGGCCCTGGGCTTTTTTTGGTTGGGAGACCATCGATGATTGCTTCTATTTCTGTAGAGGAAATGGGACTATTTAACTTGTTTATCTGTTCTTCATTCAACTTTGGCAAGTGAACTTGATCAAGAAAATCGTCCATTTCCCTTAGATTTTCAAATTTTGTGGCGTATATGCCTTCAAAGTAGGATCTTATGATTCTTTGAATTTCTTCAGTGTCTGTTGTTATGTCTCCCTTTTCATTTCTGATTTTGTTGATTTCAATACTGTCTCTCTGCCTTTTAGTTAGTTTGGCTAATGGTCTGTCTATCTTGTTGATTTTCTCAAAGAACCAGCTTTTGGTTTTGTTGATTCTTTGGACTGTTTTCTTAGTTTCTAATTTGTTAATTTCAGCCCTGAGTTTGATTATTTCCAGGCGTCTACTCCTCTTGGGTGTTTCTGCTTCTTTTTTTTCTAGGGTTTCCAGTTGTGTTGTTAAGATGCTTATGTGCGATGTTTCCAATTTCTTTTTAAAGGCACTTAGTGCTATGAATTTTCCTCTTAGCACTGCTTTCAATGTATCCCACAAATTTGGGTATGTTGTTTCTTCATTTTCATTGAATTTCAGAAACTCCTTGATTTCTTTCTTTATTTCTTCCCTGACCCAGGTGTCATTTAGCAGAGAGTTGTTTAGTTTCCACAAACGTGTAGACTTTTTGTTATTTCTGTTGTTGTTGAATTGCAGCCTAAGAGCATGGTGATCTGATAGGATACAAGGTATTATTTCAATCCTCTTGTATCTGTTGAGGCTTGCTTTGTGACCTACGATGTGATCAATTTTGGAGAAGGTTCCATGGGGTGCAGAGAAGAAGGTGTATTCTTTCTTGTTTGGGTGAAAGGTTCTATAGATATCTGTTAGATCCATTTGACCCATGGCATTGGTTAATGATGTTATTTCTCGGCTTAGTTTCTGTTTCAATGACTTATCCTTCAGTGAGAGTGGGGTGTTGAAGTCTCCCACTATTATTGTGTGGGGATCGATGTGTGGTTTAAGCTTTTTAGGAGATCTTTTACATATGTGGGTGCCCTTGTATTGGGAGCATAGATGTTCAGAATTGTGATGTCATCTTGGTTGACTTTACCTTTGATGAGTATGAAGTGTCCTTCCTCATCCCTTTTGATTAATTTTGGTTGAAAGTCTATTTTGTTCGATACTAAAATGGCTACACCTGCTTGCTTCTTGTGACCATTTGCTTGGAATATTTTTTTCCAACCTTTTACCCTGAGGTAATGCCTTTCATTATGGGTGAGATGTGTTTCTTGGATGCAGAAGAATGTTGGGTCTTGTTTATGTACCCATTCAGTTAGTCTGTGTCTTTTTATTGGAGAATTGAGGCCATTGATGTTGAGAGATATTAATGACCAGTGACTGTTAAGAGTCTTAATTTTGATGTTGTTTCCAGTCGAGCGTTTGTGTAGTTGTGTTTTTGCCATGGGATAGTTATCTATTTCCTGGGTAGTTTTGGTTGTAGCTTGACCCTTTGGGATGGAGTTTTCCTTCTAGTACCTTCTGTAAAGCTGGGTTTGTGGATAGGTACTGTTTGAATTTGTTTTTGTCATGGAATATTTTGTTTTCTCCATCAATGGTTATTGATAGTTTTGCTGGGTAAAGTAGTCTGGCCTGGCATCTGTGTTCTCTTAGGGTTTGCAGGATCTCTGTCCAGGCCCTTCTGGCTTTTATGGTCTCTGCTGAGAAGTCAGGTGTAATTCTGATAGGTTTACCATTAAATGTTATTTGGCCCTTTTCCCTTGCAGCTTTTAATATTTTTTCTTTGTTCTGCATGTTTTGTGTTTTGATTATTATGTGGCGGGCAGTTTTTCTTTTCTGGTCAATTCTATTTGGTGTTCTGTAGGCCTCTTGTATGTTTATAGGCATCTGTTTCTTTAGATTGGGGAAATTTTCTTCTATGATTTTGTTGAGAATAGTTTCTGGGCCTTGGAGTCTGATGTCTTCTCTTTCTTCAATGCCTATTATCCTCAGATTTCTTCTTTTCATGGTGTCCTTAATTTCTTGGATGTTTTGTGTCAGGAGTTTTCCAGATTTGGCATTTTCTTTAATGGTTGATTCAATATCTGTGATTGTATCTTCTAGCCCTGAGATTCGTTCTTCCATCTCTTGGATTCTGTTAGAAAAGCTCACCTCTGTGTTGCTCGCCTTCTTCTCTGAGGTCTCACGTTCTCGTTTTTCTTCTGTCTGTGTGTTTATCATTGAATCCATTTTCATTTTCAGATCTTGAACTGATTTTTTGATTTCTTTCATCTGATTTTTTGTATATTCCTGAGTTTCTTCCATTGCCTCTTTATAGGTCTTCAGAGCTTGAACCATTTTAGTTATTTCTTTCATCTGGTTGTTTGCATTTTCCTGCAATTTTTCCAGTTCCACTCTATGTGCTTCTTTTATGTCTCTCACCTGTTTGTCTGCGTCTTCCTGCATTTGATTACGAATTTTATTTGTTTCCTCCATTATCATCCTCATTACTAAGGATTTGAGGTCATTTTCTTGTATTTCCGTTGTATTTGAGTTCTCTGGGTGGTTTTCTTTGGGATAGCTGGAAACTGGAGACGCCATGTTGTTTTGGGGTTTTTTGCGTATGCTTTTTCGTTGTCCTTTAGACATCTTGCCGTCTTTGTTTTTGTTGGGTAGCTTCCAGAGTTGAATGGAGGGTGTCTGACGATAGATTCACTTGTTTTCTTACGATTTCCCTAGGCTGCGAGCTCAAAGCTTCACTGGTGTGGATGTTAGGAGGTTAGCCCTGTTGTTCTGGTCTCTCACAGCCAGTGATCCTCAGTCCCTCTCTGCTGTGGATCCTGCAATTGTTCTGGGTCTCTGAATGAGCGTTGAGTCAGGCCAAGGTATCCACAGCCTTCTGTGTTCCCTGCCAAGTCCAGCCAGGAACACTGGGACCGAACCACGGGCAGAACTCAGCTAGATTCTCAGGGCCTGAACCATCTGCCAAGTTCAGCTAGGGATTTTGGGCCCAAAATGCACACAGGGTCCAGCCAGAATTTTTGGGCTGGGACTACGCACCAAGCTCCACTAGGGCCTTTTGGCCCAAAGTGCGTGCTGTGGTCAGTTATTGACTCAGGGCCCGAACTGACCACCAATCTCAGCCAGGAATTCTGGATTCAAACTGCACACTGTGTCCAACCAGAGTCTTAGAGCTGGTGGAACCGAGAGCTCTGTCCAGCCTGTGCCACAGCAGGAGAACTGCGGCTGCTCTGAGTTAGCGCCAGTGGTGGAACAAGTGCTCCGCCCGGACTGTGTCACCGCAGGGGAGCTGCCGCTGAGCTGAGGTGGTGCCTAGGATGGAACCGAGCACGTCACCAAGCCTGCGCCACAGCAGGAGAACTGCAGCTGCTCTGAGTTAGCGCCTGTGGTGAAACCAAGTGCTCCGCCCAGACTGTGTCACCGCAGGGGAGCTGCCGCTGAGCTGAGGTGGTGCCTAGTGTGGAGCAGCGTGCTCAACTAAGCCTGCGCCACAGCAGGGGAGCTATGGCCACGCTGAGTTAGTGCCTCAGGCAGAATTGTTTGCTGGGCCAGGCCAATACCCCGGACTCTGGGGCCGAACTGTCCGCCGAGTCCAGTCTGGGTCCAAAGGCTCCACGCGACCCAAATCCTGCCCCGAGTCCCCTCTCCCGCAGCAATTCCCACCAGCCACCACACCAATCGCCTCCACTGGAAGGCTATGAGCTGCAAACCTCAGCCGCCGCTGCTGGTGCCGCTGGTGCTGCTGCCTCTGCCGCTGCCGCTCCGATCAGAGAAAAACCACACTCCTCCCGTGTGCAGGGGCACGCAGGTCCTCCGCACCCTGGTCCCTCCGAACCGTGGAGCACTCCTGCTGCCGTGATGTTTGGACCTCGGTGTTCCTGGCTCAGAAATCTGTGCAATTCCCTGAATTGTTCACTGGAGCCTCCAAACGCGGTCCACACTGCTCGCCGCCATCTTGGATCTGTCATTTATTCTTTAAAGTCTGATGGATTGTGGGAAAATTTAGAAGTACTTTAATTCTCCTAGAAACGCCAGGTGCTTGGAGCCTTCTTTTTGCCTCAGGCTACCTTCCCCAAGTAGCAACCAGATAATTTGATGAGCACATTTGTGTAAATGTGTGAGTAAATGCTGACTTATTAGTGGGAACACAGTGGTCCTTTCCCTACCACCCCTGCTTTCACTCCTGGATATACTGCGCACATTTTAATTCTGACTTTTAGTTCTGACATTACAGCCTCTCATCCTATTTATTTAACGCCAATTCATTGGGTGCATACAGCATGCCAAGCACTGTTCTAGGCATCAGAAAAGTGAACGAAATCTGTGCTTGCCAGGGCCTGTATGCTAATGGGCAGATAACAATCAGAATACATGAATAATATACTGTGTTGGGAGCTGACTAGCATTTCATAAAAATGGAACAAAGTAAGGCTATAGGAAATAAGGAGTTGGAATATTGGCTTGGGCATAGAAGAACCCAGTATGATATGATGACACTGAAGGAGATAAGAGATTGAGAAATAGATTTCTGGAGAAAGAGCGAGAACAATGAGGGAGAAGACTATGCATAGTATCCAAGTGACTGGTCTGTTTGAAAACATCTAGAAGGATGGGTAGAGTGGAGAAGAGGGAGTAGGGGCCAGGAAAGCAGGTGGTGTGTCCTGGGGAACCAGTGTAAGGCTTTTGTCCTGGGTGGGAAGCCAGTGGAACTTGATGAGCAGACTGGTGATGTAATCTGCTTTATAATTTCAAAGGACCACTCTGGTTGATATGTTGCTAATGGACGGTCAGGGATGGGTCAGGGAGATCAGCCAGTAGGCTGTTTTCACTGTGGAGGCAGGTTGATGGTAGCTTGGGCCAGACTTTGGCAGTGGAGGTACTGAGAAGTGGTTGGGTTCTGGACATGTTTTGTTTTTATTTTGTGGATGGTGCTGGGGATTGAATCTATGCCCTGTGCATGCTAGCCAAGTTCTCCACCAATGAGAGATACCCTAGCCCTAAATATATTTCAAAGGTAGAGTGAACAGAATTCACAAATGCATTGGATGTGGGGGACTCTAGAGGAAAACCCCAATGAGGGAGCCACAGTTTTGTTTTCCCAATAATGGAGTGGCCATGATCCAAGATGAGGGCTGTGGTGGTTTAAAGTGGTTTTGCAGTTGGGGAGGGGTAAGAGTTTTGGTCTTAGGGATGCTAACTAGTGGGGATTAGGCACTTTGATATATGTTTCTGGAGTTAAGCAGAGTGAACCAGATCTGAAATATAAACTTGAGCATTTCAGCACAGGTGGCATTCCTAGCTTTAACTATAGGAGATCATCGGAGAATAGATGGAAGATGGTTAAAGAGCCAAGGACTGGGGTTTTCAGCACTGCAACATCTTAGAGAAGAAAGAAAATAGCAAAGAAGGCTGACAGGAAGACTTGATAATGGGCCAGAGTTTATGGTGTTCTGAAAGCCAAATGAAGAGCATGTTTGCAAGGGGAAGATGGTCTGTGTTAGGCATTGTTGGTTGAATGAATAAGGACCGAGAATTGAAGTTCGGAGGTCATTGATGGTGGTGGTAAGAGAGTAAACGGCTCACAGAAGCAGGTTGAAGAAGCAATGGTAGGAGGTGTACTGGGGCAGCCAGAGAACTCTACAAAGGTGAATTGTCATGAAGGTCAGGAAAATGGGATATTAGTTGGAATGAGAGGGTCTTTCAGGACAGGGATTTCCAGAGATGGGAGATCTAAAGGCGTGTTTAAGTGACAATGGGAATAGACCATGGAAAAGGAAAATTTGACAATATGAGAGAAAAGGAGACTCCTTAGTGTGAGTCATTGGACCCAAACAGGCGATCTCCAGTGCACAAGGTTGCACTGGACAGGTGCATAGGCAGTCAGTCCACAGCAGAGAAGACACAGTGTGTGTTGGACATATGCTAGTGGGCAGACAGATTCAGCAGTAGGAATGTGCGGGTGCTTTATCCATTGCATGAGTTCTCAGTGTTGTAGGGTAGATCATTATCCCAGAGTGGGGATGGACAAGTGGATTTGGGCTTAGGTCTTTGTGGGCAGATGCTTGCCCTTAAGGTTAAAGGGTACCAATCAAGCATGGCTACATGTTCTTCTGCAATGTTCTTCTGCATGGGCAGAAGGACGGAGAAAGCAGAATTAGAGTTATCTAGAAGTCTTCTGGAATAGACTATGAAATCATTCACAAGAGTAGAAATGCAGGACGGCAGGCCATGCAATCTAGACCAGGATGTGTGGGAACAAAGGAACAGGAAGGGATGAGGGCAGAAAAGGCTGATAGAATTAGTGGGTTTTAGATCTTTGTGGGGTCAAAGGAAAGACGTGGGTCTTTAGAGGGAATGCTGTGGGAACTCAGGAGGTGACTGGAGCTGTGTGGCATGTGAAATCGTGGCTATGGAGCAGTTGGAGTTTTTGGTACTGACAAGGCCTTGAAATAGTCTTACCCAGCCCTTGTCCTCAGTCTCAAAGGTCCTTTTCGTCAGTACCCTCTATTCAGTTTGCAACGAAGCACTAGTTGGTACAAATTTGCTTGCTGGAAGTATCACCGGGCAGTGATTGTGCCTGGTTCTTCTTACCATTAACCCTGCTCTGTCTAGGACAGTGCCTGGGAGCCCATGGGAGCCTGAGAAATACATGTGGAAGGAGAAGGAAGCCTCACACTTGTAGTTATTTTGAGAGGAACTCATGGTAGGAAATGGTGTACTGCCCACCTGGGTGCTGTGGTTTAATTTTTCTGAAGGCAGGGGGCTTATGGCTTTGGATGACAGGAGAGGAACCAATGATATGAAATTAGGAACTGTTCACTGAGTGCTATGACTTTCAATGTTGCCAATGGGAATTAAAATTTGAGTCTTGGGGTTGAGAGATGACTCAGAGGTTAAGAGTGCTTCCTGCTCTTCCAGAGGACCCAGGTCCAGTTCCCGGAACCTATATCAGGCGTCTCACAAGCATCTGTTATCTCCAGATCCAGAGGATCTGGTGCCCTCTTTTGCCCTCCTCAGGCATCTGCACACATGTGCAAGTCACGCGCGTGAGCACACACACACACACACACACACACACACACACACACACACGCACACAAATTTTTCAAAAAGTGACTATAAACATGATTTTATAATTCAGATTTATTGATTAAAGGTTAAAATTCTGTATTGTTTTAAACAGCTGACTCATGGGAAAAGGTGGTAATACGATGATTAGATTTTACAAGCTTGTTTGTTTAGTGATTTTTATTTAAAACAATATTTTAAAGTCTGGATGTAGCGTCCTTTAATTCCAGCACTTGGGAGGCAGAGGCAGGTGGATCTTTGTAAGTTTGGGGCCGGTCTGGTCTGCATAATGAGTTCCAGGCTAGCTAGATCTGCATAGCAAAACCCTGTCTCAAAACAATCTTGAAATCTTGGACCAATATGGGAAGATATCACCAAGGGTGCAACTGTGGCACTTCTATCTTGGACGCAACCAGCAGTTGTCTAATTGGACTTAAGGTCCACTGAGCACAGGATAATTCATGCCTAGTACTTTAAACTTAGCCAAATACAAACGGCTGGTGAGGGTCTGGATCCTAGAGGAAAACCTGTTTCTGTAACTTTCCTAAAGCAATATGGTTCCTGACTGCATCCCAGATACTTTCCTTGTACCCACAGGTAAGTGTAATGCTCACCCCTCATCAATGACTCTTTTTTTTACAGCACCTTGGGACCGTCACATAACTCTATCACTGGCTAAAATGCAGGGAACAACTGACTGTCAGGTGCCCAACCATATTTGGTAATCTACATCCCAACCTCTACATCTAAGGCTCAGGAGACACCGAAGAATAGGAAGTTGGAGAACTTTAAGTTGCTGCACCCACAAGATCTCAAAAATACGGTCATCTAAACAAGATCTGCACAGTGCACCAGCTGGTATACCAATGGGGATGGAGATAGTATCACAAGCCCCTACCCTCAGGTGAAGAGCTCAGGCAATTAATAGGTGCTGAGAGAGGGAGAATTCATATTTTCCAAGGACAACCCCCCATACATTGTCTAATTCAGGCGGCCATCCCCAAATCAATAAACACAGGTGCAACATTAAATGCTTTATACGTGGCTATTATTGATCTTGTATCCACCCGATGGTTTCATGAAGGTTCATTATGCACGAGACACAAAGTAGCTGGGGGTTTCAGTGGAAGAAGACAGAGCTCTTGCACTCAAGGGCTCACAGCTTTTAACAGCTGATTGGGAGGAAAGAGCTCTTTTGATAAATAAATAAGTGGTGAAATTTCAACAGTACAGTTCGGGATATGCAACTACATCCAAACTTGGGAAGAACAAATAGATACCGATTTGAATCATACTAGTTTCACCGGAATTGCCCTGCCCCATGTGGAGAGGAAGGGTTTTGAGAGTTTATGAATATATGCTCAAAAGTTTATCCGCAAAAATATATGAGAAGGTACAGGTAGTTTCTGGACTATGAGTGTTTATCCATGCATATTCTCAGTCTAAATATGTCTTCTTCTATTTAGTCTCTTTCCTTCCTCCATCAGGAAAATGCCTGGCACACAGTAGGAGCATTTGAATAAGTGATAACTGACTGGTTAAATTATGTACTCAAATTTCCGAGGTCGATGACTTTCCCATAGGCACCACCGTGTACTCACTATGGGTTTCCCTGATACTTCTACGTTGATACTTCACCCACAGGGTGCGCAGGGTGCGTGTGCTTGGAGTAAGGCTGTAATTGAGGTTAAATGAGACATATGGATGGGGCTCTGGTCAGATAGAGTAAGTGTTCTTATCGGAAGGGGCACCGGATGGCTCACATTCTCCCAATCTCCAAACAAACTGAAGAAAGATAAGGTGAGGGCTTAGGAAGAAGGCAGCCCTCTATGAGGTAGGAGAGGAGCCTTCATCAGAGGCTGGATCAGGCTGGATGCTTTCCAGCCTCCAGAGATGAACACCCATTACCCATTGCTCAACACACACAGCTACTAATGTAGCCTCCACGAGACTGCTGCCTTCCATTGGAAGAATTAGAAGCTGTTAGCTTCTGTTTATTTAATATGCTAATTTAGCACTTATAGTGTACAAGACTGCTTCAGTAACTGACATCCTCGCTGTCAGTTATTGGCCTAGGGAATGCTCCTTAAATATGGCTTGTTTTTTTTTTTTTGTTTCAGCTGTGGAGATGCCAGCTTGTATAGATCAGAATAGATATGTTATAATGTTGGAGGGATTTGCTGATGTTAATTCTAGACTGAAAAAAAAAAGAGAGGATTAACCAGGTAGGGCTTCCAATGGAGGGATGCGGACACCAACTCACCCATAAAACCTTTGACTCAAAAATTTTCCAGCCTGCAAGATGCACAGGGACGAAGATGGAGCAGATATTGAGGAAAAGGCCAACCAATGACTGGCCCAACCAGAGACTCACCCCATGGGAGAGAGCCAACCCCTGACATTATTGATGGTTCTCTGCTATGCTTGCAGACAGGAGCCTAGCACAAGTGTCTCTTGAGAGGCTTCATCCAGCAGCTGATAGAAACAGATACAGAGACTCACAATCAAACAATAGACAGAGCTTGGGGAGTATTGTGGAAGAGACCGAGGGAGCCAGAGGGGTCAAAGGCACCACAAGAAGATCTACAGAGTCAACTAACCTGGGCCTATGGGGGCTCACAGAGACTGAACCACCAACTAAAGAGCATGCCTGGCCTGGACCTAGGTCCCTTACACATATGTAGCAGATGCGTGGCTTGGTCATCATGTGTGTTCCCTAACAATTGGAGTGGGGGCTGGAGTGGGAGTGGGAGTCTCTGACTCTTTTGGCTGCCTCTGGATCCCTTTCTCCTAGCTGGGATGCCTTGTCTGGCCTCAGTGAGAGAGGATGCACTTAGTCCTGCTGTGACAGCCAGGGTGAGTTGGTACCCACAGGAGATTCCCCTTCTCAGAAAAGGAGAGGGGAGGACAGAGAGGGTTGCGAGGGTTGGAAGGAGAGAAGGAAGGGTGCTGCAATCAGGCTGTAAAGTGATTAAATAAATAAGTTAATGAAAAAAGTAGGAGGAAGACTGGCTGTCATGTCCTCAGCTACAGTGGTGCTATAGCATTTTACGATGATGGTGGTGGTGGTGGTGGTGATGATGATGATGGTAGAGGTGGTGATGATGATGATGTCATAATAATAATTCTTGGAGAAAAAAGCTGTCAGGAATCATGTTTATATTTACTTTTCTCTCACTAGAAATGAATGTTTGATTATGTCAATATTTTCATTCTGATTATATCCCCTCAGTAAACTAAAGTGTGTGTACTAATTTATAGACGCAGTTGAAGGCAACAGTCTTGGCATTTCTTGACAAAGCCAGAAGCATTAGTCTCTAGATTAGAAGTATCAAGAATGCACCATTGACAAAGTCAATAATTGTCTTTCCTGTTATTTGCTTACGTGCGATCTTTTGTTTTTGCATACACATATATTAGTTCATAGGAAAAATCGGGTTATAGGGATATTTTCATAGTTTTTTTTTGGGCTAATTCTAATTGGGAAGATTTAAACAACTTAAAGCGGTATTTTCTCACAACCCACCTCACTGATTATATTATTCATGGATGAGAATTTAACTGCCTATTAAGAGTTGCCAGCAGCCAGGAGTGATGGCACACACCTGTAATCCCAGTACTTTGGAGACAGAGGCAGGGGGTGGATCTCCGTGAGTTTGAGGACAGCCTGGTCTACAAAATGGGTCCAGGACAGCCAAGGCTACACAGAGAAACCCTGTCTCAAAAACAACAACAAAACAACAACAGAAGAGAGGTCTAGCCAGATCCTCTTCCTCTCCCTGCCTTTGTCATTCCTGCATGTTTAGCGAGGGCGTATTTTTGTTCTGTGTAACCACGTAGCTCTAGGAATCCAGGGGATCCGTAGGGCATGGATAGCACAGAGCAGGCCTTCCTCTCATTTATCCTACAAGAGAACTCATTTGGACACTCAAAGCCACAAAGTCCCCTTCTGCAAATAGCTATTCACCTCCCTTGGCCAAGGTGACAAATGGCTTTGGCCGGGTTAGTGGACAAGATGTGCATTTCATTCATCTTTACTGCTCAAGCCTCTCGTGTGGGAAGGGGAGTAAAGGAAGTGTATTGTGGCTTAGACCTTTAGCCTGAAGGAGATCGTGAGGCATCAGTAAATCCGCTGCCAGGTGTCCAAGTATTCGGCAGCTTCCCCTATAGCTGACCAGCGGTTCACAGGTGGCAGGTAGTCTTGGGGACACTTAATGGCTGCAGGAAGAGATGGAGGGAGGCAGGCTTGGCAAGGCTGCCAGGCTCTGCGCTCGGTTGAGGGGCTGCTTGGGAGCAAGGCTGTTCTCTCACTTTTTGTCCAGTATTCTGCCTCCTCCTCCCCCCGTCCTCCTTCTCCTCCTCCATCATCATCATCATCATTATTACAGTACTATTATTTGTGTGTGTATGTTACATGCATGTGAGTGTATGGATGTGTGCCCCTATGCAGATGCATATGGAGACCCGAGGTTGGGGTGGCATTGTATGTTTCCCTTTATCAGTCTCTGTCTTATTTTCTTAAGACAGTGTCTTTCACTGAACCAGGAGCTTGCCATTTCAGCTAGGATGGCAGGTCAGTGAGCTCTTGAGGTCTGTCTATCTCCACCCTCAGCACTGGTATTAAAGATGCACACAGCCATGCCCAGCTTTTAAGATTATTTTTATTTTATTTTTTGTTGTTGTTATTTTAAGGTGGGTCCTGGGTATTCATATCCAGTCCCCATGTTTGCGCAGCAAGCACACTTACCCAAGGAACCATCTCTAGCCTTGATTTTGACTTCTCGAATGCTTGTTTGGAATTGCTAATTTTGTTCTGACTCAGTTGCTTGGGTTGAGTGGGGAAGGGGCCTGGGGGGAGGAACTGGCTAAATCCTATGCTCCCTTCCCTTGCTGCCTATCTCAGCCTTGAGATCCTGGAACTGAGCCTGACAGAGCTTGAAACCACTGGGCTTTAAAAGCACCAGACTAGAAAGGTGTGGAAAGCTCAAGCCTTCCTTCCTGCTTTCTTTCTCATTCTGAGAGGGTCCTTCCAGACAGCCAGAGCCCACTCCAGTGCTTGCTCCATATAAGACATTCCCAGACTCCCAGCAGAATGAGAGCGCCTCATCTCTAACCCCCAGTCTGTCTATTTCTCCAGGGCTCCTGGTGGTGCACATTTGGGTAGTAAGCTGAGGGAAAGCCTGAGTCCGGGGCATGACACACTCACTGTTGTCTTTCCTTCACTCCTATGAAACACTGCTCTTCAATGGAACTTGGCAAATGTTTGTAGACTTCAGTAGAAGCTGCTGTTTGGTTTGGACACCATTTAGTTACCTTTGGGCTGTATAGCGTTAGCTCTCTGGATATGGCCATGTGCAGCTTCAAAGAGGGGAAGGAGGTTATTTGGATAACATGGACAATGCTACATAAAAATGGAAAGCCATGACCATATAGCCTTGCCATTTCCACAGGTTTCGGACATGTCCGTGTGGGACCAAAGATATTACTTGAGTAGTGTAAAGAGGAAACCTAGGATAGGCAGGTCCAAGGCTAGAGCCACGGTAGCTCCCAGCTGAGTACACAGAGAATCGAGGAAGCACAGACTGAGTCCCACTAGGCAGTCCTAGCATTTCTCCTTTAAGAAGTGTGATGCCAGTTGCTGAGGATGCCAGGCACCTCCGTTTCCGGTCTTAGTATCCTCTCTGCCCATCTTTTACTCTGGCTGTTGCTGGGCAGCCAGGGTCTCATAGATTCAGATGAACAGCATCTCTGTGCCGTTTTCTGTGCTATGGTTTCTGGGTACCCACCTGGGACTCCCGTAGAACCTCCTTTGTGAGCCGCCTACATGAAGATGCAAAGAAAAGGATAGCCTACAGATTGATCCTTGGCTCACAAGGGCTTGGAGCTTATGGCAAAGTGTCCCCTTCTGTCCATGGCTGGGTGGCTTTGAGAGATGTTTTGTTCATCTCCTTTAAGGCTTCCAGAAGGGCTGAGCCATACGGAACAACCCAGTGATGCCATTAGTTGTAAAAGTCACAGAGCATCAGCTAAGAGCAAGGTTTGTGAGGACCACACAGGAGAGCTGCCTTCACCAGGGCTCTTGGGTTTGGGGAATGTGGCCTTTGTGTGGGTTAGTGTCGAGACAGAAAAGACTATGGACCCCTGAGTTGTCTTACATTGTTTTTATTATAATCTTACTCAACTTATGTGTAAAACAAAGCTAGGTGTATGCGTCTAGCACGTAAAACTCTCATATAGTCACAAAACCACTAGAGAGTCACACATTAAAAGCAAATAAAATGACAAAATCCAATAAAATTCAAATTAACAACATTAATTTAATGTGATGGATGATGGATTTTGCGTAAATGAAATTGCTGTTGGCAAACGAGTGCAGCGCTGACAGGTTTTGCTTCTCCTCTGGGTTCAGAGTGTCATGTGCCCCACAACGACAGCCTTCTGCTGCCTGTTTCCCCCTCTGAGTCACTGAGAAACCTTTGTCTGGTTAGGACTGAATGCATTATTTACATATCGAAGCTGCCTGTGTTCTGTTCTGTAGAGACAATGGAAGCACTGTCGATTGTGCCACCGACAGGAGCAGGAGCAAATGTAGATGCTGACACTGCTCTAGAGAGCAGAAAGGAGGTGCAGGAAGGACACTCAGGGATGGGGATGGGAGGAAGGAAGAAGCTCGGGGAGTCTGAGTCTTTGCTTACGCTTAGCTTAATGCACAGCATCTTACTTACAGAGGAGGGTGTTGAAGTCAAATACTTCTCAGAAACTAAATGGAGCTTATTTGACTATTCAATTCCATTAAAGCGAGGGCTGAGCCATTTTTCTGGATCTCGGTACCCCCATTGGCATTCTGGCATGGGGTGGATTATTGGGGAGCTATTACATTATATACTACCTCTCCTACCTGCCTGTGAAACTATGGTGTTGCAAGAAACTCTTGGGAGAGAGAAGCTTGGTTGCAAAGTTTGGATACAAGCACCTGACAGATGCTTGGGGGGCGGGGCTCATTCCTGTACTCACGTTCGCCCTAGCCCATGCAGGGCCTCTTTTCTGAGGCCAGTTCATAGGCTTAAGGAGGCTTCTGGCACAGACTCGACTCTACTTGAAAGTCTAGTCCCTGTCTCTGCTTTCTGAATAGAGGCTGGAGATGGAAGCCAGTAAGGCTAAGCTCAGGCAACCTGGGATTCTGTCTTGGACAAGTCGCTTAATCTGGCCTCAGCCTCTTCATGTGTTCACTGGGGGTGATGGCGATGCCTGCTTCTTTGGATGAACTGTGTCATTGTGTGTGGAGTGTCTAGAATACAGGGCTCAGAAGGAAGAACAATTGGCATACACAAAACTCAGCTAAAGAGACATCAGGATAGAAAATACCTAAGTGACCAAGACTTCTACGTTACCATTTCAGAACTTGTTAGTTTGCTTCTTTGTATTTAAAAAAGAAAAACAACAACAAAACTACTGAATCCTTGAGAATTTTATACACCATGTTTTAGTCATATTTACCTCTCCTCTCCTCTTAGACTCACTCCCACCATTCTATAACCACTCAACTTTGTGTGGGTGTAAAAGAAAAAAGAGGGAGCAAAGTTGGGTAGGCAAGGGGAGATGGGTCAGGGGATGAAAATGATCAAAACCCATTGTAGGACACTCAAAGAACCATCAGGCTCACTAGGTGTGGGGCCACTCTCTGGCGATCTACCAGGGGACACACCCTTAAAAGAACCTAGTTCTTCCTCCCTTACCAGCTCCCAACTATCAACAGCTTCTCAGCTAGGGATGGGAGCTTGTGCCCCTGCCTCCGCCTGCACCCCCATGATGGCATTTTGTCTGCCTTGAGCATGCCCAGGCCTTGTGCGTGCTGTTACAACCGCTGGCTTTATATGTGCAACTACCTTGCTATGGCTGAGAAGCACTTTTTTTTTTGGTAGTCGTCCACTGCCTTTGGCTCTTACTCTCTTTCTACCCTAACTCCTCCACTGATCCCTGAGGCTTGGGAAGAGGGGGGCAGAAGTTCGCTTTTGCGAAGAAGAGAAAGTAATGGAGAAACGGGGTGAAGAAGGTAGGCATGGTCGCACACCCTTGTAACCCAGCCCTCTGGAGGCAGAGACAGGAACATCCATAGGGTGGGACCCTCTCTCCAAGAGTGTGTGTGTTGGGGGTGGGGAGGATAAAAAAATACTGGGAAGGAAAAAGCAGTGTAAACAAAATTGAAAGGGCTTTGTCTGCAGCACTTCAGAAAGTCTTTCTTTTTGATATTTATTTTGCATTAAAAAAAAAAAAAAAAACTCCACAAAAAACCGAGGTGCTAATTATGTGGCAGTCCTGGCTGTTTATTATAGCTTGTTCCCCATGGACGTTATTCGGCACACTTGGTTCTCTCAAGGCATTTTGCTGAGTCAGACAGGCCTTGTAGTAGTTTGAGTTCCTCCAGAAGGCCCGAGCCAGAAAGGGAAGAAGGAAGCTGGAGAAAAGGGCTAGCTGAGCAGCTCACTGATTCCCAGTCGCTCTGGGACGCAACGGTGAGAACCCATCCGGGTCCAGTGGGTCTGTGTGGGCGCTGCGCAATCACCCTCACATCCGCTGATTCTCCTCAGCCATTTGTTGAGGCCTGCAGAGGGTGGAGGAACTACTGCCTGACACTTCCGGTCTGCTTTGCCTGGTTCTAGTAGGCTATGATGGCCAGAGGGAGCCCTTAGGCCTAGGTTGTCAGGAGATGGGAGCTGGCAGGTTAAAGATAGGCCTGAAAGGCCTGGGAGGTCTCAGAAACAGGGATGAGTACCACTATGGGCGTGGCACTAACGTAGGCTTCCTCACTTAGTGTAGAGTGATCTAGTGTGATTTTTATCTTGGATATACTCTGACATCAATTGCTAATCGTATAGCTTCTGTCAAATCCTCTGGTTTGGTGACACCTACACCGTAGAGTGACTCTCGACAAACATTTTTATGAACCTGCTATGATGCGTTTTGAAGGTCCGTTTGCTGTATGTCTTCAGTGAGGAATCTCTGACTTCTCGCTTTGGCTCAGCCTTGCAACCGGGTGTGTATGTGTGTGGAGGAGAAAGGCGGGTGGGGGTGAGGGCATGGGGTGGGGGATGGAGGAGGGTAGAGATGCAGGTCTACAGAGGCTGATGAAACACCTGGAATGAGAAGGACTTCAGGTTAGCTCTCATCTCCCTCAGGTATAGCAATGAGAGAGACAGGGTGAGGCCATAGAGGGCCCTGCAATCTCTCCTTGCTTTCTGGGATTAGCTTGGGTAAGGGTCAGACATCATCATGCTGTTTAAAGGGCGACTGGGGTACAGTCTACTAGTAAAAGTAGACTGTGTACTGTATAATAAATATAGAATATAATATTTATATAAAATAATAAATTATATGTATAATAAAAATAAATCTAGTCATTATTGTCAAATGGTCAGACTTTAGACAGGGGAGGGAGGTGAGGCAAGTGGAGATGAGTCTACACTGGCACTGAGGAATCTGGGTTAGAACACAGAAATAGTCATCAATGGTGCGCTGCGCTGGCCTAGAATCAGGAGTCCTGGAGAGTCTTGCCTCTGGTTTTCCATCTTGTGTCTTGGATAGATTCAATGTTGGTTGCAGTTTGAGTGTAAAGTGTCCCCATAGACTCACATGTTTAAACATTTGGTCCCCAGCTTGTGGTACTGCTTAGGAGGTTGCCGAATCCTTCGGTGGGGGAGCCTGGATGCAGGATGTGGGTCTAGAGGTTTTTTTAACCTAACCCCACGTTCTGCTTTCCCCGTTTTCCTGACGGGAACAGGAAGTGACCAGCTGCCTCCTGTTCCAGCCACCCGCCATGTCTTCCCTACCACAATAGAGGCTATCTCCCCGGAACCAGAGCAAACCCGTTCTCGGTTAAGCTGCCTTTGTCAGGGTACTTTTATCTCAGCAACAGAAAAGCAGCTAAGCCAACTGTCCTTTCTGTCCCTGGTGAGGGACGGCAATGGTACTGTACCACCTAGAATACTGTGAAGATTAAATGAGCAAATATATGTATTTTGAAAGCACTTATTTCTGTTCTTTTCATTTTAATGGTGAAATACTTTAAATGTTTACATTCAATAAAATACTTTTAATAAAATAATGCAATACAGTTATGCTTCTCACAAGATAATTACAGGTTTTTGAAAATGTTAATTCACAGCATATATTAGTGGGACACGAGTTTTTAAATTTAGTTTTGTTTTTATTAATACATTTTAATCAAAGTAAAACAGTGGTAGTAAAATGCAACTAAAAGTCCCCCTAAGAACAAAGCTGTATCCTGTCTCCGGTATTCTGGGCCAGTTTTTTAGAGGCATCTGTTTTGGATTTTCAGTTGTTTTCTCATACATCGTATATTTAAACATAATACACTCATGCTATTTCTCGGAAAGCATTAGATAACTGATTTGGAGGTTAGCCCTGGTAGTCTAACCTTCATCCATGATTTTTCTCAGTGTAACCAGTTCACAGTTTTTGGTCAAAACCCTTGTCAGCATTTCTGCAATTCTGACCTTGTAAATGACACGCACTTCTCAGTAGCCTGTGACCTCTGGTTGTGTTAATTTCTTGGACATTGCTTTATTTTCCTGAGGGTAAATAAGGGAAACATTTTTCTTAGCTCAAATTTTAAAATTGTAATCAATCAATCAATCAATCAATTAATTAATCTGTGTATTGTGGGGTATAGCTATGCTGTGCTGTGTACATAGAGGTCACAACACAGCTGTGGGAGTCAGCTCTCTCCTTTAGGCACGTGGGTCCCAGGCACCACACTTAGGCCTCATAGCAAGCGCCTTGACTTGCCAAGTCCCTCCCTGGTCCTTTCTTAACTTTTCATTATTTTTTATTGCCAACCTTCCCCAAAGATCCTGGTAGGTCTTCCCCAAGCAAGAATCTGTCAAGATAGGTTCTCCAGCGTCCCAACGTGTCAGGTAAATCGTGGGTTCCATGTCTCCTCACGGAACCCTCTTTATTCTTGTTTGAGCTGGTTTTTCTTTAGGCTGTTAGTACATTCAATCTGGTTATCTTAGACTGTCATCGATCACTCTCCTGGGTAGGTCTTCTATTTTCTCCCCCCCCCTGTCCGCCCCACGCCATGGATGCCATGCCTTGTGCCCCCCCCCCATGCTGTCACTCAACCTATTGTAGCCTCTTTAAAAAGAGTGTGCCTCTCTGAGTTCTCATTTGCATGAAAAGAGGCTATTGTTGTTGTGGTCTTTGCTCACAGTTTATTGGGAAGAGAATACCAAGTTGAAATCATCTATTTTAAAAAGCATGAATCAGTTGTTTTCTAGATAACGATGGACACAATATTTCTTAGCTTCTCTGTGTGTGACTTGTTTCCATCCATCCATAAACTTAGCACCTTTGATTTTGGAGCCATTTGTTCCTGGGTTCCGTGGACCTATGTCTCTCCTTTTTTTGTTTTTTGTTTTGTTTTGTTTTGTTTTTTTTGATGCCCCTTTCCTAAGTGTTAAAATAAAATTGTAGCTTCCTTTTCTCTCTTCAGTTAGAAACCCCTCTGCCTTCTCTGCTCCAAATGTGTCAAAATCTTTATCTTGATATCTCCTGTCCTCTTCTCTTTGTCTTTATCAGGGCACAAACTTGAAATTTCCTTAAAAAGCACTTATTTATTAAGTATGTGTGTGTGTGTGTGTGTGTGTGTGTGTGTGTGTGTGTGTGTATGTGTGTGTGTGTGTGTCTATCAGGGTGCTCGAGGAGGCACAATGAAGGCATGGGAACCCCTGGAGTTACAGGGGGTTATGTGCTCTCTGAGGTGGGTTTTGGGAACTGAATCTGGGTCCTTTGGAGGGGCAGCAAGCATTCTTAAACGTTGAGCCATCTTTCCATGCCCCATTTTGTCCTTTCTTGATTCCTTAATATATAGGTCTTTTGTCTTAATAACTAAAGCTCTTGGGTAAAAAAGGAGAGACAGAGGAGAGCCAAATATATATATATATATATTGGAACAGTGAAGGAAGAGGGTTCAGTATGGAAAGCAGGCATGACTGGACGGCTCTATTATTTTCCTTTTTTTGTCCTGCCATAGATTAAATCCAGAGCCTTAGGCATGCTAGGTCAGCACTCTGCCATTGAGGTGCACACTGAGTTCCAATGAAGGACTTTGGGACAACAAAGAGCTTCATCAAGAAGGAAAACCAAATCACACTGAAGTCCAGGCTGGCTCCATGTAATGTAATTTGTGTAGACACCGTAGACTAGGTAATTGGAATCTCATTGTAAATCTATTATTGATGATGAAAATTTATCAATGAGCCGTTATTGGAGCCTGTTTAAAAGTGCCGCAATATATGAGAATTTTATGTTTCATGGCACCTGGAGTGCCACCTAAAAACACAAGGTTGTAAAACAAAGGATATTGATTATGCAAAACAGGTTCCATCCTGTGCTATGAGGCCCCCAGCACCTTAGAAGACAGATGGAAGGCAGAGTCCAGGGCAGCACATGTGAAAGGTGTGGGACTAAGTCTAAATATGATTATGTGGGCCTAATATAGCACAATGGAAGGAAAGAAAGTATGGATAAAGGCTTTTCCATTTTCATCTTGTTTATTTTTTTTCCCTCCTTTGCCACTTTTCTCCTTTGTAGATCTGAAGGCTATGAAGAAAAGGGAACCGTAAGAGCTTGCGTGGTAGGCAGCCATCACAGTGAGCTTGCTTTCATAGCCAGGTACACTGTTTCCTGCCCACTTGCAAGTGGATTATCAAGGCGGCACATACAAAGGGCTGACTAAACCATGACACCCTAGCTTTGGTCAGCTGTGAACCTTAGTCTGAATTTGTAAAGAAATAGCATTTTCTGGATGCAGCAGGGCAGTTGTAAACACGAACTCACAGAGATTGTGACAGTCTGCCCAAGACCTGCATATAGCTCAAGGCAGACAAAATCCCAGCATGCGGGAGGGAAGTGAGTACAAAGTCTCATCTCTTAACCCCCCTCCCCCCCAAAAAACCTATTCGAATATGAAAGCTGCTGGGAGAGGAAAAATCTGTTTTCCTCAATGGCATGACACTGGGTATGTCAACCACACCCCAAGGCAGGCCTGTGCTCAGTAGTAGGTCCACACAAAACAAACTCCAGTTTTACAGGGAAGTTTTTTTCTTTTTTCTTTTTCTTTTCTTTTCTTTTTTCATATATATATATTTTATTAATTTATTCATATTACATCTAAATTGTTATCCCATCCCTTCTATCCTCCTGTTCCTCTTTCTCTCCCACTTTCCCCCTACTCCCCTCAACTATGACTGTGTCTGAGGGGGACCTCCTCCCCTGTATATGCTCATAGGGTATCAAGTCTCTTCTTGGTAGCCTGCTATCCCTCCCTTGAGTGCCACCAGGTCTCCCCATCCAGGGGATGTGGTCAAAAATGGGGCACCAGAGTTCGTGTGAAAGTCAGTCCCCACTCTCCACTCAACTGTGGAGAATGTCTTGTCCATTGGCTAGATCTGGGTAGGGGTTCGATGTTTACTGCACGTATTGTCCTTGGCTGGTGCCATAGTTTGAGCAGAACCCCTGGGCCCAGATCTTCCCGTCATAATGTTCTTCTTGTAGGTTTCTAGGACCCTCTGTCTTTAAGAGAAAGAACATGAAGTTGAGTGGGCAGGGAATGGAGAGGGTCTGGAAGGAAGAGGGGAACGGTAAAGAAAATGATAAAAACTGTATAAAAATCCTCAAAAAAGAAGTTTTGTCTAAACTCAGGCCTGCTGTATATGTTGATCTATTTCCCAGCACACCAGTGCTGCTCTGCTGCCTCTGCTTTAATTTGCTTTATTGCTCTTCCTTTGTTGTAAGGTTCCCTTGGGTACATTCTGTGCTTGTGCCACCTGCCTCAGTGGATCCATTCTCTGTTTTCCTGATGCCTTGTTAGGGACATACAGAAATATAGAACATGTACTTAAGTACTGGGGAGAGAGACTTCTGGAAGCCCAGGCAGCTAGGAAGGCAGAAGTAGGCTTTGCCAGGCCGTTAGATGGCCTGGATGTTTCCACCCTCTTTGCCTTATGATTGATACCCATGGGACACTGCCCATTACACAGACAATTCCTGAGCACTGTCCTGCTTTTGGTGGCCTTCCATGGTGGATAAAAGAGGCAATAGGCATAAGAGTAGTTCTTTTCCCTCTGTTTGTTTCTTATCAGCCTTGAGCTCCTGGAGTCCATTGGAAGGAAGGTGCCTGGCGCCCTACAGAAGAGCATTCGGCTGTCTGTCTAGCCTCGGACCCTTTCTGTATTGATGCCCCCATGAACTCAGGCAGCCCTTGACTTTGGTGGGTCTCAGCTTTCGCCTCTGCACCAGACTGCTCTGAAGCTTAGGGGTAAATGCATGTGCTAAGGCTGCATTCTGGTTTCTTCTTCAGAATGACATCTGGCTCAATGGGCACCTTGAGCTGATAGCAAGTATCAGCCTCCAACCCCTTTTTAGTTCCCAGGGTCATTATTCCCTAGCCTGTTGACCTCTGTGAGGGCAGAGCTTTTGGTTGCCTTATTCTAGAGAGTTCTTAGAGCTGTCCACAGTTGTTAAAGTGAAAACGGGTTAAATTTTATTTGTTTTCTTTCTTTAGCATCTAGCACAGTGCCAGGAAAATAATAAATATTTGTTGAATTGAATGCTGAACATATGGTATTGTAAGTATTGTGAATGTTTGGAATTGAAACATAAGCAAGGTAAGGCTGTAAGTATTGTATTTTATTTTCCCTAAGGGGGAAAATACTATGTGAAATAAAAACCTTTCAAAGAAGATTGCAAAGCTGTTTTCACTACTCATCACTTTCTTCATCCTCAGAATTTCAATTCCTGCTCTCACCAGTCAGAAGAGAAATAGAATTTTACAAAAGCTTCCAGAATTCCAGAGGCTACCTGCCTCCTCTCTTTCTGTCTTTTCTATATGAGGATTTGTTGGAAATTAACCAAGGATAAAAGAAATATCTGAAGCCCCCCTATTGGGATGCTAATTAGTTGTTTCTTGTCCAAGAAATAATTTAAAAAATACTTCTGAGAGAGTGTCTGTGTTTGATTTGGAAGATAATCTCTCTCCTGCCTCAACCTCAGTTTTGATAGCTGACATTCTCAGGTGTCTCCAATTAGCTCAAGAGGGGTTGAGACATTTTGAGAAATTCTCAAAGAAAGATTAATTTTCATCTGTTCTGACTTAAACAGACACTCCTACATCTCTTCAGAAGGAAGAAGCCTGCTATGAAATCTGGTAAAACATAAAAAAAAAAGAAAAACAAAACTGAAACAACTCCATTTCTTAATTGCTTGGAAGGGAGCAAAGTCCGACGCCACCACACTGACACTCACTGGAAAATGAAGTTGCTGTTTTAATTACAGTTGGCATCTGCAGTTCCCTGAGCAAGGGAAGTCAGCTTGCTAGAACATTTCTTTTGGCACCAGAAGATCAGGAAGTTAAGTGAGAGTGCACCAAAGACAAAACTGTACTTTCCTGTTAAAGTCCAACTTTGTGATTTCTCCTGGACCCTCCTGTCCTCTTGTCTTTGTCAGTAGGTATTGTTGAGGAAGTGGTCACGAGGAGACTACTGCTCTAGGTGCCGAGGGCTCCCTTTCCTAGAGGGCATTAGGGGTGTTAGAAGCAGGAAGGGAGCAAGTCATATATCATGAGGTAGTGAGGTTACGTGGGATGAATGATCACATAGATCATTGGCATGCGAATGTTCCGAGAAAGTGTAGGTGGCCATGGGTCAGGATGGAGAAAGAAGGCGTCAGGGAGAAGGGCTGCATTATAGGACATCTGGTTTGTAAGAACATGTTAAGGGAAGAATATGGGTCAAAGCTTGGGGTAAAGTGTGGGCAGAGGCTAGGGATGTGGTGTGGGTAGGGGGTTAATGAGAATCGAGGTAGGTGGAGCGGGAGGGAGAAGATAGAGTCTTGTGTTTGGGGCTGAGGTCTTGATGCCTTAGATTGGTGTTTCCTTTGTTATTTTTAGAATACGCCCTTAGGATTTTACATGGAAGGCTGTTGCATAAAGTGGGTAGAGGAGGAGGTATGCTGTCGGAGCCTACAGCATCTCCTTCCAGCATTCCTTTTCTTCTACTCTGCACCTTGCTTTGAAAGGTCAGTGGAAAACTACTGAGAGAACACAGGGATGGAAATGGGCTAGCACGGGAGTGGTTGTGTCCTGCAAGATTGTCACATACTTAAGTTATTTTCATATCTGACCTTACATTGTTTTTGTCTTGTTTATAGTGGATATTGAAAACCCTAAGTCTGATTGTTGTTCGGTGTGAAAAAAATCACATGAACAGTAGGAAATTTGTCTAGGGGATTTCTGGGAGAAGACCGAGATTGAAGCTAGTCATTTTTCCAGATGGCTCTGTCCTGAGAAGGTGGCCCTATTTCTCCCTGGTGTCTCCCCGGAGTATGTGTGGGAGGCTAGCCAGTACTTTTGTTGATAAAAAGGTAGGGGGATACAGGCTTCAGAGTTCTTAGGTCTGTGCTCGACGTGCCACTCTCCACTCTGGATCTTATAAGGTTGCACCCCTGAACCATGGCTAAAACCTTCAGCAGTGAGTCCCAGGAAGTTGTGCAGGCCAGAAGGGAAGAGCAACTGTAAGTCAACCTGATACTTTCTTTGGGCACAGTAACCACAAAAGTAGTCATAGAGGAGTATCTGTCTCTTGGACATTTTATTTCCCTCATGCACGGGATTGACTTCTTCCTTTTCTTATTTTAAAGTTAGCTTGGAAGGAGTTTTTTAAAAGAATATTTGTTGACCTTTGCTTGAGCATAATTTTGCCTAAATATACAATGGGCTGAATGTCTACAACATTTCTGATGTAATTAAGGACCTCATTAGGACTTCAGTTGGCGTTTTGCGGGGTGTGGGGGGGTGTAGCCAATGGCAGGCATCCCTATAAGAAGAGAGCCCACAGAGATGCAGTGATGCATAGTGGGACGTGCCACATGGAGATAGAGGCTGAGCTTGGAGCGTAGAACACTGAGGATTCTGGCAGTTTATCAGAAGCTAGGACTGACCATGCACACGTTTTCCTTGGAGGCTGTAGAAGGAACCAGAATGCTGATGTCTTGCTTTTACATGTCGTGCCCCAGAACGCCAAGAGAATACGTGTCTGTTGTTCTAATGTACGCAATTTGTAATAATTTGCAATGTCATGCCCAGGAAAATATAAAACCATGGCCACAGATTTCTTTCCCATCTATTACTCAGCTCAGTCAGCCACCCAAGTAGTTGTTTTATCAGATTTTTAAAAATTTAATTTTGTTATGTGTATGGGTGTTTTGGCTACACCTATGCCTGTGTTGCTGGTGGCCAAGGAAGCTGCAGTTGAGTGTCAGGTTCCCTAGAACTTGAGTTATTGATGGTTTTTAACTGCCAGGTGTGTGCCAGGAGTTGAACCTGGATCCTCTGGAAGAGCAAGCAGTGCTCTTAAGTGCTGAGCCATTTCTCCCGTTCCTCTCAGGAGCATTTATTGGTCCTTTCCTGGAAAGACTTTTATGCCTATGGAGCAAAAGCTTCATGTTGTAAGCTCAATTTCTTTTACACTTTATGCCCTCTCAGTTCCTGTTGGCCCTGGGATCTATACTTACCCGAGGGGTCCAGACTGAGTCTCAGAACATAAGCAGATCTGGTTGTTGTCCCCTAATGGCTCTGTTGGTTCCTTCTTACCACTGTTGTGGTTCCTTAGTGATGAACTGACACGAGGCTCACTTTTCAACTAAGACCATCATGTTTATGACAGGTGTTTCATTGGTACTGTCCCAGGCAACAGGACATCTGGTCACCCTTCTTCCTGGTTCTAACTAGATGCTGAATGTTAATCCCATTATTCTCCTTTCTGCTCTTGCCCACATTAAAGTCATGCCTCAGGAAGAGGGCCTTGTGGCAGTGTTCAGCATCACTGGCTTGCCTAGGCCCCTTCCTCTCAGTTGGCTGTTGTCTGCAGAGGTGGACTATTTCTTTTACTCCTTTGGCATGATGTAGGTACTTGTCTCCCATTCCTGCCACTCAGCCTTGTAACAAGATTGGACTATTATGGCCAAAACATCAGTTGACTTGGGACCCCGAGAAAAGGACAAAACCCAAAATACATTAAAGAATTGAATACTTTATGCTGGAAACAGAGGCCAGTGGCATGTCATGCTTCATATAGGAATGCCACATCTGGAAGCATCTCCAGGGCAGCATCTTAGAGCCCCTGCTGTGGTGATGAGATCTGTAGGAGCCAAACACCATTTCTTGATTCCTGCATCACTACTGCTGCTGGGAAGTCAGAGACTCACCTGTTGGATGCTCTTTGTGTGATGGAGTTGACCATATTATCTAAAATTAGCCTCTTTTCCTCTGCTGTTGTCATAAACAAGAAACCTTCCAGAATGATGTTTGCCTTCACCTCTAGTGACCTAGAAATGGCAATTGCAATTAAACAGCAGGGTCTGAGCTGCATTAACCATATTGTTCCTTGGGAGGAGGGGATAACCATGCACGGCATTTCTATTATTGAATTAAAATTAGGATTAGGGAATTTCTTAGAGGCTGGCAGTGAACTCCTGCTAGACTCCATAGTTATGTTTAAAGAACCCCTCAGTTGTCCCAGGGTGTTGAGTTAGTTACAAGGATGACTGCCCTATCAGAGACTCCCCTAGAGCAGTGGTTATGCTATTCTTCATGGGTCCTGGATACATGCCATGACCTTGGTAGCTCAGAGATGTTCAGGAAATGCATGCTGATTGCTACAGTGTTCTATTGCCATGAAGAGACACCATGACCAAGGCAACTCTTCTAGCAGAAGCATTTAATTGGGGCTGGCTTACAGGTTCAGAGGTTTAGCCCATTATCATCATGGCAGGAAGCATGGTGGCTTGCAGGCAGACGTGGTGCTGGAGAAGGAGCTGAGAACTCTACATCTGGATCTGCAGGCAGTAGGAAGACAGAAACTCTGGGCTTGGCATGGGCTGTTTGAAACCTCAAGTCCACTGTTGGTAGCAGGCAGCATAATTCCTTTAACAAGGTCACACTTCCTAATCCTTTCAAATAGTGCCACTCCGTGATGACCAAGTATTCAAATCTGAGCCTGTGGGGGCCATTCTTATTCAAATCACCACACTGATGAATGAGCTGTTTTTTTTCCCCAGCATTCCATTCACTGCAGATGGCAGTGGCATTGATACCTGAGATACTCCGTAGTAAGTCTTCACATTCCCAAATGTGCTTCTTTATTTTGCTTAGTTCCTCTTGCATTAAATTTTTTTGATTGAGTTATAAGATGCATAGAGAGCTCAAACTGTGGTGAAGAGCTCACTTAATTATTTTATTCCCTGTTGCTCAATGGAGGTTTTATGTGCATTGTGGGTCAAGAAGCTGATTAGGGGATTTCTGAGTCACTCATAGAGACATGTGAGAATGTGGCATGTTCTTTTATTCCATGGATGGAGTTTGTATGTTATGCATCTTTTATCCATCACAAATAGGTTATTTTTTTTTTACAAGCACATATTCTCTACTGCTCAGTATAGGTTTATGAGTACCACAGGGCAAGGGGCATGTGAGATTATCTCTAAAACACAACTATAAGGAGTGGGCGAGAATGGGGCACATCCTTCCATATGGAGCTCAGCTTCCACCCACTGTGTTCTCGTATCATTGGTACTTTTGAATCAAGATAACATGTATTTCTAATACCTGAGAAGGTCTCCCTCCACCTCTTTCTCATCAACAACCTGTGCCAAATGTAACCACTTTTCTGACTTCCATCAGCACAGTCTGGTTTTGTTTGTTCTTGAACCTTATATAAGTGAAATTATATCATACGTGGCTTGCAAAGTCTGGCTTCTTTCACTCAGTATTGTGTCTGTAAGATTCATCCAAGTTGCTAATTGCTGTGATGCAGCAGTTTGTTCTTTTTATTGCGGGGAGGTATCCCATTATATGAACATACCACAATTTATTTAGCCATTCTACTCTTTGGATAGTTTCCAGTTTGGGCTATTATGAATGAAATTATTATGAATGTTTTTGTTCATGTCTTTAATTGCACATCTATTCTCAAAGTTCATGTTTTTCTTATAAGAAGGGAGAGAGCAGAGAGAAATAATAATGATCATAATAACTGAACCTTATTGAAAACTTACTGTATGTCAGGAATTATAGTAAGCTATTAACTGAGTGCTCTATAACCATAGCCTGAACATCCTTCTGTAATTGCGCCATCATTCTGCCTTCCAACTTCTTACCTTAATTAGGAAAAACTTAAAAGCACAATGACCTTTAAGTACAAACCGAGTGCATGATCGTGGTCTCATTTTACTCTTTGATTATTGGCCTTCTAATTTTCTAATTTTACACTGTCTGATGTAAACTTTTTTTGGTTATTGGGCTCTCTTCCTCTGCTGCCATCCTATCTCTTATAGAATAGGAACTTAATAGTATCGGGGCTGGGTTCTCAGCACTCAGTGCCTGGCCTGTCCCTGCTAGGCCCTCAGTAAGTACTCTTACTCATTGCTGTGCTGGCTGCTGTAGTGAGCACCTGACCAAAGTGACTCTGAGGAGTTTATTTTGTCTCACACTTTGAGGGTAAAGTTTTCCATGCCTGAGAAACCTAAGGAAGATGAGGTGACTGGGTGTATCACACCTGCAGTTAGCAGCCTAGGTAAACGGATGCTGGCACTAGCTCTCTCCTGTTTCTTCACTCCAGGAGCCCAGCCCATGGGACGGCAACACCTGCAGCTAGGGTGGATTTCTCCAGATGCCCAGTGTTTTGTGTGCCAGGTGATTGTGGATGATTGACGATCAGTGCTAATTGCCACAGAACTATTATCTAAAGCAATGTTTACCAGCAAGTTGTTTGTAAATATCAGAAGGCATTTGCTAGGCTATTCTTTTGGACCAGGCTAGCCAACCTGCCACCTTTGACTCAGAATATCAAGGGTAGCCACCTAGACTTCCTTTACTTCCAACTTAGTTCTGGTTGGCATTTATATCTCTTTATTGTTTACCTTTTATTAAATTGACTCACTTTTTAATTCATCAAGTCTTTATTAGCATGCAATAAAATGCCCAGGTGTTAAGTTTCCTGTTTGATGTGTGTTGACAGTTGGATAGAACTGTCATCTCAAACAAGATGCAGAACATTTCTGTCACCCGAACCCTGCATTCTTAGTTCTCCACGTTCCAAAACCAAGCCCCAAGTTTGCGATTCCCTTTAGTAAGTTTTTAAAAAATTAATTAAACATTTTTTATTTTTTACATATGCATTTATATTATTACATGTATATACAATAAACTACCTATTCTTTGTCTACATGCAAATAGGAACATACAGCATTATTTTGTGACTAAATTCTTTCATTTCTGCTGTAGTGCTTGATATCCTTCACCCACAATGATATTTAATTGCTGAGCGATGCTCCATCGTATGAATATTTTGCCATTTGCTTACTTACATAAGCACTGTTGGTGGACGTTTGGGTCGTTTCTAGTTTTTGACAAATTCAATACATTTGTTGTGAACATTGTTACTATTTTTTGATATGGGGGCCTCGTTGTGTTGCCCAGATAGTCTGTTATCCTTGGTGTCAAGTGACCCTGCTGCTTTAGCCTCCCAGGCGGCTGGGACTACAGAAACGTGCCACAGCCTTGCTGTAAACATTGTCACGCATGTCCCTTTTAGATGCATATTCTTTGCTTCTCCCATGAGCTGCCTACTGGTGGGATTGCTCCGTAAGTATGTTTAATAAGAAGCTAGAAGTTCTCAATAGTGGGTGAACTGTTTTTAACTTTCACCTGTGAAGGGGTCAGTTGCTTCAAGTCTTGACCTACATATGGTATTGGCATGCAGCATTGTTTTACCTATTTCTTTTCTTTTTCTTTTTAAAATTTTATTAATTTATTCATATTATATCTCAATGGTTTCCTCTCCCTTGTATCCTCCCATTTCTCCCTCTCTCCCACTTTGTTTTACCTGTTTCTGATTTCACTCTCTCTCTGGGGCCTCTCTTTATAGTCTGAGGTCTTTGAATGGCGAGGGAGGGGATTTTCTTCCCTTTTCCTGCCTTCAACCCTCACTCAGGTTCAGCTTCTTCGCTTGAGACAATTGGCGTGATGGAAAGGGCTCCTCTGTAGAACGTCTCTCCCACCGACTGGCAGAACTCCTAAAATGTATATAAGTGAGGACTTGTTTCTTGGCATAAGGTATTCTTATTTTCATGAGTTCTCTTCCAGAAATTAAAATTCTTTTTTTATAAAAAGGAAAAGCCATATGTATTCGTATAGAGAATTAGTTTAACAGATTACGTTTCTAGCTCCTTCCTAGAGTCTAGGAAAAGAAGACACAGGAAGTGAGAAGGTGGCCAAGGTAGGTTCAGATGAGGGAGGGCTTTGCGCTGTGAAAAAAAAAAAAAGAAACAAACCCAACAAAGTGGTGTATGTGGTCTGTGTGTATATATGTGTATATGTGTGGGTCTGTGTGTATATATGTGTGTGCATGTGTGCACATGTGTGTGTATGTGTGTATACATGTGTGTGTGTAAATGTGTGTGTGTACACGTGGTATGTGAGTATAGTGTGTGTGTGTGTGTGTGTGTGTGTGTGTGTGTGTGTGTGTGTTTGTAGGAGGAGGAAAATGCTTGTAGTATGGGTTGGGAGGTCAACATGGACTTCTAGTGAACTTGGGAAGCAGAGAGCAGTAGGGAAGGCTCTGACAAAAATGACCTTATTTCAAGTTCAGTCAGCTGTTTAAGATGAGCTGTATGTGCGGAAAACATAAAAGTGGGTCTCTGATTTTTTTCCTTTCCCAAGCTCAAGTATACATGGTGACAAACATGTTTTCAGGAGAGGCTTGTCATAAAAAATACAAGGCATTGAAAACCCCAAGTCACCCTATGTCTCCCAGGAGCTGCCTTCCATGGAGCTCCTTGAACATTTTCTTTTTGGTGATCTTTAATTCCTTCTTTCCCCATTACCTCACCATCCATTTAAACCCATGGCAGTCTGAGCATGGGTCTGGTTTTACCTTTTCAGTGAACCTGATGGTTTCCTCCTGGGCTCAGACATGTTCATGAAAACTCCATTTCTCTCCCCAGCATTGCATTCTATCCACTCTCTATTATCCAATGAGTGACTCTAAGGCTGTCCACGATTGCACAGTTCAATGGTGTGGTCCTGGTGAGAGACTGAGCTCCTTGGTCCTTCAGCCACTTTTCACTGCACTTGAATGGGATTTTCATCCTGTGGTTGCCTAAGGTTTTCAGTGGTCTGGTTCTTTTAAAAAAATAATTAATTTATTCAGATTACAACTCAATTGTTATCCCATCACTTGTATTCCTCCCATTCCTCCCTCCCTCCTGCTTTCACCCTATTCCCCTCCCCTAGGTCTATGACCGAGGGGGACCTCCTCCCCCACTATATGGTCATAGGCTATCAAGTCTCATCTTGGTAGCCTACTTATTCTTTCTCTGAGTGCCCCCAAGGGGAGGTGGTCAAGTATGGGGCACCAGAGTTCATGTCAGAGTCAGTCCCTGCTCTCCACACAACTGTGGAGGATGTCCTGTCCATTGGACTGGTTCTTATATATGCCCTCTGTCTCATCCCCCTCCACTTTCTCTCTCAGCCTGATTTCAGCACTTTCCCTCCCCAGCCTTATTTTCTTTTGTTCTTTTGCTTGCTTGAGTCTCCAGACGTATTAAAATTCTCTTAGCTCCTCAGATCAGCAATCCTTTTACCTGCTGCAGGGCCTTTACACACATTATTTCCCAAGCTGCCAGTGTTCTTTCTCTGCTCACAGGACTCAGCCTCAAAGTTCAGACCAATAGTCAACTTGGCTCACGTTGGCTTCCTCTCACTGCTTATTTACTCACTTTTATTAACAAAATTTATCTTTTATAACACTTTTAGAGTTGTCGAGAAATAGAGCGAGTAATGCAGAGAATTTCTAGGTAAGTCCTGTGTGGATGTTTTTGTCTTGTTAAAAATTAAATATATCTTTATTTTTACATATACATTTATATTATTACATATATGTATAATGAACTACCCAAAGCAAGAAGAACCATGAGAGATTCAGGAATTTTATAAATGTTACATTCTTAGTGTTTTGGCTATTTGTATTTGGCAGCCTTGAAGAAAACATCTTTCCTATCTTGCTGCCTCTAAAATTCTGAATGTAAATCAATATCTATCATATCTCCTCATTATCAGCTTTAAACATCTATCTAGACCTAAAAACATCTTAATGCCTAAACGACTGAGCTTAATTGTAAAGCCAAATTATCTGGTCTTCAATCCCATCAGAGACTTGAGAAGGAATGAAATTAATTACCTGAGTATACAAGGAGTGCAGGTTAGCACCTTCCCAAATGAGAAGATGGCAGAGACAGTTTGGTACCTGCGTGGGTTCTTATTAACACCCTGCATGAACATACTGTCTTTCTTTCAACTGATGAACCAATGATACATTAATGTTGACTAAAGCCCATAGTTTACAGATTCCCTTAACTTCTCCCTGGCATTCCTGGGCTCCTTCCGTTTTGTTTGAGGACAGCATCCAGAACACCGTATTTACATTTAGTTCTTTCGTCTCCTTGGTCTCTTCTGGGCTATGATGGTTTCTCAGACTTGCCTTGTCTTTGATGACCTTGTCAGCTTAGTCAGGCGTTGCTCAGAAATATTGTAGGATACTTTCTGTTGGGACCTGTCCAATGTTTCTCTCATGATTAGGCCATGTTATATGTGCTTGCAGGAAGACCGCAGAGGCAAAGTGCTACTTTAACACATACTACATTGAAAGTCCAGCCTAATTTATATAAACTACCCAGAAATTTCCTACATTCCTATTTTGTCTCCACTCAGCAATATTAAAAAATGCATTCATATCACTATGAACACACACACGTATTTATTTATACTTCAGGCTGTGATCTGACATGAGCTGGTTTTTCTGCTTCATTTCTTCCGCTGCTTTAAAAAAGTTTTTCCCTTTAATTACAACAAAATGAAATTTACATTCTGTCACTACATGAAGCCCCAGAATCAAACAGAAGACTCTTGTTCTTTTCCTCACCTGGTCTTAGAACCAGCCAAGGGGACCCATTCCTTTGAAGAGTGCATTGAGAATAAAGCCTGGCATTAGGTGTGTCACAGAACTGGGGCACTATCCCTTAACTTAAAAAAAAAAAAATTTTATTAATTTATTCATATTACATCTCAATTGTTATCCCATTCCTTGTATCCTCCCATTCCTCCCTCCCTCCTGCTTTCCCCCTATTCCCCTCCCCTATGAATGTGACTGAGGGGGACCTCCTCCCCCTGTATATGCTCATAGGGTATCAAGTCTCTTCTTGGTAACCTGCTGTCCTTCCTCTGAGTGCTACCAGGCCTCCCCATCCAGGGGACGTGGTCAAATATTATCCCTTAACTTTTATTATTGCTTTTATTATTGTTTCAGCCACAGTACACAGCACACATGATAGTATTTGCTTGCTTTCTTATTATCTGTGTCCCCACCTGACTCCGTAGCTCCATGAGGACAGATGCAATGTTTCTCCCATGGTGCCTAAAGCACACTGAACTCCCAAGAAGTGTTTATTGGAGGAAAGAACGAATGAGAAGCAAGGTTTCCAAGAGAGAAATTCTATGGTTAATTAAATATTTGGTGAACTAAAGATAAAATTTAATGTATAAACAGTGGTTCATACTTTAAGCATCTTTGAATTTATTTTTATTTTATGTGTATGGACATTTTATTTACGTATATGTTTGAGCATCATGTGTGCATGATGGATGAAGAGATCAGAGGGCACTGGGTACCCTGCTGCTATGTAGGTGCTGGGAATGGACCCTGGGTCTTCTGTAAGAACAACAGATGCTTTTATCCACGGAACCCTCTCTCCTGCCCTTGGTTTCTGCTTTAAAAAAATTAATTAGATTTGTGTTTTTTGAGTTAGGCTCTTGCTATGTAGCCCAAGCTGGTGCTCACCTCACAATCCTTCTGCCTTCATCTTTAGAATACTGGAGTTACCGTAATGTACCACCACACCCAACAGCTTTGCACATATCTAGAAACAAGTATTAGAGGTAAGGCTGGGCACACATGCACACAGATCACTTACAAGCTCATGCATTGTGCTGACATTCACCCTTTAATCCTCTAGGCAACTAATTAAGATCTATGGCCAGAAAGGGGGTCCACGAAGTCTAGGCGAGCATCGCTTCGTGCATGTGACATAGCCAAGTGGTGGGGATCATTCTTACATAGCTGTGCTGACAAGATCCGTTTGCTTCCCTCGCACTAACGCCATGGATAAAGAAGCACTGCTGGTGGGGCAGAGCACGCTGGATTTCTGCCTGTCTGTTGAAGGCATCATTTTAGAGCAAAAGTCGACAAGGCGCACGGGAAAGTACAGGGTCAGACTGGCTGGGCTGGGGGCTTTGTGCAGGTTGTTTGGGTAGAAGGGCCAGGTTGGAAGCCTCCAGTTTCTGGAAGTCGGCACTTGTAAGAACACCCAAGAAGCCAGCCAGTTCCTTCCATAGAGACCTTACACACAGTGATGCTGGGAGGTCTGTGTGGTTGGCTTGGAAGTCTTGTTTGCCTGCAGAGAGCAAGGCTTGAGACTTTGCCACAGGGCTCAGGAGCAGCCATTTGCTTACAGACAGGGGCTGGCAGGACTTGGGAGACACAAGCAGAAGAGAAGCTCAGGTTCATTTATCATCCGCGGAGCTCAAGAAAGGAGGCGGGGTGACAGGCACCATGCCAGGACTGCATGCTACTGAACAGACTCAGATCTTCCCATCCTTTAGGCCGAGGTACCCTAGTGGCTTCACTACAAGCCTGAGACTGCAGGGGCTTTGGGGTTAGGTGGACAAGGCTAGTCACATGACCTAAACTCTAGGTAAGAGGGGAACTCAGCCTGCTGCTGTGGGGGCTTGTCATTTGCTATTTGACCTTTAACTCTCTGCATGACTTTTCTGAGGAAATTATTTAAGGCCACTTGAGGTAGCATGCTGAGTCTGTCAGCAAGCCTCTCTGCAGTCCTGTGACTCAAAGCTTTGTCCCCAGGCAACAGAAATACTGATGTCTCCCAGCCCAAGCACATCCTTGGCCTGCCCCCTAGCTTTACTCCTTGTAGCTTGGCCCGTCAGAGCTCTCTTCCCAGCTCCTGAGGGAGTGTTGAATGGGGACTGTTTCCACTCCATGCAGGCCAGGGATTCTGTCCCTCAGGATTGTTCTCAGCTCTACTATTCCCTTCAGGCCATCCCCAGCATGGTTAACTCTTCCTGGCCCTGCTGTGAATAGCTCTCTTGGCTTCTGGAACCCTCGTAAAGACATCCAGTGGTTTCTCTTGGATATATATATATATATTACACACACACACACACACACACACACACACACACACACACACATATATTTTTGAGGCAGGTTTTCTCTGTGTAATAACCCCTGGCTGTCCTGGACTCACTTTGTAGACCAGGCTGGCCTTGAACTTACCAAGATCCACCTGCCTCTGTCTCCCAAGTGCTGGGATTAAAGGTGTGTGCCACTTAATGTCCCTTTCTGTAAGTGTCCTTGTATGTGGGTGGCCACGCGTTTGTTGACAGTGTGGATGCAGAGGGCAGTATCAGGTGTTATCCTCAGGCAGGCTGCACAGTCCCTCTGATGCAGGTTTCTCACTGGCCTATAGCTTATTGATCATGCCAGGCTGCCTGCCCAGTGAGTTCCAGGCATGCTCCTCCCTCTGCGTCCCCATGGTTAGAAGCATATACCACGCCAATCACTGTTAGGTGGATGCTAGATACTGAACTCAGGTCCTTGTGTATGCAAGGAAAGAACTTCATGATTGAGCCATCTCCCTAATACCTTAATCATGTCTTTCCAGGTAAACAACGTGGGGGATTTTTGTCTATTTTTAGTTGCTTGTAGAAGAAGAATTATCCAGAGTTGGCAGCTGTATAGGTGAGCTCATACTTCCCCAAGCTGTGTTTCTGATTGGGAAACATGGAGCATCTTCTGCTCTTTAAGTATTTTTCCAAAATGCGTGCATTCATGCACACGTGCGTGTGTGTGTATGTGTGTGTGTGTGCGTGTGTGCGTGTGTGCATGTGTGTATGTGTGTTGTGTGTATGTATGTGTGTGTGGTATGTGTATGTGCATGTGTGCATGTGTGTGCATGCGTGTGCATGTGTATGTGTGCCTGTGTGTGTGTTGTGTGTATGATGTATGTGTGTGGTATGTGTGTGTGCATGTGTGTGCATGCATATGTGTGCCTGTGTGTGTATGGTGTGTGTGTATGTGCATGTGTGTGTGAGTGTGTATGTGTGTGTATGTGCATGTGTGTGTGAGTGTGTATGTGTATTTAAATGTGCAGCTAAGACCTCTGCCTAGAATAGCTTTTGTGTTCTTATTGTTCAGCAGTGTATGTGAATGTGTGTGTGTGTGGTGTGTGTGTGTGTGTGGTATGTGTGTATGTGTGTGTGTACATGTGCATACGTGTGTGTATGTGTATGTATGTGTGTATTTAAATGTGCAGCCAAGACCTCTGCCTGGAATAGCTTTTGAATTCTTATTGTTCAACAGTGTATGCTCGACCTTACCAGGTCTCAAGGAATGCTGGTGAATGACTATGTCATTCCAGGTGACTCTTTCATGGCCATTCTGTTTTTGTCTCCCTCTTCTATCCACTTACCTGTTTGTTCTTTTTCTCTCTAAGGCCTTGAACTTCTCTGCTTCTTCTACTTTGGATGCTCGTAGCTTTAGGCTGTGTCTGTATAAGAGGGCTTCAGGGGAGTTGTGGGAAGGCATTTGCACTTGGAAGAGCATCTGTCTATATCTTCCGTATTTGTGTTTCTGTGGGTGGGCATATCTATAATGGAATGAATATTGCATGAATTTGCATTTTGGAGTGTGATTTTCCTTTTGTTCAGTGTATCTTGAGGAGAAATGAGAGCTGAATTTATATGCGTGCAATTGTCTGCTCTGGAATGGGTATTTCCACTTCTCTGGAGTCAAGAGTCATCCAAATTGGGGCTTTAAAGAGGGGGCAGTAGTGAAGGAAAGGTTTGGCTGGGATAAACAGCCTTTCCCCCCCATCTTCCACAGCGAGGTTGCATTTAGGGTAGTGGGAAGCAAGGATATGGTGCAGAGGAGGTGAGGCTGGGGTGACGGGGTGGGAGGCAGGCGGAGGAAAGTGGCGTAAGCCATGTTTAGCAACTTGACTTTTATCTCAGAGGAGTCTGGGGGCAGGGAGCTGTGATGAGATATTTGCATTTTAGAAAGAAAGATGTATCACAGCGATGGATTTGAGGGGTTCATGGATAGAGGCCAGGAGGTTAGGTAGGATGCAGAGGGCTGTGGTGGGAGTGGGGAGGGGAGAGGATGAGTTGAAAAGATTAACATGGCAGAGCCCAGGGATCTATGGGGTGCTGGGGTGGAGCAGAGGGCCCATAGGATCCATGCTCGGGAGGATGCACACAGTGCCTCTGTTACCTCAAAGATGATGGCTAAGGATCACACTGGGCCAGATAGGAAACATACCTGAGCTGAGGGTGGATTTAATTTGGGGTGACCACAGGACATCCAGTTATGGCTGGTAAATAAGATGTTGGCTATAGAGGCCTGAATTTTAGAGAAGAAATTTAGAGAGATCGTCTATTTACAGATGCTCTTTAGAGCTATAGGTGAAGATTAAGTTGTTCAAACCACACATAGAAGGGGAAGAAAGAGAGCAGGGTTAGTTACCCATGCTGCCATAGCAAATCACTACAAAATTAGTCACATAAAGCAGACAAGTTAATTTTCTTTCAGTATTGAAATGGCTTCTATAGTGGCAACGAAACCAAGTCCCTTCTGGAAGTGTTGGGTGACAGCCTAAGCCTGACCTTTTCTAGTGGCCGTCTCACACTGCTGGGCTTGGGGGTCTTCACTTTGCTCACCATACTGTTTTGTCTGCTCCTGACTCTTCTTTCTTTTGTAAGGATTCCTGAGATAAAAGTGTCTTCCCAATGTGAGTCTTTCACCACGTAAGGCAGTGTCAGGTGCAAAGGATCAGGACGATGGGAATCTTTTGGAAGGCATTATTCTACCCATGATAAGGATCTAAAACAGAATTCCAATGACCTGATGACATCAGGAGAGACCAAAGGAGGCAGCTGGCATATAGTAGACCATGGCCGAGGTTGGTGATATCTTTGGGTAGAAATAAGTAGTCAGGAATTTTAAATAGAAGAAGTGTTTGGCCTTATTAAAGTCAGTAGGGTAAAGATGGGAAGTTGTCCATTTGGTCATCAAAGAACAGTTCTTTCCTTCAGCAAGGGCTCACATAACACTTACTTTGTGCCAACCACTAATCTGGGAATGGAGGATGTAACAGGGATGAATCCAGAGTCCTTGCTCATATTCTAGGTGGGAAGTATAGAGAATAATTTGGAGATAAAGAAATAAATGTTTACTTAGAATGCTTTGAAAGGAACCAAATTAACAAAAGTTTGAAAATAAAGGATTGAGATTGCCGAAGGGGGTGGCATCTATGCCTATCTACCCAAGTGATAAGAAGAGTGAATGATTAGAATTCTGGGGTTGGCAGTCCATAAAGTATCTGGGGAAAAAGATTTTCCTTTGGGCAAGCCCATCTTGTTGGGGACAGAGAGGAGCTTGGTGTGGCTGCCTGAGGGTGATAAGGAAGGTAGTGGGCCGTATCTGGGAGAGGCTATATAGGTCAGGGTTTTGTGATTTGAATCCTACCCAAGGAGTTTAGATTCTGTCCTGAGCTTTTGTTATAGAGAGGAAGAGTGAAACAGAGTGTTGAATAAAGAGTTGATTGCAGAGAGAAGTTGATGCTGGCTTGGACTAGGGCTACTATAGTACTATAGTGGCTTTAATGGGTTGTATTGTGTTCTCCCCAAAGATATGTTGAAGTCCTAACTAACCCCTAGTACCTGTAAATGTTCTTACGTGGTCTTTATAGATGTATTACAATGAGATCACATTGGCTTAAGGCAAGCCTAATCCATCATGCCTGGGATGTAGATACCCCTCACCCGTGTGATGACCATTGACACAGAGTATAGACTAATGCAATGCAAGCCAAGGTCTCTACCAGAAGCTAGAGGAGGCAAAGACCCCTGTAGATCACAGTGGGACTTCAGAGCATACAGTTCTGTCATATTAAGCCATTTATTTTGAGGAAGGCTTTTTTATATTTTATTTATTTTTAATGAATTAAAAAAATAATTTATTCAGACTACATCCTGATTTTTATCCCCTCACTTGTATTTTCCCATTTCCCCTCCCCACTCTTTCACCCTATTCCTCTCCTCTAGACCTCTGACAGAGGGGGACCTCCTCCCTGACCACATGACCACAGCCTATCAAGTCTCATCCAGATAGCTTGTTTTCCCTTCTTCTGAGTACCACCATGTCTCCCCACTAAGGGGAAGTGGTCAAACTGGGGGCACCAGAGTTCATGTCAGAGGCAGTCTCTGCTCTCCTCACAACTGCAAAGAGTGAGCTGTCCATTGACTAGATCTGAACAGAGGGTCTAGGTTTACTGCATGCATTGAAATATTAGCCTTGGAAAATTGGGAAGAAATGGCTTGGAGGTAGAACTGACAGAGTTTAGGATTGAAGGTAGGAGGTGAAGTTGAGAGAGAGCAACTGAGGACAAGCTTAATTTGTGGTCAGTCATCTGGGTGGCTGATGAGTCTCCTAAGACTGGAAAGACTGTTGAGGGAGCAAGTTTGGAGACAATCAAACGATGACTATGTGAGTCAGCAGCTGAGCTGGAGGTAGTATTTGAAGGTCATTAGCATATAGATGACATGGAAATAATGAGAGTAAATTAAATCACCCAGGAAGAGGAAGTTTCTGACTGGCCTTAAAAAGTCCTAGTATGAAGGAAAGATTTCTTCCAATCTCAGATACTTTAGACTTGTTTTGGATCCTGCTGGGAATGTGTATGTACCTCCTGAAAACTCCATGAGTTGAATTCAGTGTGTATTTCCTTTACTGATCTGGTTAGGCCCAGCCTGTGTTTCTGTCGTTTGATCATGCTTGAAAATGTGTTCAAAATTTTCCTGAAATTTATTCCATCAAAGGTTAGAGGCTGGAGGCTCATGATGGTGTACATGTTAAATCCCAGCACTCTAGAGGCAGAGACAGGCAGAGCTTTGTGAGTTGGAGAGAGAGAGAGAGAGAGAGAGAGAGAGAGAGAGAGAGAGAGAGAGAGAGAGATTGCTCACTTTGACCAATGAGCATTGCTGAATTGATGCTTAGCTAGTTTCAGAGCCTAGTTTCCAGCTAATGACTTTTGGCTTCTTCTATGCATAGAAATCTTGCCTCAAGTGTTGTAGTTGGAGAGGAAGGGAGGGAGGGAGGGAGAGAGAGAGAAAGAGAGAGAGAGAGAGAGAGAGAGAGAGAGAGAGAGAGAGAGAGAGAGAGAGATCTGGGAGGAAGCCATCTTGGATTAACGTTGTCTAACTACAACCAAATGAGTGAGTGCAGGTAGGGCAAGCAGAAGAATGAATTTGCCCGCAGAGTTTGGAAAACAATTTATTGGTGCTCTAAGATGTAAAATTGCAGAGTGGCTGCTTATACAAAGGGGCCCCTTTGGCTTAAAGCTTAGGGTCATGTAAGCTGGAGGAAAAGAGATGTATTTTGTTCAGGGTCAGAGAGGTAAAATAAAGACTTAACCTGGTTGCATGATTAGATGGACGTTCCAAAGGTCACAGGATAATACATCATTCACGAAATGATAAAATACAGAAAGCACAGCTCAGAGACAAAATGGCATCCATTAAGCGATTCCTTCAACAATTAAGACCCAGTGCTCTACAGTATGCCCAGCAGGGTGGTAGGTGAGAAGCACAGAGGAGAGTGAGATGAACTCTCTGAACATTGTCCAGGACTCATGGTATTTGCTGTTGGGTGATTAGCATTTCTGTGGATGCGATGGCCACGGAGGTTTGTCATGATAACGACTGCCCTTGCCTGACCTCTAACTATACCCATGCACTCACTATTCTTTATCTCACTAGACCTCACCACAAGCCTGTGTGGTGGGGACTATTCCCCATTCCGCAGATGAGGAAACTAGCTGGGTCAGGATTGCGCAAGCTGTGAGGCTTACAGTTCCCCCACTTGACTCCAAGGCCGTTTGTAGGTTCAGAGGAAGATTGGACACGGTAAATCCTGAGGTCAGGTGGAGTCCTTCTGCTGGGCTGCTGGCTAGCCCTGGGAAGCTTGGTGCTAGATGTGACTGCCACCATCATGGTGGTATGATCTCTACCTTGTGTCCTACACAGGGACAACCAGGGCCTCATCAGGAAGGAAAAGCCCAATGAATCCAGATCACCACAGCTTTCTGTGGAAAAGACTCCATTTCTGCCAAATAACTTTCTATGTGTAGAAATGCCCCCTCTAGCACAGTTTTCTCACTAAATGAGGTGCACAGCACAGTGGGCGGTAAGTGTTTGGGCTAAGGCCTCTTTTGGTTAGTGGTCCTTGCCTTTGGGGACTCTTTTGGACTGCACATTTTGACCTGCTACGTGCTATTCCAGCCCCAGAGCAGCCTACAACAATGAAGGCGGGGAGCTAAGACAGAATGTTTCCATGTCACTGTGACTCTCAGGGGATGAAGTCAGTGAGCCACTGTGGGCCGAAGGGATGGCATCGTGCAGTTGCAATTAGCTTGTGGAGGCTGCTGTCCTGAAAGTAGGATCAAGAAGGAAGAAGATTCCAGCCAGGGGGACTAGGCTCAGCATTCAGGATGGGATACAGGTGCACAAGGACATGTGCCCAGAGGGCCTGGAATGACCCTTAGTTCTGCAGTGGCCTAGATATAAGGGTGCTCTTTCCAAAGTGGAAAATTTCAGCCTTTACTCAGGCTAGCACTCTATCAAGTTAGTGACAGCTCTGTCCCTCAGCCTCCACCCGATGTGGGATGTCCTCTGCAGGGAGGCCACTCTTACTGGTTTGGGAACAGGGTCAATGTTGGGCGCCATCTCTGAGAGGGAGGAACACAGGGTTCTGACAAGTCATGATGACTTGCCTTCCAGTCTTCACAAAGTAGGGGTCACTTCAAAGATAATTACTGCATCTCTCTGGCTTCCTGGTATACATTTACAGAAACTTCCATTTCCACCAGCCCTGAGACACAAGGCTACTAGGTTAATTCTACATCAACAGGCTGGCCTTTGGCCTGACTGGGACTCTTAGAGGGGCTTGATGTCATTCAACAGCTGTTGCTGTTTTATAATTTCCTGAGGTAACCTTGGCTCTGTCATGGATGTAGCAATATTGTAGATAGGAGAATTTGAAGAATTAGAACATTAGCCAGGATGAGTGGTAGGACGTGGCCCTGCAGTCCAGGGCTCAGTGGGGCCTCGGGAGCTCTCCAACCAGAGGGATTCTTTCCTTTCTTGGATACAGCTGACCTTCCAACTGGATAAGGATTTAGGTAGCGTCTGGTAGACCCCACACAGAGCCCAAAGCCGAATTCCAAATAGGCCCCTTGCTCTTTGTAAATAACAATTGCTTTTCACTTTCAGACAGTGGTAGCTAACACTGACCAGGTATTGCCACATTCCAGAAATTGTGTTAAGCACTTTGTGGACATTATCTCACTTAATTCTGGTTGGTCTTACCAGCTACTGGGAGTCACCACCTCGTAGGTGGTAAAGTGGAGGCACACAGAAGGTAGGTGACTAGTCCTAACTCATGGGGCTGGGGCTAGAACCTGGAGCCAAGCCAAGGTCTGAACATGTATGCTGCCTCCAATTGAGATAGAAAAACATGCCCTGAAGAGAGAGCTTGTGAAACATCAGAATAGTAAACATGCATATCATAAAAAAAAAAATTGCAAGTGGAACAAAAAGCCAGATAATCTATAGACTTTTCTACGGAGAACCACGGTAAGTATATTTTCCAGTTACATATTTGTGTAGATTTTAAGAAAGTAACGTAGACATTAATTTATAGGCTGCTTTCCCCCACTTTGCATTATGTTTTCAACATATTTTCTAACACCTTCATTTTTACTGCCTGCAAAGTACTTCATTATATAGGATTCCATAATTTACTTTAAAAGATTTCCCCTGTTATTGGAATGTTAGGTTGCTTATAAATTTTGTTGTTATAAATAACACCACGACTAGCAACTGTGTACGTGTGTCTTTGCAACTCAGAGGCCTCCCTGAGGATAAATTCTTGGGAGTGCTATTTCTGCATCAAGAGGCATGCATACTAAAAGGGGTTTGGTGTGATGGTAAAAACACTTTCCAGAAGGTTTGCACTAATTTATTTTCCCACTAGCAGAGTTTGAGAGGCTCCATTTCTCTACAACTTTGTTAACACCATCTGGTCCATTATTATTATTATTATTATTATTTTTAACATATATATTTATTTTATTGCACATTAGTAAAACAAACTACATACAGCAGGGAGAACCATGAGACAGTCATGAGTTATAGAAATGTTACAGTCATAGTGACTGATCCATTATTTTTTAAAAACTGATTCCTCAGGTGAAATATATCTTTTTTTTTTTTTTTTTTTTTTTTTTTTACTATTGCTATTGGGAACTTTATGTTTACTGAACATTTGTTCTTTCGTCAATTGCTTTTACTTTTGTTAGAATATTCATTTTTTTCTTATCGATTTGGATTTGCATTTTGTACATTAAGCTATGACCTTTTGTCATATATGTTTGGATTTGCATTTTATACATTAAGCTATGACCTTTTGTCATATATGTTGACATGCAACATATATCCTTTTATCATTTTTTACAGAAGTTTAAAATTTCTATGTAATTGAAATGTTTAGTTTTTTTTTTTTTCTTTTCTGTTTTTCCTTTTAGTCATAAGCAGGGTTTTCCCCTACTTGGCCCAAGTGGAGAACACTGAAACGCTGTGGTGTTGAGGTGCTGGGACCCTGAGGCTATGGAATTCTGAGAGACCACACTGGGCAGTTGTGAACCAGGCACTCCCTGCATAGGGACAAAGCTCAAGGGACCTTGTTGACAGAGATCTGGATGGGAACTCTTTCATTTCTTGATAATTTTGTCCCTATCATCTCTCTTTGAATATCTCTGTCTGTGTGGAAGTTTATGGTTCATTGCAGGCAGTCTTCTTTAGCTCAAGCTAGCGTTGCTCTGCGAATTTCCTGTGTCTACCTTCCAAATTCTGGCATTACAGGTATACACCATACCCTGTTATGCAGAACTAGTACCTGCTAGAAATACATTTCTGACTGAGCTATATCCCCGGTTCAGGAAGGTCTTCTTGTCTTGAAGGCTATCAGTCCCAAGGAAGAGGAACAGCTGGCAAACTGGCTCTGGGAAGCTGCAAAAACCGGAACATCTTCAAATCATAGCGTTTACCCATTTCTGTGGTGTAAATTCTTTCCCCATGGCTGATGGAGATTTGCACAATGCTCACAGCAGTTAACAAGTGGATCATAAAATTAAACTCTCATTGCTCAGGAACAGGCATGAACTGGCTCCAGCATGCTGCCAGTGGCACCTCCGAGGCTGCCAGCATCTATGTCACAAGGAAATCTCTGTCTTCTCTGTGGAACCAGGCTCAGCTCGAAGTGTCAGGAGCCCAGGCAGGCTGATGACCGTTCAGGGAAGGACTCCACTTCTCCCCAATCAGGGCCATTTTCTTTGTGTTATCCAGCTGCTTCAAAGCCTAAGGGCAGGCAGGATTCTAGCACTGGGCATCTGAACAGATACAGAGTGACCCACTTTCAAAGACTCCCCAAAGCAGTGGAGATTATTGCCTGTTTCTAGAACGGTCCTACTAATCTCTCCCATGGTACTGATTGCTCTGCTGCTAACTAGCTGTGTGACCTCCAACAGAGGAGCTACCCTCCGTGGGCCTCCACCTTCTTATACGTCAAATCACGTGGCTTGAACTGACACTCCCTGAGTTCTACTCAAGCCCTTCCGTCCTGTAATTATATGGACTTTTAGAACGACAGTAGTATTTTTAGGAACGATATTGCTGAGACACTGTTCAGCCTGGCTCATAATCTGTGCAAAAGCAGGGATCATATAAAGCCACTGGGGGAAAGAACTGTTGTTTTAGAACAACACAGAACTTAGTGATAAAACACAAATTCCAAAAAGTGCAAAAACAAAACAAAAACAAAAACAAAAACAAACAACAACAACAACAACAACAACAAAAATCCAAAAAAAATCCTAGGCCACATTTCTTCATTGCAAGAGAGTGACACCTTGGAAGATGATGGGGTTAGTAGATTCTGCTGTGATGCTTCCTGGGTGCCTGCTGGAGCATCTAAAAGCCCACTTGGGAAATCAACAGGAACTCTTTTAGATAGAATACTCTGAACTATGGAGGGATTATCCAGGTCCAATCTTGCTTCCGTGCTTTTGGCTGCCTACTTACGTATGTACTTGGTTGGCATGTCAGATTTCCTCGAGATGAGGAAATCCCGTTGATGAGATCCGGTGGTACAGCGAACAGCGGTGGGTTAAACATTGGGAGGCTGATTTCCTCTTGTTATAAGGTTCCCGGAGACGTTTTTCTCCAGTTCAGGTCTCAGATGTGTCTTCTGGGCCTGATGAGTGTTGCACAGTTAGTTGGAACCGTCCCAACATTGTGGCTGCAGGCTGGGACTTGGCTGGCGACTGCCACTGTGGGTCTTGGTGTTTGTTGTTTGGGGGTCACTGCACATATTCCATTCTCTTAACAATGGCAAAAAGACACGTAATGCTTCTGAGAGGTGTCGGTGGCACTGTGGCTCTCTCTTACATCTCCTACCTCTGCACACTTTCCACTGGCCCTGGCAACTCACTTGGCCAAGCTACACATCCCTGGGCGGAAGTGTTTGCTCCACACAGACTGCAACATCACATGGCAACTCTGAGGACAGGAGGTCCGAAAGATCTCAGAATAGCCATGCCACCTACAGGAGTGGATGGCATACTTACTTGCCCCTGTCACACTGTGCTCCTAGGAGAGAAGTCTTCACTTAGGCCAGAAGTAACGTATAGAACAAGCTTTCTCTTCTCTGCCTTGCACATATACCAGGCACAAACTGAAAAAACAAACAAACAAACAAACCACAAACCAACTTAACCCAACCAGGTCAGCTTTATTTATTTATTTCTCATTAACTTACTATCTATTCCCTTTACATTCAGATCACAACCTCCTCCCTTCCTCTCCTCCAAGTCTCCTCTCATTCATTCCCTTGGCTCCCTCCCCTTCTTGTCAGAGAAGGAGAATCCCCCTATGGGTACCAACCTGGCCTGGCACAAGTCCCAGCAGGACTAGGCACATCCTCTCCCACTGAGGCCAGACTAGGTAGCTTAGCTAGGAGAGAGGGATCCAAAGGTAGGTAACAGAGTCAGTCAGAGAAGGCCCCTGTTCTAGTTGTTAGGGGACCCACATGAAGACCAAGCTGTGCATCTGTTACAGATGTCTAGGGGGGCCTATGTCCAGCTCATACACACTCTTTGGTTGGTGGTTCAGTCTCTATGAACCTCAATTGGCCTAGGTTTATTGACTATGTAGGTCTTCTTGTGGTGTCCTTGACTCCTCTAGCCCGCTCCACCCCCATCTCCACTCTTCCATAAGACTCCCCAAGATCATCCTAATGTTTGGCTGTGGATCTCTACATCTGTTTTCATTAGCTGCTGGTGAAGCCTCTCAGAGGACAGTTATGCTAGGCTCCTGTCTGCAAGCATAGCAGAGTTTCATTATAGCATCAGGGGTTGACTCTCCCATGTGGTGAGTCTCAAGTTGGGCCAGACATTGGTTGGCCTTTCCCTCAATCTCTGGTCCATCTTTATCCCTGCATACCTTGTAGGTAGAACAAATTTTGGGTAGAAGATTTTATGGGTGTGTTGGTGTCCCCCTCCCTTTACTGGACATCCTGCCTGGCTACAGGATGTGGCCACTTCAGGCCTCATATCCCCTGCTCCTAGGAGTCTCAGCTAGGGTTACTCCCATAGACTACTGGGAGCCTCCCCCATCCCTTGGTCTCCAGCTTATCCCAGAGGTGCCCACCCTACTGATTTATGCACTCTTTCCCAACCTTATTCCCCTCCCTCTCCAACCATTTAAGAAACAAATAACACCAAAAGATCCAGCAACAGTAACAGCCATAATAGACCAGGGAGGAATGCTGTAAGCGTGTACAGTGAATGCTGTTGCTTACTTGCTCAGTGGCTGGTGGCCAGGTCCTACATCTGAGCGTGTATGTATGCGTATGTGTATATGGAAGTCAGAAGACCACAAAGGTGTTCTTCAGGTACTGTCTACTCTTGTATGAGACAGATTCTTTCACTGGTCTAGAACTTGTTAATAAGTAGGCTAGGCGGGCAGGCAGTGAGCCCTAGAGATCTGTCTATTTCTACCGTACTTCCCTCCCCCCATGCTAAATTACAAGTGTGTGCCACCACACCCAGTTTTAAAAAATACAAGTTGTGGGGATCACTCTCAAGTCCTCTTGCTTGGAAGGCAAGTGTTTACCAACTGTCCCTAGGCTTGGAGAACCTTTTAGTACATGTGTGAAACAGGGTTAAGAACCCCAGGCTCATCCCTCACTGTGATCACCGAGTGAGGTAATAGCCATTAAGTTTCAAGCCTGATGCTCAGTACATTGTCCTTGTACATTTCTGACCCGAATCTCTAGTGGATGGATGTCACAGCATGATCTGGTGTTTGTATTTAACTACCTGCTTGCTCCCCGCCCCCAACCACGAGATTCTTACTGTTCTATGAGCAAACCCTCATGTATACCAGAGTGATACTGTATAACCTGGCTCCAAATTATCCCTGATTAGCCAATAAATGCCTACAGCTGGACAGGGCAGAAGCGAGGTAGGCAGAGTGTAGGTTTGAGGGCTTGGAGGACAGGAGGATCACAGAAAGAGGAAGGAGGAGAAGACAGGAGAGGAGGAAGGAGAATTGTGGAGAGGAGCACATGCCTGGGAGGAGCATGCTCTGAGGATCGGAGTGAGTGGAGGGAAGCAGCCCAGATGGGAGCATATGCAAGTATTTATGGGCTTATGGATGGGAAGCAGCCCAGATAGGAATAATTAAGGCAAGTGACATGGAATGTGGGGTTGGGAGGTAAGAGATAGCTTAGGGGGTTAGTGTCTGCCCAGTCCCTGAGTTTAAGGCATATTAAAAATCTAACAGGTATTTGTGTCTTTTATTGATATGTTATTGGATACAAGGGATGGGATAAACATTGAGATGTAACAAGAATAAATTAATAAAAAAGAAAAAAAAAGAATAACCACTGTAATAAACTATGGATTAATATTAAACATTAATAAAATATATGTATATTACAACAGATGGATATCATACCAACCTTCCCCTTGTTTTCCATCTTGCCTTTTGCTACCTTTCCCAAGATCCCTGTCTTCTTATATTTCCAGTCTGAAATGAAAACAAAGCACTTTCCCCTCGTTGCATTTCTTCCAACTGTCCCCCCTTCCCTCAATTCCCCTCTATACCACCCTTCTCTGCCCAAGCTGTGTTTTTCCTTAAAGCAAAGTCCCACTCTCTTTTGCTAAAAGCCATCAGTCCACATCATGTCCCTTTCCCTACCATTGGTGTGTAACCTCACGTGCCCTCACTTTGTCAGTGTGCCTGTGCCAAAAGCTCTTAAAAGGCACCATCTAGGTGTGATGTCTCTCTATTCATGCCATCAGCACCTCCCTAAGAATGCGCTAGGTGTTCAGTAAGTACTTGCTGATTGCTTAAAAAAAAACCCACAATGAATCCCAGTCTCCTCAAAGTGTTCCTTTATCTATGAAATATGACAGGACAAGAAGACTGCGGGAAAAACATGACGCTAGGGAATGCTGAGATAAGAGGCCAAACCTATGGACAAGGTCACTCTCTGCTGGAGCCTGGCCCTGGTGACATGGTCTCAGGCGACCCTGTGGAGCTGCTGATAAGCTGCTGGACCACTGGTTGGACAGCTCTCGGGCCTCCGGAGATGCATGTGTTCCCACTTCCTGCCAGCCTGTGTGCTAACGGAGCAACTTTTTTGGACTGGTGGAGCCTGCAGTAGATCTGACATCCCTGCTACCACCTTCTCCCTTGGCTAGTGACGTTTTCCTAGAGCTCAGGCCTGAGGGTGACCTCCTGAGGAGTCAGAGAGGGCTGAGAAGTAAAGGCTAAATTGACACTGAGGGTTATAAAAAGTATGAAGGTGGAGGGCACAAGTAAAGGAGGGAAGAGCTTTGGCATGTCTGCGTGCCCTTCATAAGCTGTTTCAAGAGCCTCTGGCTCTATTCCACCTCTGTGACTGACATCACCATGCACCCATGGGCTCAGACCTCAGACCTCAGACCAAAGAATGCCTTTCAGTGCCTCCGTCCATAACCTCCCTTCTCCCTTCTCTTTCTGTACCAATGTCCCTCTCTTGACTACCTCCCATGTCCACTTTTCCTCCCATTGTTCTTTTTAAAGTCTTCAAAATGATCTCCTGACCACAGCAGTCCTCCCCCTCTAGCCCTTTGCACCCCCTGTAACCCACTCTGTGTTATCAAAGACAGAGCGATATTTTAAAAATGTAAATAAGATCATGCCACTCTCTCATTTAAAACCCTATGAGGGCCTCCAGTGTTTCCTCCTCCTCGAAACAAAATGACGGCTCCTCAAAAAAACTAAATATAAGACCATCATATCATGGAGAGACCCAACTTCTGAACACCCTCCCCCCAAAAGAATAGAAGGCAGCACCTTCAAGAGATGCACATACTCCTGGGCATGGCTGCGATGCAAATGCTGATTGATAGATGAATGGATAGTACACGTGGCATATACACACGGTCGTATAGAAAGGAAGGGGCATCTGACAGGTTACAGCACAGACGAACCCTAGATGCTGCGTTAAGTGCAATTAGCCAGTGACAAAAAAGACAAATGCTTTTTGAGACAGGGACCAACTCTGTAGCTCAGGCTGGCCACGGATTCACTATGTAGCCCAGTCTGGCTCCTAACTTGTGGTTCTCTTTCCCTAGGATCCTAAGTGCTGGAATTACAGGCATGTACTGCCGTGCCTGGCTGCATATACACTATATTACACTATGAGTCTACCTATGTGAGATGAACTGTTTGTTCAGCTTAGAGGAGACAGATCCATAGAGACAGAAAGAAGAATGGCTGCAAGAGTAAGTGTGTGTGTGTGTGTGTATGTGTGTGTGTGTGTGTGTGTGTGTGTGTGTGTGTGTTGTTGTTGTTGTTGTTGTTGTTTATCCAGTCTAAAATTTTGGATTTTCAAAATATAAATAACCCTGGAGACCAGTTTCACCAGGGTGTGAATGGACTGGCCGCTACCAAACTATAGGCTTAAAAATAGCTGAGATGGTAAATGTTAGTTATGTTTTTCTTATCACAACTTACAACCCCCATCTTTAAAAAATTTATTATAATTATAATTTATTCACAGTACATCCCAATTGTAATTCCTCTCGCTCGTATTTTCCTGTTCCCACCCTCCCTCCCTTTCCCACTCTATTCCCCTCCCCCACGACCTCTGACAGGTGGGGTCCTCCTCTCCTGCTGTCTGATCACAGCCGATCAGGTCTCATCTGGTTAGCCTGCACCCCCTTCCTCTGTGTTCCAACAGGATCTTTCCCCTAAGAGGCAGTGATCAAATCGAGGGCATCAGACATCTTGTCAGAGGCAGTCCCCCACTCCCCTCCTCTCCATGTGGAGAATGAGCTGTCCCTTGGTTACATCTCATCAGGGGGCCTAGGTCTTCTGCTTGCCATGCCCTTGGTTGGTGCATCAGTTTGTGCAGCCCCCCTCCCAATCCAGATCTGCCAGCCTTGATAGTCTCCTTGTGGAGCTCCTGACAATCCTCCCTCCCGTATCTTTCTATCCCCCAACTCTTGCATACAATCTGCAGCTCTTCGCCCAGGGTCCAACTGCGTGTTCCACTATCTGTCCCGGTCCCCCACTGGGTGGATTCTCTCAGAGGACATCTAAGCTGGACTAATATCCACTTATAAGTGAGCACGCCCTACTTTGTACAGACTGCAGTTCTCCTGAGGATCTGGGGATCTGGTTCCCCCCTAATAAGAGTCCTCTCTTGAAGGCTCCATGTTCATTTGCATTTGTTGTTTTATTGGTGGAATCATCTCTTGTCCTGGAAGAAAATTTGCAAGGCTGCTGCCTTCTCAGGGCCAGGTCTTACCTCATATTGACCCCTCCAATCCCTTTTACTTTTTATAACTCCCACCTTTGGCTTTTATAGCCTCATCAGTCTTGAGGACAGTGATACTGTTTGCATCTCCGACCTGTAATTTGGCTGCCCTCTGTGGCTGGTAGAGCACTTGCCATGTGACAGTGTTCTGTAGCTGCCAGTTATGGTCCTTTCTGGGCCGAGTTTTATTGGCTGTGAGGAGGACACGTGCACTCAGCTGCTTCCCTCATACAGTGTGTCTGAATTTGGCTGGACCTAACGGGCTCAGGGATGGAAACTGGCCTGACGTGAGACAAATTTTATTGATCTTCATAGAGATTAAATTACTGACTTTGAATCCAACACATTTTTTTTATTGGATTTCTTTCATGCTTAAAGCATTAGGGAATAGACAGGAAATTTCATAGATGACAGGACAGATGATCTGTACCATAAAGTTTGCCTTCTGACATGCTGAAGGTGTGAGTGGCAGGCCATGGGAAGATGTTTTTCTGTTAGCCAAAGAGCTCTAGAAGGACGCCTGTTTCACCTTGCTTTCTGCTGCTATGATAAATGCCATGACCAAAGGCAACTTGGAGAGGAAAGGGTTTATTTTAGCTGATAGTTTATGGTTCATTACCCAGTGAGGCTAAGGCAGGCACTGAAGTCAGGAGCCAATGGAGAAATACTTCTTCCTGGCTTGCTCCCATGGCTTGTTTTTTGCCTGCCAACCTTCCTTCCTTCCTTCATTCTCTTCTTTCTTTCTTAATTTTTTTCTTTCTTTTGAGACAGGTCTCACTATATAGCTCTTACTCACTATGTAGTAAGTCCTGAAACTTACTATAGGACATAGGTCTACCTGCTTTTGCCTCCCAAGGGCTGGGATTAAAGGCCTGCACCACTACTGGGGAATCAGTTAGCGCTCTTTCTTAAATATCCCAGGCCCACCTGTCCAGGGACGGCACTGCTCATTGTGGCCTGGATCCTCTGAAATCAGTTAGCTAGAAATGCCCACAGGCCAATCTGAGGGAGGCAGTTTTTAAACTTCCACAATTGACATCCATTCTTCCCACGTATGTGTAGGTTTGTGTTAAGTTGATAAAACTAATAGCACAATCCACCCCTTGTTAACCTGACACACAAACACATTACCATTAGAATATAATCTTTCATTGCTTGACCCCAAGATCTCATGTGGATAATATAAAATACAGCATCACTTTAAAAGTTCCATGGTCTTTAAAAATTCCATTGCTAAAGTCCAGTGTCTCTTAACTGTGGGATCCTATAAAAACAAACAAACAAAACAAAAAACAAATCAAATATTTTTTTTTATTTTAAAAGGGAAGAACTGGGGCATAGAAACACACTTAAGGAAAACCAAAGTTCATCCGTGTAGTTCAAATCCTGTAGCTCAGATTCTGACATCTGGGACTCATTTATGGTCTTCTGGATCCAAAGGGCCTGGACAGCTCCACTTCTCGGTCTCTGCCATCCATAGCACTCACAGCTTGTCTCCTACACTCAAGGCAGCTCCATTCCATTCCTGATGCTGTCACTGGCAGATGTTCTATCATCCTGGCATCTTCTATATACTGGGGTCTCCACCGCAACTGAGGCTGCACCTTCACTGGTGGGTGGCCTCTCCTAGACATTTCAGGGAGACTCTGCCCCTGCCCCACAGTACCATCTCAGCTGTTCTCTATAGCCTCTTCATGCTGTCAAAACTAGTACCGTGTGGGAGACTCTTAAACATTGTTTTCAAGTTCTGCTCTGAGCTGGATGTGCAGCCTTGGCTCCCCTGAACCATGGCTCCTTTGTGCTGACTTAGGAAATATTTCCCACAAGATTTTGCCTCAAAGATGCTGGCCTCCTGTTAATCACAGCTGACTTTTCAGCTTCATCCAACCAGCACCCATTGTCCCAGTGAAGCAAAGGTGTTCCCTTTCACAGATTCTCAGTTCAAACATATCACACGATCCTGATGGAATCTCAGCCTTCCCTCTGAAATTGCACAAGCTAGGCCTCCATTGTTTGTATTTCTTTCAGCATTCTCTGCCTTCTAACCTGCCACTGAACAGCCAGTTCACCTCTGAGCACTCAGTGGCTTTTTTCCAGTTTAAAGTCTCAAATGGTTCCACAGTGCTCCCAAGCCCTACAAACTCAGGTCAATCACAGCAAGACCCCACTCTCTGGTACCAATTTCTGCCTTATTTTGCTTTCTGTTATTGTGATAAGCACTATGACTGAAAGCAACCTGGGGAGGAAGGGATTTATTTTCACTTACCGCTTATAGTTTATCCCTGAGGGAAGCCAGGGCAGAAACCCAAAGGAAGACTTTGGCGCAGAGACCAACAACAGATGGACGCTGCTTACTGGCTTGTTTTGCCATCTTTCTTAAACAGCCTGGGTCTACCTGCCCAAGTATGGCACTGTCCACAATGTCATATTAGAAATCAAGAAAATGTCTCATAGACATCCCTATAGTCCGATTTGACAGGCAGTTCCTCAGTTGAGATTCTGTCTTCCAGGGTATGGCTTGTTTGTATCAAGTTGACAAAAAGTAACCATCTCTGCTACTCAAAGGCTCTGTTGAAGGACAGGTGGAAGGATTGGGGTCCAGCTGATGACTCAGAGCTGAGCCAGAGATGTGGACTGTGGGGGCTGAGTGGTCCATGGTGCACACGGGATAATTGTTCAGGACCAGTCTGTTGGAGCTATAGAACAAGGGACCAAGTGTGTGTACTCATGGCATGGCCCATCTTCTGTCCCTCTGGGGGAGTAAAGGGGGTTCTTAGCAGAAGAATTCTGAGATGGAAGCTGAACTGTGTGATTGTATCTTGGTGGCCAGTGGGCATGATGGCCTGGAGATGGGGATGAAGGCGGGCAGCAAGACCAGAGGGTAGCGGAGGCAAAGCTATGAGAGATGAGAGAATGTGCTGTGTGCTTGATGCGTAAACATACGAGAATGGAGGGAGTGTGTATGCCAGTACGTGTGAAAGTGTATATAAAGGTATTGGGAGGTTGTGTGTGTGTGTGTGTGTGTGTGTGTGTGTGTGTGTGTGATGGAAGTGCCAGAGACTGTGAGAGAACTTGCGATTGTGAGCGTATGATAACATGCCAGCATGTGTGCTCATATGAGTGTAGAAGAGTGTGTGCTGAGGGGCTGGAGAGATGGCTAGTGGCTAAGAGTGCGTGCTGCTTTTGCAGAGGACCCAAGCTCAATCCGCAGGGCCCACGTCAGGTGGCTCACAGCTGTCGGTAACCCCAGCTCTGTCTGAAGTGCCCCTCTGAGCTTCTTGGGTACCCACACACAGCTCCCCCATATTCACACAATTAAAAATAAAATCTCTTTAAAAGGAGTGGGTGAATGCATTTGTGTGTGTGTGTGTGTGTGTGTGTGTGTGTGTGTGTGAGTGTGCTGGCGCCTCTGGATCTGTATGTGTTTCTAATAGTAATGTGCATCTAGTAGAGTCCATCCATGAGGGAGTCTGAGTGTGAGTAGATGAGTGTGTGTGTGTGTGTGTGTGTGTGTGTAGTCTGTGTGAGATGAGTGTGTCTGTGTGAGATGAGTGTGTCTGTGTGAGATAAGTGTTAGTTACTTTCAAGTCACTGTTACTAAAGTACCAACAGAACAACTTGGGCGGCGGGGGAAGAGAGGTTTATTTTAGCTCACAGGTTCAGGAGTTCCAGTCCATCAGAGCTGGAAGGGCATGGCAAAGCAAGCAAAACACTTCCCACCATATTCAAAAGGCTGCAGAGAGTGAGGCAGGGAGCAGCCAGGAATAATATACCCCCAAAGGACCTGCCCCCAGGGATCTGATTCCTCCAGCTGGGCATCACCCTTTGATGGCTCTACAGTCTCTCCAAACAGTGCTCCCAGCTGGGGACCAAACATTCAAAACATGAGCTTGTGAGGACATTTCATTTTCAATCCATTGCGTTGTGTGAGGATGTGTGTGTTTGTGTGTATGAAGATGAAAGCTTGTGACCACGAGTAAGTGTGCGAGGGTGTGTTTGTGTGTGAGGGTGTGTGTGTGTGTGTGAGGGTGTGTGTGTGTGTGTGGGTGTGGGTGTGTGTGTGTGTGAGGGTGTGTCTGTGTGTGTGTGTGTGTGTGAGGGTGTGTGTGTGTGAGGGTGTGTCCCTGTATAGGACAAGATGAGTATTGAGCGTGAGGGTATCTGTATGTGTGAGGATGAGTGTGCTGAATATTTATGTCTGTAAGAGAGTGTGAGTGTGCCTGTATAAAAGAGGATGGTTTTGTGTCATGATGAATGCGGCTGTGAATGTTGAATGTGAAAGATGGATGGTTTGTGTGTGTGTGTGTGTGTGTGTGTGTGTGTGTGTGCGTGTGCATGTGTGTTTATGTTTCTTTGCACTTGCATACAGACAGGCAGGATCTGTTTTCTCCTCAGCAGCTGAAGAGTCAGCTCCTTGCCAGGATCGGATTCCCCAGCTGCCCAGCACTTAGGTGCCAGGACTGCCTTTGTTCACCTGCAGGGCTTGGCCAGTTCCCCAAGGATTCCCCTTTCCCACAGCAACCACAGAGAAGCCTGGAACAGGGCAGGACGCTGTCCCCGTGGAGCCTGCTACTATGTAATGCCGCTAGCTCTGCAGCCACTCAGACATCCTGCCCTCTCTTCCCAGCCCTGAGTGCCTCTCACCTTGTTCTGGCCATGTTTAACATCCCTCAGCTGTCCCTGGGCTCTGTGGCCTCACTGTCCTTTGGCCCCTGCCAGGCCTTCTAGCACCTTGGATGCTCTGCTGCTGGCATGTGCTATACCCTGGGCTTTTCTGGGTCGGCCTCTGCCTTTGCCCAGGCCTGGCACCTGAACGGCATTTGCATAGAGCAATCAATGCTTAATGAGTATTTGTGGAATATTTTAAAAAGAAGCAAAGTGAGCTCATCTCATGCATTTTCTTCTCACCACCACTGCCTCTGGGAATAAAGGAGTCTCCAACCCACTGCACACGCTGACGTGCAATTTAGGTTTTCACCAGTACACACTTCAAAAAGGATCTTTATCGTTCTCGTGGTACCAAAATCCGCATTTAATTTCATTAATCAAAATGGGCAACATTTTCTTGAATTCAGTCACTTCAGAAGCTGGGAACTGGTATAAATGGTTTTTAAGTCATGTTTTTAAAAGGGGGTTATTGTGTAGGTCACTAGCATTCGGCTTTCACTGAGTGGAGAATGCAGCTCAAAAGAGTGCGGAATGGAGGCAGATTTCTTATCCATTTGAGAGCCAAGAATTGACTATGAGTGGTAACTAAGCCTGCATGCACTTTACTAGCAAACCAAGCCTATTTCCCACAGAACATCTTATGCCAAAGGCCCATAGCAAGTTTCACCTCAAACAGATCCCCCCTGCAAGGTTGAGATTCTAACGCAGCATGTCACCAGTCTTTGCTGCATAATGACCAACAACAAAACATCAGTGACTTAAATGCTATTTTCCTCATGTCTTCAGGGTGCCGTGGAACCGCTCTGGTCATGGCTATGAGATCTGTTGGCTTGGTGGTCCTGTTCCTGTACCTGTGGACCAATGGGGGCTTGCCAGAGTGCCTCTGTGGAGAAAATTCTTCATGTTCCTTTAATTCCTTCTTCCTCAGGACTGGCAAGCCAGCTGCAGCATGCATGCAGGGCATCATGGGTAGGCTCAGAGTTCAAATTGGGAGCTGGTGTTTTATCACTCCTATTGTGCCAGTTACTTTTCCTGTCCCTGTGACCAAGTACTTGACAAAAAGCACTTTGCAGCAGGAAGGGTTGCTTACTTTGACTCACAGTTCAGAGCAATGTGGCCCATCATGATTGAGATGGCATAGTAGCAGGTATGACTTGGTCCACAGTGTTGACCAGGAAGCAGAGAAAGGGCAATGTCAGTGGTTTTCCTGGTTTTACCCTTTCCCTCATTTTAATCAGGTGGGGGACCCAGCCTATGGAATGGTGTCCCCCCCACATTCAGTTGGGTCTTTACTCCTAAGTTACACTTCACTGGAGACACACCCTCATTACTGTCCTAAACCTAACCAGATTGACATCTGAAATTAACCATGTATGGCTGCCTCAAACCACTCACAGTACTGAGTCCAGATTCAGGAGGTGGGGAACTGGGTCCTACCTAGTAGTGAGACAGACTCCAAGGTTACAATAACATGCTAGGCAATGGCAGAGTGCAGATATGACAGTATCCCCATAAGAGCACACTGGAGCTGCGATGTTCTATTGCCCAGTGACGTCATTGTTCTCCTAGCGATGCTATTGATACTGGTGTAAACAAACCTACTGCTGTGCAGGTGTTTGCAGACACAGAATTTGCCTTTATGGGGCGCATGTAATGCTTGGGAGTGGCAAGAAAAGACTATGTTGTGGGGTCATGCATCTACTGTACTTCTTCTACTCATTGTTTCAGATGTATTCCTTGTGCTTGCCAAAACAAAAGCTAACTGTAAGGCAGTGTGCCGTGTCATACTAACAACTATCCTGTGTTTGCCATGTCTCAGATGAATTTTAAGGCCATGGCTATGGCTTCCAGGTGATGGCTCAGTAAATAGAGTGGGGCCAGAGTTTGGGTCCTCCAGCACCCACATGAAAGTTGGGTGAGTGTGGCAGCTCCCTGTGATCCTAGAGCTCGAGAAGCTGAGACAGGATCTCTAGGGACATCTAGGAATGCCAGCTGGATCAGACAACCCAGGCCCAGTTAGGTACCACGCCTCAGTAAATAAAGTGGAGAGCAATCAGGGAGAATGCTCAGCATTAAGCTCTGGCCTTCAAACACGTGCACACACACATGTGTGTGCACCTACATACATGTGTGCCCTTATACATGTGATCCCACACACACACACATTCATATTCTTCCCCGCAAAAGAACAAACAAAAAACAGCAGCAGCAGCAGCAACAACAACAGGTCATGACAAGTACCCACCCCATATCATTTAGGTCTGTGTAAGGACACTCTAGGAAGCTCACGTAGTCATGAAATACCCAACGATGCACTCACCTCTCAGAATGGGTCCCTGTGTTTGGACATAGGACTCTACATGACTCAGAATTCAAAGTGGATGGCTCCTGAAGAGTAACACCCTTGGTCTTTTACACATCTGTGCACACAAGTGCACCACTGCCCAAACAAACACAAAGAGACATATGTCCATATGACAGACAGACAGACACACACACACCATACACACATGTGTGTGTGTGCATGCGTGCATACTCAGAGAAAGTGGTGGTGGTGCTGCTCATCTGGGCTCCAGTGAACTGAATAATCCCAAATAAACGACCTCATAAAATAAAGTCTTATGTATAAAAAAAGGTCTGGGACCAGCAGGCCCCGGTTGGAGCGGCTGTGAGTGTCACTAGAGATCCAGGCTCCCAGCTTTCTCTTCTGCCACTTTCAGAACACAACTTAATCCCCAAGTTAACCTCAGTGTTGAATATCTATCAAAATGGTTGCTGGGGCACCGGAAATTGGCACCATTAAATAAGGAGAGGGAGACAAAGACCTTTTAGAAAAGCTTGCTTTGAAATATGCATAGATTTTTTTTTTAGCACAGTTACAAAGATGCCATAGAATTACCACATAGCTTGCATTTACATGTTACATAACTGTGATGCATTGATCAAAGTGGAGGCGTTAGCAGGGGCACTGTAGTGTGGCCTAGCTGTGACCTTGGCAGGAGTCTTATGCTCATGCACCTTTTGGGGTTCAGATCTCATCCTGGATCCCGCTTTGCAGTTTGTGTTCACAGTTCTTCAGTCTTCCTCAGTCTGTGACAATTTATCTTTCCTTAGCTTTCAAGAGCTGGGTAGAATAATACACCATGTAGAAAGCTCTAAGTGGGCTGTGTGATGCTCTTTCCTTATTAGACTGAGTTACAGGTTATGAGGAAGAAATTCACAGCAGGCTGTGTGACATCGTGGCTTGTTCCTGGAAGACCTTCATCACGTGGTCAAAGTGGCATCTCCTGGGCATCTCTGCCATCAGATAACCCTATTTCCTTTCCTAGACTCTTGATTAGAGGCCAGCCTCTGTGCTTGGCTCACACACGGAGAAGGGGAATGATGCGTCTCTTCGCGTCCCTTTCTCTGTAGGACTCAATCCTGGAAGTTCCACTGACCTTTTGCTTTTATGGCTGGGATTTGCTGTTATGTAATAAGTGGGGAAGGGCTTCGACTGGCTCGAGGTACCTGAATTCAGATTCCAGGCATGAGCTCTCCCACATGTTCATGGTATGAACCACATAAATTGCTTTACTTGTCTAAGTCTTCGTTTGCTCTATACAGAAAGGATGGTCATGCCTTTCATAGCATTCTCATAAGTTTATACATATAAAATGCTTAGCCCTGTGCCTGGTGCATAACGGGGAGCCACAGCTGTTAGTCATTGGCAATGCCCTGTGTCCATGCTTAGCTGCAAACGAGATGGAGAAATTTAGGGTCCTGCCTCACCTCGTGGAAGCAACAAACCCAGCTAGCTAAATATTGTGATATTATTACCGAGGAAGAAAAGACAGGCTGGGTATTTAAAGATAGCCAGCTGCATCTGCCACGATCACTGGGCTCAGGCTCTGGGCTTCCAGGACTGTAGTAGACTGGACTGTGGTGCTACAATCCTCTCTGCCAATATAATGTCTCCACGGACAGACTCCATGCTGATATCTAAGGGGTCATGCTGGACCTCGGGACAATGGGAGACATGCATAGCAGCCAGAAGAGCTAAAAGGTCACCAGGGAAGAAGGGTCTTGCTGAGTGTGCTTGATCATCAGGGAGCATGCAGCCTTCCTCCCTGCCTCCAAATCCCAGGGGAGGGTACCACTGGAGGCTCTCACCCAGCAGACACCGCGGGAAGCAAGCTCATTGGAAAGCATTTAAGATCTTTTCTTTTCTCTGAAACACCAAATCTATAGAGGGAAGGCAGTGTTTTTGGAAACTGCCAAGAAAGGTGGGTGCATTTAGAGGCTTTTTGCAAAGATCAGAGCTACCTTGGACTGGCTATAAACAGGAATGGCCGAGAAAGAACATCCCTGTAGATGCAGAGGCCTGACCTCCAGAGGCCTTGTAAGAAGGACCCACACCTGCCCAGCCACATGTGCCACATGCTCCTTCAGAAGACAAAGAATAGCTCTGGGGGTCAAGGGTTAGGTCACTTTTAAGTCTTCAGCTTTGAAAAGTGAATGTAAAGGACCAGGAGCGGGTTTGTGTGCCAGCGGATGGGACCCAAGCCCTGTAATTACAGCCTCCCTCTCAGGCTGGGTCTCAGCATGACATCACTTCCTGCAGCGTGGCTCCAACAAGTGCCTCTTCATGAGCACTCACTCCCCTTTCCTGTCATCGTATGGGTGCCTTGGAACAGGCAATTTCCTTCTAGTCTAGTGCTAGCCGTACCGGAGCCATACCTGTCACCTCATGCTATGTTTGGAGAATGGCGGTGTTCAAGGTTCTAACCGGAAGCTTCCGCTGTAGCCAAGAGGTGTGTCAAAGGTCTTTGGGCTTACATCTCATCTGTAAATGAGCCCCATGCAGCAAAAGCTACTGTAGACTGTCTTTCAACGCTGGGTTTAGGAGAGCACCTCTTTGCCCAGTGTGTCCCACCACGGTATCAATTATTCTGGATGACTTCATGCACTTCTGGTGCAAGGCGCTCTTCTCATCTCAGCGCCCTGCAGCCCACACGAGAAGGTGCTATGAGTGTGTGACACACCATGGCATACCTGACCACTCATCACTTCTCCCTCTGGTCAGGTTCTAATAGGAACAGTGACTCCGAAGCCGATCCGAACCTTCAATCACACCGTCACACACGAGGGCCCTCAGTCCGTGTCACCCATTTTCATCTCTTTGGTCGCAGAGGGAGCCTGACTTGTGCTCTCACAATGGACTTCTTTATTCACCTTAAACTGAAAGCACTTCAGAAAATGCCCATGCCTGTGCTAGTCCCAAATTCATAGTTAATGAATGCAGTATAGCTGTGTTTCCCATTTAAGGCTGTTTCCCCTTTAAGAGGCCTGACAAAGAATTGTGGTTGTGCCAGGGCTGGCTGTGCAGAGTGGGACCACCTCTGGAGGCCAATTTGTGGCCAATCTAGGTACGCCTTCTTGTCATGTAATAGCTAACCTCTGCTGCTCTGAACAGAGCCCGCCCCCACCTCCTATTTGCCTCTGTATTCTGTGGGGGGAAAAGACCCATCATTTGGCTCCATTTCACCCTTTCACTCAGCCACTTGCTCTGAGAACTTGCTGGGGCCAAGCTCTTCTAAAGCACTCTAACACCACCATCTTTTTCATATCCATCTTTTCCTAGCATGTTTTGTTTGCCTGCCACTTCTATGAGATGGCCATGATGGATCGTTGAGTGCTGAGAAAGGGAGTGGTTTCTGTTGGAGGTAGACTACTTACCTAGCGGGACCAACTCCCATTTCCTTTTTTGTGAGTGTGTGTAGGCTAGGGTCCATGTTGGATGTCTTCCTTAGTCATATTCCACCTTGTTCTTGCATTTCTCTGAACACAGACAAGGCCCAGGCATCCTCCGGTTTCTAGCTCCCAGCACCACCACACTGGGCAGTTGCACCGATGCAGGATATCTTCCTCAGGCCTTTTGCGTGTGTATAGCAAGCACTTTACTGACTGGGCCATCTCTTCAGGCTCCGTCTTCTCATCTAGAGCCGCTGGTGTTTTGTGGTGTGACTTGGTGTAATTTCGTTGGTGCCTGGTTTCATACCATCCTTGGATTTTTTTTATGTGTGTGTGTGCACACATGTGTTCTAGTGTAGATGGTTATTTGGGGGCCCGGAGAAGCCAAAGATCAATGTTAGGTGCTTTCCTTTATTGCTTCTCACGTTATTTTTTGAGATAGGCTTTCTCATTGAATATAGAGTGCCCCAATTGGCTAGACTGCCTGGCCATTGAATTCCTGCCCTCCTCCTGTCTCTGCCACCTAGTGCTGCAATTGTGGGTGCTTGCCACCATGCCCCACTGTCTATGAAAGCACTGTGGCTCTGAAGTTAGGTCCTCATGCTTGCACTGAGCCCACCTTCCTAGTTCCCGAGATCATACATTTGATTTATGCTTCATGATGTCTCCTTGCGGAGAGGAGTTCTGATTTGGAGAAGGCCTCTGGACCTCACAGATTGGGAACAAAAGTTGCCTTGTGCTCATAAACTTGGCCTTGGGGACTATAATGTGTTGAATTAATTGCATCAATGACACAAAACAGGAAATTTAAATAAAGCAATATCTTCCCTAGATTTCTTCTAATCTCCTTCTTTGAAAACGGTTCCTCTGAGATAGTTCCTTAAAATTCGAATTCATCTAATTAGGACCTAGACACATGACCCTTTGGGTGATCCAGGCTGTGTTGGAGCTAATGGCCCCAGGATCAGCAAAAAACAATCTCTGTGGTTGTTTGTTGTATCCCTGAACTATTACTGAGGTCCGGGCATTTGTAGAAAGCCTGATGATACCAAGATGGAAATGGCAGTCACCTTGGCCTCAAAGCTTCATGAAACATATTAGAAACTTGAGAGATTATAACACCACCTTTCTTTTGTTTTGTTGTTTTAAATGATTTTATTTTACCTTTAATTACGTGTAGAATCATCTGTACATGAATGCAGGTGCCCATAGAGTCCAGAGGTGTTGGATCAACCTGGAGACGGAGTTGCAGGCTGTTGTGAGCTGTCTGATGTGAGTGCTGGAAGCCAAACTTGAGTCCCCTGCAGGAGCAGTATAAGCTCTTAACCACTAAGCCATGCCTGAAGGCCTCCCTTTAGGTTTTTAGTCTTTACATGGCATGCCAATAACACGTAGCAATAGCTCTGAAATAAAGAAGGAACATAAAAGTCACCCACAATCCCTTCCCTGCCAACTCAAGTTGTTTTCAGTGGCCCATGTTCCCGTTTACTTTGTGGCCGCATGAATACATAATTTCTTTTGCATAAATTATGGTTTTTCTTCAACAGTATGTAAATATTTTGTCATGTCATTGCTCAGCTACAATGGAGTGTGTATTTCTCTGCACTGGCTTCCCTTTGCCATATTTTCTGTCAACATTTTTGTCATTGTACATTTTTTTCACATACAACTTTAAAATTCCTTGGTCTACGTTCCCTCAGCTGCAGCGCTTATGTGAAAGACATTGTGGTTCTTGATAGGTATGGCCATATCATTATTGAAATCTATCTGTATTAATTTATTATCACCAACAAAGTGTGAGTTAATTCTCATAACCTGAGTTGTCCATAAATGAGTCCCTTTCATCTGGAACAAATAGTTTTTGGGGTCCTTACAATAATATTCTCTTGGTTGGTTGATCCTTATTTCTCTCACTGTGGAGCTCTTCTCAGTGGGATGGGACCAGTGATGAGTTCAGAGATAAACGGCAGCCTGGGTGTCCCTCTTACTGCTGTCTGTCATGTGGATCACAACAGGCCTCGCTTGTTGTAAGGATCCCACAACAGCATTTGACCGCTTTGTAGATGATATAAGAACCAGATGTCACTGAGGGTGTGAACTGGCTGCCTTTCAAGCCCTGTGATACTTGTCTTGACTGACCCTCTCCAGAGTGACTGTCATTCAGTTGCCACTACCTGACAGAGACTCCGTGCAGTGTATCACTCTATAGGGGTGGAGATTGTTGGGTGAGGGCAAACATACATTTGAGTGGGGGAAGGCCTGGGAGTGGCTGAGATAAAACTAAGCTAAGACGAGTCCTTGGTAAACAACTATGGCTTCCTTAGTAGTTATGCCTCCATGAGTCTTGTGTTGGTCTCAGGATTTTAAGCCAGAAAGGTGACAACATCACAGGCCTTGGTTTTCTCTAGTCTACACTCTGAGTGGTTAATCTACAACTTCTGAATGGGCCAATGGTCATGATGGGAGGTTCTGGCTTAAAACACACACACACACACACACACACACACACACACACACACACACACACACACTATAAAATCCATACATGAAGTATAACTCTCCAGTTTTTAATTTTGGTGCCTACTCTTATCTCTGTAATAGGGCTATTTCTGCTTCAAAATCTTGAGCCTTTACTATGTGACTGATTAGCCAATCACATAGTTTTAAGTATCTTACATGTATTATCTATCACATGGCAATGCTGTGATGTAGGTACCACTTTGGAATTTTACTGACTGGGAACTAGTCCAGGAGCTTCAGCTAGCTGCTTATCATTATGTAGAAGGTAAGGGGTAGAGACAGGATTAGAATTCATGTCTCTGTTCACATCACTTGACTTTCTGGCTTGGCTAATGACTGTCTGAAGCAGGGCTGTATGAGCCCATTTGTCAGGCCTCCCTTCTCCTCATGTTACTACCCCTGAGAGATATTTTCAAATCCATATGCAGTAGGGGACTGTGGTCAGAGGAGAGCCAGTCAGTGGGGACAGTTGAGTGATGCTGTGTGAATGTATACCTCTTGTCAAGCGATGCCCAGTGAGAGCAAGGGAGTGTGTGCCTGCAGATCTTCTCAGCATCTTCGTGCATTTTAAAAGCATACATTTGTCAGAAGCATAGATGCTTTGGGCAGGTACTATGATCGCAGCCCTTTGCTGTGTGCTCACGGTGTGCCAATCATCATGGTGAGCATTCTTTCTACGTTTCCTCCATTTTGCCAATTGATGCTGCCTGGCAACACAGCGCTCTTTCACACACGAGGAAACTGAGGCATAGAGAGGTCAAATACCTTCCCTAATGTCGTGGAGTTGGAGACAGGATTCTGGCTAGCAGGACAATGAGTGTGAAATGGTTGATTTAATGTTTTCATTTTATCCGTTAACTTACTGCTTCTTTCATTTGTCAATTCACAAATATTGTTTAAGAGCCTACAGTGTTAGGTACCATGTTAAAGAGTGAAACCTGAATGGTGGACACTGGTAATCCCACTAGACATGTGCTGATAAATGAGAATCTCAATGCAGGCATAGCATACCTCTATGAGAATTGGTAAAGGCAGCCTACAAGGCACCAAAAGCAACACAGGTAATTGCTCTTGTCCTTGAGTGTCCACTATAAATACATAGTAAGTAAGACTCTATTTCTAAAGACATAATATACTTTGGTCTCAGGACGTAGATAAATCAGTCTTGAGCTGAGCAGGAAATACTACCTGCTGACCACCTTTCATAATGCTGGAAGGTGATATGCAAGCTGCCAACAGAGAAAAGAAGCCAGTGGTCTTATCCAGTAATGGACCATGTACACTACGAAACTGATCTGCCAGAAAAAAATACACCCATTGGTGCAATAGTGACACAATGGGTATGCGAACAACCAGCTGCTTTCTGACTGGAATTTGAGGCCTGCTCCATAAAGGGGATTTCGAGACTGTTATTGAAAACTTGGCAGATATAGGCGCTAGGAGAAACTCACCTTTGTATTGTTAAATGGTTATATTGTCAAACAGTCTTATAGATATTTATGTTTATATCTGTAGATTTATGTTGCTGTCAGTCTCTTGGCCAAAGATGCTTCTTTTTTCAGTGGGTGATGGTTAATGTAGAGATTCATGGCTGGTCAAAGTGCTAAGCATAGGTAATGCTGAGTGTTCAACCACAGATGGGTCATTGGTATCAACATCCTTCTACCCAGCACTCAGGGAACATCATGGAAGATGAAGAAGTAGAACTGTAGAAGCCAGAGGATGGCAAGGAGGGCTGTGAAATGCCATCTTTTGGACATGGCAGGGCCATTGTCCACATGGACTTGCAATAGCTGTGATTACCTGCACAAGACCAAGTTGTTCAAAATTTCATCATGGATAGGGGGCTGGCTCCTGAGGCCTCATCTCAAGCGGATAGGCTGCCCAAACTCTAGTAATGGCCCAACACTCATGCTTGCACAGACAACTGTGCTGGTTAGTGTATGTCCTGGTTTGGGAAGAGGAAGTGCAATTGAGAAAATGCCTCCATGAGATTGATTGTAGGAAGTCTATAGAGTATTTTCTAGGTTGAGGATTTGTTGTGGGTAGGTCTAGCTCACAAAGGATGTGGTGTTACCCTGGGCAGGTGGTCCTGAGTTGTATATAGAAACATATGAACGAGCAGTGAGGAGCAAACCAACGAGAAGCATTCCTCCATGGCTTCTGCCTCAGTTCTCACTCCTAGGTTCTAGGTTCCTGCCTTGGTCTCCCTCAGTGGACTGTGACCTGGGATATGCAAGCCAATAAACAGTTTCCTCCACAACAATGGATTCGAGGTGTAAGAAAGAAAGATGTTGCTTAAGAATTGGCTTAGATTGGTCAATCCAATTCTCTCTCTCTCTCTCTCTCTCTCTCTCTCTCTCTCTCTCTCTCTCTCTCTCTCTCTCTCTCTCTCTCTCTCTCTCTCTCTCTCTCTCTCTCTCTCTCTCTCTTTCTCTCTCTCTCTCTGTCACTCACTCTCTCTCTCTGTGTCTCTGTCTTTCTCTGTGTCTCTGTCTTTGTCCCTCTGTCTCTCTCTCTTTCTCTCTCTCTCCCTCCCCTCTTCTATTAAAGTCTAGGGACCAATGAGATGGCTCAGGTAGGAGTTTTTACCACCATGTCTGATGCTTTTGGTCATGGCACTTTATCACAGAGATAGAAACCTTATCTAGAACAAAAACAATACTTTAACTCTGGGTTATTAATAAAAAAACGAGCATGAAATTGAGAGGCAGATGTGTTGGGGATCTTAGTGGGGGAGCTGGAGGGAGGTAGTGGGGGTGGATATGATCAAAATACATTGTATAGACACATGAGATTTTCAAATGATTTTGATTTTTGTTTTTCCGAAATAGGGTTCCTCTGTGACCCCCTGGCTGTCCTGGACTTGCTTTGTAGACCAAGCTGACCTTGAACTCATAGAGATCCACCTGCCTCTGCTTCCCGGAGTATTGGGATTACAGTGTATAACAGTGTGCCTGGCCAAGTGATTTTTAAAAATTAAAAAAAAAAAAAAAGAGTGAAAACATATCTGCTACTACTACTGTGCTAGGTATGAATAATACCACATAAAAAATACCAGACACCATGTCTCTGTTTGTGATAGGAATGTCAAGGCAGGTTTTTCAGTTTGAACTTGAACAAGAATTTATGCTAATTTATGCTAATATGGTAGACATTGCAATGAAGCAAAGAGCATAGTGCTAAGAAGGGGCCACCAATATGGGAACAAGAGTCAACCTCAGGGTTCTCTGTCCTCAAGAAGTAGAGCTCACCCAGGGCCTACTAGAGGAGAAAAGCCAACTTTTATGCCTCTTCAGAAGGACCCAGTTGTCTCCAGGCTAGGGCAGGACCAGAATAAGGCACTCCAGGCATGCAGAAATTGTCACCTGCTGCCGGCGTTGGGGGAGTGATGACTGGCATCCTGAGATGTAGACAGTGATGATGTTAGTTTGCTGTACATAATTATGTGTAAGTTCCATCGCAAAGCAAAACTAGTCATTCTCAATTAATTCTTTTGTTCTCCTCATTAAATCCTAGTTAAACTATTCCTTGTGGTATTGTTAGAGAAGAGATCTGTGCAAATGTATTGAGGGGTGTGTGTGTGTGTGTGTGTATGTATTAGATTTGATTGAGAGATGAGTAAAGCAAGCTTCTGAGAGTGTGTAAAGATGTTTCTGGAACTGGCTGATTGGCATGTGGATCAACACCTGACAAGGTAAGGCCCATCCTGAATGTCACTGGCACAATTCAACAGGCTAGAGGCTCAGATGGAGCAAAAGTGTAGGTGGGTAGCCCACCAGTGTGAGCATCCTCTCTCTCCACATCCTGGCATGCTCCTCCACCATGATGCTGTGTCATGATGGTCTGTCTCACCTCAGGCCCAAAGCAATGGAGCCAACTAAACTAACTGAAATGACGTCCAAAAACCAACCAACCAACCAACCAACCAACCAACAAACGCAAACCCCAAACCACTACTACCACCACCACTACAACAACCCCCCCTCAAGCAACCAAACCCAATCCCTTGTTTTTTGAACATTTTGTCTTAATGATTAAAGGTGGCTAACAGTGGGACTAGGATATAAGAATGGAGCAGGGCTATGCTTATGGATCAGTGACTTCTCCTGGAAGTGACTGTGTGGGGTACAGATGTCACTAGTGTCCCCTCTTACAGATGTAGCCAATCAGATCAGCAGAGCACATGGCCTCAGAGTCCTTCCCAGAGCAGAAACTGGAAACTCTTATGAATTGATTGACACTGGCCCTCGGAAGGAAATTATTCCAGACATAAGTCATTCTTAAGTGACCTCGAATTAGATTTATATTTTGTAAGGGTTTCAAGTTTTTCAGGAGAGACAAGCTGCCTTCTTTGACATCGTCATATCTTCAATCGTAACCATAGGCTAATCTTTACAAACCAACTAAATACTCCCCCTACCCCCACCGATGAACTTTTCTCCAGATACCAAGGGGGGGGGAGGGATAGAGACAGGTGGTGACGCAGTTACTGGTTCCATCCTGTTTGCACACATTGTATATTTTGTTCATTCATTCAACTCAGTCGGGAAACATTCATTATCAATTTTGTGTCAGGCACAGTGTTAAGCACTGGGAATACAAATTCAACTAGGACGTGGTTGTTGGCTTCCAGGCTATTGCGGTCTAGCTTATGTTATTTACCTAAGTTCCAACCTTCTTGAAGAGAAAGATATGCAGGATCCACCCCTGGATCCACTAGGTCAAGCATAGTATGCATCAGTCTTTGGGAAACCTACCTGGTTACTGCTCTAGCACATTAATGGCCACTGAATCTAGACTCCAATAGTTTTAATTTTTTGTATTCAGTGTGTGTGTGTGTGTGTGTGTGTGTGTGTGTGTGTGTGTGTGTGTGTAACAGATAGATGGGTGGGGAGAAAGTGAGGGCATACATGTAGAGGAAGAGAAAGGGGACAACTTGTAGGAATCAGCTCATCATTGGTGGTAAGAACCTCTACCTGGTGAGCCATCTCACTGGTCCCTAGACTTTGGTAGTCTTTTTTTTTTTTTTAAAGATTTATTTATTATATATACAGTGCTCTGCCCCCATGTGTGCCTGCCCACCAGAAGAGGGCACAAGATTTCATTATAGCTGGCTGTGAGTCACTATGTGGTTTCTGGGAATTAAACTTAGAACCTCTGGAAGAGCAGAGTCAGTGCTCTTAACCTCTGAGCCATCTCTTCAGCCCTGGTAGTCTTATTAGTGTGGGTATTTGTGCTAGATTGGTGAGCAGTCTAAGTCAGGATAAGTCTCTAATGTGTAAACACAGCCCTGCTCCTTTCCTATGACTCAGTCAGTTGGTAGCTGCTTTTCATCATTGTGACAAAATGTTCAAGAAAGAAGGGATTTGTTTTGGTTCATCATTTCAGTTTGTTTGATCGAGTCTTTTTCATTAGTCAAGTCTTCTGCCACAAAGCATTTAATCAGACTGAATAGACAGAGAAGGTTCTGAGGAGACTCTAGGAGAGGCACACACACACACTCTCTTTTTTAAAACCACACCACTAGAAAGGAATTGTGCATCAGAAAAGGTAGGAAGATAGACATCGATGCCACCCATATCAACGTAATAATATCTGACCATGTAGTCTAGAAACTGTGAGATAAGAACCAAGCCACACTTGTTTCCAGATTACTTAAGCTTTCTGTGGAAACTGGCACAAAATGAGATGCTCTAGAGCAGGAGTCCTCAACCTTCCTAATGCCGTGACCCCTTAATTCAGTTTCCGTGTGTTGTGGGGACCCCCAACCATAAAATTATTTCATTGTTACTTCATGCTATACTTTTGCTACTGTTATGAATCATAATGTAAATTTCTGTGTTTTCCAGTGGTCTTAGGTGACACCCATGAAAGGGTCATTCGACCCCCAAAGAGGTCCTAACCTACAGGTTGAGAATCACTGTTCTAGAAGGAATTGTATAATCTTCTAGTTTATTAAATGGATTGGTTTTTTTTTTTGTCATTACTTAGTGATATTGATGACATGTTGCCATCATCATGAGATCAAATGTTGGGTTTTGCTGTAGTGTAGATGTCCTCACTGTTAAGTGAGTTTCTTGTTCCTCCACTAAGTGGCCCCAAGCTGTTCTTGATCTCAAGCCCCTAAGTCTTTATGCTGAGTCCTTTGATGGAAACTGACAACTTCTTGATAACTGCCAACTTGCCACCTCTTACTGGTGGCTCTATTTGATTATAATTGTCTGTGTATGGTTGTCCATGAAGTCCAAATTAACATACTTTATATTTGCTTGGATTGGGTCCAGGCCTAACTGCAGACAGAGGAATGGGACTTTACTAAGAATGTGCCTCTCCTTGTGTGGGCCTTACCCTCCTTCTACAGCGTCCTGCTACCAGCTTGTAAGTTCGTGTCTCTCTCCTGCTTAGCTTAAGCCACTAATGAGTGACTTTCCGATAATGGAGATATCACTGTGCTTCAGGAGATTTACTGGTTTTAGGAATGTTCCCTTCTGTTCAAACTGGAAACTTCTAGTTCAGAGACTCCAGATACAAATATAAAGCTTGCAACATTCATTCTAGGTATACTTTCTTGGAAATTTGCAAGAAAAAAAGCCCTCTTCCTAATAAGTTAAGAATTTATTTTCTTGGCTTAGGCTATATTGATACCAATATCAGATAATTGCAAAAGTTAGTATCTGTGCTGGATGTCAATAATAATCTGGGAAATGTGGTGGCAGAATGCACCAGAGGGAAAACTAGATACAGTTTGAATAAAAACTTTTTAAAATTACAATTTTTTATAAAGTTTCTTTCATCTGAGGGACAGAGGTGAGGAAAGGCTGTTGTGTAAAAAGCCTTTATCTGAAGCAGTTGTGTAACACGGTAGCCAGTCAGCCCTTCGGCGTTCCTGTGACGTCACTATAATATGCCATGCCACTTGCAGCTGATCCCTTTATTGACACTCCCCCCACTTCCTGGGCTTGATGACAGCCATTCATCAGGTCTCAAGAGATAGTTGCACTTCAGGTTCTACTTGACAATATTTAGAATTCAAAATGACCTCAGAGAGAGAAAAGGCCTTGGGGAGTAAGATTTAAATGGTTAGGGGCAGGGTTGGGCCAGAAAGGTAAGTCTGAGAGAAATACTTTTTTCATGCTAGTGTCAGGGCAGGTCGCACTGAACAAGTGTCCCTTGTCCCATGGGCCAGGTAAGAACCAAGGTCACCTGACTGCTGGCAAGGTGTCTGTTGAAGAAGTGTAGTTTTGTGCGGTATGTCCTTTGGGCGCTTTGTATTCTCTACTATAGCCTTTCCATTTCTTTTGGCAGCTTTGTTTTGTCCAAACTCGCACTGTCAATTGCTGCCATGTCCGTGTGTTGGCGGACCACCATCACCCCTCATCTTGTCCCATTTTTTAGGAGGATAGTTAGAGTAACTGCAGATGTAAATAGCAGGTGGGTCTTGGTGCTTCATAAACTAAAGCCTCCAAGACAGAATGGCAAGAGGTGGGGTTTCCCTCTGTGCTTATTAATATGTCAAGATGCTAGAGTGAGTGGCTGTCCTCTTAAAAAAAAAATAACAAAATACGGTTAGGATAAAGATACATGCAAAATCAGAAGGTTCACCGTGTTTCCACCCTGTACCTGTATCCTGCCCTCGGGGCCACTGTGTCTACGCTCCTTTAGTCCTTCATGGGAAACAAATGAATACTCTGCAGGTGGATTTCCCATGCCACATTGAACTTGAATGAGGCAGGGCTACAAACCAGATGTTATTTTACTTCAGTCAGTATATACAAGTCAACACAATGGCTTCTATTTGAAGTGCTATCCTTATGTTAAAAAAAAAAAAAAACAGTCATAGGGGAGGGGAATAATGGGAAAATGGGAAGGAGGGAAGAATGGGAGGATACAAGGGATGGGATAAACATTGAGATGTAACAAGAATAAATTAATAAAAAAAAATTAAAAAAAAAGAAAGCAGAGAATACCACAAATGGAAAATCACAGTTATAAAAAAGAAAATAACTGGAAAATGTAAAAATGTCCTTGTGAAATTACATCTCAAAAATTCTATAAAAATTCCATCAAACAAAAATTATATATACATTGAAATCATACATAATAAATGAGGATGAATCTGGCTCATGGCCTTGATGATACTAGTATGTCCTAACAGAACTTCCACCATGGGCATCTGAAAGAAATGGACAAATGTGAAAGCACAGTTTCAGGTGGTAGGCAAGAGACAGCTGAGGGCATCCATGCCTGTGAGAGGAAGACATATGCAATGTGCAGCTGCTCCACTTTTGCTCAGAGGTGAGCTTTGCACGGAGATGCAGCAAAGGGGAATACGACAGCTTCCAGTGCCACCTGGAAACCGAAGTGAGGAAGAATAGGTCAGACCACAGCTACAAGTGGTGAAGATGGTTTGAGTGTGGAGGTCTGCAGCAAAATAGCCCTGGCACCAGAGCTGGAGAGAAGAAGGCTTAGTGGGCAAGGCACTTTTGGTGTAAGTGTGAGAACCTGAGTTTAAATTCCTAGTACCAGCCCAAACATCCAGCATGGAGGGCATGCCTATAAGCCCAGAGTTGGAGGGTGAAGACAGGCAGAGCCGTGGAGATCATTAGGTGCTTCTGGCTCAATGAGAGATCCTGTCCCCAGGGGAATAAGGCAGACAACAATAGAGAAAGAGAGAAATTTCTTCCCCTGGTCTCTACATGTGAGCATGTGAGTGTGCGTACCAGTGTACACACACAGCACACACAAATAAAAATGAAATGTGCAAAAAATATATATATATTTCTAATATCGCCTTGCAAAGGACAATGTTATATCCATCACAGATCATATAATTGCCAGTTACTAATGGCGTGGCATAGTTACCGTCACATACTTCCTCCGGCCCATAGTTTCTTTATCTGTGGGATAAGAAATCAGACCAAAGGTAACTTTCACCTGTAAAATTCTAGATTTCATAGTGTCCTGTCTTCTGGAGCTTCTAAATTGCATTTCAGGAATGTTTCACTTAAGAAAAATTTTTACCAACATCAGTCCACTCATTTGTCACCAATCCACCCAGCTCACCCATCCATTCATCCATCCTTTCTTCCATCCATCCATGCCATTTATCTACCCATCCACCCACTGCAAACACACCAAGAGTCATAGTGAATGTCATGAGGTAGTGAGAATTCAAAATCAACAGAGGGCATTATCCTTTTTTTCTGAGAAACTGATATTTCATTGGAGGTAAAAAGTTAAATATTTAGAAACAAGAAAATAATGCAAATTTACATCATGTCTTGTCTATAAACATATCTTAAAATGTGTAAAATAATATAAATCTTTTGAGTTGTTTATATTTGTTGGTTGAAACTTAAGTAGAAATGCATGTTTCAGAGTGATCTGTTAGCCTAGCCAGCTAGGGAACAGTTGGTAATAACTGGCTAGCTTAAGCAGGGGTTCAGTGTAGACTAGTTTCCAAGAAGTTTTTGATATAAGTGGGTTGGGGAGTTGTATTTTATCCTCTAGTTTTTGGAAGAGTTCTGCTCATTAACACAGCTTTTCTTTGTAAATGAATGTATGTCTATCACTTAAAAGTCTGTAATTAGTCCTAGTTGTCAATGCCAAGACTATGGGTGACAGTAAGTTTAGGTTCACAGCCAGAATCTGGGACCAGAGATGCCACAGTTTCATGTATCTCTCCTCTGTCACTGGGCCCTGAACTCATTTACTAAACTGCCTCCTAGCTTCTAAAACTTCTTGGCAAGTCTTCTCTCCTGGGCACTGCTCCTATCTGCTTTCCCATCTCCTTCTCGAGAATTAAGGCTCCAAGCTGCCTAACTAGGAATCCCATCTCAGTCTGAAGAGCCCTGTGGCCGAAATCTGTCATTTCGACTCCCTTGACTGGCACCTATCTGGTTGACACTGGGGCAATATTTGGGCAGTCAGTCATTCTTTCAGGCTTGGGCTTGAGTTGGTAGTCTTTCTGCCCGGGCTTGCTTCTTCTACTCGCAGATCCTTCCCACTTAGCTTTAAAAATCAATTTATCTCAAAGCAGGACCTTGAAGAATTTTGGCCCAAGGGAAAGAAACTAGGAGATATGGGCCTGCTCACTGGTCAGCCGATGGTCTCAGGACCTTTTCATGTCTTCAAAAAAGGGCTGTTTCTGAGAAGATGTACTGTGCCTCTAGGGAGGTGTCCAGTCTCTTTCGATTGGGCATGTTTCAGCAGAAATCAGACGAGTTAGAAAAAGAAATGGCTTGGGCCACCTGGCTGAAAACAGTGAGGGGACAGAGAAAGAGACGTAGATGCTTGCATCCAGTGGCCACTGTGGAGACTGTTCATCAAGACGTTGAATTCAGTCAGTGGGGCGATAGGACCAGAGGATATCAATGGCCTACATTCTTGTCTTTTGGACAGATTTTTTTACCTGAGAAATACATATTATTGAATGAAAGAAGTTGAACAGTATCCTAAGCGGCTAAAATGTGTAATTATAAAAAGCTATAGTTGATGGGTGTTTTTGGCGAACCTTGAACTGATTGGTGTGAGTGCTAGATCTGTAGCTGCTCTGTTGTTTTGGTTCAAGTTTAAGCATGGGGTCTGTGTCATTTTCATTGTCTTTCCTCTATGCTATTGATCCTTAAGGACCCCGAGATTCCTGGTGTAGTCTTGAGGGGATACTTTGGATTGTCTTGTAGCTCTCGGCGGGAGGGGTCAGCTATCTCTTTTTGAAAGGCGTCAGGGCACTTTTCTCTTTGGCCTCACTTTCAGGCTATCCAGCTGTACAGTCCAGCTGATGTGTAGTAACCTCTGCTCTCCTGGCTCTTCCAGACTGCGTATTCTGGCCGCAGACTGGCCTCTAGGTCCCTTGGTTCTCAGCTCATTAGAGAGGAATCACACCTCGTGCTGTGCTGCTTTGGGTATGTGGCAATGTCTTACACAGACTTCTGGCAGTTGACTATTTTATTCAGTCTCTCTCCCCTGGGGCTCTGGCACAAAGCCTTGGAGCCACAAGCCTGGATGCTGAAAGCAATACATCCCTCTGCACCTGGGACAACCATCTACTCATCCTGACTCATCATCCTTGGCCCAAGTTTGTGCAGTGACCTTGTCAGGATGAATGTTTCTCAGGCACTCTTGTTGGTTCCACATAAATTTCTGAAAGTCCTGGAGATGAACAGAGACAGGTGACCAGGAAGTACACTGAACATATTCTGAATCCTAATCAGTGTTTTTCCAACTCTAAACTGTAGCTATCAACCCTCAGGATGCCCTGACAAGCCTAATGCTCAGAAAGTTCTGGTTTGGGCAGCTTAGATGCTCACAGGATGCTTTACCTGTGTTTCTAGGGGGTCACTATTTAGGGACTTTAGATTAAGATTCCTGTATAGACCAGGCCTCCAGAGTTCATCCAAATTGCAATGTCAATGTGGACTTCAGTCTGTGATAAGCTTGTCCTAAGAATTCTTTCTCTTTGAAATGTCAATTTCTTAAAACCCTTTAGGTCCTTAAAAACTTGTCTTCTATCCCAACCATGAGACCTAGGACTATAGAAGGGAAGGTAAGTAGCTTGGGTTGGGGTACGTGTGTGCTGACAGAGAAAGAAAGCATCATCTGTGTATGAAGGAGACCAGTTCATTGTGTGTTCAAAGACTCAAAGACACGAATAGGAAACCAGAACTCATTCTATGATGTGGTGATGTGCCAAAAGTTGAGAGGGTGGTGCCAGTGGCCATAGACCTCAGGACTGTGTGATTCTATCTGGTGTGGTGTTGGGGAATCCCCAGAGCTGATTGGAGGTTGTAATTGACAGGACTGTGAACTGTGAAGCTGAGATGTGGATGCTTCCTTCCCTCCCAGGGCTCTTGCCTCACCTCCCCTTCATCTGCTCTTTTGACCTAGAGTGTTCCCTGCCTCTGACCTTGATATATTAACATATAGTTTAGTTGCCTCCATTATTTATTTATGTATTTATTTATTTTTGGTATTAGACAATCTGATGACATGCTGTCTATGCTGGCAAAGTGAACTCTGTCAGTGCTTCTGGTATCTTGTTCATTCAGATAGTTCAAAATCCTCTGCTAAACCCTGGCTCATAGCTACATGAAGCTTGGTTGCTCTGTCTTCTAGAAGATGGAACTGTGGTGAAGGTGGTTGTCTTTGTTTCCTGGCACAGTGGGCAGGTTCAGCAGGGCTGTGAGTGGTATGGGCCGCTCTAACACTAGGGCATTGGACCCTCTGCAGCTTTCAGGAGAGTCGATAGCCAGCACATCAGAGCATTGTAAATCCACGTGACAGGCCCAGAGCTTCTGTCTCTAGAGAGCTTCCTCTAGGAGATGCTTATGAAGTGGCTTTCAGTAACACTTATTTATTTTTCTTTTACTGAAAATAGATTTTCCCCTCATAAAATATATTCTGATTATGGTTTTCCCTCCTTCCACTCCTCCCAGTTCCTCACCACCTCTCCTCCCATTTGGATTTGCTCCCCACCCCCTTCTCTCTCATTAGAACATAAGCAGGTTTCTAAGGGATAATAATAAAATAAAATAACATAAAATAAAAATATTAACCCTTGTAGTTTCTGGATTGCATAGGATGGCTAAAACTGACTTTTTTTTTTTTTTTTTGAGTCAAGGTCTCATGTAGTTAATGCTGGCTTTAAACTTTCTGTGTATCTGATGGTGACCTTGAACTCCTAACCCTCCTGCTTCCATCTCTCAAGTGCTAGGATGCTAGGCTTTCCCTACCACACGTGGCTTTATGTGATGTTAAGCACTGAATGCAGGACTTTGCACCTGCCAGGCATGTACACTTTACCGACTGAGCCATATCTCTAGCCTCCTGAATTCGCTGGACTCCTGTGGCTACCCTTCAAAACAGGTACCCCTGATCTCTATCTGCATATGAGGAAACTGAGTCAGAGAGAAACTGAGAGGATTGCTGGTGAGCAAGAAGAGACTTAACTCTAGGCCTTCTGACCTTCAGCCCTGGCCGCCTTCTTCCCTTCCGTCACACATCTGTATGCAGAACACTGTTCTTCCCTAGGTGTTATGAGGAGATAAAACAGAAATAAGCTTACATTCTGGTTGGGATAAGCTGCAAACAACATCCATTAAGACAGTCATTTGAGAGCTGATTGCTCTGTGCTGGTGATTGTGACCTTGAAATGCTCACGAGAGAGGACACAAAAATTACAGGCTGCTTTGCAAAGTCTGGGAGGCACTGTGGATTGAAGATAAGCCCGGAGAGAACCAAGGTCACGTACTTGCCCAAATTCTGGAAGCCTTGCAAACAGCCAGAGTCATTTGTTGGTAATACTGAGCTGGAAGAGATCCTCGAGTCCTGCTGCCTGAGGAAGGTCCAGGGCTGCAGTACCTCATGTGGAATTAGCTGATAATGAATAGCGAGCCCAAACTGAGGAGGTCACTGTGTCTTTTGGAAAGACAAGAGTGATGGAGCCAGCACAGCTCTGAAAGTGTACGCCGAAGGCGCGTTTCATCTTTCCAAAAATGGAATGTGAGTTTGCTCAGGACGTCATGAGAGGTTTTCTGAGCCCTTTTAACATAACCTAGAAGGAACATCAAATGATAAGAGCGAATCCCTCACTACATTGTAGTAGCACATAGCCAGAGGCAGGACTTGAAGAATTGTTTCCAAGAGCAAAGCTCCAATGGGTTGGCTAGGAGGCACATGTGCCTGAAGACAGTTCTTTCAAGCAGTGGTTAATGGGACTCCTGGAAGACAGCCAGTAATGAATACAAGTTGTATCAGTAACCCAGAATGGGGCTAGCTGAGCCTATGAAGACTATCCAACAGGCAGATAACGAATAAGCAGAGCACAGTCTAGGATACCATGTCTACTCCTGGGTCAATGCCTAAGGGGTCTGGCAGCCAGGATTGAGCCTCCAGTGTTTCAGTGGGGCCAGGTACTAGCCACCTTTGATGGCATCCGGTGAGGGGATCCTCAGCTTCGAGGAACGGGTGATTACAGGGTCTCTACAGTCTGGTTCCAGTTAAGGAGAAGTAAGACGGGGGCCAGCTTACCAGGACTGACACAGTTATTATGAGAGCCACTCCACTGGAGCCCCAGCTTGCACTTGATTGTTTATTATACATGACTATCCTCCGAGCCAAGCAACTGCCATCTTGGGGAGTCTACACGCTTCCTCCTCGGAAATTATTATCCAAGCTGGGTCTTTCAGGACCATGGACAACTCATGGGCATCTACACTACTGAGAAGTAGGCAGCGGATAGTGTTTATGTATCTGCTTAGATACCTTCAAGCAGGGGCAGGTTTTGTGTACCCACCTACGTGCCCTCCTCATGGTTTGCCACTTCATCAGCCCTCCCCACTTCCAGAGAGGATGTTAAGAGCCCCAATCTTGTGAGGGTTCTGTTGGGTAACCAACAGCTGCTTTGGATTCAAGACGACAGTGACATTGGAGGACAGAGCTCCACAAATCTCTAACCATAAACAACCACTGGTGCCAGTTTCCTTATGTTTCCACACAGAGATCTCTATGCATATGCAAACAGACCCCTGTGCATCAATTTCTGTATGTATATCTAGGAACTCTTGCCCCCTTTAATGCCATAAATGTAGCACATTTTACATGGTGTTCTGTACCCTACCTGTGTCTCACATAATCTATCTTGTAAGGCTTTCCAGTTCATTTTATGAAGAGTTCTGTCTCTTTTAAATAGGCTGCACAGCCTTCCCCTGTGTGGATATTCTATAATCTATTTAATCAGCCTTCTATTGATGGAAACTCGGCTTATTCTTTTAAGCAGAGTGGCAATGAATAACCTTGTACATATGTCATTTCACACCTGTGAGATCGCATCTCTTAGATAAATTGCTAAAAGTGGAATTTCTGGGTCAAGTTGAGCCTTTGTAATTCTGAGAGATGTTGATGAATTGCTCCCCAGAGAGGTAGAACAAATTTACAAAATTTATACTGCAACAGTAGCAGCCTGTGACAGTCTTGTTTTTTTTCATGTCAAGACCATTCAGGGTGCTATCAAGACTTTGGTCCAAATGATACTTTCAAATGACATCTCATTGCAGACTTAATATATAAATCCCTTATACTGAGTGTTTGTGAACAACTTCTCATGTGCTTAGGAGACAGTTCTATCTCCAAGAATGATCCATTCATCTCCTTGGCTTATTTTAAAATAGGACTTGCTTGTGTTTTTTCTATAAACTTGCAGGTGCTTCGTGTGTGAAGCAGGTTTTTCTATGCCATAACATTGAAAACATTTTCCTCTACTTCTCTCTTTATTAGGGCATGTTTGGCTCCGTGAAATTTCATAGCTTTCTATAGTCAATTTTAACCCTTTCTTTTATGGATGTGGGAGTGTAAGTTTACAAATCAGCCACTGCCAGTTGGTTTTTTATCAACTTGACAGAAGCTGTAAAAATAATTTTTGTTCACCAGATGTGATTGTGGTCTTGGATACTTACTACAGAATAAGCTCACCATTTCTAGTTCTTTGTGAACTCTGGGTGGCTGGTTCAACTCAGCCATTCTGGCTCAAACTCCTCTCCCAGATGACTGATTCAATCTGGTTTCTCTCGGCTTCTGACTGAATGGCTCTGCTTGGCCTTGAACTAAATCTTCTGGCTCCTTCTTATTCTCTGGCTTCCATTGCCTCTGTTGACCTGTACTGAACTGCATGAACTTATGAACTCAACTGCCATGAACTGCCAAATGAACTCAATTTCACTGCACTGGCTGACCAAACTAAACTCTCCTCCTGCACTGCTCTTCAGTAGACACTTTCCCATCTGTCTACGTATCCTATTCTGTTAATTCTTTCTCTGATTTGTCACTTTGTCTGTCCCTCAATTAGATGTCATTGTTTGGTTGTACTACGGGCATGTTTGTATTCCAGCCAGAGGGACTAAATGTGTGTGCTGTGACTGCATTCCACACAGACCTAGAAGGTCTCTGGATGTGATCAGAGCAGCCATGTTGCTGGACAAAAATTCTTCTACATAAACCTAAACATACTTGGGACAAAAGAATGTCAGCTGAGGAGTCACCTCCATCAGACCTGCCTGTGGACATATCTATGGGGGCATTTTCTTAATTGCTAATTGATAATGAAGAGTCCAGCCCACTCAGGGTGGTGCCATCCTTATGCAGGTGAACCTGGGCTGTTTACAAAAAAAAGTAGCTGAGCAAGCCAGTAAGCAGCATTCCTTAGTGGCGTCTGCTCAAAGCACCTGCCTTGAGTTACTGCCACAGTTAACCTGTAAGCCAAATAAACTTTCTCCTCCCCAGACAGCTTTTGGTCAGCATGTTTTTTTTTTCCCACAGCAGTAGAAAGCCAGCTAGAACTCTCTCCAAGGATCACCATGACTTTCTCATTGCTTTTTTTCTAGTACTTTTTGGCTTGATTTTTTTTTCTCAAAGAAGTATTTGATGCATTTGGAGATTATTTTGGTTTGCGTTACATAGTGTGCATTCGGTTTTATTTATTCATAAAGGGTTGTCCAGTTTTCTGAACATTATTAATTGAAAAACCCATCTTCTTTCTCCATTGAAAATGCTGCTGTTGGTATAAATTCCCATGTGCTTTGGGCTGAGCTGGGTTATGGGAAATCTTCTGTGTTCTTGTCTAACTAAGTTGTTTACCTCCTGGGCAGGAGGGAGGGTCAGGCCTCTCATGGAGAGGGGAGGGACAGAGACCTTCAGATGAGCAGGATGATGAATGGAGAACTGTTCTTTTGGAAAGGGGACCTAGGAGCTGTTCCTTGGTGCGCGCACGCGCACACGCACACGCACACGCACACACACACGCACACACACACAGATCTTATGAAGCAAAGAGAAGAAAAAAAAAACTTCACATACTTTATCTCTTGTGAGCAGCGAAAAAGGCAAATAGAAAATTCTCCAGTGCTAACCAGCCAAGTCTTCTTCCATTCAGCACCAGAGCCTTGCTATAGTCTCCTTTCCCTCAAACTTGTCCTCTGCCTTCCCAACCTGCACTGCCCCTGCTTCCAGCCTCTGTGTGGAACCATTTCTGCTCCTGGCTCTGCTTCCTAGAGCCTGAGTGCCTTGAGGAAGCTTCCTTGCCAGGCTACATGGCACCACTTCTGCTCATCCCAGTGGCTGGAGTGGCTCCCTGAGCTCTTGCAAAATGAGATTAGAGACAGCTGTCTATCTTATCGCCCTCTCCCGCCCTCCCCCACTTCTGTATGCTGCCTGCTGATCCCAGGGAAGCCTGGAGCAAGTTAAGGCACATAGGAACTATAGGAGTGCTGTTTAGTGAGGCGCCGAGCTGCTTTTTGGTGAACAGTTACCTAATTGCAATAAGCTTAGGTTAGGCTCTCCATTAACCTTGCTTGGGTGTCTGAGGTGTAGTCCATTAGGTTAGGACTGGGATTCTGAGCTTTGGGGACCCATGTTGAACCTTTGAATACCATTGTTATAGGTCAAATCTGAGTCTTACATCTTACTATGCTGGGTGTGACAAACATCAAACTACATCTGATTCTGTATTCTGCCTTTCCATCTGGAAGCATCTCAGGCAGAAGATCACTGGTGCAATTGATATTCAAACGTCTGGAAACTGGGGGGCAGTAGGTTTGGTCCTTAGGCCAAGAGCAGGTGGTAGGCTGCAGCAAAAATTAGGATATAAGGGAAGGTACCCTGAACTGGGACTGTATGTGAGGAAAGATACCAGAGGCATGGCTGGGCATCTGTACAGCAGGCAAGATGTGCATGACAGACTGTCAGGAGAGGCTGTGCCATGGGTTATTTATGTCTGGCTAAGCCAGTCCAGGTATGCTCTTGCTGGGTGGCATATCTCAAAGGATGTTCTCTGTGTCTTGACTTCTTAGAGAAGCCTGTATCCTCTAATGGTGGCAGCAGTCATTGTGAAATGCCTGCTATGTGCCAGGCAGTAGATGCTTTGCCTGTACTATTTCATTACATTTTCACAATGCATTTCAAGGATAGATGTCACTTATGTCCCATTCTTTCAAAGTGAAGACATTTAGGCACAGGGGTTTCATTAATTTGACCAAAAACCACACACCCAGAGAGTCTCAAGACCAGGGTCAAAGCCCAGACAAGATGCCCTCTGTACCAGGCTCTTGTCTGTGATCCATGACTGTTGCCACAGTAGAGAATGAGTGAATTAGTCACCATTCCTACTGTCATTTCTGATTCTTAATGCAACTGGGCAATCTGGATAAAAGGCCACTTGAACACTTTTAATCTAGCTACCTACACACAGAAATAGTTTATTTTGTGAGTAGTGATACAGAGAAAAATGTCATGTATCTATTCAGTCTTTTCCTGTTCTTATTGTGGCTTTTAGCTCCTATTCAGTTTTAAACCAAGGCATGCAATGGATGAGATGGAAAGCAATTGGTCACCTGGTTTTGGCTTCTCATGTGCAGCCCGGCTCCTCCTAGCTCTGTCCCAAATATACAAGATGCCCCTGCATATACGTGCCCTCTCTTCCTTACTGAATTAGTTAGTAGAAAGGTAACTCAGTGTCACATGACTCAACTCCACTTTTAAACAACAACAAAAGAGAAAAGCTTAGTATTCTAGACTTCTCCCACACTTTCATAGCTGAAAGCAAGTATTCATTCAGCCATTTGGAAACATCTGGGCAGTTGTCTGAAATGTCTGATTTTCACTTGGCTTTCCCTAATCTTCTTATAGAGATACACACCAGAGGGAGGCAGATCCCTTGTGGACAAACTGGTCTAAGTTTCTCTGATCAGATCTTGACCTCACACCCAGCGGTGACAGCTAGAGGGAACCGCAGAAGTGGCTGGAAGGAGTAGTGGAGTCGCCCCTGTCCTGGCATCTACAGTTCTGGTGACTCACGAGCAATCATTTCACTTTTGTCTGGAGAAGCGAGGATGACAAATTTCCAACCCTGTTTATCTTCTCGCATCCTCCCCTTTAGGACGACTACCTCATGTGGAATTCTTAATTCAAAGGAAATAGATGTTTCCCTCTGGCCCAGGAGCTCAGGGTTCTTATCAAAAGTGACATGAAAAAAGTGTCAGACTGGCCTCCCCCCTCTTACAGGCCCATCCTTTCTCACTGCTGCCTGCCTCCATCACTGTCTCCCCATCTCCAGATCTGTCTCCACTTTCTAGTCCCTGGAGAGAAAGCATGAGCTCATTGTTTTCCATGAAAAAACAGATCTGGTCTCCTTCCCGCCTCGTTTGTCTGTCAGAGCCCAGAGATGGATCAGTCTTCCACTAGCGGAAAGTATTCACAGGGGAGCTGCAGACTCTGGGCTGGGTGTCCCTGTGCTACTGGGGAGGGCGCCATGGTTAAGGAAGTGGCAGCTTGCAGTTCTGAACTTTCTGGAAGGTTATTAGGGATGTGATGGGAACACAGGATCAGATTATTTACTACACCCCAAGTGGCAATTTAAAGCCATACCTCACCTTCTCATTCTTTTCTATGAAGTGTGTCTCAGGCTAGAAAATACATGAGCAAAATAGGGAATAGGAGGCCAGAAGCTAGCAGGGTTGATCGGGGCAATTGCAGTGACAGCTCATTCTTTATTTCCTTTTGTGAGGAAACGATGGGAAATGACATTAAAAAATGCCCCATTAAAACCTACAAAAGGACTCAGAAGATGGGAAGACAGGAACAAAGAAGTAAGGATTAAAAAGGGCACACTTTGCACCAAAAATGAAACGACCTTTAGCAAGAAGTTTGCAGAATGTTAGATGCTGGGATCTTTAGTCAAGGAAAAGGATGTCTTTAGAAAGTAATGAAAAGACTGTGGTGAGCAATCAAGGAAGATGCTGGAGGAATGGAAACCGCAGGCTGTGGCATCATCTGTTGCCATGGGAGAGGCAGAGTCTCCTTCTATTTGTTGGTGACTAAACTAAGTGAGGGAAATGGTGGAGGTCATGAGAGATAATCTCTTTAGTGTAGCCTTCCTGTTTAAGGAGGACCTAGGATGGTCCTGAGGGAGCTGTGGAGTTCAAGATACCAACACCCATGCTCTGAGTTTCAAAGAAGGTGGAGACTAATAGATGCCAGGAACACTGACCAGTGGCAGGGGCAGCTCTGGAAAGCCATTCACAGGGGCCACTCAGTCAGGAGTCAGGATGCTGAAAGGTCAAATGAGATGAGCCATGTTGCCTCAGTCTCCTTTTGGGGTCTGGTTTTTAGATATGTTGACCAGGGTGAGAGATGTAAATAAAGCAAGGTCTCTCATGATGGTGGCTAATGTGGGGAAGCAGGCCTGGGCTAGGCCAGTCAGGGCAGTTACAGCAGGCCGAATAGTCACATGGAGAGAGCTTTCTTATAATGGGTAGCTTTCTGCTCACGTTGGGGTTTTGTGTATGCTTGGGTAGAGTTCTCCTCAACCCCACTGTGTGGGGAGTTTCTAGTAATGGTTTGGCTGAGGATGGGGGATGCTGAAAGAGCGTGTGGGAGTAATTGCTAATTTGTAGAATGACAAGTTTGTGACCTCAAAATTCCTTCAGGGGCTGGAAAAAGTAGAAGATTCTACATGGATGTTATAAACTGAAACATTAAAAACAAAAAACAGAAACAAAAACAAGCTGGGCGTTGTGGAGCACATCTTTAATCCCAGCACTTGGGAGGCAGAGGCAGGCGGATCGCTGTGAGTTTAAGGCCAGCCTGGAGTACAAAGTGAGTCTAGGACAGCCAAGTTTACACAGAGAAACCCTGTCTCAAAGAACTAAAAAAAACAAAAACAACAAACAAACAAAAAACCAGAAAGAAAAAAGAAAGAAAGAAAAGAAAAGAAAGAAAGAAAGACTTCTGCTGAGCATAGATGGGATTTGAATCAGGATTTGAACTCATTGAAGAAACCTGCCTTGACATATCCTTTGTGACAATCATCCCTGTCCACAAGGCCAAGAAAGAACCAAATTAACCCTTTCCTCCCCAAGTTGCTTTTGGTCATGGTATTTATCACAATAATAGGGTATCCTCCAAGGCTCAATACTTTCTCACTGCTTTTTCTTGTACTTTTTTTTGGCTAGGTTTTTTTTTTTTCCTCAAAGAAGTATTTGATCATCATTGCTGTGAGGGCACCTAGACTGGGGAGTCCATGGTCATGTAGCTTTACACAAATCTGACAGTACGTGGGGGTCACTGTGCCAGGCTCTGTGACCCTAGGGGAGATTCTCACCTATAGGCTGGGCCTTCAGAATGACTAGTGTGGTGATGGGAGAACTAGGGACTCTTCACTTGGAAGGAATGGAGATTCAGGGGCAGGGTGGGGCATGGGAACTGTCTTCAAATATTTATAGGCTGTTGTAAGAGTGGGATGCAGGTCTCCAGAGGCATAACTAATAAATGATGAGAGCTTTTATTGAGTGTTCACTGAGCAGGCTTTACATGAGCTATCTCATTTATTCCTCATCAATCTTATGGGCAGAGTACCATTAATATCTGCATTCTGCAGATGAAGAAATGGAGGATTTGAAAGGTTGACCAGTTGTCCTTAAGGCTCCTTCTCTCCTGAGAAGAGAGACTGGAATGTGGCAGAGCTTCTGGCATGGAGTTTACAGTTTCAGTATTTTGTCTTCTGTACCTGTGTATTGCTTCAGTACTAGCCTCAGTGCAGCCTTTGAGGGGAAGTGTGGAAGCAAGCATTTCATCTTGCTCAAATATAAGAGCAGTGGAGTCTATAGATGCTATAAATACACACAGATGGAAATGTTTGCTTTATATGAAAAGTAACATGGAACCTTGGAAGGTCCCCATTTTCCTTCAGAATCTTTCTTGATTTTCCCCATTCCTTTTCACTTGTGAGTGCTGTCTGGTGCTCAGTTATATTCCTGGTATGTTTGAATCCCAGTTTTGCCACTTGATAATTGTGTGTTAGGCAGAGTGCCTAAGCTTTTGTTTCTTCATCTATGAAATGGAGGAAATTATAGTGCCTGACTTTTGTGTTTTGTACAGTACCAAACACAGAAAGTATTCAGTAAGTAACAGCTGATATTATAAAATAAGTATAAATGTGTCAAATATCAACTTTACCATCAATGTCTATAAATGAAATGAATCTTTATTGGCTGCTCATTATGGATGGAGGATATACACGCTTTTAAAGCTTTTTACTAGAGCTAGAAACACACGATTCTTATACAAAGATGTTTACAACACTGATCATAGTAGGGAGCAGACCAGGTTAAGGGGAGGTATATGGGGGTCAGAAACATGGCAGCAGGAGGGATGGGACCTGATGATTTTGGAAAATGAAATTCTGCATATGCAGTCAGAAGGGCTCCTGAACACTAATAACCAACACTAATATAACATAGGATGGGAAGGAATTAAATATTTAGGATTCAGTCTGTGTAGTGTGTACAAAACAACATTAAAAGGCCACATTGATACCGCAAGCTTGAAGCTAAAGCATGTAAAAATGGAATGACTCGAAAGCATCAAAAGTAAAGATGCAGCAAACACTTCTCCTTCATAAGAAGAGGACAGTCAGGCTAGCTGGCAGCAGCTGGAAGCCTTGCAAATCTTTCATCACAGAACATCTGGTGGGAGCAGAAGATGATGAAGAGATGACATGGGGGGGGTGGCAGTGATGTTCCTCGTGATGAGCTTCTGTGGAGAGTTGCTTTTTAAGCAGAGTTTTTTTTGCCAACATTGGTAGCTGGGTGTCAAAGGTGTGCCCTGAAAATTTCCTCCACTTCTGTTTCTCTGGGATAGGGCTGATTGAGGTGTGGATCTATTGGCCCAGTTGGTCTTCTGATCTCTTGGCGTCCCTCTGATTTGCTGCCTGCCTTGTTCATCATATCTAATGTCAAATCTCTAATTTCCTGAACCCTTCTCCCTTGTGGGCTTCTAAAGAATCCAACAGAATGCTCATGTATCCAAGAAATGGCTTTCCCAATGTGCTGGAGGAAAATTCCACTACTTCTTCTTCTTCTTGCTAAAATATAATTTAATTTTTTCTTTGAGAAAATGCTTTTTAAAGAAAAGATGACCACTCTTAAGTTCTGATGTCTTCTTCTTCTTCTTCTTCTTCTTCTTCTTCTTCTTCTTCTTCTTCTTCTTCTTCTTCTTCTTCTTCTTCTTCCTCTTCTATTTCCTCCTCTTCCTCCTCTTCCTCCTCCCTCCTCCTCTTCCTCCTCCTTTTTGGCTTTTCATCTTTTCCATGTGCTCTTTCTACTCTCTATTTAATCTGTCTTTATTAAGGACCGGGTGCTAGCCAGGCCTTGGGATAGAAATCTGACTAATAACGGTCAGCCCAGTGGGAGAGTCAGAGAGAGAGAATGAGTTTTATGGGGCTGTGACAGGACTGGTTTCTGAAAAGCCCAGATAGCCTGGGCTCTATGGGAACATGGAGGATAGGCTGCCACCCCTCCTTTCCTCTGTAAATCCCCCACTTTCTTCCTTTGTCAGTAGAGGTAATGAGTTTGTTCTACATATAAGACTATGGCTGCCTTAGAACTCTTGCTTCTAGAAAAACCTTCCACCAAGCAGGAGCCAGTATGGCTGTGGTGTCTAAGAGACGTGGGATAGGGCCACCGTTTACATCTTGGCCACCTTCTGGCTGCTAGAGGGGACTCAGAGATGGAACTTCATCAATCCAAATACCCACTTGTTCTTCATGGAAATAAAGAGTATTTGATCTGTTTTCTTCATGGACTTATTATGATGTGGGATGTCGAGATGGGATAACAGTAGAATAACTAATCTATGCTAGGTGCGGAATACATGTTTTTTTATTAGTAAGAAAATAGGAAATTTGGGGGCTGGGGATGTAGCTCAAGTGGTGAATTGCTTGCCTCGTGTTGTGTTTGATCCTCCAGAATTCATGTGAAAACTGCCAAGCATAGCAGTGTTCACATGTAAGCATGGTGTTGGGGAGGTAGAAACAGGAGCACCCATAAGACTTGCTGCCACAGTGAGCTCCAGGTTCAGTGAGAGACAATATCTCAAAAAACAAAACAAAACAAAACAAAATGAGGGGGGGGGAGTGATTAAGGAAGACATCCAACATGAACCTCTGACCTCTACATGCACACATGTGCATTTATACAATGCTTTCCATATGTTACTCTTTAGTAGAGGATTCCTTTGATGAGCACACAGACCAACCCTGATCATAGCTGATGCACTACTTCCAGCCCTCCCTTTCTGTCTCTGGTCTTCATGTGTTCATCGTCTCCTCAGAACTACTGCTCCACCAGCATCCTAGGTCATAGATCTCTAAATGTTGCTCTGTATCTTGATGGTATCATATTTGACTAGCCTGACCCTGCCTCCTTCCATCAGCCTTAGGATCACCGCTGATAATAATTTCCTACTCATTGCTTACTTGCTATGTGCAGGGATAAGTACTGATGTCAGTTTTGGCATGCATGCCTTGGGTCTGAAAAGAAGGCTTTGTAGTGGAAAATGAACAGGACTGTCTTTTTCCAGTCTCAGTTCCCAGTCCTCCCTTTGTTACTGAAGACTTAGAGGCAGAGGGTAAGGTAGAGAGAGTGTGGAGATTAGTGCTAACAGGAAGAAGAGGGGTGTATTTGGAAGAGGGTCTCAGTAGGCACATGCTTGCCAAAGAGAGGAAAGAGGAAGAGGAGTGAGCTCCTTCTGTCCCTTCCAGCTAGCCTGCACCTTAAGCCTTCCACTGTCCCCAGCTGCTCTAAGCACCTTATGGGCCACTGTGTCCGTCCATGCCCCCCCATCCCCCCACAGGTGAATTCAGATACTGGGAGGCATTGTCAGGAGTCCGAGGGTGGGAGCAGGGAGAAGTTGGGTGCTTGTTTTCTTTTGCCTCAGGCTGGGTAGGACTCTCTCCATGGGGTCACCCGCTACAGGTTCTAGTTGCCGTGACCTCCTCTGCTACTCAAACCCCAGGGTTTGCTATCTCTGTTGTTGCCAGTCATGGCTCTCTCCTACTATCCTACTCTGATTTCTGACCTGGTTTTTTGAGAGGAGTTCAGTATTGTTTCTTACAGCCATATTGTTGTAAGCTTGCTCATTTGTACATAACTAAAATTTCACACTTGTTGCATGATGCTTCATTTCCCTCTCTACTTGTGTAAGTTTGACTATCTCAGATCCCTCATGTAAGTTGGATCATGCAGTGATTGGTTTTCCCATGTAGTCATATATGTTGGCATCTCTTTTTATAGTCTGAATAACATTTCTTTTTCTGGACATATCACAGTTTCCCCATCCATCCATTTATCTGTCTGTCCACCTGTCCATCCCTCCATCCGTCCATCCATCCATCCATCCATCCATCCATCCATGGACCTTTGGGTTAATCTCTTCTCTGGTTACTGTGAATGATGTAGTAATTGCAGGACAGCAGATGTCACTTTGAGATACAGACTTCAATTCTTTTGGATATCGATTAGTTGGTCCTATGGTAGCTCCATTTTAAGTTTTTGAGTCCCCCTCTCCCCTACCCCCGCTATCTTCCCTAGTGATTGTACCAACTTGTATGCCCAGTATGCAAGAGTTTTAGATTCCATTCCTCTCTGATGTAGGGTCTCATTATGTAGCCCAGGATGTCCTGGAACTCACTATGTAGACCAGGCTGGCCCTGAACTCATAAAGATCCACCTGCCTCTGCCCCCTGAGTGTTAGAATTACATGCATGGGCTACCACACCTAGCCCAGAGTGTGTTTCTCTCTTCCCTAACATTTGCTTTCATTTTTTTTTTTGTAGCAGCCATCTTAACAGGTGTAAGGTGATATTTTATTGTGGCTTTGATGTCAGTTTCTTCTGATAATTAGTGATACTGAGCCTTTTTCATGTACCCATTGACCATTTAAATGTCTTCTTTGGTAAAATAGTACTCAAGTCTTTGCCCATTTTAAAATCAGGTTTTTGTTTTGGTGTGTGTGTGTGTGTGTGTGTGTGTGTGTGTGTGTGTGTGTGTGTGTGCTTGAGTAAACTTATCTTTAAAAAATTCTCTTCATTGTTCTGTTTGAGTGTTTTATGTCTTGCTGGGACTCTGGTTTGTATGTATGAAGGCCATGACAGAGGCCACAGTGTGGTAGGGGGTGGGGTGGGGAGGTGGAAAGCTGTGCTTTGAGCCTCGCTGGCCTATTCTCCCCCAGTTATGGCTTCCCAAGGGCCTTAGAGTCTCTGGTCTGGAAAGCAAGTGGGGGTAAAAGCATCTTTGCCCTCCTTTCCTGATGAGGCTCCCAATGCCCTCTTGCCTTTGCAAATAGTCCATCTGCAACATGCACTGCAGGAAAACCTGTCTGTAGCCAAGAGCTCACGTTCTGGGCACATGTACTCAGTACCCAGATGGTGCCTGTATTTATGAAAAGCCCAGCACACTGACAGGACCTGCAGATACATGGATAAATATTTTGCTTTTCTCTTTTAGGCAATATTTGAATCTTTCCAATTTAATTGCTGTCAAAGGCAGGATGCTTACAATCTCCGAGGCAAAGCAAACAACAAGGGCGTTTAGGGGGCTTTTCCTACTCTTCCAGCCTGGCTCTCTGGCCAACACCTGCATGAACCAGACCTTGGTTTCTTGTTCTTGCTGGGTGTCAGGAGGCCTTTCCTCTCATGGGCTGAGTGAGCTGCAGGTGGAAAGGTCGTAAGAGCGACAGTCATTTCAGCTCTCCTGTAACCTGTAGCAATTTGCTGGGGCTGTGTTAAGGCTGAGAGTATCTGACCTTCGCTAAGAAATCAGTCAGTTTTCTCAGCCATGAGTGACAGGCACCAATCTGGTCATCACGAGTGGCATCCAGCTTTGTGCTCCACAGCTGGGTCCAAAGAACATTCTGTTTGGTTTTTAAATTATTCCAGGGCTACAGTTAGCTCACATAGCATGTGTGTGTGTGTGTGTGTGTGTGTGTGTGCACATGCACATGCATGCTCTGGCAAAGGACCTCCCCCCACCTTACCCGCACCAGAGTACAGGGTTTGACAAACAGAGCAGCAGTTGGCTTTAGGTACACAGGTACTCTGAGAGATTCCATTACACAGACCACAACCTACCCCATCATAATGACTTAAACTATTGCTGGGAATTCTTATTTTAACCTTCTGCTCTTTATGTCAGCTTCCGGTCTTTCTTTTTTCCTCTCACCTCAGCAAAAAGAAAGGCCCAGTGGTGTACCTTTGCCAAGTCTAGAGAGGTGTGGCTCTGTGATTCCATGTGGTTAACCGGCCTGTGATTGACAAGCCTCTCCTTGTTCAGATAGGGTGTCAGCTACCTGATTCTTTAGAGTTCTGCAACGATCAGCTCCTTTTATCCATCACACTTTTAATTTACCCCGAGTATTTTAATTCCTTGCTTTTAACAACTTCACCTAGACTCTGAACATTGAGGCCTCCCAAAGGGTACCTCATGGTAGTCATGCATGTCCTCAGAGTGCGTAGTATTGGTGTGGGTCCTGTGCTGCAGGCAAGGCATAGAGATAGAGATGAATGGATAAAACAGTGTCCCTGGCCTGGAGAAATGCAAACTCTAGGTGAGGAGTGAGGCATATAAACAGATAAATCCCAGCCAATGGCGTCTTCCTTGCCTGAGGAAGTGGAGAGCAGGAGGTGTGAACCCAGTGCCCAGCAGCAGTGTTTCCTTGATGGCAGAGATGGCTTTGGTAGTTAGTTGCCATGTAAGTGTCCCCTCAGAATCAGTCACTGCCATTGCATGGTCACATTTATTTTGTTTGGTACGTGGGAGGGGGTAGCTGAATGGAGGGAGGTTCTTCTGGGGACAATCCTGAGTTCTAATCCTGGCCAAGTCACTTAGTCTTCTCATCCCACCACTCTCTTAGCTTTTGTAAGACCGGAGACAACGGTGACAGTATAGCCTACTCAGTGAGGTCACACAGTGGACTAGATGGAGCATCAGCTCTACCAGGGTTGTTGGTGGAAAATACAGAACCCAGGAATGGGCTCCAGAAAGGCTAAACATGCTGGTTCCTCCAGCTGTCAGGGAGCCTGGCTAGGGTGTCTCAGTTGTTTATCCCAGGGTGTTCTGTACACATCTCTTGTGTGCTGTGACGTATGTAAGGTTGGAAACCACATAACTGTGCAGTTAGCTAAGCTAGGTTAGTTTTGTCATGTATCACCTAATGACGAGGACACGTTCTGAAAAAAATCTATCCTTAAGAGATTTTGATCCACTTTGTGAATTTAGAGCGTGCTTACACGGACTAAGGTTACCATGGCAACAGACCTCAGCAGGTGTTATTATCCTAAGGGATCTCCATCTTTTCTGTGGCCCAGCTTTGCTTGAAACACTATGTTGCATGTGACTTTATTAGGACAGCTGCAATGGCGAAAGTGGGTGTGGGGGATAGAGGAGAAAGATAAGATCCAGGGACATTTTTGAAGTAAGTTAGATGGAATTTGATGCCTAGGAAAGAGGGGGTCTGCCAGGGAGAAGGTGGCTTCAGAGATGATGTCGTGCATGGGGCAGGGGTGATGCTAATAATAGAAATCACGTGATTTAAGTGCATGTGGCATAGGCTTGAGGTGAGGCAACGGGGACCTGTCTGGCGAATATGTCTTCTAGACCAGTCGGGAAAGGAGGGAAGCATGAGGTGTGAGGAGGTTCGTTGGGGAGGTGGTGGATGCCAGGGCATGGCAGAAGCCACAGGGGCTTTGAAGGTGGAGCCAGAGATAGAGGGGCTGAACTGAAGATACAGGGAAAGAGAGCCCAGCATGCTCCAAGACTTTATCTTTGGACAGAGGCTGTCCTGTAAGAGGAATGCCCACCAATAGCTGGTAACTGGGCAGTTGTCCAAATATGATTTACAAGAAGGCATCGGTTTCACAAGGCTTTCTGTAAATTATTGTACTCCACCAATTGCCAGGTTCCCTGCTGACAGTGGGCCATGGGGTCAAACAATTCAATAAGGTGGCACCAGTTATAAATTGAAAATCAGTGGGGTGCAAAATGGATTACCATCAAAATCCATTCAGGTGAAAAACCAAATTTCAAAACCCCTAACCTTTAAAAACCACCCCTTTTCCTGATTCTTCACAATGCCCCGACACTAAGTTTTTTAATATCCCCCAGATGAGCAAACGCGTTGATTCCTCCCTTTGGAAACTTGCAAATGTGGCGGGCTCCTGACTTAATATCTTGGCAATTATGTTAGATTCCAAAACAGGAGTCCCTGAACTTAGACAAGAGCCACCTGGAAGGCTTCAGCCAGGCAGGTTTCAGCCAGGCTCTGACCTGGAGTTTCTCTATATTTGGGGCTTAGGCTGAGACGATGCCTTTCTAGCAAGTTTGCGGTGGATGCTCGTGCTGCTCCGGCCGGTGCTACCTTTAAGGATCTTTGTCCTTAAGATGTGGGAATGGTTTGGCAATTTGAGTAGCACAGCAAGCTGATCCATAGTGACCTTAAAATTAGTCTTTTATTTTTGAGATTATAATTGCATCATTTCCTTCTTCCCTTTCCTCCTTCTAAACCCTCTCATATAAGCTTCCTTATGCTCTTTAAAATTCATGGCCTCATTAGTTGTTTTTACATGCATGTGTGTGTATATATGTATATGCAAATATATATTCCTAAACAAGCCAGCTTGGCCTGAATCTGTTACTCATATGTATGTTTTCATTTGGTATTGGATAACTGATTTGTGTGTTCCTCCCATGGGGAGGACTGTGTCCCCCACGCTTGGTGTTACTTAGTTGTCTGTAGTTTTTTTGTGTAGGGTTGAGGCTTTGTTGTCTTTTCCGCATCCACTTAGGCATGTCTAGTGTTGTTCTTGCTCAGCCTATGATTAGGCACTCCTATCGGTGAAACTTTATGGGTGTGGCTTTTGATATTACCAGGAGGCATGTTCTCACAGCAAACTCTCTCATTCTCTGGCTTTTACAATCTTTTGTCTTCCTCTTTCAAAATATTCCCTGAGCCTTAGATGTGGGAGATTTTGTATAAACATACCTATTTGGACTGGGACCCAAACCCTGCATTTTGATTGACTATAGTTTTCTGTAACCATCTCTGTCTGTTTCAAAGAGAAGCTTACTTGATGATGGACTGCACATATCTATGGGCCCAAGGACAGATATTTAGAATGTTGTTAGGGAGTATGCTGGACCAGGTACTGAGTCTGTGGTTGGGCCACAATTTTATTTAAGAAAAGAACGAGAAGAGAATGGTTCAAAGAAAGCCAGATTGATTTAAAGGCCTGTGTTTCAGGCGTGAGCTTAGGAGGATGGAGAGAACAAAAGAAAAGAACAAAAGAAAAGTAGCCTTCCTGCCCTTATCCCTGTTCTAGAAGATGGATAGCTGAAAGCACACATACTATCATCAGGGTTGAAGCAAGCTCTCTGGCCTGCGTGGAAACAAATGTATTTGATTGCAAGTTCCTTTTTAAACTTGAAGTGGTGTGGTGGGTAGTGGTCATGGTGGCGGTGGCGGTGGTGGTGGTGGTTTGTGTGTCTGTGTGTGTGTGTGTGTGTGTGTGTGTGTATACACGCAGATGTTTGTGTGTAGTTGTGTGTGCTTGTGAATAGGTAGGCAAGAAGACACCCTCAGTGTTATTGATGAGTATTGTTCCTCAGGCTCCATCAACCTTTTTAAGCTTCAAGTTGATAAAGGCTAGGCAAACATGAGCACCACTTTTAAAAAAAGCTTCCAATAGTCAGAATTTTGAATCTTTCAATCTGTGCGTGACCCTAGCGATGCATTTTTCCAAGTCAGCACCATTTGATTGTAGCTTTACTCTTGGTTCTTTTTGAGTCAGGGTTATTGCTCAGTATAAACTGTAGCCATCATTAGGCCCAATATGAAACATGCCTCTTCAGGATGGACATGTGGACCCCAGGATGCTCAAGAGATGGTGTGTTGCTTTGATAGGAATGGCTATCATAGACTCATGCATTTGAATGGTTGGCCCATAGGGAGTGGCACTATTAGGAGGTGTGGCCTTGTTGGAGTAGGTGTGGCCTTGTTGGAGGAAGTATGGGTACAGGCTTTGAGATCTCATATGCTCAAGCCACGTCCAGCGTGGCACACAGTCTCCTTTTGCTGCCTGTGGATGTTCACATTCAAGATGTAGAACTCTCAGCATTGTGTCTACCTGCACACCACCATGCTTCTTACTGTGATGATAATGGCCTAAACCTCTGAAACGGTAACTTGGTCCCAATTGAATGTTTTCTTTTATGAGAGTTGCCTAGGTCATGGTGTCTCTTCACAGCAACCTAACCCAGGTGGTCACTGTCCTATTCACACTTGGCTTTCTATTTCTCTCTTCCAGGAGAAATTGAGAGATGCACATATATCAAGTACCACTACTCCTCAGCCACCATCCCCAGGAACCTCACCTTCAACATCACGAAGACCATTCGGCAGGATGAGTGGCATGCCCTGCGTAAGTGGGACTGTGTGTCTTTGGCTGTGACTGTGCTGTGATGTCCCTTGGAAGGTTTGGGGGGGTTGTCCATACCTTCTGAGATCTGTGGGTGGTCTTAGAACATTGGTATGGATCTACTATCTATGAAGACCCACATCTATGGGTCAGAATTGTCTGAGTTGGATCTGATCTCATTGTAGATTTGTGGAATTTGTTTTAGATTTTTAAAAGACTAAACAAACCAAACACAACTCAAACCAGTTAATGTTAGCTGGTGATCTTAACTCATTCTTCTGGTAGCCATCTGAAATTTCACCTACTTGATGGGCTCTGCTCTTGGGATTTAATTTCAGCACATCTCCAAGTTGCTGGAAATATTATTGTGGCAATCTGTTAATCCCTTGCATTGTTTGTAAAGGGCAAGGCATGCTCATGGGTTCAGGCTGTATCTTGGGCATTTGCACCTAGGTGGAGGTCATTAAGCAGGAGGGTCTGGCTCTGCTTATAAGCTTCAGGTGCCTCCAAATGATAGCAGCTGGCTCGTGTGTGATCACTCAGCAAAGAGCAGAGTATCTATGCCCATAGGTTTTGGAATTCCTAGTCTAGGAATCCTTAGAGATGTACATTATGATGAGAGAATGGCTTAATGAGCAAACAGAGTTGGTTATCTATTTTTACATTTCTCCTCCATGGGAATCCACTGCCTGTCTGTGGCAAGAGAGCTCTCACCACTGCTGGCCCCACTCTTCATGCCCACCTGTCCACCCTGTGAAGAAGCAGGGTGCACATACATCTACTGGGTTTGCCAGGTGTTTGTTTTTTCTACATCATTTTTTTCACCCAACACCCAAAAGATTGGACCAGTTTATAATGGCATAAACATGGGTGTTAAAAAAAAATCTTACCCTGATAGTCAGGCTCCCTAAGCTGATGAGTTCTTAAGAAGGCGGTTCTTTAGGCTAGAGACTTCTTCTGGTCGGCATTGCTATCTTCTTGCTTGGTTATCATTACATGTGTAGAGGTCACCACCTGTAGTCCATTTTTTTGGCTTGACTTTATGCAGCCACAGCTGGCAGTGGGGAATGGAGAGATGAAAGAGAGGAACTGGAAGCCCACAAACATTTGTATCCAGGTGATGGCCCCTCCGTGTGCCTGGTCTGTGATGGCAGAGCAAACGTCAGAGGATGGCCCTGAAAACCATACTCTTGCCACTTTAGAGGCACTAAGTAGCATGTAGGGACAGGGAGTGCCCCCTTGTGCTTGCCATTGAGCTAAGCATATCACATACATATTTAATTTTAATGTGAGATTGGCCTTAGAAACTTTAGTAGTCAGGGTTATTAATTTCTTTTGGATGGTAGGCATGGAAGACTCCAAATATAGAAATATATGATGATGATTTCTGATTTCTCCCAATATACCAGTCTAGTATAGTCACTTAAAGGGATGTTTGAGGTGCATAAGTCTTGTTGATTAACTGCACAAGTATAACAGACTCTGGGATTTATAACAAGGATTCGGAATCTAAGAGGGAAAAAGTTACTGATATTTCATATTCAAATGAACTCAGTCTGACTGAAGTTTCCTACATACCAGGCATGTTCTGGTATCAAGGCCATGGCTCTTGTAAGGAGCTGGAGTCTGGGGGCGGAGAAAGGTGGAGTTGGAGAAAGATATCCACAAAGCAAATAATTACAAGGCAATGTGATAATTACAGCATAGTAGAATTGCTTCAAGCAATTAAAATGGTTTGTGGGTTTTTCTTTTTCTTTTTTTTTTTTTTTCCCAGCCAGAAGGAGAATGATTTCAGTGTGAACTGCAGACACTTTAAGGGAAGCCTGGTGAACTCCATTGGCTATGGCCACGGTAGATGTCTAGAGGTGCAAGAGATTTTCCATCATGCCATTCTTGGAAGTAGACGGCATAGCATCAGCCAAGGCAGAGAGCTTTGTGGGGTTCCTCTCTGAGCTCTGAGCATCTCCAGGGTGCTCATTCTCCAACTGCAGGGCTGTTGGGTTTTGAAAAATCTAGCGTGCAGCTTCTGTAGCCAAGCAGTGTGTGCCGGCTGCTATTTTTAACCGATCAAAGCCATTTCGACGATTGATACACGCAAGGTCTCTAGCCCATGCTGGTGGGTGAAGCCGATGCTCCCCTTTGGTGATGGATTCATTTGCCTCTTTCATGAAGTTGCCTAATGGGCTATTAAGCTGGCAGAGAGCATTTGCTGTGTCTGACATCTATGACAGCTATTTTAAGCCAGAGGGCAAGTGAGCATCTGTCACAATTGAAGTTGGTCCTAAGTATAACTGGCAATGCTGGCATGATGGGGAAGCATGGTCTGTGTTCATGTTAATTTTCAGAGGTCAGATTTTGATGACACAAGGTAGGAAACAGGCACAAAAACCTCCTTTGAGATATAGTGGAAGAAATTAAACATTAGGAGATTCATGTGATCAACTCTGAAAAATGAGGGAACACCCGACCCTGAGCCTGATTTCTTGGGCTGGGGATCACTTACCTGACTAATATGTGCAAACACTAGTATGTATCCCTATAGCTGAAAAAATAAAAGCCCATGTCAATTTTTAATAGCATTGTGTGCTTTTGTAATCTAAAGGGGACAAAATAAGTTCATCTGGTAGTCATTTTATGATTTGACCTTCATAGTGTATGTTTTATAATTTTTCTCAGGTTTATTTTTCTTAGAGATTTTTTTTTGGCTATGGGGTGGTTGTAACTTGTTTGTTGTGAAATAGGCTGGGACAAACACCTGAACTTCGGTTCCCTTTGGGTTATACACTTTTCATTGGGAACTTGTGTGTGGCCTGATTACTGACCCCCGTTATAAGAAACAAACAACCAACCAACCAAACCAAACCAAACCAAACTAAACCAACCAACCAAACAAAAAGCTTTCAAATAGGGAAAGGCACAGTTTGGCTTAAACCTATGTTATATTTTATCGAGAAGTTAACCCGACCTGTGGGGAGCTTCACTGTGAGGCTTTAGGTTCTTCCATCCCATAGTCATATGAACAGCAGGTGAAAGGATAAGGTGACTCATAGGGCACTAGGCTTCCAGATCCAAGTGTGTAACACACTCATCCCTTGGTTAAAGGCTATAGGGGCGTTTATGCATATTTGCATGTGCACGAGTGAGGACAGCAGAGGACTGGTCCTCACGCCCCAGTGCTCTGGGTGAACTGTGACGGGGCTCTGGCCCTGGCTTGGATGGCAAGGGTTGGTGAGGTCTCATGGGTATCTTTTTCTCCTCTTTACCATGAGGGATGACAGAGCTTCTAGAGCTAGAACTTATGTCCTTGGTCTACGCAGGCCTGGTTGTCCTTCACTGTCGTTTACTTGCTTTAGTCCCAGCTCAGGTGGGTGGCAGAGGTGAGGCAGCTGCCTCTGTGGACTATTTGTGTTTTGTTCTCCTCAGTTTGACTCCCTGCCACTTCCAAGGCTGGAGCAGGACAGGACAGTGTCCCATTGGCCAGCAAGGAATAGACAGTGGCCTCAGGAAATAAACTTAGCCAATGCCATGGTTTGAATCAGTTTCCTACTTTGATGTTCTATACACGACAGACTCTGCTTACTGGTAGCCAGGGGAAAGCTGGCTGGCACTGCTGTGGCATTTCCATGGCTGATTTCCATCCTTTTACTAGAATATGTCCCTGTGGGCTTTTCACAACCTAAAATTCAGTCTGAGGGGGGCGGCACTCATTTAGCGAATTCTGGGTCCTCAAGCAGTCCCCACCCATGTCCCTGGAGGCCATCCTAAGTGGCTCTACCTTTGTCATTCCTCTTACTGTGTCCCTCTGACCTGTCCTGTCTGCACAGCCTGGATCCTGCACACATGCTCGGGGATAGCATATGTAGATGGGCCGGGTCTCCGAGGGGCCCAGAAGCTGGGGTGGTCTGGCAGAGCCACCCTGACAGAAGCTTCCTGAAGCTGCTGGCAAACACTTGCCAGAAGAAGTGAGAAGGTTGGCCCTCCGGGTCCTGACGTCCTGATCCACCTGGCAGGGACTCAGTGGCAGCTGTGCCTGAGGGCCACAGTTGAGAGCCTCAATCAGTGTTCCTGCGAGCTCACAGTTTTGTCATTCTGTTTGGTGTGCACAGCTAAGATAGAGGTTTCAGCTCAAAGTTGGTTGCCCCTGGCAATGAAGATCAGGGAGCTGGGACTCCACTCCTGAAATCAGATCTTCTTCATTATCTTTTGAGAGGCTGAGAGCCAAGGTAACTAGATTTTTTTTTTCCCCCTGAAGCCTTATCCTGTCAGAACTGAGGGTTTAACTAATTAGATTGGATGGCCACATTGCACATTTTCAGCTGCCTGGGAGGAGACTAGGGACGGGGAAGGAGGGGGAGGGGAAGGGGGCAGAGGGAAGTAAGGAAGAAGAGAGAGACAGGGAAGGGAAACCATCCCTCTTTTGACCTCCTGGCCTCAGGCCATAACGACATCCAACATAGGCTCACATACACATTGGCCTTGATGCTATGCCCCAGCCATATAGGAAGTGACTCAAGAGCCAGACAGGCTCCTGCTTGCCTCTAGTGTGGGAGTCATCCTGTGTCGCAGCCATCTTATCAGTGTGATAGAGAACATTTGTGCTACACAGTGATGGATGCTGCAGCTAGGTGTGGGGAATTGCTGAGGAAGTCCAGCCCATCTCAGAGAGGGAGAAGAGAGAGGAGAGGAAGGAGGGAAGAGAGAGGGGACTGTGATAGAGACTTACGGCTTTGCACAGGAGACAAGGCATTGTAATCAACCGTTGCAGAGCTGATTCCCGGGAATTGAAACATCACCCTGGAGGGAGGAGAGAAGCTCAGGCAACTTATCAGCCTTAGGGAGCTCAGGGTGTTGCAAGATTTCCCAGGTTTATATAAGCAGCACCAATTATGGCGGGGAGAAGCCACTCCCATCGGCAGAGTTGCCTGTGAGCTATGCAGGGAGGGAACTCCAGGGGTGCAGTTGTGTGCGTTGTCACCCCTGCTGGGGTGGACTTTTCGGTGCTGCAGCCATCTTTGTATCACCTATGCTCAGCCAAATAGCCCCTCGTCTATGTTGCTACAAGTAGCACCTCAAATAATCTCAGGGCTACACTAAGATAGACTCGGGTGGAGATGCTTCTTTGCTTTGTTGTCGGTGCCCTATCTGGGGTGAACGGATGTTTGCTCATGGTCCCCTACAAACAGCAAGAGATCGTGGACCCGCTGCTAAGAGGGACAAGAAACCACAGCTCGGAGCTCTCATGTGCACAGCAGACACCAAAACAGCTGCTGAGTTCCTCAAAGTTCTCATAGGTCAGCTCAGTCTTGGGGGACCAGCTCTGCCTAGCCTCATATGTGGGAAGATGCGCTGACAGGACTGTACTTGCAGTGTAGGCCGCATGTGGTCAGCCTCACCTGGCCCCTTGGGTACTCTCTTCCTCATCATTTGCTCTTTCTAGAATCAGAGGACCTTTTTTTTTTTTTTTTTCAGTCTTAGCCTTCCTCCAGCAGCCCTCAGTTTTGTAGCACATGCAGTTTGTTCTCTCTCTCTCTCTGTGTGGCATTGGCCTTATGGCCTCAGACTTAGCTCTTTGTCCAGTGGCATCTGACTTTGTCATTGGACTGGATAGCACAAGCCAATCTGCTCATCTGTAAACAGCTGTTCTCCATAATGTCTCCCTGTTTGGACTTTAGACTTCCACACCTCACAGCAGGCTGGATTCCTGGTCCATTCTTCCTCAGCCATCTCTGGATGGTAAGATGGATGCTATGGACCCCGGGGGCTTGGGATGGAACCACCGATAGTTATAATATACTAACTAACTAACTAACTAACTAACTAACTAAACTAACTAACTAACTAACTAACTAACTAACTAACTAACTAACTAACTAACCACCCTTTGTTCACATGGGCTGCAGTGTTACGCTGTTTTCTTGGCTCCTTTGCAGATAAAGTAACCAAGCCAGGGAGCAAGGAGCTACCTGGAGATCCTTCTCGGCCTCAAAGAGCCTCAGAGTAAAGACCCAGAATCCTGACTTGGACTTTGGTCCTTTAGCAATGTTTTCCATTTCTGTTTTTGGCTTATGTGATGTAAAACAGCCTAAGGAGGTAAACATCCCAGACGTTAGAGGCTTAGGTCCCCTGCAGTGTCAGCCATTTTCTTTCTTCTGCTTCTGCTTCTGCGCCCAGCAGCCAGCACTAGGCTCTCACTGTGTGCAATCTGTTGTGAGCTGTCTCTGGCTTGCAAGAGTGGCATCCAGAGGGGCCCTTAGGAGCAAGAAACCATCTCCGGAATTGGGAAAGCTTGATAGCACAAAAATCCAACCAACTGAGCCTTGCTATGTGTTGCCTGGTAACGAAAAGTCCTTGATTTTTTTTTTTTTTGCAAACCATTGCATGTCTTTCTGCCCTGGCTCCTGCAGGGAACAGTGTAAACCTTTTGGGGCATCCAAAAAGCCTGCAGCCCAGAGGCCGCCCTGAGCCTGTTCTGCCTGCACTCCTGCAGCAAGCAAGGCAGAGAGAGCACAGACCCTCTAATGGGACATGTACTTAGACCACTCCTTTCCGCAGAAGATCAAGCAGGGGCATTTCTTCTCTGCACAGTTCTGCCTGCCCAGATTTACTTCTTTACTCTATTCTCTCAGCATTTTGCCATAAAGCAGATCCCTTAACCTGATGAACCATTTGACCTTCCCTGGTTGGCATTCCCTACATTTGCTTTTTCAGGGTCTTACCCAACGAACCGATGGGGAGGAATTACAGCGGTATGGAGGAATCTCGAATCCATCAACACACATACACATGCTGATTCGCCTGCTTTGCTAGCTGGACTGGTGAAGGCCAATGTTGAAAATGGGTGGGCTAGAGGGAGGGCTCGTTTTTGAGGGGTAGAGAAGGACAGAGATCTGGAGTAGCACGGAAGGAGTATGGTACAGTCTTCTGTGTGAAAGACATCCACCTACCAAAAGACATCTGAGGTCTGTTAGGCTGGCACAACAGCAGCCTTCAAGCCACAATTCTCCTGAATGTGCAGGACCAATTTTGGGCTAGGAATTAGTCAGAAGTCTGGCCTGGAGGCATTCTCACAGCTTCTGCAGATTGGAAGTTGTTTTCTGCTGGCTGAGTAGCCTGCTCTGGATGCCACCAGGGGGAAATGGGCACAGCCACTGGCCTCTTTCTTCGATTTGCTCATTTACTCATTCGATATCCATGGAGTGCTTTTGCTGTGAGAACCCCATGTTTGGTGCTAGAAGGGATATTAAAAGCTATTCTGCTTTCCAAATTGGATGATATATTTCTAGGTGCTGGCCAGGCGAGGGACCAAACTGCTTGTTGTTTGGCATTTATTGACTACAAAGAGCATGCAGGACATTACCAATTCTTACACACACACACACACACACACACACACACACACACACACACACACACACACACATCATGCATCCCAGTTTCCATACGTAAATCAGCAAGGATTCATATTCATTGTGGGGAAAATAAAAGCAAATTTTAACACAAGACTACCAGATCACAGAGGCATGGCATGATATTTTATAGCATGAAAACGTGGGGATTGTGTTGGAGCTGCCAGTTTTGCCCCATCTTTCAGGAGCTGTCCAAGCTCTAGGTGCTGACAAAGAAGCTCACTGTTGCAGGTGAGTCTACCCAATTGGCAAGCCAATCAGAGCTCAGCATCCAGCACTGGTTGATGATACAGTGATGAGGTGGTCCTTGGTGCTGCCTGAGTGTGTTAGCACCACTGCACTGAGCATTGGTTGATACAGTTATGAGGTAGATGAGTATGCCAGCACCAAGGACAGCCCAGACATGGATTGCTAAAGCTAGGCAAATGTCTAGGCATGCAGACTTCCGGCATCAAGGCCATGGCGGAGAGTATGAAATTATAGACATGACTCTGGGACTCGGGACACCATGATTCAATTTCTAGGAAGGAGGCCTAGCTAAAGGGAACAAAGTCCTAATTTTCCAAGAAATATGAAGTATTAGAGAGGGAAAAATATGCAATAGAGAGCAGCGACTAAGAGAAAACTGGGGTACACAGGGCAAAATGCTATACCCACAACAAGATATAAAGGCATTTCAGTCAGAAGCACAGTTCCAGTTGCCACTAGGTTGGGTGATGGGGTTAGGGAAAGGGGTTCTGAATAAGTGTGGGACTGCATAAGATGTCTGGGAGATGACAAGGCATAACTAGTAGCAATATTCTAACTGTGAAGTAAAAATCTTACCATTAGTACTGAGCCTATGAGCCAGCAGTGGGCATCACCTGGGCATAGGAGTATGAATTTCTAGGTGTCAGACCAGACACTGAATTGGAAGCTCCAGGGATGGGTCCCAGAATCCTTTGTGATTCTGTAACACATTCAAGTTGGAGAACTTTCACACCAGAGGGTGTGCTGTGGGATGTTATGGTCAGAGGTATCTCAGGGCAGAGGAGCATGCATGGGTCCTGTGTGAAGGCTGGGCGACGGAGTGTGCTTTAGTGTGTTCTCTCACACGGGCTGTCTTGACATGGGCATATAATTTTGCAGGCTTAGTTCCCATCCGGCCATGATGTGCTTCGAATAAAACAGCATGGGTGAAGTGAAGTGGAGTGAATTTCCTTTTCTGCAGTGTGTGTTTAAATACGTGGCCTCAAATTTCTGTCTTGGATCTACAAAGTACTAAATTACTCAGAAGCGGGTTTCTCTCCGGGATACTGGTTTGAGTTTGGGCTCTGCTGCCTCTTCAGATGTTTGACCCCAGGCAAACAGTTTCAAGTTTTTTTTTTTTTTTTAACCCAGTTCATGTCATCTGAAAAAAACCGAGGGACTAATTCCTGCCTGGAGACTTATTATAAGGTTTAAATGAAATAAAACGATTCATGAAAGATCTCTTGGTAACTGCACAACGTCTGATGCCATCCAACACTGATTGCTTTAATGTTGGAACAGAGGTGGGATCCTAGGCATGGAGGTCTCAGTGGGACCCAGGAGAGGTGCCACTGCAATGGAGTTTCACCGGTTATAAGACTTTTCTGTTCTGCTCAAGGCAGCCTGTGAATGGGCTGGGCTTGCATGAAGCTGCGTGAGCTGTCTGTTGTGGCTTTGCTGTCTCCAGGTGTGTACGTTGGCAGCTCATATCAGGTGTGTACGGCGTGGGAGTGGGAAATGGCTGAGAGTGTTATTTTGTGACAGTGGCATATTGTGAAGAGTTTCAGAAGCAGAAAATCTTGAGTGTTTTGAGATCCTCAGTGGGATAGCAGCAGCCCTTAATTTATCAGTTGTATCCAATAAGAATGCTGTTTAGACAACACGCTCGGAGAGAAGATTTATGTACCCGGTGTCTAAAAAAGCAATGTTTCTGAGCTCAGAAGATAAACACAATGTGAGTGCATTTGCAGTGAAATTGCCCAGGCTCTTCAGGAAGCTTTCTTCTTTCTGCTATAGTTGAGCTCTGCCTTCTAGGAGGATTTAGCCTCTCACAGGAACTATACAAAACTGTAAGCTTGTTGCAGAGGAGGGTTCAGTGAGAATGTTGACTACAGGAAGTGTGCAGGTGCATAGGCAGGGCAGAGCTGGGAAGAAAGTTCTTCATTTGCAGCCTCTCCCAAGGTGGTCCAAGAGCTAGTCTTGGTTGTGGGCGTGGCTTCTGCCCATTGTATTGTTTAGTAAGGACCAAACTGTGGGGTGATTGATGGCTGGCCTCTGAGCTACAGATGATCTTGGGAGCTGCCCCCCACACCCCACACCATGCCTCATGTCCTCCAATGTTTCTTTCTCTTTTCTTTGGCATTTAATTCTAGTTTGAACTTGGAGGTCATAGTGAGTGAAGAGGCCTGTATGGTTCCAGGTCACTGTGGCTTCCCTGAAGTAGGTGATCATGGAAATATGCCTTAGAGGTCTTGAGGGCGGGAATAAAGTCTTAATCTTGTCTGGCTTGCCTTTCTCTCCCCTTGCATATATGGCTCAGGTTATGTCTCATGGGAAGTTACTATAGAATATAAGACATTATTATATCCCTTCAGATCCAATATTCCAATTATCACCATTTAAACAAAATTCCTGCTGTGATAAGTGCCTGCACTGCCCAACACGGTAGCCACAAACCACATATAGTTAGTGGGTACTTGAAATATGACTCCTTCATAGAAAAGAAGTGAATGACCACAGTAGGGAGACTCATTGGGCAGAGTGGGGTGAGGCCGGGGGATGAGAGTGAGGACGGTGGGTGTGGGTGTGCATAAGGAAAATAACCAAAACTTCTTATATGCTAGCATGCAATTGTCAAAGAATTAAAAAAAAAAAAAAAAAGAAAAGAGATGACTACTTTAACCAAGGAACCAAGTTGTAAATTTTATTCGATCTGAGCTAATTTAAAGTTAAATGGCCACAGATGGCCAGTGGCTAGTGTATTAAATGCAGCCATTCCAAGTGAGCACTCCTTCTATTTCTTATAGAGATGCTACTCCCAAGTTCTGACTTGATCATACACGTTTTAAAAGCACACCTATGTAGGCTACTTAGACACCCTGGCCCTTGCACGGAAGAAAAGCACGTTTTTCTCTATATCCGTCAGACCCTGGGTTTCCAGTACCTACAACTCCAGAACTCTCTGGGGATGTTACTGGTCTTTTCTGCTAGTTCTGGCTCCTTGAGTGAAAATGAAGGAAGGTCTCATCCTCTGTGCCTGATTTAGGTCAAGCTGAACAGGCAGATTCCCTGGGAAGTTGCCGCAGAGGGAAGAAAAGGCAGGATCTTGCAGGAAACAGAACTAGGTTGGGATGTATGTGCTGGCATCCCCTGCGAAGCACCAGCCTAGGAGTGGTCCTGCACACAGTGTCTGATTCAGGCCGAAATGGCTGGCCTTAATCCTCCCTCATTGGTCACTTCCTAGATATGGACTATTGGAGTAGGATAATCTGGAACATGTGGCATAATCCCTAAAGAGGCCACTACTGGAAGCTGATATGATCCTCCCAGACCCTGGGTAGCAAGCATGTCCCGTGGTGAAGTAGGCCTGCTGGGTGTCCCAGTATCCCAGAGGTAAGCATCCTCTGAAGCGATCTTCTGAGTTTTCTAGGAAGGTAATGGAAGCATCCCCCAAAGCTGGGACACTGAATCTAGCACGCTGTGATTGTAGAGTCTACACTCCTGTTTACCCACCCCTGGGAGCCATCAAGATTTCACTACATAGACCCATTTCCTATTTTTTTCTCCTCTCCACCTTCACCTCCCTTCCCCACTATGCCTGGTCCTCCAAGCCACTGACTAATGTAAATGAGGCAATGAGTAAGCAGGCTGCACACCCTCCATGTAAGAGCTGGAACATTCAAAAGAAAGGAAAGAAAGCCATTTATTTTCCACTCCTTTGTTTTTCTTTTTCATTTAATTACTGGTATCGCAGCAGTATTTTTTTTTTTTCTATTGCTTTTCATTGCAAATGTGTAGTATTTCATCTCCATTCTGAGTTAAAGATGTTTTTGTGGGCTACCCTAAAAACCCAATCATCATTTATAATAGACAGGACTTCTTTGGAAATGGCTCTGAATTCTAACTAAGTGACTCACACATGAGGTTTTTAGAATAGAAAGCTGGAGTGTTTGCATCTTTCTACTTTCTAGGCAATTTGCCTCTGAATGAACTTGCCATCATCACTCTGCCTACACCTGTCAGTCTTAGGTAAGATCTCCCCTCCCCCCACCAGCCTCACATGCCCAGTCCCCTTGGTGAAAGCTGACTCCCCACACCCTGTCCTCGGCCTATAACTGGATGCTGATACAAAATTAATGAATGTCCCTTGATGTGCCCTTTGTAGGCTAATATGAATGAAAACTGGAAACCCAACCAAGGAACATCAAGTGTCCTTGGTACTAGGGGTTTTTCAGTGTCTGCCTCCAGTGTTAGTTCACATTGGCAAAATGAAACTAATTAATATACATTTCCCTGAGGCTCTCAGCTTGGGCACCTGGCACCAAATTAGAAATGAGTAGTTAGAGGTGTGTGTGTAAACTTCTGAAGCCGAGAGGCTGCTAAACACGGGTGTGTAGGTGACACATTTGACTGACATCAACATCTCTATTCCATCCATCACCCCATCACACTGCCTCACTCCCAGAACTTTCAGAGCCTGCCTAGTTACCATGGAAACAAGGAGCTGCAATTGTACACAAGTTACCTCCTCCTCCAAGCTCAGGGGCACATCCTCATAGGAGATTGGATGGAGGAAAAGGGAGTGTGGAAATGATGTAATGCTGATGCCAAGGTCCACGCCAGCCGCTCCTCAGCTGTCCCCTTTCCCTTACCCTGACAGTGTAGCTCCCTCCAAGCCCCCAGCATAGCCTGCTCAAAATGTCATGTGAGGACTGCCGCCCTGGATCCCAGCCTGTGTTGCTTGTAGTTCCTACCCTTAGGAGCTAAACGAAAGCTTTCCCTGTCTAGGAAGTTAAAACGATTCTACATTGGAAGGAGTAGGGATGTCTGGCTTACAGTCAAGGGTTGAAATCCAGCTGCTTGTTCTAGCACAGCTGAGAAATGTACAATTTAATAAAAAGCACTAACCCTACTCTGTTCTCTCATGAAATGGGGGTAGAGAAATTGGCATCTTAAGTGTTTACAAGTCCCAGTCGGAGCTTTGTAACAAGGAGCTATCTTTGGTGGTTCTTGGAATGACCTTGCAGATCTGGCCTTTGTTGGAATTAGCGTCTTTTTCTCTGCCCATTCTGGCTGCCAAATAAGGAGATGGAGACCTGTTATATTTATCTATAAGCTACAAGCACCATCTATTCCTTTAGGTTAAACTGGCCTACTTCTCAGCCATGTGTCACATGCTACTTGCCCTTTAGTCTTGCCCCAGTGGCTCCTGCTCCATCTTTGCCCTCATGGTAACTCCTTATGGCCCAGTGTGCCTCATGGCCTGGCCACCTTCTCCTCCTTCCCTCCCTCCCTCCCTCCCTCCCTCCCTCCCTCCCTCCCTCTCTCTCTCTCTCTCTCTCTCTCTCTCTCTCTCTCTCTCTCTCTCTCTCTCTCTCTCTCTCTCTCTTCTCTCTCTCTCTGTCTCTCTCTACCTGGGACCCACAGACTGGGAAAGGAAGTCCCGCCTACTGTCTCCTCTGTCCAGTCATAGGCTCTTCAACTTCTTTATTAACCAATCAGAGATAAATGGTCAGAAATTTTTACACAACATTGAGACAGGAGAGTCCTCTATAGCAGTGACAATACCAGAATATGTAAGCATTTAGCTCACTGCTGGTTTGGCAATTAACAATGGAATAAATGAAGACACACCTCGATACGATGTGAGTGAAGGTCACCTCAACAGGCCTTCATGGCTGGTGATGACTGAAGGTGGAGTGGGAGTGACCAGAGAGCCTAGAGTCTGAGAGGATGAAAGAACAGGGACCTGAAAGGAGGATTGTGAAAGCCGGTGCCAGAGGATGACAAGCACAATGCCATCGCAGCATCCAGAGAAGTCAAGGTAACAGGTCAGAACAGTGGCATTTAAAATGGGTCCAAATACACCAATCAGTTTTTCAAATAATATCTATCCTTCCATTCACCAGGAACTCTTTTAGGTTTTGAATGAAAAAGACCACAATCCCTGAACACATGGAGCCTTCAGTTTTGTGTGATAACAATGATCAACTACTAAACACTTAGCACAGATATGCCAGGGACTTTGTTAAGTCTTCTGTGTGCATTTGGTCATAGAAACACCACCTACCATGAGGCACATGCTATATCTGTTTGACAGTTGAGGAAACTGAGGCTAGCAGAGGCTAAAGAACTCAGAGTGTGAATATACGAATGGCATGTCTTTAGCATACCTTAGTAAAGGGTGGATGGAGGAGGCAGAACCTGGACTCTGTGAGAAGCCATCATCGGTCTTCTCGGATAATGTTTCTACGGAGCTCTTTAGCAGTGATATGTGAGACTCACAGAATAAGGAGGTGGGGCCACGTGCAAAGGAAATGGGTGTCCTGAGGTGCATGTAAGTAATGTGGGGAGAGCTGTAATTCTGAGACTCATGGACAAGGTGCACACAAGCTCCTGTGGATGTTTTGTAACTTCCTTGCAGGTGTGCAGTTTCTGATCCTTATATCTGAGAGCCATATTTGTCAGTAATGCCTGTAGGCAAGGAATACTGGAAACTTCTAGAACACAAGCTGTTCTTGAAGTATAGGAACTAATTATTTTTATTGAGCTGATGTTTCCTTTCTTATACCCAGAAATAATAATAATTTTACATTCAGAAGATAATGAACCCAGAGATTTGGTATGGTTTGTCCCGTCCAAATCTTATGTTAGTATTTGATTGACATTATGCTAATGTAGGGAAGATGGGGCTATTAAGAGATATTATATTACAATCTAAGGAAGGGATTTACCTTCCTTGTGGGCCTGGATTAGTTACCACAAGGGTGGGCTGTTAGTTGTGTATGGTGGTACACACCTGTAATCCCTGTACTTTGGAGGTTGAGTCAGGAGGATCATAAGGTTCAGGTCAGCTTGAGTTACATGGTGAGACCCTACCTCATAGCCCTCCTTCCCAAAACAAAAGAGTGTGGGTTGTCCCAAAGCAAGGTTACCCTGAGTCTTGTGTCCTTTGCGCAACCACTTTGACCGTGACTTGAAGTAGCATGAGGCTCTCACTGGCACCATGATCTTGGACTAGAGTCATAGGATAAATAAATCATTTTTCTTTATAAACTATTCCGTATCAGCCATTCTATTATAGCAACAGAAAATGGACTAAGACAAGTTTCTAAGAAATGCATGAAGCATGTAAATTTTGGTCTATAAGTCTCAAGGCTGACCTTTAAAAAAAATCCTGTTGGTAAGCAAATCCACTTTTAACATAGCCATTAACTTATAAAATTAGTTTTCATATGCATTTTATTTATGTAAATGTAGACACACCCAAACCAAACCCTTATTGTTTTTTTTTTCTCTTCTTTTCTTGTCAACTGAAAAATATTTAAATTATTTGTGAAAAAAATAAAAGTTAACTGAAGCACAGTTCATAAATTCACTGGTTGTGTATGAACTCAGACTTCAGGAACTTTTCTTCTCCTGTTTTAAAGGTGTGATTCTCATTTAGGAGTCATGAGAGGAAAAGCCAATGAGTGGCTATCACTGACTCTCAGAAAGAAGGGTTCTTCTGTCTGCTGTCTTCCTGGCTTGGAGCTGTGCATAATTGAACACGGTCCATGGCTCTCCTTTTCTTTCTTGAGGTTGAGCTTTATAAAAATTGCATGGCGAAGGACTGGTGAAGGAGTGGCTGGTATCTTCCATATCAGCTGACGGAACCGCCTGTGTTGTTTCTTAACAGCCCCCACAGGCTTCCGGGAATACAAATCTCCCTCAGCTGGGGATGGCCAGTGGGTGAGCAAGGAAAAGGAGGTGCAGCCAGGTCTCCTTGGGATGTGTGGTTTCCCTTGGCATACTGGGCATCCTTCAGGAAGTGAGCGCATGGATGGAGCACGTCTCCACACTCATTACCGATCAGCTTAGTCGTCATTGTTGGCCTCATCATTAAGTATTTATGGGTTGCTGAGTGAAAAGCAATCGTAGAGCAGATGGGCACCCTTTTCAGAAGCCTCCCAAGACTATCTAATTCATCCCCTTTTCTGGGCTGGAGTCTCCGGAGAAAGAATTTCTAAGCACGAGTTAATTGGTTGCAATTGCTGTTGTTTGTGTTTTTTTGGGGGAGGGGGATGCTTGATTGCACTGTAAGGATTTGTGTGTGTGTTTTGAAAGATGCTACAGTTCTTTTGAAACATTTCCCCCTCATGGGTCTGTGTATAAAGTATATGTAGTTTTTCTCTACGATTCAACTTGGGGGCCAAAAAAGGGTCTCTCTCTCCTCTCTCTCTCTCTCTCTCTCTCTCTCTCTCTCTCTCTCTCTCTCTCTCTCTCTAGCAAATAAGACTTGAAATCCTATAGACTAAGGCTGAGTTAATTAAAGAAGTGTCAAGAAGGTTGAAATGTAGTAGTAAGTCCAGTTAATTTTGGACAGAAGGATGGCATTTAAGACAGATGTACAGATGTTGTCCTTAGATGCTACTCTGAACTGCAAACATTTAGCTATCATCTGCCTCCTTTGCATCTCTGGGTTCAGTCCTTACATACAAACTTTTGCTCCAGCCACAGGTCTACAGAGAGAGCCTCCTCTTCCTCATTAGTCTCATTTCCTCCCTCCATCATCCTGTTTATCCCAGTTACCATTAAGACATCATTATTCTAGAAAATTTTGATGGGAATATTTTAAAAGAAGAGGAAAAAGAGTCACCTAGCTTTTCACCATCAATAAATGAATAACTGCTGTGGAGTAAATCCTTCACATTTCTTTCTATAGTACAAATAATATTTTATATGTGATTTTACATTCTATATCTTATAATTATAAGAAAAAATATATGATTGATAAACATTTCCCCCTGTCATTAAGGATCTTCATAAACATAATATTTTTCCAAGATAGGATTTCTCTGTATAGCCTTGGATGTCCTGGACTTGTTTTGTAGACCAGTCTGGCCTTGAACTCACAGCGATCCACCTGCCTCTGCTTCCCAAGTGCTAGGATTAAAGGCGTGTGCCTCCATGCCTGACCATAAATGTAATTTTATTTTATTTTATTTTATTTTATTTATTTTTTTTACAGGACCAGTATAATTTTATTCACAATTTTTAGAATAATGACAAAGGCTAAAAGTGGGGAAAAAACTATTCTACCATATAGATTCACATAGCTTATTTAGCCTTCCTATAAAGTTAAATGTTTACATTAGCTACTTCTGAGTGACTCTAATATTATAGGGATAATTTTCATGAATAATTGGTTATATTTCTAATAATTTGTTTAGAATAAATGCTGAAAATAAGAGCTATTGAGTCAAAATATAGAAACTCAGGCTCATTAAAAGTTTTTAAGATTTATTTTATGTATGTGGAGTGTTTTGCTTGGATGTATGTATGCACTGTGTATATCCCTTGTGTCCACAGAGGTCAGGAAAGGGCATGGATCCCGTGGAACGGGAGTTATGGATGGTTGTCAGCCACTATGTGCATGCTGGGAATGGAATCTGGGCCCTCTGCCAGAGCAACAAGTGCTCTTAAGCACAAAGACATCTTTCCAGCCCCACTTTTTTGATTCTTGATAGATAATGCCAAATTGCTTTTTAGAGAAGTTGAGTCAGTTTACAGTCTTTCTACCCCTAGATCTATGCTTATTAATTGATGAAGAATAATTGCTTCATTTTGAAAGTTTCATTCCTACGATTATGACAGGAGTTGAATTTGAGACATTACATTTTGCTTGCATTTATCCTCTTTTTCGTCGCTATCTCTGAGTAAGTCAGCCACACTTACTTATGCACCTTAAGCTTCTTTGCTAACATTTGGGTCTGCTGACCTGGGGCCCTATTACTGAGCTCACAGATGGAAAGACAGGACTGCCAAGGAACTTAGAAATTAACTTACATTTTGCAATTTGTGCAAAAATGTAATTAGATTCATTCTCCAGAGACAATCCATTAATATAATCAATGATTGCAGTTACTCAGAATGTAACCTTAAGAAAAATTGCAGATGCCTCATAAAAATAAACACTTGCTTAGTAAAATAATTCCACACTCAGTATCAGCCATTTCTATATTTTCTTTTTATATTTGACATAGTTTCTCCTCTGTAACATTCTTATTTAGGGATAGAAGCAAGGCCTGGTCCTTGGATGGTAGAAGGCCAATGTAAGATACCTCCTCACATGGTGGAGAGCCAGTGATGCCTGGAGGGGCTTGCAGAGTGTCATGGTTCTTATTCTAGACAGTTCTCCTGTGGCTGGCTGGCAGGTGCTTCACATAACTGACTACAGAATCTAGTCAGCATTTTTTTGTCCATACACCTCAACTCTTTGTGTATGAGTGTAAGTGAGTGTGTGCCTGTATGTGTGTGTGAGAGAGACAGAGAACCAGTGCATGCGCATGTTCACACGCACACACACACACACACACACACACACACACACACCTGCACTGAGGATCAGCACCCGAGGTTGTCTTCTGTCCTCTCTCCTTGTGTTGCAGCATGCACACACCCACATTTACACATGTGTCATGTACTTATATTGTACACACAGAGGAGGAACAAAAAATAATACTCAATTTAAGTGTAAATTATGTACTAATTGGCTCATGCAAACTGGGGGGCTCAGCTTCCTTGCTTCTTTCTCTAGCTTAAGTTTTTCTTTCTACAAAAGGTTTACTCTCACTGTGTGGTGTTCATGGATCTCCAGCCAGGACTGCCTTCTTGCTACAAGGCCTGTTGGGGCCCACCATCGCCGAGCAAAAGAGTAATAATGAAAGCATCATAGCTCAGTTGGGGAGGCCTGAGGTCACTGAATGGGCACTGCTGAGAGCTGCCCCCCCTTAACAGCCAGAGGGCACTAGATGGTGTCAGTTCCTTGAATTGGAAAATTCTTCCACCATTTGGAGCAGATGGAGGGAGAGCATGCTGAATTAGATGTAATCCCAGAGGAGCCTGTCCATTCTGAGATGGGATCCTAGTCTTTCCTCTTTTCTTCCAGGCAAGTTATGGGCACCACAAGTGTACATGCTGTAAGCACATTTTCGGTGTACATTGTTGCTATCTTTGGCTTTGCTTTCCTGCCATAGAAAGGGAAATGTCTTATTCACCTTTCAAATCCAATGTCTTGCATGATATCTGATGTACAATGTGTGCAAGAGACTTGTGAAAATTTCAGATTCTTGGTCTGACAGTTCAAATGATGAGTCAAAATCCATTTGCTGTTTGTCTAATTATTTTTCTTTAATCAGTTCATCCCTCAACACTCTTATACCTGTTGCACCTTGCATTCTGGTTACACTCAAGTCATCCTACCCACCTTCCCACAAGCCCTAAGTCCCTCTCCCACCAGTACATCTTCTTGTTTTGTTTTGCTTATATTGATGATCCACTGAGTTTATGACTCTGTTCTCTGCTTCTGTTTATGACTCCACAAGAACACGGGTGTAAGGCAGCCACTGAAGCATGGGTGGGTAACTCACTAGTGCCTATACCACTAAAGACGACGACTCCTTCTCTTCAAGAAGTAAGTTAAAGCCTTCAGCAGTGCTGGTGGGATGGTGCTGTCTGCTAAGGTTGACATCCTGAGTTCAGGGCCTAGGATGGATAGAAGGAAAGAGCCCATTCCTGCAACTTATACTCTGACCTCCACTTATGTGCCATGGCACACCAAATACATAAATAATTGTTTTTAAAAAGCAACACAAGATCTTAAGCAGACTTAGTAATTTGTACTTTAACAAGTTTTGAAGATTCTGTGTGCTACCTAAAGTTGGACAGGTCCCAACCTAGGGAAGGGATATTGACCTCCTTTGGAGCTCTTTACTCTGCTCCTAAAGGTTGTCTGGCCAGATCTGACTAAGAGAAGGTCTGTAGCTATATTTTAAGACCACGGGAGGTATTGTTGGGCAAAAAATATGAATAACGCACAACATCTGTCCTCTGTTGCTTAAAACCTAAAAGCATGCATGCTTGTACATAAATCATTTCAATAAAGGCCTAGGGCAAACCAAGAGAGAAGGAGAGATCATTTTATCAAAGTTAGGGTAATCCAGTGAGAACTTTTTTGGGAAGGCAGATTCAGATTGGGTAGGCCTTGAAGAATAGATGATTATTGGCATGTCTATGTGGGAAATAGTGACTTCCTAGACTGAACAAGAACTTGAGCAAAGCTCAAGTGAGGAGGTTGCAGGTCTGATGTGAAGATCGGTGTCTCATGAGGGCAGGCGGAGGAGGCTTTATCGTGGGAGAAGTAGTCAGGATAGGATTGGAATTCAGAATGTCAGGATTTTGTTTGTCAGCATTTGCTAGCAAAATGAGACCATGTCACATCCTCTGATCTAGAGTTGAGCCCAGGAGTTTGGCCATCACATTTCTTCATACCTGGCTAATCAAATCCTAGTCCTCTGTGACTCTCCAGACCCGGTTCTCCCCCAAATAGTTCTGAGCCACTGCAGTGTTCTGTGTGACTGCTGTGCTGCCAGAGAGAGCTAACCAAGGAGAGAGTTTGCCCAGTTCTGAATTCTCTGTGCAGACAATGGAGGGTGAGGAATGCAAGCCAGTGGGTGACACAAAAGGCATTTATATTTGGCTTCAAAAAACACATGATGTGATTGCTGGCAGCAGGAGCAGCAGATTTAACTTCCTAATTAGGCAAATATTCAAATGGGCTGGCACTCTCTGAACACATGCCATCCAACCCCAAGGCTGTGTAAAAAGAAACCCAATGATCAATTTTCGTTATTTCTCCTTACTGACATTAATACCAATTAGAGCACTCAGGGTTAGCATGAAGAAATTCCCACAGAGTGGCTTCTGTGGCAAATGAATTTCTATCTTCACATCTTTTTCATTGGGTTTTCACTAAGCTGGTGACAACTGCCAACTGCTAATACATGTCAGTCATCAAATAAAGGCTTTTATTTGTTGTAGTTAGGGGAGCGCTATTATATTAGTAATGGTTTCTTGGTTGTTGTAGAATGTTTGCTGAAAGCATGGTTTCATTTTTTTAAGATTAAAAATTTAAACATTATTTTTATATATGTAGTTTGAACATACAGCCCCCAACTCCTCCCACAATTATCCTTTCCATTGTCCCCCTTTTCCATTCAAGTTGATGGCATCTTCTTTTATTACTCTTCCTCATTGAGTCAAGTTTGTGTTGCCCAACTAGTCTTGGGAGTAGGACCTGCTCTGGCACATGGTCACATAATTAAACAAGACCGACTCTCTGTCTCTCAGCAAATCAAATGCCAATAGTTTTAAAATTGCGTGTGTGTGTGTGTGTGTGTGTGTGTGTGTGTGTGTGTGTGTGTGTGTAAGCGTGTGCAGGAGCTCATGGAGGCCAAAGGCACTGGATCCTCCTGGAGTTGGAGCTGGAGCTGGTGTTACAGGCAGTTGTGAGCCTCCTGATGTGGGTGCCTGGAATAGAACTCAGGTCCTCTGCAAGAGCAGGGTACACTCGTACCACTGAGCCATCTCTCCAGTCTCTCAAGGCATAAGTTCTGTAGCTGAGTGGTAGTGTGTATGACAGGCTAGCAAAAGGTGTTCATGGCTTTAATTTGGTTTTGAACTTTAGTTTCCAGTAAAGAACAGTCAGATGTAAATTATAGCTTGTACTCTACACCCATATGCAGGCAGATCAGAATTTATAACCGTCAATAAAAGCATTCATCTTAACTTATTAATTTAATAATGGAATTTTATGGCTAGAAGTGACATTTGAGACCATCTAATCTAACTTTATCAACTTTTGTGACGAGGCCTGGAGGGCATTAGGAACTTCAAGGGAAAATGCTAAATGTGTTTCTTTGCGGCACCAGCTAGCTGAGGATTAAAAAGAGTACATTTGTTACAAAAACAGCAGCCTCCCGCCCCCCCAAATCTTTCTGTGGTTAATTACACACAGTAGATTATCTATCTATATTTAGTCCCCAGTTTCTATAGTTTACTTCCTAGGCATACATGATGGACGTACGTAGGAAGTTTCAAGGTTTCCCTTAGGCCTTAGGGAGCAACGAACAAGATCAGGCAAGGCTCTGGCCCTACAGACCCTTTAACCCGTCTCAGGTATGGAATACCCGTCTGCTGGTTTGAGGTCAGTCTTAAGCGTGTGATAGTCCTTAAATGCATCTAACTTTGTATTTCTTTTCCTAATGGGAGCAAACACAAGAATGCAAGAGGACTCTCTTCCATCCATAGGGAGCACCGGCAAGAGTTGTGGGCCAAAGAACCAGCCCAGAGCTGCTGTGATTCCCTTGAGGACTCCAGCTTCTAAATTACTCTGAGATGCAAACCCAGCAAATGGCTCCTAGGAGTTGGATTCCTGTGAATGCTGGGAGATACGGGTGGAGAGAGTTCAGGATCCAGAGAGAGTTGCTGGTGCGTAGGGGGAGAAGGAGAATGGGTTCCCACCATCACTGTGCAAACCACTCCCCCAGTTAAAGGTGTTGCAGGGGTTAGGTGAAAGGGGCAGTTGGGAACGGAGCCAGGGAGGCATCCCAACTAGTCTCTCTCTCTTCTTGCATGTACGTGTGTGTGCTGTGGGCTCCCAGACCCTCCAGGAAGGTCTCCAGAAGCCCCGAGTACCATATGCCTTCTCTTCCTGTTGACAGGACAGAAGCACAGCAGAGCTGAGCCAACTTCCTGGAGCCATCATCCTCCACAAAATATATGTGGTCCTTTAAGAGGACTGTCTGTACTCGTGAAACTCAGGATATGGAAGGAGCTAGGATGAAAAGAAAGAAGCTGGTTAGAAATTCTTCAAGGACGAGAAGTCAATTGAGAAACTATTAAACCAAATTAAACGATGGGCGCCTGACACTCTGACAGGGGGAGGCTTTCTAAGCTTAGGGTACTTACAAAGGGCAAGAGTGATAATCCTGTGCATTTACAATTGAAAAATTGTGCATACTAAAAGTTAATAAAATTTGGGGCTGAAGAGATGACTCAGTGGTTAAGAGTCCTTGTTGTCCTTGCAGAGGATGCAGGTTTGACTCCCAGCACCCGCATGCGTGCCTCACAACCATCTGTAACCCCAGTTCCAGGAGGCCCAACATGCACATACATGACTGCAGGTAAAACAGTTATACACACAGAATAAAATAAATTAACATTAAAAAGTTAAAATGTTTATAGAAATTAAAAAAGAAGAGAAATTTGAAAAAAAAAAAAAAACATAACAAACAAGATAGTAACGGGTTAACCTCCTGGCTATGGTAAGATGGTGTTTGGGATGGGATTTGGAATCGCCCAGGAGCCAAGCACTGGGTGTGTGTCTTCGAGGGAGTTCCAAAAGTGAGAAAAGAAGACCCAGCCTGAGCAAGGGAGCATCATCCATGAATCTGGGTCTCAGGGTGAATAAAAAGGAAGAAACCGGCTGAGTGGCAGCTTTCCTCTCTCTCTCTCTGCTTCCTGGCTGGGAAGGCAATGTGACCAGTCACTTCATGCTCCCACCTGCCGTGATGGGCGGTACCTTCAACCTGCGGACTAAATTGAGCCCTCTGTTCCTTAAGGTGTTCTGTCACAGCAATGAGAGAATTAATTAACACAGCAGTCGAGCTGACAGGAAGCCTGATGAATACATGCCTAAAGGACACAGGCAGGTTGCAAGGAGAAACTGAGACTTTCCCAACACACAGGAAAGCTGTGCTTATTTGCCGAGAAAGTTGATGTGCAAATTGATACATACATTAAGAGCAGATCTTCCCCCCCCCCCCTCCTAACAAAATTTAACTCATTGTGGTGTGTTGGGATAACTTTATTTGAAATCAATTTGGCTGTTTTGTTAAGCCTTAGAATGTTCATACCCTTCCAGTAAGTAGTGATAGACTGATGATAAAGAGATAATCTGAAATACACAGAAAGTTTTATTTTCAAAACAATGACTTAACAAAGTATTGCTTTTTTTTATAAGTATACTGTAACCATTAAATATGACATTTGTGCAGAGGGTAGACGGGAAGTGCCTTTATACTGAATATTTGTTGAAAATAACAGAACATACACAGATTCCTTCTAACTAGGATATTATGAGTAACCATGTATACAAATACATGGAAAAGGGCTGTAAGAGGGCTGGGGGGATGGCTCAGTGTGTAAGGCCCTTGCCACATAGCCTATTGATATAAGTTTAGCTTTTTCAGAGCCTACCTAAAGCCTAACACAACAGAATACAGTGTCTGAAACCCTGGCATGAAACCTTAAACCCTGAAACCCTTCTCCCTGGGAGAAGGGGATATAAAATAGGAGAGTGACCAGGAGCTTACAGGCCAGCTAGCCCGGGGTGTGAGGAGGTGAAGGAGAGAGGCCCCATCTCAAATAATATGGAAGGTAAGGACTGACAGCTGAGGTTGTCCTTTGACCTTCCCATATGTGTGCCTTGCAACACATGTGCCCACATGCACATACATTCACATACATATGCAGGCATCACACACACACACACACACACACACACACACACACACACACACGCGCGCGCGCGCGCACACACACACACACACACAGAGACAGAGAGAGAGACAAAGCGAGAGAGACAAAAATAGAGAGACAGAGGTAAAGAAAAAACTGCAAGGAAAAATCAAACTGTCAACAGTGGCTGTCTCTGTCTCTAGGTGGTGTGGTTATGAGTGGTTTTGTTATTTCTATTATAACATTTTGAACGTATAGGTGTTTGGTCTACTCACCATATATGTGTCTGGTGCCTTTGGTGGCCAGAAGAAGGTTTTGGAATCCTTGGACCTGGTTACAGACGATTGTGAGCCGCCACATGGATGCCGGAGTAGAGCTTAGGTCCTCGGGAAAAGCAGCCCGTGTTCTTGACTCCTGAGCCATTTATCCAACTCCATGGGTGGCTGTAAAAAGAGTTGAAACAATATTTATGCTTGTGCACATGGTTTGTTAAAGAACAACAGCAAACTCAGATGCCTTATTTTGAAATTAAGGGCAGGAGGAGGTAAATAGGGTTGCAGTCAGAACAGAGCTGGAGAGCAGGATCATTTGAGGAAAGCTCATTTTGAGGACCTAAGTAGCAAGATCTGTTACTTGTCCAGGCTCTGAGCTCGGGGAGTAGAGCAGGTGATGATGGGAAGACAGTTCTCATGGTCCAGGCATTCACTCTGCATCCAGATGGCTGGTGTCTCCCTTCTTTACAGTCTACTGAGCCAGCCCAGTGGTGGCAGTGTTGAGATAAGCAATGACTGGCATCCCAAGAGGTTGGGAGAAGAGGCCATGGGAAGCCCCAGAACACTGTCTAAAGGCTATACTTGGGGTCCCTGTTGCCAATGTGTCACCTGCATCCGGAGAGTCTCCAAATGTTTGAGAAAATAAAAGAGTCAGGGTGGAAGTGAACCCGACAGTGAAGCGATAATCCAGAGAAGAGAAAACACATAATAAGCAGGAGCCCAGAAGGACTGTTGCTGGGAGAGAGAAATCACCCCTTTTCAGTGGTGGGGCAGCATGAGAGCTTGAGTGGTGTGCCCTTGTGGCTCCAGTTGGCGGAATGAATCTAGGAAAGGGGGCAGGCACTGAAAAATGAGGTGGACTAAAGTCTCATGCAATAGCCAGCTTTAGTCAGAGCATCAGATAATTTATACTCTGAGGGATAAGAAGAATCACAAGAGTCAGGTGTTCAATCACAAGGACAGACCGCACATGGCAAAACCATGTTTTTCCATAGAGGCCCGTGAATAACAGCAGCTGAGGTAAACTCACTCCTATCTGCATCACCAGGGAGGGGCTTGGAAATACATCCCCAGAGCAGCTCTGTGTTCTGAAGAGACAGGTCACCAGACTCTTGTTTTCTGGGAGTTTTCTCACAAGCAATCAGAATTATCACAGGACTCCATTCTTGGACTGTGTTCTGACAGGGTGCAACAGAAAGGAGGCTGGGGCAGCTTCCTGTGGAGGCCCCTGAGAGTCACCTGACCTGGCCACAGTGGATGTCAACTTAAGCCCGCATTCTGCCTATACAGCCTCCTTGCGTGCCCACACCGAGGGTGCTGCTGGGAGTCTGAGAGGTTAGGGGTGAAGTCTGTGGTCAAGAAATGGAATGAAACTAATTGGCCCCATGGGAGAGCTGAAGCCTCCATCTTTGGACTTATTATAAAAGACTCTAAACAGTGAGCCAGCCAAGGTAGTTAGGACTCACCCCTTCTGCTCAACAGGGAAGGGATTGCTAGATATTTCACAATTGCTGTTTCTAGCTAAGAGCCTGCAGGAGCCTATACATGTACACACATGTGAGTGCCTGCGCACGTGTGTGTGTGTGTGTGTGTGTGTGTGTGTGTGTGCTTACACACAGCCTCCCACACTCATTTGATCTAGCCTGTTCTCCACATCAGCAGCATTAGGTAGACTGGCCTGGAAGCAGCTGCTTCAGCAGAGATTTTATTGGCAAGGTCTGGAGAAGCAGTATTGGGCAGAGGGAACAAATGAAGGGCAGTGGGGCTTCAGTGACGGTTGCAGCCAGACCCACAGCAGGTCCAGGAGCTGGAACTGACCCCAGGGTTCCCCAGACTGAGGCACCTAGCTGGCCTTTGACCTGCCTTGGGAGCAGGCTGTCGCTTAGAATGGTTTAGTGCAGAGAAGCAGCTGCTTTCAGCCAGGAGTAATTTGTAGAACTCGAAGATGGTGATTTTCAGTGAGATGAACACCCAGTGACTTAATGATGTTATAATCAAAATCTGAAAAACTCACAAGATACTGAGATACCAGGCCACACAAACAGAAGAGTCTTCTCTTTCTCATGGTGGACACCATCTTCTGTTTTTCTAAGGTCAAAATGTTAATGGTTTTCTCTCTTGCAAATAAGGCTAAGAATTTCTGCAGTTACAAATTTCACTATTTTTCCTTGTTTGACTTTTGGCACAGGGTCTCAATGTCGCCTAGTGTGGCAGAGACTGCTGTCCCTTGCTACTGCCTCCCGGGTATTGGATTATAGATGCATGGCTACCACACCTGCTTTACTTTTAAGATTATATATGTGTGTGTGTGTGTGTGTGTGTGTGTGTGTGTGTGTGTGAGAGAGAGAGAGAGAGAGAGAGAGAGAGAGAGAGAGAGAGAGAGAGAGAGAGAGAGAGAGAGAGAGAGAGATATGTATGTGGAGATCAGAGGACGACCTGCAAGACTGGGTTTTCTCCTTCCACTAAGTAGGTCCCAGGAGTTGAACTCAGGTTTTCAGATTGGCAACATGTGCCTTTACCCACTGAGCCATCTTACCAGTCCTGGATGTTTGGTAAATTCTCTGGCAGGTGGGTGCTAGGCCTCACTTTCTGCCTCAATGGCTCATTACAGTGGTGGAGCCCATGACAGCCCCCTCCCTGAGCAGAGACCCATGGCTTGTTCTTTGAGCTGAAGAAGGTACCTGCTTTCCTGCTCCATCTCATCCTGGGAGAAGCATTGCAAATTAATTAGAACTTACACAGCTCCTTGGCGGCCAACTCTAGTAGGATTTAGGGGTACACAGTGATGAGAGGTTTGTATCAGACCTTTGCCTTACCTCCTTTGGGATAACGGTGTCCAGTAAAATCATGTGAGCTACAGATATTGTTTAAAATGTCCCTGTAGCCCTATGTTAAAAAGTAAAAAAGAAATAAGTGATACTAAATTGAAAATTGTATTTCTAAAGCCTATATGCCCCCAAACATCACTGTTTCCATAACTAACATGAAGCATTGTTATTTGTGTGTGCATGTATGTCCATGTTTGTAGTGTGTGTGTGTGTGTGTGTGTGTGTGTGTATGTGTGTGTGTGTGTGTGTTTGTACATGTGTGTGCATTCTTGTGGAGGTCAGAAGTTGATACCTAGTATCTTTTCTCAATTGCCTCTTCCTCTTGTACTTTGAGGCAAGCTCTCTCACTGAGCACGGAGATCACAGACTTGGCTAGACTGGCTGGCCCCCATCCTAGGCTCCTCCTGCCTCTACCTCTTTGACATTGACATTGTAGAGAGCGCTGTGCCTAGCTCTTGAGTGCTTTAGATTGAACTCAGGTCCTTGTGCTTCTGTAACAAATACTTAAAAACCTGAGTCACCCCCTAGCCCCGGTGTCAACAATCACTGAGATATTTTTTCATTCATTTTGGTGCGAAGTCTTTACAATCCGGTGGATGCTTTATACTAGAAATGCTTCTGAATTTATATACCACGTCGGCACCCAGCATTCTTGACTCATATTTGGCTTGTAAAACTTATAATTAAAAATGTGGATTCATATACTATTGTAGTTCTAAGCATACATAAAAGTTTTTTTAAATAACTATTTCGAATGCCAGAAAAGAAGTTTGTTTGGCTGAATATTCCCGTCTGCATTCTGACACTGGTTTATTGTTTAAAGAACTGATTTGGCCTTGAAACAGAGTGAAAAGTAGTCCTATCAAATGGAGTAATGCTGAGTGGAAAAAGACTTCACACGGCTTCCCTTTTAAAATTTGAATTTAAGTTTAATGAACACGTACAGATTTACTTACTTAAAAAAAAAAATCACAGTGGCCACAATTCAACTAATGAGTCACCACATGGGCCGTCTTTAACCTCCTTTAAAGTATTGTTGAATCACAAAGATCACACCATGCGCGGGACAATACAGACTTGATCACAATGTTTCTCTGCGTGATTTTCTTGGTGGTGTTGGTGGTAGTGGTGTCGGTCTATCTGTGTTTGTGTGTCTGTCTCTGTCTCTGTGTGTATGTGAGCGTCTATCTGTATGTAGGTGTGCCTGTGTGTATCTGTCTGTTTGTGTGTGTGTATCTGTGTGTCTCTGTATGTTTGTGTATGTGTGTCTGTTGTATGTGTCTGTGTCTTCGTCTCTGTGTGTGTGTCTTCCTTAATATCCTTCCTGAGTCTTCATCTGGCTTGATGACTATTGCTTAGCTATAATTGATCTAGATTCTGTTGTTAGCCTTTCCGTGGCATTTTCCACTTCACTTTTCATTCAGGCTTTTGCTTTCTCCTTTCTCCTCTGGTTTTTCTAATGAACTCACTCAATGTCTGTGTGTTTTAAAATACTTTTTAATATAAAATAGCATTGAACCCCCAATAACTAAAGCAGGGAGACTGTTTAAACTTTTCACTCCGTCTAAACCAAAGATTAACCTGAACAAGCAAGAGCACAGGGCTGCATTGATCGCCTTTCTTCAAGTTGCTGACTGACACAAAGGGGAAGCCTTGGCTTTGCAACTGAGCCCATAGAGGCAGGCGGGAACACTGGGCCTCTGCTGGAGAGGATGCTGGGTGGGCACTTATTTTGTTCTCTGACCCCAGTAGTCAGCTTCTTGTTCAAGAACAAAAAGAGGAGCCCAAGTGGCTCCATCCTCCTGTTGCTCCTTTTTTTCACCCCCTGCTTTTAATGGTCATAGTTGCCATGGGGAGTAAGGAGAACACATCTCAGGCAAGGAGGGGAGATGCTTCTGAAGCTGTAGGAGTGACAGGAGGATGTGCTGGATGATGTCTTTGGGTGAGGATGAAGGTAGGGGCAAGTTTCTTAGTTCACTTGGGTCAGAAAAAAGTACAGCCTTTGCCAAGCTACTCTCCTTGCAGGCCTCTGCTTTCTTTTCATTGTTGAAGTCAATTACACTCTGTATGGTTTCTCTGCTGCGTTGGCCCAGGAGTCCAGATCTCTGGCCCCCACTTCCACTGCCAGGCAGCTGCCCAGGTACAAGTTTGAGAAGTTAAGTCAAGTATTTATGTTATTAACAGTGACAGGGGAAGGGAGGAAATAGCGTATTCCCGAGTGCCATTTGCATTCCACCAATAAGTCAAGATCTACAAGTCCTTTCACGTGACCCATCAGGATGCCAATTTGTATCCTCAAACACCTACAGGTATCCATGTCCTTCAGAGTACCAATGCCACTTATGACCCAGCACCTTTAGCATTCCACTGAAGCTGATGGGAGAGAATGAATTGAGGCCAGGCAGCTATTTTAGAGGAGCATTCTTCAGTTTCATTCATCTTACTGAGGGCTCGTCATCCCCCCCTTCCCCCAACCCCCGGTCCAAGCCTGCATTTAGTTTTTTTTTCCCCCACCAGGTACTGAAGTAAAGATTTTATAAAGGTCAGGCCATGAGAGTAGGTGTGTTATAAAAACTCCATATATTTTCAGGTACGTAGAAGTTTGTGAGTATGCGTAAGTAAAATAGCTTAGGTCTATAGCGTGTCTTCATAAAACAGGTACAGCCCGTTACGTTCTCAGATAACAGCATGGCAAATGAGTGTTTGTGACATCCAGAAAAGGGGGGAAATGAGTTAGAACTAACGGAATCATGATCCCTGCTTGGGGCGGGTAGAGACTGTAGAGTGACATGTCCAGTTAGATGTTTATGGGCACATAAGCTGGTCGGTCTATAGACGGGAAGCGAAGTCACAGAGTTGAGATAGTGGGGGAAGCCATCACAAAACTGGACCCTGAACAAAAGGGGAGCAGGAGGCCAGAGGTGGTGTGGAGTACACTCAGGCTACGCTGATGGCGAAGGCGCAAAGGGTGGGAGGCGGGATGGGAGCATTGTGTGGAGAGCTTCTGAGTGAAAAGTGCCCCCTACCCCACCCCCAGTGTGGACTGCTCCATAATTAGCTAACCAAAGATGGAGAATCAGAGCCACAGAGAGGCCTGAACACACAGAAACTTCCTGAAGGAGAACTGAAAAGCAACATCTGTGGATAGAGAGGTTTTTTTTTTTTTTTCGGTTTGTTTGTTTGCTTGTTTGTTTTTGTTTTTCATTTTACCTCCCTTTTTTAATTTGCTCAGGGTGTTAAACTACTGAGGCAGAGACTTGATTTAAGATTGAAAACACCATAAACAATCTCTGAAAGACTATTGAGCTTATAGCAAGGAGAGAAACTGTTTCCTTTCTCTTGGAAGAGCCTCCTCTGCAAGTAACGGTTATACACATCCACTTGTCTCCAAGCTCAAGTGCGGCCACACTGTACACATGAGCCAGCTCCCTTAGGGGAGCTTGGCCTGATTTGGGAGTGTCTGTGTGACTGAAATAGAGACAAGGGAATCAGCTTGGTGTGCAGTCATTTCCTTCTGTGCCCTTTATGAATTCACGTTGGTTTTATTGTGTAAATAGTCCCATGACTGTCCTCATGGTCCAAGATGGAAGTGTTACCACATGGTCAGTCCTGGTCCACATCTGTGCTGCAGAATCATTGTCAGACTAGAGGAGGCTTCCAGCGTTGAGCCGAGAACAGTAGAGTTTGAAAGTGAATTTTTTTGTTGTTGTTGATATTTGTTTCTAGGTTCCAATCAAGCCTGCAACACGTGGTGGTTTCTCTAGGGATCCAGGAAATGGCCATGGTCTAGCTTATGTCCAGCACAACTTAGATTTTGTTTAGGATTTGCCTCTGAGTTGGTGATTCTGATAGAGTCAGAGCTCTCTCAGTCCTGGACCACCACCAGATATGGCAAGGGATTGCTCTGAGTTGTTGACAGCTCATCCGGAGAGAGCCAGTATTGCTAGTTCAAACCAAATCACATTATCAGATGTTTACTATTTCCTGAGTAAAATGGAACGGAAAAGTCTCTTGGGGTGGTAATGACCTATTTCCCCACATTGATACAAGTGGCATTTTTCTTATTGTTGCTGTTCACTATTTCAGGAAGTGTTTGTTAGACCCAGTACAATTTGAGGTGTTTGTCTGAGACTAGAAAAAGGCATTTGGAGTAGTGTGCATCCTTAAGGGAGGGACAATCAGTGTAGAAAGATGAAAATCACCCAATAAAAGTATTTTAAAATTTACTTGGCTAAAGACATAAGACCTGTCCATCTTGTCTGCTTTGGGCTGGCTGGATGGTTCAGTGGGTAAAATGTCATGTAAGTCTGACGACCCAAGTTCTGCCCATGTAGAGGTCCCACAAAGCTGTCCTCTGACTTCCACATGTGCTCTGTCATTTGTGTGCATTGGCCTTATAACACGCACACACGCGTGCGCGCACGCGCGCGCGCACACACACACACACACACACACACACACACACTGAGGGATAAGTAACGTTAAATGATGAACCAGTCTCTCCAGGAGGACGGCATTAGTCCATTCTCTCTGCTTTCATGACCCAATTTTCCTTAAAAGGCCCCGCCTTTCCCCCTGTTGCCTTGGAGACTAAGTTTCTAGCATATGAACATCTCAGGGAAAATTCTTACTGTAGCACATCCCTGTCGCCCATCTCTAGACCTCTCAGAAATTATACAAGCTCAAATTCTGCCCAAGATGTCTGACTTTAGCTCCCAGGAAGGCTGCACTGTAGCTTTCCTCTCTGTCACGTGGGGGAGGAGTTTTTTAGGCTTTGATGATGATGATGACAACGACGACGGCGATGACACTGACACCAACGGGGAAAGGGAAAGAGAATGACAACATACTTTATTCACCTTTTACTCTCCAGTGGGGAATATGGTGGAAAGTAAATGGGGGAGACTTCTAGAAACTTCTACAAGAGGTAGGAACAGTTAATACCAGGATGCAATAGAAGTGTGCTTGCCAGGCTAGGCAGGATGCAGTGTGAAATCTGAATTTCACATGGCCATTGGATACTTTCTTTTTAGTATAAATATGTCCCCCCTCCAAATACTTGGAATATACTGTGATAAAGATTATCTGTTTATCTAAAAATTAAAGCTACTAGTTATCCTCTCTCCCCCGGCCTTACTAAGATTTTTCAGTCTTATGTGCATGAGTGTTTTCCTACATGTATGTATGTGTACTATGTGTGTGTCTAGTGCCCACTTAGTCTGGCAGAAGGCACTGGATTATCTGGAATTGGCGTTTCAGGTGGAGACGTAGAGCTGCCACATGGGTACTCTGCAAGAACAGCCATCTCTTAACTGCTGAGCCATCTCTCCAGCTGCCTCTTCCCCCCTCTAAATTTGACAGTCTTAGTCAGAGGCTTTCTAAATGCTCTTACAAGCCTGTGTCTGGCACCCCAAGCCACAAGCACTGACAGTCCTTTGCTAACGTATAGGTAACTAGACTTCTGCCTTTTCATGGCCTCTGTGAGTTCTTCCTTAAATCACAAATTCTTCACTGTGTACACAGATCTGGGATCTCTCTTCCTCGCTCCCTTGCTCCCTTGCTCCCTCCCTCCCTCCTTCCCTCCCTCCCTTCCTCCCTCTCTCGTGTGCTCTCTCTCTCTGCCTGTAGCTACGTGTTTCATGGTTACCGAATGTCACTGGCTCCACAGGACACTGTTACAACACTCATGTGCTCACTCTTCATTTTTCATGTTACTGTCATTACTGTAAAAGCACAGAGAGGTTAAATAGCTTGTTCGAAGTTGCACAGCTAATGAGAGGCAGAGCAGAAGTTCAAACTGAACACTGCTTCCCCAGAATCCATAACAACATACCCTACCTGTGAAACCAAGACAGGACCAGAAAAGAAATAAATCGTTAAGGAGAGAAGGCATGACAGAACACAGAACCACCTGGTTCTCAGATCTCCAAGGAACGCATGCACAGTGGACTGTCTGCTGCATCCCCAGATGAGCGGAATCCTTCAAGGTCCTTAACCCTCCAGAGGACTTGACATTTGTCACAATCTGCACACCTCACCTGGGGGTTGCTGTTGAGTACCTAGTACCTTGGGTTCTTCCCTCATTCCTCCTCAAGACACATGGAACCATTTTCCCTTTCCTGTTACTTTTAATCCCTCTCCTCATTTGTGGCCTGACCAACCAGTCTCTCTCACATCCCTCTAAATTTGTCTAATTCTACTGTGTCTTTTTTTTTTTTTCTGGAAGTGTGGCACTTTCCAGTTTGTAACAGAAGGCTGTTCTCTCAGAAAGCCTGGATGGGGGCCCAGAAGGCCCCTTCTGTGGTCCATCGCTGTGTTTGGCCTTGTTTTTCATGTTTTGATAAGGTTTCCCTTTGTAATGCACATAATAAATGTACCTGGAAATGGGACAGAGCTAATGCAAGAAAGAGCATGAGGTGGCGTAGTAAGGGGCAGGGTTACTGTCATGGCCCCTAAGTCTTTGCACCTGGAAACACTGCAATTAACATTTACTACCAGGACCTACTAGGTGCATGATATAGAATTCCCAGGAAACCACTTTAGCCAGCTAGATTACTACCTAAGTATAAATTATTAACACACCGAGCCATAATTATTAAGTAAAACAATGCATAATAGCTCCATAGTAAACTTATAAAACAAAATTAGGGCTTTTATTATCCCACTCATCTACCCTGCACTGCACTTAACTGTTTGTGACCGGGTGTTCCTGTCTCTAGCCCTCTGTCCAAGGTTAGCAAGCTTTACTTCACTCAGTATCTGCGGCCTTAAACCTACATTTCTGAAGGGCTGGGATTGCAGCTTTTTGGCAGAGCACTTGCAATAGCATGGTCACCCCCATTTCCAGCCTAAGAGCCTCAGAAGGATCCTACAATCCACTCAAAGAAGAGCTCTTTTCACTGTTCCTGGGTTCAAGAGAAGTCCCTAGCATTTTGCTCACCATCACGACTCTTTCATCAATTCATATGGGTGGCTACTACTCGTTTCTACCTCACTTCGAGATAACAAGAGAAAGATTTTATAAAGTTGCAGGGATGAAGTCATAGAGATAGGGAGACAAGGAAAAAGTGGAAGCCCTTGCATTAGAGGTCCCTGAGAGTAACCTTCTAAACCAGAGGCTCCTGTGCCCACTAGCTGGTAGGGAGCAGGTGTCAGTCCACTGATAGAATGCGATGGAATCTTGTGATGGAAGAGGTCACCTACAATTGTTAAGAACAGAATTCCAGCCTCTTTTCTACCTTATTGGGTATTTACGCACTCTCCCATATACAAAGCATCTGAGTTTTGGGAGACCAAGTCTGTAGTGAGAATCTCTGGTTTCTTTAAAAACACAGAATTGCTATAGGACTATGTTTTTGTTTTAAATTCCAGATGTGGGATATGGGGCTGCTTCAGATTGTCCACAGAAGCTGACTATGAGTTGCTTTGTGTTCTGACAGGGGTGTGACTTTGCCAGCTGAGAATAGTTTATTTGGAATTCTGAGGACTATTCAGAGAGTGTATAAATGCCAGAGCCCTGAGAGATGTGGCAGCAGCTACTGATGCTGTGGATATTGCTGCTTCTTCTGTTCGTTGCTGTTTGCTCTGACACTTCTGTTGGTTGCTGTTTGTTCCTGCTGCGGTTGCTGGTTGCTGGTTGGAGATATTCTGATGATGAAGATCAAATTTGCACCAAGTAACTGGATGCTCCCTAATCAACAGGAAGTAGTCTAATGATATTGACCCCTCTCCTTTTCTAACCTTCTTTTTCTCCTATCTAGTGTTTGGGGTTAGAAGAGACAGGGGTGGTATAGGGTGGAAGGTAAAAGAACACAATAAAGTAGAGAAAAAGTTTAGCTACACAAAATACCTCCTCTTCTAACAGATCCAGATTTGCTGTTCTCCAAGGGAACGCACCAGCCAGTGTAACTATGAACTCTTCAACAGTCTAGAGGGAAACCAGGCGAGAGGTGTGAAGCACTTTACTGATAAAGCTATTGAGATGTAAGGGATGAGAATTGCTTAGGCCTATGAACTGCACGTCTACCTGGATTTAGGAGTTAGTAAAATGACCGTTTTCCAGATTAAAGGGCTCTGGTTTAAAGCCTTATGGTAACTATAGTTAAGTTGTTCCTACTGGTTCTACATGTCCCTTAGATATGGGTAATTCTCAGATATACATTACTCCTATTGTAAGCTGTCATAGTGTGTTAAAACTGAGACACCAGAGAAACTCTGTAGTACACCCCCTTCTAGAAGCATGTTGAGGGTTGTCCCAAGTCACACAGGCTATGGAGGCTCAACTTCATTCATGTGTCCAACCATCCTGACCCTAAATCCAGGGTTATTTGGAGGTTTTGCTGCATTCTTATTGTTTGGAGGCAGACCTCCATGGGATGCATTGTCTGGACTGCCTTGTTCTGTTTTTTTTTTTAATATTTTATTAATTCATTCATATTACATCTCAATCATTATCCCATCCCTTGTATCCTCCTGTTCTTCCCTCCCTCCCGCTTTCCCCCTACTCCCCTCCCCTGTGTCTGTGATTGAGAGGGACCTCCTTCCCCTGTATATGCTCATAGGGTATCAAGTGCCTTGTTCTGTTTTATACTTGGCTGTGGTCATTGAGAGGCACCACCAGAAAACCCAAAGGCATGATAGGCCAGGTGACAATCTTATCTGTGCTAGCTCCACCCTTTGTTCCTCTCCTACTGCAGCCCAATGCAAGGTGGCTCTTGTTCCACAGCTCTGGCTTTTGCCAGGTTCCACACACCCACCCCTTCCTTGTGCCTTAGGCCAACAAGCAGTAACAGCTCCGCCTTGTTGCTGATCTCTGGGTCCTTCACCTGCTTTTCTAGGTTCCTTTAATTCTGCAGGAGTCTTCTGTACACCCTCTTTCACTGAACCCCCTTGGGTGTGTCTTCTGCACCCTGAGGGTTCTGCTTGACCAGATCTTGCTCTCCCCCTCCTCTCTCCATTTCCCTATTTTCCTCTCCTCCTGCTCCTCCTCTTCTGACAGAGTGTCACTGTGTAGCCCTTGGCAGCCTGACCTTACTATATAGACCAAGCTGGCCTCAGTATCACAGATAACCACCTGCCTTTGCCTTTGCCTAAGTGTTGGGGTTAAAGGTGTGTAACACTACACCCAGTCTGCTTTGTTTCTTTTTTGTTTTGTTTTGTTGGTTTTTTTGAGACAGGGTTTCTCTGTGTAGCCCTGGCTGTCCTGGACTCACTTTGTAGACCAGGCTGGCCTCGAACTCACAGAGATCCACCTGCCTCTGCCTCCCAAGTGCTGGGATTAAAGGTGTGCGCCACCACGCCTGGCTTAAAAGACCCATAACTTGTTCTTTCTTGCTTGGCATTTGAAGATATCATATAGATTAGAATATGTAGGAAATGGCCTTTCAGAGACAAGTCCTGATAGGTATTGTCATTGAGGCTTCCAGGTTCCTGGACAGCTTGTTCACTGAGCTGGCCTCCATTGCCCCCTGGCACCATCTGGAAGCCTCCAGGAAAAATAGCTCAACTCTCATCAGCTTTACATTAAAAAAAAAAAATTATGTATGAGTGTTTTGCCTGTATGTTTCTCTGTGCACCACTTGCATGCCTTGTTCCTGTGGAGGTCAGACGAGGGGGTGGGATCCGCTGGAAGTGAAGTATTGAGAGTTATAAACCACCAAGTGGGTGTTGAGAATCAAATATGGGTCCTCTGAGAAAACACATGCTTCTAAGCACTGAGCTGTCTCTCCATTGCTCTCCTCAGCTTGTTTTAAGATTGTTTACTGCAAGGAAAATTCAAAAGGAGTGACATTTGAGTCATGAAGCGATCTTCACTATGCATATTCCTTGGATACTAGACACCAAGTAAAAGGTGACCCTCTTTTCACAGCAGCAATAAATCATAAGATATAAGAATCAGGAGGGGAAACTCTTTCTCCATAAAAATGTTTTTCACTTTATAATATGAAATCTTTCTTATGTCTCTCAAGTATTTCAAGTCACTGGTTCTTAAGTCTTTGTCTTTCTGAAAAGCAACCATGAAAGAAAAGTAACTGTAGGGGCAGGAGGAAGAGCGGATGTAACACACAAGGGCTTATTTTATGTATAGTTTTCAGGAGTATAATCTGAGGCTCTGACTGTTTCTCTCTTTTCCTCTCTTTTCAATGTGTCTACCAGTATGAGAACAATCTCAAAATAAAGCACACTTTAAAATGTCTAGCTCATGAGAAAGTTAACAGTCTCTTTTTATTTCCAATTTTGTTCTCTCGGATGATTGAAAACTTCATGTGCCAGCATGAATGTACAGATTGATATGTGGGCATTTAAGTAGATTAAAAGGTCAAGGAAAATCAGGCACAGAGGGAGCTGGGGTCTTTGCTGAGACTATTTACATTTCCCCCACTTAGGAATGAGATGGACCATCCATCCTTCCATTCATGGATTCATTCAGTCAACATGTAATAAGCACCTACATGTGGGAGAGAGTCCCCTGAATACTGGAATTTGAACTGGGGTCATAGTTGACATTCATGGTTGTCATAAAATATTATAAGTAGGTGAACAGTCAAATTAAAGGAGTGATAGGGACCAAGCAGAAAATAAACCAGGAGAGTTTATTTAAAATAGATCAGAAGTGAATTGATAGGGAATCTGAGTGAACATGTGTGTGTGTGGAGGAGGGGGGACCAAATGGGTGGTTGAGGAAAGAGCATTCCAGGTAGAGTGTAGGGCAAGTGCATAGGATACTTGGGATGTATAGTAACTCCAGGGAGGATGTTGTGGCTATGGGTGGAATACAATGGATGAAGGAGAGGGGAGTAATTGGACATGTCTGGTGGGATAGCCAAGGTTAAGTTCATGTAACCTTATATAAAATATCTTCCAAGTGTACCGGGAAATGATGAGTTTTGCATGTGGAGCTGACATCACAGGAACAGTACCTGAAAGGTCCACTCTAGACACCAGGAGAATTGTATCAAGCGAGAAAAAAGGGAGTAGGGACCAGTTGGGATGTTACTATGTTTAACCAGATGAGGGATGATGGCAGTAGGGACCAGGCACTACTGGAGATGCTAAAAAGTAACTGGATCATGGATATATTTCCAGGATGGTGCTGACAGGATGGGATGTGGGATGTGGAAGGGGGTTACTTTCTGAAATGTACAGAATGAAGACACAGCTTTTGAAGTTCATATCTGAGTGATGACTATATAGGAGTTGGGTGACCAGGAGAAATATCAGCTAGGAGAGGATGCAGAGGCAGTTCTGAGAAGTGAGATGTTGGGCACCTCAACTAGTCCCAGAAATGTCAAGAATTTGAGAAGGAAGACTCAGAAGTATCCAGTGATGTAGGAAGCAAGTTGGGCATTGATGACACAGAAGCCAGATGAAGGAGATTTTTAAGAGAGATGGGTGCTCCATGCTTACTCCAAATGAAGTAAGAGCCTAGGTCAGATGAAAACCAGGACTTGTTGTTAATGTTCTTTGTGACAGAAGAAATCAGCACCACAGTTTATCATTCCTCTGGTTCCCCCTTCAAGTTCAGTCCATACTATACTCCAAATAGCTCTTTCTGGGTATAGAACTGTTTCTGTGATGTTGCCCCCAAAGTCCGAAGGTTCTGTTTTTGAACATCTGGGTTCATGTTAGATCATGTTTTTAGGGAACTTATAAAAGATCAAAAGTTTATAACATACAAAGACAATGTAGATATGGTAATTACAGCACAAAAGCGGAAGGGAAAATCAAGCATTATTGTTGTTTAATAAATATAGTTTTTAATCCCAGAAAATAAAGAAAAGAGAAAATACTAAGATTGTACTTACATCTCATGTATTTACCTTTCTATATTCTTTTTTTTTTTTTAATATGGCTTGAAGTTATAATCAATAGCACTTCCATTATCCCAATCTTCCTTTCAGCACAAAGGGCTTTTATTATTTCTTGTAAGGCAGGCCTGATGTAATGAAATCTTTCAGTCTTTAATTATCTGGGAGTATCTTTATTTTGATTTCATTATTGAAAAATAGTTTGCTGGAATATGGAGTTCTTCATTAAGGTTTCTCCCAGCACTTTGAATAGTCACCCCACTGCCCCTGGCTTCCACTGATTCTGATAAGATGTCCTTGGTTGAGCAGGTTATTGTTCCCCTACATGTGGTGAGTCATCTCTTCCTCTTACTTTCAAGATTTTTCTATTTCTCTTTGGCTTTCAACACGTATGAGTCTGAGTGGCCATGCTTGTGTTTTTTTCCTGCTTGGAATCCACTGACTTTCTTGAATGTGTTCTTAGTGTTTTCCATCAAATTTAGGAAGCCTTTGGCTTTTGGGTGTGCAGGTATCTATTCTCCGCCCCCGTCTGGAACTTCCATTATGTCTGATGGTATAAATGGGAATGGCCTTCACGGGCTCGTGTATTTGAAAGCTTAGTCCTCAGTTGGTAGAACTGTTTGGGAAGGATTAAGAGGTGTGGCCTTGTTGTGGGAGGTGTGCTACGGTGGCTGGGGTTTGAGGGTTCAAAACCCTATGCCATACCATTACCAGTTGGCTTTTTCTGCTTCCCACTTGATGAATAAAGTGTAAGCTCTCAGCTATTGCTCCAGCACCATCTATGCTTGAGTACCTGTTGCCACGCGCCCTACCACAGTCGTCATGGATTCGCCCTCTGCTGTAAGCCCAACCAACTCTTCTGTAAATTGCCGTAGTTATGGTGACTTCGCAGTGACAGAAAAGTGACTAAAACAGTGTCCCACTGGTTTCCAGAGCTTTCCTAATTTACTTTTATTCATTCTAGACTTTAGATAATTTACATCATCCTTATCTTTAAGTGTTCATGAGTCTCATTGTGTAGCCCAGGGTGGCTTGGATTTGTGACCCTCTTGCCTTGGCTTTCCTACCATATCTGGCTTTCAAATATATTTTTAAGCCCTTCCAGAGAAAATTAAAAAAAAAATTTGTCATCTGTCTGTAGAAACCCAATTTTAAAATATCTTATACTCCTATCTGATGAATAATTATCATTCTTAGAAAACTCTGTAGGCATGGTTTCCTTTATAATAGTTAGTTGGGAATCTCTGTGCGCATTAGCCTCTACAGTACCTTAGGGATAATTTATATTGATTATTTCCCCCCAAGTCTGTGTCATGTTTTCCAATTTTATTTTCACAAGTCTCATTAAGTTTTGGTGAAATACATTGTAGCAACTCTGGGGTCTAACTTTTTACAGGAGATTCTTGTTGCTTTTTTTTTTTTTTCAAATCTAGTAACTTGTTTAGGCTAAGAAGCGACTTTCTTCCTCATAATATATAACTGCTTCCTCATAATATATAACTGCTGATATCTCCACTTACTTAAAAAAATTGCTTCTCATTTTAATGTTTAAGCCTGACTCCTGAGGCTGTCTCTGAGTAGCATGGCTTAGTGGTTAGTGAGGATGAGGTCAGAAGTTGGGCTTGGTATTTGATGTGGCAAGTCTTCTGCCCTTTGTTGAGATCAGGTAAACTGGAGTATACATTCAAGTTCAATCAGTTTACCAGTCTCTTCCCCATTGTTTATTTTCCCTTAGGCCCTATGTGTCTCCTTTGTGCATGCACAAAGCCTGCCACTCAACTAGGGATGTGCAGATAATAAGACTCTGTCTTCCGAGTGTGTGTCTACCTCATACCACGTGCAGCCTTTTAGACTGCTGGGGCTACATGGAACATGTTTAGAGGTATATGGTAGATGTTTTATTTTCTGGATCTCTGTAACTTGTCTTCCATCGGTTGCCTGCCTCAACTGAGATAACACTTTCGGTGTATTTTAGATGGTCACCTTCTTTATTATTTATTTATTTAATCTTATTTGCTGCTGACTCTCTCTGTCTGTGTCTGTGTCTGTGTCTGTCTGTCTGTCTGTCTCTCTCTCTCTCTCTCTCTCTCTCTCTCTCTCTCTCTCTCTCTCTCTCTGTGTATACATATTTTCACTGTTCTCACAGTCAAGCCCACTGCTCTCATCAGCACAGCTGAGGATTGGCTCCCATCCTCCTCTAACAGAGTTGAGTGCATCTTTGGTTCATGAGGTGCTCATAGAAACATTTCCAAACTAGCTCCCAGCTTCCTGCTACTGTTCTTGGATTTAAATGCTTTCTGATTTGCTCTATGTCTATAGCTGATGCCTGACATTCTTGTGTTGAGGTTTTGGAATCATTGTCAAGGAGAGGATTTGCTGAGCTGTGTGCTGCCCCCCCCCCCCCCGAAAGTAGCTCTCTCTAGTGGCTGTATCCTTTGACTCTGATGGAACTGTAGAAGCGCATCCCCTCCTTAGCCACAGAAAGCAGGCAGGAAACTTAGGCTCCACCGAGGGCATGATAAAATGAATGTAATACAACCAACCCTCTAGAAATAACTGTTTTGCTTAAAGAGTTGGACTAAAGACTTAAGTAGGCAGTAAGTAATCTTAAAAAGGGATTATTTTCAAATTAAACAGTTAAATAGTAGAATGAAAAATTCATAAAATAATTTTAAAAGAAAGATAAAAACATAACTCTTCAGAAACTTTTATATCTAAGTGGAGCCATGTTGATGTGACCCTACAGATGTACCTTCATTCTCAGGAGAGACTTTTCATTGAAAAATTACAGAAATATTATAGATATTAAGCTTAAAACCATTAATAAAAGATCATATTGGCTTTACTGTTTAAGAAAGCTTTTGGATTTATTAAGCTTAAAAAGACAGCCATTTTGTAATAAAATAAATGCTAACCCTAGTTCAGCCTTAGTCACTGAAAAGAATTATGAATTTGCAACTCTAGTATATTCTTGAATTAAAAAAGAAATTCATATTTAATGATCAGATTGCTGGTAGTGATGAGTGGCTGGAACAAAACTTCTTTTTTTGAACAGTTATTTTGCTTATGGCATGGAGTCTTATTTTGATTTTCAGGCTAGAGACCAAGCCTAGGGCTTTGTCCATGCTGGGCAAGGGTCCTACCACTCAAGTACAGCTCCAGCCCCAATGGCACACAGGGTTAAAACATTTAACCTTTATACTTTATTTCAGAGGGGAAGTGTATTAATCAATTCTCTAGTTGCTTTGACAAGATGTCTGGGAAAGCAATGCAAGGAAAGAAGGGCTTATTTGGGTGCCCAGGTGAGGATGTGGTGCGATGTCCCTGGCAGGAAAAACATGGCTCTGGGAGTGGATGCACTGCATTAGCGGGCACAGGCAAGCAGAGAGAAGACTCTAGGAGGCAGCTCACGTCCTCCCTTATAGTCTAATACCCCCTGTCCTCCTCAGGAGAGAACTGTCCACATTCATGCTGGGTGTTTCCACCTCAACTGGCCCACTCTATGCATGCATTCACAGACACCTGACATTTGTCTCCTCCCGGGTGATTCTGAACCCTGTCCAGTTGTCAACCAGTATTAGCCATTAGAGGAGGGGAGGTGAGATGATGTTTGGTCTTGTTAGGTAGCAGTCCTGTTTTCCCCTGTTGCTGTAAACTGGGCAGCCTCATGGGTTTGGGCTCTTAATTGTATCCTAACGCCAGGCTGCAATTCTAGGTGAGTGTTGGGACTTAACGGATAGAAGCCAGAGTCATTGTTTGCAGGGAATGTGGCCTTTGGTGCATTGGTAGAACTTCTGTGGTAGGTAACAGGACAGACTAGGATTTATGGATGTGAAGGAACATCTCAACACAGGGATGGCCCATCCTACCGTGCTCTACCCCTTAGGGTAGAAGTCTCAAACTGGAATAGTGACTGGGAGATGCAAATGAGTGTGCTTGTCATCATGGCTTTGATAGTGAGGGGACTTCCTGCAATGCCCAGGCTCTCCACCAGGTTCTCCAATTCTTGCCATACCTGCAGCCGATGCAAGTGCTAGGGACACAGGCTCAGCCTGCAACCTGTGTTCACACCCTGCTCTCTTCTGTCATCTTACCAGAGGAGAAACGACTTATTCTGAGCCACAACCTTCACAGAATCTTAGCTCTCAAACCTGGACGAAACCTTACTAGGGGTTTTAGGTCCAGCCTCTCTTCCAACTTAAGGTATTGTTGTCTTTAGTTCCACAGGCTGCAGATGCCCGAGAGGAGCCCTGGAGACTTAGGCTGTGAGAGCCACAGAGAGCTCAGAGCTCATCCATTTCCCTCTCCTACTGTACAGACAAAGGAACCATTCATTCCCAGCGCAGGGGTCATCCAAGGAGAGAGGATTATAATGCCCAAACTAGAACCAGTTTGCAAGCCAAAGGCTGTTTACACCTGCACCAGAGCTCCAAGCGGAGCCATCTTAAACACACATACACACACGCAAAAACAAACAGTCTCACCTAGTGAATCCATTTGACTTGCATATTTCTCTTGGGGCTCAGCAAATGCCACATGCTCTGGCTCTGGTTTAAAGTAGAATCTGTGGAAAAAGCAGGATTCAGTGCTCTTTCTCTCCCTCTGCTGGCTCTTAGTGCTGACTCTCTGAAAGGGACATAGAAATTTGGGCAAAGAAATGACTTAAAATAAAATGGAGGTATGCATGTGGTTGCTTTAGAAACAGGGGAGGAATCTATAGGTTTTTCTTCAAGAGGCAAAATCAATCCAATGGGGGAAAAATTCCCTCCCTGTCTCTCTTGGTTTCTCTTGACTACACACAATGGCAAAGCAAAAAAAAATGGAAAACTTGAAAAAAAAATGTTGACAGCATTTCTATGATTCAGCTAGCAATTTGCTGCGGTATCCAGGGAGACAGCTTCTCACATACATTAGCATAATGTGAAATGGCAGCGAGAGCTGGAATCTACTGTCTAAGCAACTCAGCCTGAACAGCCGTGGACGACAATGCAATTTAAAGGAAATCCAAATATTAGGCTGAAGTGACTGATGCAGCCCCGAGACTTCTTCATTTGCAACATTCCAGTGTGGTCCAGTGTGTTCCCTCGGCCTTATTCTTGGGCAGTTGTTTGGGATGCAAGGTTACCAAAGAAGGCTGCGTGGCCAGTTCCGTTCTAACACAGCAGCCATCCAGCCTTGGCTCACTCTGCCCATTACCACCTGAAATACATTTTCTTTTCTTCTTGTTAGTTTTCAGATTTTCTATTTCCACTGGTACCCAATTGCTGACGTTTCTCCTTCCTTTCCCACCTTCCATTGCTCCTGACTTAGGAACGCATCTCTTTGCTTCCCAGTTGTCCATATGTGGAATCACTGCAAGCAGTAGTAGTGCATCATGGGAAAGGCTGAGAAGGAGGTCTTGGTTTTTTTTTTTTCCAGAGGGGGATAACGATTCTGGCATCATGAGGAAGAACGTCCTCCAAGGACCGTCGTTACTGGCCTCTGGCTCCTCTTTTCCCTTCTCCTCCTGTCTGCATAACATGATTCCTTGGGTTGAGGTCCAGGCTGGGCAGAACAGGGCTGTAACATTTTCCAGGCAGTTTCCCAGGAACAGTCTCCTACATGATAGCTCTTCTCCTTCTCAGTCACCTTGTGATTATGCTAGGCTTAGTATGCTCCAGTGACACGGAGGCAGGGTCTTTCCTGCATTGTGTTTAGATGTGTGTCTGTGTGTGTGTGGGGGGGCATTGAAAAGCTGGGCTGAGGGACCTTCCATCTGGATATGTCATTCAGGAGTTTCAGCTGTTGCGACTCCGCAGACTTACAAGGGGATGTAGGGGAATGTTTAGGCTTTGGGGTTCCCCTGTGATGGTAGGAAATGTGCCAAGAGTGTGGTAATCTAGGTTCCTGGACAGGGTTAGTACACAGTGGAAGGGGAGGGCCCATCTGCAGGGTGAGAGGAACAGGCCCCAAATGGCCTTCACTTCTGACAGCAGCAGCAAGTTCAAGCCTCCCCAAGGGTTATTTTCCATAATTCACTGGAAAGGCTCACAGCATGACTTAAGTCTAACATATTATTATTGGTTAGAGGATATAGGAGAAAAATCTCCCTGGGGGTGAGTGTCAGAGGGCAGAGTGCAGGGGTGTCCAAATGCCACGCCTCTGATTTCTTCCCTTTTGCAGGATTAGAAAGCCATTGCTCTCAGCATTGGTATGCCATGAGAATATATAGAGAGTACCACCATCCATGAGGCCCACAAGGTCCTTGGTGCCTTTCCCCTACTTTGTGTCAGGAAGGAGGCTCCATCCTGTAGGCGAGATTTATTCTAGTCTCCATGCCCTACAGAGGTTGAGCTGACACAATGAGATCTAAAGTCCTGACTCTAAATCACAGTGCATGACCTAGGGTCCTCAGGCAACAGAGACATTCCCATGAGGGAATCTCCTCCTTGGGCATAGAGGTTTCCTCCTCTCAGAGCCTGGGCAAGGCTGACTCTTTCCCACACTGCTTCTCCCTGGTTGCCTGTGCCTTCTCTGAGACTCCTTTGCCAACTGCACACATCTTCAGTTAAGGCGAGGTGTTCTGGAGCTGTGGGAGACAGTTGGTTATGGTGGAGGTGAGAGAAGCACATGAGGGAGGTGGGGGGAGGTGAGGGAAAAGCTGTAGTTGGCAAAGGAAGGTGGCCTTCTGTGAAGACAAACACTAGGAGACTGTGTGTGAATGGAGCAGGAGGCATGAAACCCAATGGATTTATGGGAACATGAAACACTGTCTTAGGTTGTGGTTTAGTCCTTCATTTTGTCTGTCAGGTGGGTGTTAAACCAAGGATAAACATCTCTTAACCTTCAAGACTGTGAGCTGGTTTTGCCAAAAAGGTAGGATATATTACAAATAGATTTCTATGGAGTCAATAAAGTTTTGTTGTTGTTGTTGGATTTTTTTGCATACATATATTCAGGCAGTAGAGCTGTCAAAGGACACAGGATGAAGTGTATTATGTTGCTTTGAACACACCAATAGCAATGGTTATTATAATCTTAAATAATAATGACTGCTGTTTGTAGCGTTCTGTCCTGTGCCAGACAGTCTTGAATTATTCACCACCATTATCACATTTGATTATGTGAGGATCACGAATGAGATTGGTACTCTTAGCTGAACTCTACACACTGAAAAATTGAGCTTTAGGTCAGTCTAACACAAGCCTCAAAGGATTGCAGGTGGTAAGACCAGGATTCCATACCCAGGCCTCCCTGACTTTGGTATCTGTTTTTAACCTGCTTCAATTCGCTATGATGGGACACGGGGGTGAACCTGAACTTTGGTTGTATTATTTGGATGCATCCTTTGTTATTTAAAAGGGGACTTTAAAAAGTTGTCCTTGGATTCAGTCAGCATCTTCAAGGCACAGGCCTTGAAGTAGGCAACCTGTTAATGTACTGATATGGAGCATCATGCTAAGAGCCAAGCTCACATGCAGAGCTGCTTGGAGCAGTTACAGAGCCCATAGCTGGGCCTTCTGTGCTCCAGGCTTTGCTGGCACTACTGCTCCACTCTGGCTTTGGCATTTGGGATATCCTTATATTTAATTCATGATGTATTCTTGACTGCATCAAGCTTTCCCGTAGGGGCTGTTCATGGGCTTTATTGGTCTTATTCTCTATTCCCACTCTGTAATCTGGAGTGAGAGAGATGCCAGGCTGACTACCATCTCCCCCTCAGACCTAGCTGGTGCCCAAACTTAGCAAACACTCAGCACAGATTCGCCCCCGAAAGCCAATGCTGCCCCCCATTTCTACCCAGGCTCCCAAGCCACTCTGTTTACATAGAGCTGCAGAATTGAATGACTTATCTTTCTTATTTGTGAACAATATGAATTGCAACAACTAGACATTTATGGAATTCCTAGACAGATTCCTCTAGATGCCTTTATGCCTTTTGCTTAGAGTGTGCTAAGTCACGTGACTTTAGAATCTATGGGAGTAAAGACATCTTTGGTTCAACCTCTGCTGTCTGTAGGGACCACAGCTTGGGAAGCAGCTGCTCCAGCCCGGATGTTCACGTCAGCCTGTAGATCCAGGAACACCTGACTCAAACCCCCTGTGCTCAGGCTGACAAACCTGACAAGGCTACAGGTTTAGAAAGAAGATCCAAGAAATTTCTTTGGGTAGATTCTCTTTTGAGCCTAAAGATTCTCTCAGTGTGGCAACAGAACAGCTCATCTATCTTTTGACATCGTTTTTGTTTGTCAAGTGTCCTCAGGAATCGCTCTACTACTCAGAACATTTTTTTTTTTTTTTTTTTTTTTTTTTGGTTAAGATTGTTGCCAAACTCAATTGAAGTTTCATTTCTAGTCAAAATATGGAATTTTTCAAAAACACTGCACGATTCAAGTTGCAGCTTAATCAAATGGTGCAAATGAGCATAAATACTCTTGACAAGCCTTCTCAGAAATCAAAGCCAGAGTTCTTGTCCCCTCTGCTGCTGATGCCACTATGTCCTCTGTGTCAGAATAGAAGATTCTGGAGCTGCAGAGATGGCTCAGCAGTTAGAGCACCAACTGCTTTTAAGGGACCCATGTTCAATTTACTGCACCCATGTGGCAGCTCACAGCTGTCTGTAAATCTAGTTCCAGGGAGTATTTTGTACTCTTCTTGCCTCTGTAAGCACTGCATGCAGGCATGTAAAGACATACATGCAGGCAAAACAGCCATGCACATAAAATATTTTTTTAGAGAAAGAAAAGAGGAAGATGCCATCCCATTTCGGCTACTCAGCCACCTTGGTCACCACATGAGCTGAACGCCCATGGATTGGTCACCCCTTTAATTCCTAACCCCATGGATCAATCATCCCTTTAGTCCCTAGCCCCACGTGTCCTGGCCTTCCTGGTTCTTTCAGTGTATTTTTGCCACACTGTCTTCATCATTGTGGATTGTGGCGGTAGCCACCAGCCAGCCACACTGCAGGCTTCCTTGTCCCCTAAGGCTTTGGCATGGATTGAACATAAAAAGTACCCCCACAGGCTCAAATTTTGACTGCTGAAGACCCAGTCGATGGTGCTATTTTGGGACACTCTCAGAGGACCTAGCAAGGTAAGAGAGGTCACTGGGGTGGGTGGGGGGTGGGGGCTTATGAGTTTATCATCTGCGACTGTCTCAGTCCCTGCCTCCAGATCCTCCAGGACGGAACCTTCTCCATTCCACCATCATGAACTGAACCATGAGGTAAAATATATTTTCCTTCTTCAAGTTGCTTCTGCTCGGTATTTTGGATATGGAAGCCATAAAAGCAGTTAATACGAATTCTAAGCCTTCTGCGAGGGGGTCGTAGAGTGTGTCCTCGGCTTGCCTGTTGTACCCAGCCTTAGAACCCTTCCCACAGTGGCTCCTAGAGAAGAGTGTGGTCCCAAACTACGCTTCTTTTCTCCCTGTGTCTTTGCTGAGAGGTTGGAGCTGCAGTGGAACACTCTACCAGGACAATTCTCTATTTTCTCACCTTCTAACAACGTGAGAATTTTTTATTTATTTTTTCCTCCAATAACACTAGAGGCAATTCAGAGACCAGTAGAGTCTCTGATTCTAGACCAGGAGAATTAGGGTTGGGAAGGGGATTTTAGGGTAACACCCCTAAGTATTTCCCTGGGTTGGCTTCGCTCTTACATTGCTCTGATAGGATTTGTTTGTTTAAGGGTACAGAGGCTCAGATCTGGACGTGAGTCATCCTGAGGGGAGGCCTAGTGTTTGGGATAAGTCTGCTGGTGTCGACTGTGACCTTTTTCCCCCATCTCTCCCCCACATCCATTTTCATGACAGGCACCATGGTTCTTTATGGCCCATTTCCTTTCGCAGGCCACAAGTTGCTGCTGTAAAACAGGACCCTCTGTCGTTGACTATGTCTCTAGGATGAGGTCACCCTTAAGGGCTGCACTTGCTCTTCTCAGCCTTGCAAAGGGAACAATAGCTAACTTCTACTGAGAGCGATGGGTAGTTCCCAAGCATGGTGCTACTGAGTGCTTCCCTGGGATTGTCTTTTGTAATATTCACAGCAATGTTGTGGGTGAGATTCCTCTAGTGCCCGAGTCTCACAGTGGCCAAATGAACGGAGGTCAAGTATTTCGACCAAGGTCACGTGGCTTGTAAGTATGAGAGCTTGAACCTGCTTTCCCACCATGTAAACTGTCCCACACCTTTATGGCCCTGCAAACGTTGTCGCAGTGCTTGAGGGTCCTCTCCGTGTTTCCTTGTTCAAGCCCAGTTCTCCCTTTCTGTGGATGCCGTAGATGGAAGAGGGTTTTTCTGCTCTCTTCTTAGCTGGCGTAGCTCAGTGTACGACCTGTCTGCCGCCTTGTGCTCTAGCTGATTTTCACATCTCTGTTCTTCAGTCAGATGGCAGGTATATTTGCACAATACGATTCTTGATAGATTCTGAATCCTTTTCAGTAGCATATGTTCCCACTTAGTACATGCTCATTGAATTCTGGCTGTTGATTTAGTTACCGTTGGTAACAGTGATACTTGCAATGTTACTGTGAAGGCAGAGATGCACCTCTCTAAACTGTTAATGTGCAAAGCAATGTGGGGGTTGTACTAACAAAACTAATCTTTCTAATTCCTCCATACTAAATAAGTAACTTAGCTATAAATCAAGAAGGAATGATATATGATCGAAGAAAAACGGATTAAATCTGTACACGTCAAATTCATGAAAAACGCCCATTTCCAGTTCTGTTGTTTTATGGGGCAAAACATGCCCTATTCTGAAATATAACTTTTGGTTGCCTCACTAGAAGCACAAGAGTTCCCAGTGCTGGGGTGATATCAGTAGCTATGGTCTCTTTTTCTCCTTCAAAACCAATGAATCTGAGAGCGCGCTTCCATCTCTGGCCAATGGTTCCTCTTGCCAGCTCCCCTGAGCCACATAAGGTACTTTTCCTCCTTTCTGGCTTAAAACATCCTTTTTAGATGTTAGTAGTTATATGTCAGCCATTATGGAAAATAGTACAAAGCTTCCTCAAAAATCTGAAAAACAGAATCACCATGTGACTTAGCAATTCTACTCCTGGGTATAGAGCAAAAGGGAATGAAAGCTGTGTTTCAAGAGTTACCTGCACTACAGCCAAAGTATGCAAGCAGGGTGTGCAATAAAAGTGAACATAGAAAACACATGGATGTTAAAATAAGGCTAGATAAAGAGTATTGCGGAGCAATATTGAGCCATGAAAAGGAAACCCTGCCATTTACAATGCGGGTGAACTGGGAGGGAATTGGTGCAAAATGAAATTGTGCAAAGAAAGAAAGGTGAATTCTGTATTGCGTGGCTTGGATCCTTAAAAGACCCATGTTTCAATGTCTTGGTCACCAACCTGTGACACTACTGGGACACAGCAAAACATTTAGAAGGTAGGGGTATAGGGGAAGGAAGTCAAGTCATTGGAAGTATGCTTTTGAAGGTGATGTTGGGACACTGGACTCTTCCTGATCCTATCTTGTTTCTTGGACTCCATTAGACAAGCAGACGTCCTTTCTCATGCACTCCTGGCTATGGACTATCATGTCACCAGAGGCCCAAGAACAACAGGACCAAGTGTCAGTAGGCTGACACCTCTGAAGCCCTGAGCCAAGATAGAACTTTTCTCCTTTTTTTGAAAAACTCCATTAGCTCAGGTGTTCTGTCACACAAAAGGAAAGATGACTTAGGCATGTGTGACCTAATCTATATGTAGAATTAAAAAGGAAAAAGAAAGACTCCTGAAAGTGGAGAATAGAATGCTGGTTGCCAGGGACTATGGGTTGGGATAACTGTAGAGATGTGGGACCTATGCTACAGACTTTTATTATAAGATGGACACATTTGGGGGAGTGTGGGAGGTGATGGATGCTTCACTTAATTTGATAGTGATTATCATTATACAATGTACATGTTCACGAAACCTTCATGTTACACAACTTGGATGAACTCAGTATTTGACAATTAAATATAAAGATACTACCCAAACATCACTTTCCCCAAACCCTTAGCTTCTTGAGATGTTAAAGGTAAGATATTGAGGCATTTAAAAAGTTACATTAAGACGGAAATAAAAGACTCACCTAAGACATCATTAAAAACCCCAGAGCAAATAACAGTACAGTAGTCATTAGCCATCTGAACGACACTGTCTCAGGAAATTGAGCAATAATTAGGACTATAGAAGAGTGTATATTTGTTTTTACGTTCTCCTTAGTTCCAACTATAAGTATGCTAACAGTATTACCAACATTGTCCTTGTTCAGTGTTAACCTAGGGACCCCGAGGCATCCCAAGCAGCCCCACTGAAGAGAACCTAAAATTGGTATTTAAGTAAGCTGAAGTTTTTGCTAATGTGCACAACGAAGCCACTGGGTTATTTTGTTGTAGTGGAATGTGAAAACTTGGGTACCTTGCCATAGAGTGGCCCCAGAAATTTACAGCAGGTTCAGATAAAGGATGCTCTCTGCTCTCTCTTATGAAATAGTACCTGTGAGAATCTTTTCAGCATTGTAGAGGGAAGTGGGGTTACACCTTCAGCCCCTACAAAGGGGTGTTTATGGACTTTGCCATACAGTGGGGATGAGACCTAGCTTTGAATGACTAGAAGTAATTTTTTTTTTTTTTTTTTTGGCTTTGTGACTGTGCAGAGTCCTGCCCACATAGCCATTCTTTTTGTCCCATGCAGTACAGTAATCAATAAATTATACAACCTATTCAATACTTTGTTATAAAATAGGCTCTGTGTTAGATGATTGCTGCCCAGATGTAGGCTAACATACATGTTCTGAGCACCACATTTAAAATATTCTAGGTTAAGCCATGATATTTAGGCCCTAGCTGTTTTAAATGCACTTTCAATTTAGAAGATTTTTTAATTTACAATGGGGTTTTTGGCATTGACCCATTGTGAGTTGAGGGACATCTGTAGCTGTGAGCCTCTCTGCTGAGCTTAATTTTCCTTGCCTATGATATAAATAACTCTGTCAAGGTCCTTTTTAGATATGAGACCAGAGACTACAGTTTCTTTATTATAAAGTTCATGGGAAAACTCTGGTAGAGTCCAGGGAGAGCACTTCTTACATAGTTCTTCGTTGTCACTAAGGCAATGGTAAAGTGATCCTGAACACTATTGGCTCATGTGTTCAGGGAGCACGGCTGCAGGAAACAACTATTTTTGATGCCTAGAGACTCCCCCCTCTACAACAGGCTGCTGAGCATTGACCAATATGTTCCCCGGCAAATCCTTTTGTGAAAGAATCCTCTTTTGAAGTGAACAAATTCTTACTCTGGTTTGGTTGCATGAATGTTGCCTGTGGGGCTCTAGATACTGTCCTGCATGTGGAGTGTGCTAGAAGGGACATGGTGTTCTGTAGTGGGCAGACTCAGGGAAACAGGCCAGTATGAGGAGGTAGATGCTATGAAGGAAGGCTATGCAGGGAGGTCTGAGGTTGCTTGGAGACATCCAACAAACTTTATGGGGACAAGGAAGAGTCAGAGTTTTGAGTTGTGGGCAGTTAAGACAGTGGGCTATAGATACGAGCCTTCAGCCTCTGCGTGTCCTGAGCAAAAGGATATTAGGGTAAAAAAGGAGCTCAGTGAACCAACACATGCTTATTGGATATGCATGGAAGTTACCTTGCTAAGCATTGACATTGATTTTTAATGCAATAATCTGTACCCTAAAGACCTTCTAATCTATTTGAAAAGACAAGGCAGGAAGATAGGCTAATCCAGGTAAGAGAAGAAATGGGCTGGGGAGAGATGGCTCAGCAGTTAAGAGAAGACACAGACTTGCCAGGTTAACAACAAGGAATATGATCGGAGTAAACCGCCAAAGAGCTTTTCTTGGATTTAAGGGACCAGTGAACAGATTGAGAATCGGGGACATCTAAGAACTTCCTTTGACTTCCAGCTTGTGGAAGCTGGCAGTGGAAAATGACACCCTCCCCCCCCCCAAAAAAAAAACCAAACACAAGCAATCTCAAGCTTAAGGATTAAGGCTGAGTGCCTAGGGTGGGTCAAAGGGGACTCGGCATATGGTGCTTGGGACACAGTACTGGGCATGACACTCTGGAAGGCACTTTGAAAGGTCTCAAGACTCTCCAGAGGCATGCCTAGGCAAGTGCAGGATCTAGAAAAATATGTGGAAAAAAACCCCAGTTCACTCATTCAGCAAACATTTACTGAGACTTCTGAGGTTAGGGGTGCTGTGAATTGTGTTAGGGATTCAAATGTTTGATATCCTTCTAGAAACTTAATGAACAACCCAGTGACCCCAGGGAAGCAGACAGGGGTAAAGCTTAGAAACAATCACATAGCAGGAAAGGGCTGGAAAGTGGACACTCAAAAGAGGCCGCTGTGGAATGGCCACTGTCCAGGTTTTGTTCCTGTTGCATCATTTCTGGGATGCTCAAAGCCTAGACCTTCAGACAGACTCCATGCTAACTTGGGTCAGGACCTGTGTAATGCACAGGGCCCTTGGGTTGTTTGTGGCAGAGGCTCAATTTGGGTGGACTCAGTTGTCACAGGCTCGTTTTTTTAGGATGGGGGAGGGGACCTGCTCACAACCCCTTCATGTTCCTCCTATCCCAGGGGCTTGGCAATGACCAATAACTCTTCTTCCTCCTATGTCGCTGCCTGCGCTCAGAGGAGACAGTGCTGGCTGGCCTTTCTTACTTGTGCCTTTTGTTCAGAAGGGACATGGTGAGAAAGGGTCCTACAGTCCATACAGAGAGGTCAGTGCCCTTCTAAAAACAACGATGGGAAACAGTAAATGCCAGCGTTCCATGTTTGGAGGCGGATTTGGGCTGCATTAATACCGTGGACTCCCCACTGGCCCGGGCCAGTAATTAAAGCGTGACTTTGTTTCATTAATGAGTTGAAAGAAACAAGCCTGGCTCTTGCTGACACAAGCAGGTCAGGGGCAGCCTGTGCCTCTGGGCACTACAGTGCTCCATTTCCTGGGCAGTCTTCCTGAGCCTGGAGTCACTTTCCCATAAGCAATCCCCTTAAAGGGCACCCTCTCTCTTTCAGGCTCTGTGGGTCTAGGTGGGACCTGGAATTTGCATCTGCACACAGCCCCCTGGGCCTCAGGTGACTGTCATAGGCTGTTAGCAGCTGCTGGGGGGTGAGGGTTGGGGTGGAGCACGTCTTGCTTGGTGTTTTCTTCCTTCCTGCCCAGCAGTCTCAGCTCCCCTTCAGACTGCATTTTGAAAAGGAACGGTTAAATGTACAAAGTGAACTATTTCAGGGCATGGCAGAGTGAATGCTTTTGCTTAGGAAAGCACAATTCTTTGATGCTGGAGTCCCTGTTTTGTTCGCTTTCCACCCTCTCCCGGGAAAAGGGATACTGCGGTTTGTCAAAACTCTGTATATGGCTCCCCGCCGCTCCCCACCTCCCTCCCACACCCCCCAGCCACCTCCCTGAGATTCAAGGCGCGCTGTTACTGCAGGAGCCTGTGATAACTCCAGCTATTCGTATTACTTTATTTTAAGTCTCAGGTTTAAAATAGCTGCAGGGCTGCACCTGGAATAAAAATGAATTAAAAAGAAAATCACGGAGTGGAATTTAAATAGCGCCTCAGGGACAGGCTTGTTCTTCTGATGCCATCAGTTAGACCCACAGGTTCTCTGTCCTCCCGAAAGCCTTGCAGAGCGCCACTCACGTGAGCAGACACGTGTCTTTGCCATCATTTCTTCTCCAGGGCTTAAAAATATCTTAAGGAAGGAATACTTGTCGGTCTTCCTTCTCTCGTCATTTATCAAGTCTGTGGTTGACTATGGAGGAGTTAACAAGCACCAGCTGCCTCCGAGGGGCCCAGAACTGCAAGGCTTGATGCTGGACTACAAAGTAGGATGTGGTCCTGGGGCTCTGTGTACCCCAGTGGTGCGATGGATGACTCCCCCGACTGCTGTGTGCTTGGGAATGGCTCTGGAATTGAGGCTCCAACAATGGGCTTGGGTTTTCAGTGGGTAAAGGGATGGCGGTGCTCATGGCAGAGGAAACTGCGTGCGCGCAAGGGGCAGACAAGTGGAGAAGCAAACTGAATGAGAAGAGGCTGTGGGGGAGAAGCTGTAGGAAATGACATAGGGAAATCTGGTGCAGTCAAATAAAGAGTAGACCTGCGTGTATGTGGAATTGTCTCAGTGCTGTTCTGTAGGTGAACACGCACAGGGGGCCGTAGGGGGGGAGCAAGTAGAACTGGATTTGCTTTTTAAAATGGCGTTCGCTAGTGGAATAGAAACTACACTGGAAGAGGCTTGGAGGTGGTAAGGGAACCTGTTTGATGATAACGATGGCAAGAGGGCAGGTAAGCAATGACTAATGTCTCAATGAGGCTTGGGTCCCGGGTGTGAGGAACTAATCCAAGAGTTCTTTAAGCTGTATTTGGGGGCACACAGTGATCACCCCAATACTCCCAGAGGCAGACGCAGCTGGACTGTGAGTTCAAGGCCAGTCTGGGCTACGTAGTAAAGTCTTATCATAAGGAAAATAGAGATACTGGCAAGACACAAGAAAACACGAGGCATGGTGGCAGACTTGAGTGGCATGGCGAGAGAAAGAACAGGAGAGGATTTAAAGGGAATTGTCGGAAATCGTATAACATAGCCCCAGGTGTGCCAATTATGAGGCCCTTGTAGCCTCAGCCTTAACCAAATAGTTTTTAAAGCTCCACTACGGATGGGAGGATCAGACAGCTTTGGTTGATGAGAGGATGGCAAGGTCTTATTCAACTGTGAAGAGCAAATTGCAGAACTAAACAACTTCTCTTTCATCCCCAGGGCTCTCTCCTTTTTTTTTTTTTTTTTTTTTTTTAATCCACTTTGCCCATTTCTTCCATTCCACGTTCCTGAAGGTGAAAGACAACTCCGAAGATGCAATGGCTGATAAATCTGGAATAGAGGAGAATAATTAGGGAGTTTGTTAATTATCACCCCATTAGCAATTCTGTTACCGAGTCCAAATGGTAGTTTACAAGACCAATTTAGGTCTTATCAGATAGAAAGTATTGACTTAGCATGAGTCCCTGGAGAGACATGCTAGTAAAATTCAAGCTTCCCTGTAGATGTAAACCCAGAGGCATGTAGGACTATTGTCAAGGCACAGCCTAGTGTGTAAAGTCAGTGAACGTTTGACAATGCGGGAATAGTAGACGGCAGGCCTCTGAACATCTCAGCCTTTCGTCTTTCTCTTCACCTGCCCTGAGATGAAGACGGAAAGGAAACAAAACAACAACAGCGACACTTTAATTTATAGGTGTGGCTTATCGAACCCGTGGATGGCTCCTGTCACTGTGGTAGGTCTACTCCAAGAACAAGTACTGCTTATTGTTTACAAGGAGGGGCTGTCAGGATGCCTGTTTTGGTACTGAGGAGCTTGGAGGCTAACTGGCCACGCCACTGTCTCAAGGGTGTCGGAACAACTGGGCATGGGCAGACTTGGCGTGACACAAGAGCCAGGCTTAGATTTAGTTCATTCCTGAGTGCCGTGTCATTTAGCTGCTTATGAGCAAAAGGGGATTAGTACCTTAAACATAACCTCCCAGAGGCTCTTCTGCTGTAAAATCCAACCGATTCATTCCTCTTGTTGCTTGCTTCTTTTGTCCCTGTCCTCACAAGTCTAGGCAATGACCTATGGCCAGGGTAAGAGCTGGCTACTCGCTTCCTTCAAGGCGCAGCAATAGGATCCGGACTTCCCTCCGCTCTGAGTTTCCCACCCTACCTTCTGAAGTGAGGGAGGTCCTTTCTCTCAAGCCGACTCCACATTGCCATTTGTTTTTCTTCTGTCTGAAACCATATTTTTTCCCTTATGTACTTTTTTTTCTTAACCTTCCACATTGGACATGCCATATAGTAAAGATAATTATCTGAAAGGTTTCTATTATTTCCAGAACATTTTCTATGGGACCCTAATGATCTTAACATTTGAAGATACCTAGAACCAAGGGATGGAGAGATGGCTCAGCAGTTAAGAGCACACTGGCTGCTCTTGCAGAGGACCTGGGTTAAATTCTCAGCACCTACATGGCAGCTCACAAACCATCTGTAACTCCAGTTCTAGGATGTCCAATGCCCTCTTCTGGGTTCTGCAGAAATGCATATGATACACACACATACATGCAGGCAAAACATTCAAACACATAAAATAAAATTTTAAAAAAATCTTTTTTTTTTTAAAAGAAAGAAAATACATAGAGGTCCTCTTTTTAAGCATGGAAGGGGTTTTTGGGAGTGTCCCTAAGCCACCCCAAGTGTTAAACCAAGAGGGGCCTGATGGCAGGATCTGGCTATTGAAAAAATGGCAGTTATTAACTTACTGAAGACAAAACAATGACTGTGCAGAAGAACCGTTATGGTGAGCTGGATCCAAACTCATTTCACTAAATTGCATAGTGATTCCCAAAGGCTCTTGCTGCTGTTTATGGAACCTGGGGTTGGGGGTGAGACATTGGGTTAGGCACTTTCGCCTGGATGATCTTCACGACAAAGGAGCCAGTTACAGGCTTAAGTAAGGAGTGATATCTCCCAGACCCTACAGGCTGTTGCACTCACTGTTGATAGTCAGCATGCCAAATGATCTGGAGTTTGATTGTCTCTAGGGCTGGAGATGTTCAGTTTCCTTGTCGTCTTAGGACACTGAGCTTGCCATGACTGTGCTTGAAACCCCTTTAAGCTTAACATTTTTTAGGTGTAGTGATGCATGCCTGTAATCCCAGCACCTTGGAGGCTAAGGTGGGAGGGTCTTGGGTATATGGCAAGCCTGGGCTCCATAGTCCAGACCAACCTAGGCCATGTGAGGAGACCCGGTCTCAAAACCTAGAGACTGAAATCCAACTCACCATTTTCAGTTTTATTATTTCTCAAATCACAATTTTATTGTCATTATTATTGTTAGCTATTTCTTTCTTAACTGGCTTAAATTTACATGTTTTAAGAGTAGAGAGAGAATACCTCATTTGGTTATTCTGGAGTTTGGTTGATGAATCCATTATTTCCTTTCCATGGCTCTCTGAAATTGTAAGATTGTCTCCTCCTAACATTGTTATTTGTCTTGCAGACTCCTAATTTCCTTGACTCGTCTTTAGGAAGGAGTCCTTTCTCTCCAGTGATGATTTTAGCTGCCCTTCTTGAGACCTTTCTGATCCCATTATCTTTAGCAGGGACTGAACTCAAAAGAGGCATTTATCATAGAATACCACGGTCTTATTCTAACAGTTTCCTAGGGGAGAATGAGACAAAGCATAGCGTGGGTCAGTGAGCCTCGTTAGATAGGAGAATATCTACTATTGGAGGCGGGGATGAAGCATGAATCAGAAACACTGTTGACTAGAAGTATCAGGGTGGCCTACAATCCTATCAAGGTGTCAAGGGTGATATGGGCTGTGTGATTAGCTACATAGAGAGACTCCGTTGGGAGCTAAGTGGGGTGGGACTAGTTTAGAGGGCTGTCTAAGGTCAACGAGAAAGGATGGATCACATTAGAGGCAAGGGTGCTTATCAGCTAGCTACCCAAATATGTGAGTCTTATTTTTTGGGCGATCCATGTTCCCTGTTTGACCTTGGACTTTGTTCTCTGAACTGGTCCCATACCACTCCCCTCCCGCTTGAGTCCCTACATACAGTTATGCTACCCTTTTAACTGTGCAGTGAGATGGAAGTTCAATTCTGCCAGACTGAACAGTGCATATGAAGCCTCATCTTCCAACCTCTGAAAAACCACACACTTTCCAGGTACCAACAGTTTTCAGGTACCTACAGATTTCCTCTTTCCATGCTAAGATTTAATCTACATTACCATAATGCACTTAGAATCACCCCATTTTGATCATTAGTCTGTGCATTTTAATCCTTATCTTCCCGAGGACTTATGTACAAATTGGATTTCTGTACAGCAGATGGTTTATGTAATAACCTTTAGGTGACCAATTTTATTTGCATTACACTTTATAATTATAGAGTACATTGAAATACATTTTTCATCTCATATGCCTAAACTTCAAGGTTAGCACAGAAGGGCTGCTTCACTGTCATCTACGTTTGTTTTATGGAGGATGGCCTCCAAAGGTGAAATGGCTTGGAGAAATTCACATCATGTGGACGCATAGCCAGGACTCTACTTTTCTTTATAGTCTAATCTTTTCCTAGTATATTGTGCCAATTGCCATTGAAATAGTGTGATGTCTCCTTCCTTAGTGTTGGCCCCGTGACCTACAAGACCTACTTTTAGAGTCTCTATGATGTGACGAGAGTGAGCTGCCCTTGCTATCACTGTCAGATGGGGACAGCATCTTCCCATGATGCTTCCCGACAGGACCCACTGGCTGTCCAACATGGTGCTGCTCAACCTCAGGGAGAAAGAAAACACTGGCCTTCAATCCCCATGCAAGGACCTTTGGTCTCCTCAAAGCCGTGCCTTGCGTAGACGAGTACAGAGGATGTGCAACTGCGTGCTGCCATTTGCAAGGAGGCAGAGTCCTCTGTGGTGCATGTCATTGCTACTTGGTTTGTCCTATGATTGATCTGTATTGCATATTGGTGGAAAGAATCAGGCCAACTCTGGAGGCTGGGAGCACTTTGAAAACAGCAAGTTTTTTAATGAAATTTACTTCACTCTAAATTGCAAATCACCACAGGTAGGGAGGCAGAGGGATCTGTGGAGGTCCTATGCAAGAGAGGCCTTGAAATGTTGTTACAATTATCACTGTCTTTCTTATGAGGATCCTCTAAAGTTTTTTTTTTTTTTTTTTTTTTTTTTTTGGATCTAGCTTCAGGAAGAATTATGCTTCATTATTTCTTTCTATCCTGTCTTCCCCCACCTCACATTCTACCCACTAGTCACCACAGTTTTCTCTCCTCCCTTTCCTAAGTAAAACAAATAATCAGTCAGGATTCTCTTTTGTTGTTGCCTGAACACTTATAGCTAAATTAAATTAGTCCATCATTAACATATAAGTGATATCCACACACACACAAGTGAAGAGAAAGTCTGTGCTGCACATTTTAATGGTTACCTTTTGGCTTCCTTTTTATGCTCTTTTATCCTGCCTCACCCACTTTGCTTTCTCTGCTATTTGTAGTTTGCAGTGTCTCAGTGATTTTTTCTTGGTATCCCTTGAATCAACCTTCAGTCCTTTCTGGAATGCAACAGGATGCAAAGGAGTACGCAGCAGTTTACTTGTCCCTGTCCTAAAATACAGAAATAAGGTGATGGAGTACAATCCGTACATTTCAGAGGCCGACACATTCTCTCCTAAAAACTCAGAACTCAATTGCCCAGCGAGCAGCAGCTTGGGGCTTTGGAAGATGTCCTCCTCTTTCTCCACCTGACCTGAATAGCACTCACTCCTCAGATATCCCTTAGAAAATGTCCTTCCCCAACACAGCAGTGAATGACTTCCCTGTGCTGTGGCTGCCCTTAGTGAGAGCCTGAATATTTGCATTGTTTGAATCCAACAACTGTTGTGTTATTATCTTTCCACTTTCTTGTGCTCTGTGGTGTGCACCTCCCAGCCTCCTCTGAAAGGCAAACAGATTCAGAATCTTGCCTTCTTCCTGCCATCTGTGAGTGATAAATGATCTTCCCTGAGCAGTGGACTCATCGATTCTTACTTGTTTCTCCCTCAGACCTATCTCAAAAGTCCTTTTACACATTGACAATTTTTGAGCCCTGGGCCCTTCTGCCCTTCTGACAGATCGCCCAGCCTCCTCCTAGAAGGTGTGCACCTTTGTGCGTGGGGCCCTCCCCTGTGCTCCCACCTGTCTCTTCCCTGCTCTTGTCTGAATCAGCTGTCGAGGTGCCTGTGTGGCCTTCCTTAGATGTCTCCCCTTTCCTTTCTCTAGGGTTACATCTGATTATTCTGCTGAAATGGTGCCTTTCATCTTCTTCCCTGCACAAATATTTACTTATGGACATGACATTCTGTCCCTGTTTCTCACCAACAAATGTTTTTTTATTCATTTTTCTAAGCCTAGGTGCCCACCTTGGACCCAATGTCATCTTTTACTCTTTGCTGCAGCATTAGTTTTGCTTGCTGACTCCTTACCAACTTCTTACCCTGATAAGTAAAAAAAAAAAAAAAAAAAAAGAGATTTGAAATGAAAGAAAAAAAGAGCTATAAAGAACTCTCTTTGCCTTACCCCTCCCCGAGCCCATTACACTTGTCTCCATCTTTCCACGTTTGCCCACATCCCTTGCTGTCCTGCCATCTCATCGTTTGTTCCTCATCTGCTCCTTCTGTGGTCTTTGTAGATGGAGTTCTAGTCTCCCAGTGTCTTTGAAGCTGGGAGCTCCAGTCTGGTTCTTCCAAAGAGCTGCTCCCCATCGGGGACACCCCTCTCTGTGCTGTCTGGTGCTGCTCTTTCCTTACCTTGAAGCCTGCTCACCTCAATAGGCTAATCTTCTGTGGATAATGACCTAGATGTTTACTCAACATCTTTATTCACCCTACATCCCCCATTTCTTCATAAGACAGACAGGTTCTTATAGCTCCCCCCCCCCAACAGCCTTGGGCCCCCTCCCAGTTTTGTTTTCACTTCTTTCTAAATCAAACTTAGTATATCTGTAGATAACCACCCTGCAGGGTCATGGCACTGGGGAGAATAATTATGGCCTTGCTGGTAATAAGTGCTAAGTCAGAGGGTGTGGGTCTCCGGCTTTGCCATTTTGGTAGGAGATTATGCAAGTGATATAATATTTGGCTTGTAGTTTGAAGGGACTCAGTCCATCTTGGTGGCAAAGGCATGGATGAAAAAGCATGAGGTGGTTGGCTCTTCTGCCTCTGCAGTAAGGAAGCAGAGAACAGACAGGAAGTGGTTGGGGGCCCCCACAGCTATAAACCTCAAGGACTACTCTCAGAGACCCTCTCCAGAGAGGCTCCACCCTTTAGAAGCTCCATAAGCTTCCAAAACAGTGCCACTGCCTGGAAACCAAGTATTCAAACAACTGAGTCTACAGGGGACAGTTAACATTTAGACCCACGACCAGGTGACTTTGTATTACGAGGAGAATTGCATTCAGTCTGTCTTTTTCAGCATTTTGGCCAAGTAGGCATTTTTCTGTTGACCTGCAAAAACAGACTTCTCTGACAATCACTGAGGGTAGATCAGATCAATGCATATAAACATAAACATTTAGAAGACAATTTGACGGCACGAGCTTTTTAGCAAAGTAACACTAACAGGTTCAGTCCTAGGCACATGGCCTCCCCAGCCATTAATCCCAGGATTTCAGTACCAGGAATACAATTCTCTCCTGTGGGACAGGCCCAGCTTTAATCAGAAAACAGTTTGTGACTCCATAACAGTCATACCAGTGGGGTACCAACATTAAGGCTGTTCTCAACAAAGCTCAGGGAATACCACAGAAGCGAAGATAGGGAAACAAAGAGCTAGAGGATAGGAAGAAATGCTGTGAAACGCTGCCTTCTGGACACAAGATAGCTATCAGTTATGACCGTACAGCTGCTGTACATAACTGCACAAGATCGGGATCAAGGTAGCCAAAATTGTAGCGTAGATGGGGTGGGTGATCACCAAGCCCCACCTCTTACTGAGGAATCACTGGCCCTTCAGAGCTGCTAGGACAGGAGGAATCTTTGTTTTCAGGTAATGTAGCCACTAGTAGGATTTCCATGCTCCTGTGGATAGCCCCACACCCATTCATAGATGGGCATCACTAACCAGACTTCCTGGGTTATTAAAACAAAAAGGTGATATGGAGTTAGAAGAGGGGCATGTTAGAAAATGAGGGGAGAAAGGGGGCGGGGCGTGGTGCCTCCCAGCACTTGGGAGGCAGAGGCAGGTGGATCGCTGTGAGTTCAAGGCCAGCCTGGTCTACAAAGAGAGCTTAGGACAGCCAAGGCTACATAGAGAAACCCTGTCTCGAAAAACCAAAAACCAAAAACCAAAAACCAAAAACAACAACAACAACAACAACAACAAAAAAAAAAAAAAAAAAAGGAGAAAGAGAAAGAAAATGAAGGAAGCTGAGGAGGGGAAGTGGGTAGGTAAATATGATTTTATTTCATTGTTTATCTGTGCGAAATCCTTAAGAGTAAATAAAAACATTTCTTTATAAGGAGAGTGCTTCATGGTTCAGGGCTGGCATAAAAGTCCAGGGCAAGGAGAGCAGCCTGCCCTGCAAAGGGCAAGGAATAGAATGGAACAATGCAGTCAACTGTTGGTCCCTTCATCCCCAAGGGTTCATTTCTAGGCTTTTCCTTCCTTCCTCACTGCAGATGTCATTGGCCTTTCTGTTTTTCGGAGCAGATGGCCTCTTAGAGCTCTTGATTTGCTCTACCCATCAAGCAGCTGACCAGCGTGGAATCCAGGTTTCAGATTTCTAGTAGAAAGGGAAAGCTGTTTGGTTCAGCTTGTTCTCGTCAATTTGAGCAGCTGTGGCGGAGTAAGATGTAATGGATGTTAGGACAAATGTGGTTGTGGTGGCTCCGAGAAGACAGGTGGGGCTAACTAAACACTGACAAACCCCTTTAGTGTCACGTTTACTTTCTCCTCAGCAGGGCTTTCCACTGGGTCAAGCTACATGCCCTCCATGTAGACTTTTTCGTCTTAATTCTCAAACCACTGCCTTGAATGCCCACCATTCCATTCACACACACACACACACACACACACACACACACACACACACACGTACATACACACACACATACATACACACACATACACACATACACACACACATACACACACACACACACACACACACACACACACTGTCCATCCAGTCAACTCAAGTCAGCTTTTTATAGCATTACTCCTACCTGCCTCATCCAGTCTACAGGATATACTCGTCCTCCGCTAGCCACTTCTGCCTTTCCTTTGTTACTGTTGAGATGTCCTTGCATTTATTTATCATCTGGGTAGACTGCCAACCCTCGGAAGGCAGGCGCCTCTGCTGGGGCCAGTTCCTAGCTGCTGGCTGTGCGTGCCGACCACCTGTATACACTGTCCCTTCTCAAGCTCTTATACTGGTTCCAAGACAAAATGGCCACTAACTTGAGAGATTCCTACCACTTACATATTGCCAGCTGGCTCTTCCCTGGTGTCAGAACCCTGTCAAGAGTAGCAGTTTCTCTAATTGCTTTTGCTACCTTTTGAGAGATAAAACTGTCAACAGGACAAGGCAAGAATCCAGTTGCTGTTCTCCATGTAATAGAGTTAGGCCTCCACGAGACAGCAGGAACCTCCATATCACTGCTATAGCTGGATTCTGGCAATGTTTTGCCATCTATATTGGGAAAGTGTTATTTATTTCCCAGGGTGGGAGGAGTGTTCTGTACTTGATTGATTTAAGCAAAGTGACTGGTCGCCTCTCCTATTTTAGGAGACCCTCTGGGAAATCTTTGTATGATCCTAAGGCCTTCTGACTTCCTTTCTTATGAGAAGCCTTGGGAGTGAACAGACACTGCCTATTGTCTGTTATTCTTAAGTAGGTTAAACCAAGATTCGTGCCCCTGTTGGTAGACAGAAAGGTGGGCAGAGCCGCCTTGAGTGCGAACACATAATCACTGCAAGGCTCCTTTGAAACTCTGTTGAGCAATCATGCTGACTTCCTTTCTTTGCTGGGGGGAAATGTACCACTCACTATCTAGAATGAGGTAGAAAATTGGCAACCAGGGTTCATGATTCCTGCCCCAAGATGGGTGTAATAACAGAGGCAAGAACACCGTATTTATTTTTATGTCCTTCCCCCTAGAACAAGGACAGTGGCAAGAACCCTGTGCTAACAGTTGTAGAGATTAAGCAAGAATTCCACCTTCTGACGGTGGGACGTTTAGGGTTAGCAAATCCCCTTTTAGGTGGAGGGTACTGAAAATTTTATCTTTGTTATAATGAGGGAAAAAAATCAGTTTTGTTCAGTCTAATGTAGGTCAGCAAACATTTTGACAACTCTCCAGTTACCTGCCTCCTTGTGTCTTTACTTAAATGTGGACAATCCTTTGAATTCCATAGCACCATTTGTTTATCTTGGGAATATGTTTTTCAAATACCAAACTCCTTCCTACTATTTTCATTTCCAGTTTTAGCACTGATATTCCATCTCAGATACACATTAAAAAAATATACCACTTTTTAAGTTACAAACAGCCATACTATACCTCCCTTGTCTAGCAGTTATACAAATGCCATGTAGATCCTGTCCCCTTTGGAGCATCAATAAGCTTCCTTCACCTCTACAAGAATTTACCTAAGTAGTGTATGGAACGTGGAACCCTGCTATTATTGAGACAATTCAGAATTATGTATATTGGACATAGCTATAGAGATATTGAATTTCTTCCCCTCCTCTTGACCTACTGTGTCATCTTCTACATTATCTCTTCTTACCATTTTTTAGAATTTATTTTAAATTCTCATAAAGATCTTTTTCCTGTCATCCTTCCCAATAAACCAGACTATAAAAAATCGCCTTTTAAGCATCTTTCTTCTACAGGAGCAGAGGAAAGACTGAATCCTGGAAAGTTCATATCCTCGAGCAGAAGAATGGGGGGGGGGGGGGAGCCAGCATGTGCCTGAGAGTCACTGCCGAGTGTCTACATGCTCACACTAATAGTGAACCGATACTCTTCCTGGCTTGTCTATATTTCACCTTTAAATGCCACCAGGCCAGCTTGCTCTCAGATTTTCTTACTGAGTTCTACTGCTACTCCTTTGGGTGAGGTTGGGGCTGTGGCATTAGCATTGGTAGAGCCATGCAAAATGGTCCAGTGAAATAGAAATATCACATAGACTTTCAGGTCTGCCTCTGCTTCAGAGATTGCTGTGTTTTTTGGAAGCAAGACTTGGAGAGCCCCAAATCACTATTATCTGAGAAGACAGACTCACTTGAGGTTGAGGGGGTGAGCAAATTTGAAACGGTTCCAATTATGTTAAACTGAAGGCCAGTGCCTTCAATAGGCCTGATTTTCATCTGTCACCTAGTGGACTGGTATAAAAATTTCTACCTAAGGGTTTCTTAGTCTGTCCCAGGGATGGCCAGAGCTTACATTCTGCGTTTTCCATCTTCTACTCTCTCCCCAGGGTACTTAGACCCACTGGGAGGCTGGTCTGGCAACCCTTTCATTTAGTAAAATGTGTTTTGCTATTAAGGCCCCTGACTGTGCCTTGTTGACTGTGATGATTGTATGTGTGTGTGTCTGTATGCATGTATGTGTGTGCACGTTTTCTTTTTCTTTCCTGAGTTAAAAAAAATGTCCTTCACAAAGGGAAGTTCTAAGGCGCTTGGATCAGCAGCTGCATCTGCAGCCCCCAGCCCCGGCAGCAGGGTAAAGTGGGGTAGTGTCAAAGAGAGGTGTACAGGCAGCGAAGCTAGGGAGGAAGGAGAGCAGGTTGCGAGCAATGGGAGAGACAAACCTGTCTCCTCTACCACATCGGCATCTGAACTTCTTGCTGTGCCTGTGTACAGTGGACAACATGCACAATGAAGCTTCTCTTTCTTTCCCTTTGATTTCTTATTGAGAGATCAGAGAACAAAATCTCATTCAATAGCAGGGACGTCTTTTTGTGCAGTGCTGGTCAAGGTTTTGTGCTCGTGTCTGGCAGTGTGTCTGGCATGCAGAATGCCAAAGGAACGTCTTCATGAACTGGTAATAAGAGTCGCATCTTTCTGCCTGACAGAGTTTTGGTTTTAGTAAATCTAAGAGGGTAGGAAGTTGATCTGGCAGCTAGCCAAGGTTCTTAGTTTTAATTAATTTTCTTTCTTTCTTTCCTTCTTTCTTTCTTCTTTGGGACAGGGGTTTTCTATGTAGCTTTGGCTGTCCTGGACTCCTCTGTAGATCAGGCTGGTCTCGAACTCACAGAGAGCTCCCTTCTTCTGCCTCCCTGAGTGCTGGGATTAAAGGTGTGCACCACTACACCCAGCTAATTTTAATTACTTTTTAAAGTTATCTTACAGCGGTGTGCTTCACTATGGCATTTCACAGTCTGTATAATTACATTTTGTTCTTCTTCACCTCTTTCCCGAGTGTCCCCTTTCTCCTCCACCCTCCTGCTGGCCTCCTCTTCCTACAAACAGCTCTCCTTCATGTTTTCATGACACGTGGATTCCATTACCTTTCTTACCCCTTCCATTAGGATCTTTGCCTTCCTTCTAGTTTCCCACACAGATTCTTCTGTTTGATATTTCTAGTCTTGAAGGTCAGGAGTCAGCAGACAGAGGCTTCATGGTAGTAATGGCTACAGAAGACTTAGAGCAGCAAACCAGGCACGAACCCCTGGCTCACTTCTCAGTAGTCGGCAGACAAAAAGCAAGTTTGTTTCTTTCTCCAAACTGAGCAGTGATCCCATCTACTGCAGGGTACCATAAAGATAAGTTGATATAAACAGGAGGAGTGAAGGCATTTCAAAAGTGGTCTCCAAATGCAAGTTTCTGTGATTATAGACACAAAAGGTATGATTTAGGGTCCTTGGGATGACTGCCCTCTCTTCCAGAGAACACAACTCTAAGGAATTTGTGCCTTTTATTTTATTTTATTTTTTTAAAAAAAGATTTATTCATTATTATGCATATCGTGCTCTGCCTGCATGTACACCCACAGGCCAGAAGAGGGCACCAGATCTCATTCTAGATGGTTGTGAGCAACCACGTGGTTGCAGGGAATTGAACTCAGGACTTCTGGAAGAGCAGTCGCTGCTCTTAACCTCTGAGCCATCTCTCCAGCCCTGTGTCTTTTGTTTTGATGTTCACGGTCTCAGACCCAAAGTAAGAAGTAATAGGGGACCTCTGGAGCTCACAAGCCTGGCCAGTCTCCTGAGTGGTTGGTTAGGGTGTTAAATGGAAAGAAGCAGAGATGATTGCAGAATGCATCTGGAGTTCAGGAAGAGCCTCCCCTCCTCACATGTCACATCTTTTAAAAGGAGGTCAGTGTACCAAGTCTCCTAATGAAATCCATTATAAGTAAGGGTAGGAGGCTAAGACAGGGCATTCCTCTTGAGAGGGCCTGACCTCACAGAAACCAAGCTTGGGAACAGCCTCTTGAATACCTTGTCCACCAAAATCAGACTCATCAAGGGTACAAAGAAGCGCATGGAAGGAAGTTGAGTGTTATTCACCTTACTCTTCTCTTACAATGAGAATTTTGGTCTGTCTGCAATATGAGCTCAGGTTTTCATTTGTTCTAAGGCATGGCGGGTGTGCCCTCGCCAGGAGCAGAACACTTACCTGTGAACAGACACCAAGCAAGTGCAGGCTCCTTGCACTTGGACTCAAAACTCTTCTTGTTTGTATAGTCTTTCAGCTAAAAATTATTCTTGTGTGTCTGTGTAGTATGCCTCTGGGAGAGAGAGCGTGTGCCGCAGTGCATGTATGGAGGTCAGAGGACAGCTGTACAGTTGGGTCTCTCCTTCCACCTTGACATGAATTTTAGGGATCAAACTCAGGTTTCTTAAGCTGGCATTGCAAGTACCTTTAACCCCCATCCCACCCCAGCCACCTTACTGGCCTGTAATTTTTCAGTTTTACTCTCACTGGATGGGGAAAGTATTTGGTGATCCTTCAGGAATCATATGGGATCATATGGTAAGAAATGTCTTTCCCTTTTGTAGAATCTCATGACCAGAAAGATTTGCCAGCCTGGGAGATGCCACGCTTGTACGCTGGCTTTGCTGCTTGGTGGCAGGCCTTGCACATGAGTGGTGAGAGCATCCAAATTCCGAGGCTAAGTGCCCCATGTGAGGGAGAATGGGGGAGTCTTTGTGTCCTTGTGGGGGGCAAGTTTGGGTCCTTGAGTATAGTAAGGGAAATTCAAGTTAATGTTTGGCTTAGGAAGGTGTATAAAGCCAAAGAAAGAAAACTCCAGAGGACATGTGGCCTGAGCTTCTGACCTGCAGGGTCTTTTTTTCTCTGGGTAATACTGTTTCTCTGCTTCTGTGGTCCTCTCCCTCCCAAGAGGATATGTGGCATCCTTATTTGTGAGCACACTTAGCTTAGGGGTTGGTGGGTCCCAGATGCTTACGGCTTATTATGAAACACTCAGAAGAGGCCAAAGCAGCAGCTACCTGCGGAGCTGCGGTTGGTGAACAGGGGAGTGTTTCTTTAGCAAACAGTCTTGGCCTTGCCTCTGGTTTCTGCAGGGGGCCAATTCCTCTGCTTGGTCATTTTATCTTGTGTCAAGAGAGGCAATTCACAAAGCGCCAGGCCAAGAGTTGGGAATGGAATTAGAATGGGTATTTTGACTGCCAAACCCGGGAGGCAGGCAGGCAGGGAGGGAGGAGGCAGGCAGGAAGAGTAGAGAGGGAATAGGAGCTCAGGGAAGAGGCTGGCCTTTGCTCCACATTTCCAGCAATCTGAAGATGGTCCAGCCGCAGCCTGTCACCATTAACCTCCAGATGCTAATGGTGGTTGCTTTGCAGTCCTGTTAACCTTTGCTGGCTTGGTGCCTGCTGCTGACAGAAGTGTAGGCATGTCTGTTCTAGCTGATTTTTTTTTTTTTTTAAGTTAAATGCAGCGAACCCCTAACATTTGCACTGCAGCCAAAGGTGAATGAGTATTTTTCAACAGCCTTTAGGAGCAAGGGGCTTGGGAGAGAGGATTAATTGTTTTATGGGTTGATTCATTCCTCATGCATTTGTGATAACCAGGTACAGTGCTTGGCTGGCAATGCAGAGGCTGGTTTGTGTGTGTGTGTGTGTGTGTGTGTGTGTGTGTGTGTGTGTGTGTGTGTGTGTGTGTTGGGAGCTGAGGTTGACTTCAAGTGGTTTTTTTTAATCATTCACCTCCTTATTTGTTTGAGACAAGGTCTTACTGAACCTAGCACTCGCCTATTGCATAGACTGGCTGGCCAGTGAGCCTCTGGACTCTTCTGTCTTCATCTCCTAGCACTGGGACTTGACGCACGTGCAGCCACGCCCAGCTTTTTATAGTTGGGTGCTGGGGATCCAAACTCAAATCTTCAAGCTTGTGCAGCAACCTCTGCATTCCCTGAGGCATGTCCTGAGCTCCTGGTTATGCTCGCAAAACCATTTTAATAGGAACTCTGAATGATCCCTGAGCAGTGGGAGAGGCATGGTTATAATATGTGCATATTAATATTAGAAGTCTTCACTAGGAGTTTGTTTTTAAGCCACTTGAGTTTGTATGGATCATTCCCCAGTATTTCTTATCTCAAAAATCTGGTGTTTATGGTGACCAGCATCAGGTCTAGGATGATATCAATCAATACAGCAAGTAGAGACCAGATCTCTGGGCCCAGGGGTCCCTCTCAAACTATGGCATCAGCTAAGGACAATACAGGCCGTAAACTTCAGACCCCTACCCAGATCTAGCCAATGGACAGGACATTCTCCACAGTTGAGTGGAGAGTGGGGTCTGACTTTCACACGTACTCTGGTGCCTCATATTTGACCATGTTCCCTGGAGGGGGAGACCAGGTGGCACTCAGAGGAAGGATAGCAGGCTACCAAGAAGAGACTTGATACCCTATGAGCATATACAGGGGGAGGTAATTCCCCTCAGGAACAGTCATAGGGGAGGGGAGTAAGGGGAAAATGGGAGGGAGGGAGGAATGGGAGGATACAAGGGATGGGATAACTATTGAGATGTAATATGAATAAATTAAAAAAAAAAAAAGACCAGATCTCCATAAGAAGTTGGCCTCTCTCCACTTGCAGATGTGCAATCCACATACTGATTTCAGGTTTCATTTACTTATTTATTTCTAAGAAAGTCACTAGAGACTGATTGAAGCTGAAAAGACATTTGAGAGATGACCTCATTCTTCAAGAAGATACTGACTGGCTCCAGATCTCCTCCCAGCTCACCGGGTGCATGCGCACTTGCGTTTGTTGGAACAAGTGGGCCTTTTTTCTGTGGAAAACAGAAACAGGAGGTTGTTTCTGGGAGGGCTGGGTGAGAGGACTGCCGCCAAGAGAGGGGCTTCTCAGCTGCCTCTTTAGGGTTCAAGAGCAAGCCGGTTTCGTCTGTTTGTGGTATGGCTCTTTGCTTTCCAGTGTTATCAGTAGATTCCCAGACTGCTGCTGCTTGTTCCCAAGGCTGCTCTCTTAGTGGGCATGAAATACCATCTTCCAGATCCATTTGGTCCCTTTGGGCAATCTTTAGCCTCTTTCCCAGAGTTCCTTTGCCATGCCTAGCTCCTTCTTCCTCAAGGTTTCCTCCTTCTCTACACTAAACAGGATAGGAAAACCCCACCTGATCATTCCCTTTGGTTCTCTGTAGAATTTTCACCAGAGTCAGGCAAGCTTTGTGTGTGTGTGCGTGCTTGTGTGAGTGCCTGTGTGAAATAGCAGGGAGACAGGAGACCCCTTGTTTCTCCTCCCCACTGGCTTGGACACCTTCATACACATCTTCTTCCACTGCAGTGCTTCTGGGATATACAGCTTATCCCAGTTCTTGATGCTAAATGGCATCCTGGAGATGGTGGGGGGAAGCTCTGACCTTCAATGTGGACCATGGTTTCTGCCATGGATGGTACTATACAGAGGCCCAGCCTTCCTCAATCTACCCCACATACCCACTGCCTCTAGCCCTTACCAGACCTACTCTCCTCTTCTCATTTTCCCTTTCTCTGTCCATCTCAATATACTCCTTCATAACTTTATTTCCAAATCACATTTTTCATCTTGCTTGCAGTTTGCTGTTTCTAGAAGATTCCATGGCCAGCCCAATCCACTTCCCCTGGCTAAGAGTCTCTGTTTTTCACTGGCTTCCATTTTACTTTCATGGGATGTGTGGGGTATGTTCATACTGGGAGAGAACATGCACTGTGCTTGTAAACACTCCACTCTGTTCATGAAATGCTTTGTTCTGGAATCTTCTGAGTTCTGTAGCACCAACTCTGAAATCTGGGCACATTGGAGAGAATACTCTGCAGCCTAAGAAGTGAGCCTATACCTAAAAGATCTGGCAGTATCTGGAGGAAATTGAGATTTAATTAGCATTTCCTTTTATGCCACTGTCAATATGCTTCTGTTACATTTATGGGGTTGTGTGGGTATCCTCTGGTGACTAATTACATGAAATTTCTCTCTCTCTTTTTTTGGGTAAAGCTCTAATAAATATACATCATATATAAAGTTGAAGCTAGCTGTATTTCCAAAAGTGAGGGTCTTAATTTGAACAGGGACTTTTTTTTTCCTCTTTGAGGAAATGACGGTTTTGTGTATTTAAGGTTTAATACTGGTTGGGTAATATTTGTCAAAAAATATTTTTCTTTCCTAAGAGATGAGTAATGAAAATACTTTTTTTTTTTTTTTTTTTGAAGGGAGGGATTGGGTCCAGACAGGTTTCATTGAAAAGCACCAACAATGAAATCAAATGAGAAGTTATGCTCGGATTGCTCCATTGTGCCTGGCATTTCATTGTTCTGTAGGTGTGTGTAAAGGTTAGGGGCTACTTCAGTGGGAAGCGTCAGCCTCCTTCCTTGTGGTATGGAGGACCCTTACTGGATGTCTTCCAAATCTGTCATCAAGACTGGGAGCCCGAATCCAGAAGAGAATTTAGAAGGACACTTTGGAGACTCGTTCAGTGAGAAATGTACCCACGCTGAGTGAAAAACGGCCCGGTTGGCACTCAGCAGTAAAAGTTTTGGCAGGAGCTTGAGAGGAAGAAGTTAGGCATCTGTGTTTAATGGGCATAGAGTTTCACTGGGAAGGGGAAGAGTTCTGGACGGATGACAGTGATGGTTGTGTGGCAAAGAGAGCGCCTGATACCTCTGACCTGTGTGCTGCCAAATGGCCAAAGACTACAGATAGCCAAGCGCAATGGAGGTGGTTTTATGACATCTAGTCATCAATTTTAAGGGGGAAAAAATCTTGAACAACTGCCTGTTGTGCCTGTGATGACGCGTCCCCCACAGGCTCTTGATTTGAATGCTTGGTCCCTACCTCTTGATTTTGCAAACTTCAGGAGATGAGGGAAGCTTCCCTAAAACAAGTAGGTCATAGCAGATTTGTCCCCTTTGTACCTTGTCCTTGGTTCTTGCCTGTTTCTGTTTCCCATCTATCTAGAAGTGAGTAGAGTCTTCGCATGTCCCCACTGCCATGAGATCCTGCCCAAGTATGAGAGGCCAAGCTAGCATCACCAACTCTCTGAAACCACAACAAATCTTTCTCAAGTTGTTTATGCCAGACATTCTGGTCACATTGCGACCAAACAAAACAAAACAAGACAAAACAAAACCAAAACCAAAAAACCAAAAAACAAAACAAAACAAAACAAACAAAACAAAAACAAAACCAAAAAACCAAAAAACAAAACAAAACAAAAACAAAAAACAAAAAACCCAAAACAAACAAACAAAAAAACCCAAAACAAAAAAACTGACATAGCATGTGTACAAAGGATACCATCAGCCTTAAATAGAAGGAAGTTCTGCTACATTTCCCAGCATGAGTGAACTTTGATGATGAGACTCTAAGTGAAATAAACCAGCCATGGAAGGGAAAACATTGCATGATTCCTCTTAAATGGCGTCCCTAGAAGAGGCAAATTCATGGAGACAGAAAAGAGAATGGTATTTGGGGAAGGGAGAAAGAATGGAGAATTGCTCTCTATTCTGTACAGTGCTCTCCGTCATGAGAATTTGCTTAATGCCACTGAATTGTACACTTAAAATGGTTAAGTTGGTAGAAAATCCATGTCATGTGTACTTTAGCACAGTAGAGAAAAACACCCGGCAGCCTGCAAGGTACCAACAGAGCTGCATCCTGCCCCTGTCTGATGCTCTTCGGATGAGTATTAACTACTCCCTGGGAATGCAGCATACATAAGAACCAGAAACGACTCAGTCCTGACAGATGCCCACCATTATGGCATGCCAGGGAGCAAAAGGCAGCCTGATAGAGACTTGACCTCTGGGCACAGAAGATGCAAACACAAATGCCAGCTTGGAAAGGGGATTAATGATTTAAATGGTCCGAGGGAAAGAAAATGCTATTAGTGCTAGCTTGGCTTACTGAGAAGGGTCCATTAATTCACATATAGGAGTTCCAGGGGGAGAGATGCTGTCCTAATTATGTCTTGGGTAATTTGGTCATTTAAATGGCTAGCCAATTTGCAACCAGGCTCTTCCTTGAGGTATTCCATCTTTATGCAGTGCCATTCCCTCCTGCCAGGAGCCAGGCTGCTCTTTGGATGAGTGCATGATTGTGGGAGATTTCAGCTTGTCTTTACAATCGCTCAACCTCCTGCTCTTTAATCATGTGACCTTGTAGCTTTTCTGTGGGATTGGAAATGTGTCTAGCTGAAGCAATTACCTATGTTAGCAGTGTTGTGTAGCCTCTGGAAGGTACAAGGCCAAGTGCCATGTTTAAAGTGTCTTCCATGGATAGTCACGATGAGTAAAGATCAAACAGTTATTCTTCGATATAAGGGACAGAACTTCCCAGGTGAGGTACTTGTGAGGTACTCGTGAGGTACTCGTGTGGGAACTTGGTTTGCACAAGGTCCTGTTGCCTAGGTAGGCCTGTCCCCTGACCCCAGAGAGTGCTTTTCATAATCCAGGAGCTGTGAACTTACTGGACTTTACTGGGGAGAGAGGAAAACCTACAAACTTAGAAAAAGTCCAAGATCCCTTGCTATGATTTCCTTCAGGTCACACGAGATGTGCCATCAGCCTTTGGTGGACAGAGACCTTTAGAATCAGTGACTCCTGTTCTTTGCCTCTTTCCAATTCTCACTGCGTAATGGGGGTGAAACCCCTAGGAAAGTTTTAGGATTAAAAAAATGTGATATATTTCCTAAGGCAAGTAGAAAAAGTCACAAAGAATATATTATTGTCAGGGTCTCGCTCAATAGTAATAATAGACCAAAGCTACATTTTTTTTTTATGTTTGCAAGCACTGTGCTAAGCCCACAGAACACAGTCATTCATTTCATCTTTGCAGTAACTCCATAGGTGTGGGAGTATGGGTCTTATTTCCATTTTACAAATGAGAGATTTGTTGGTGTATTTCAGACTACACTATGCAACCAGGAAATCATAGATGCAAGATTCCACTATTGTCTTTCTATGTCAGTTTTCACACTTTTCACCCTTGTACAGCTGTAGCTTATTATACATGCTAAATACCTAGGGTTGGAGGCCTTAGGTCCAACGTAGCAGAGACAGCAGAACGCTGTTCTTATAAATGCTGCAAACTTCTTTTCTTTGTCTATGTAGCTAGGTGATCTTACACACTGGAATGTATTGGAGTTACAGACGGAAGCAGAGGGGAAGAGGAAGAATGGATGATTGGCAGGGAGAGGTGAGCAGAGTCACTCCAGGGTGGCAAAGCTCTCTCCTCTTTTTTTTCAGAACCTGGTCTAGTCTCCTTAGAAACAAGAGCAGTGGATTTGCTCCACCGACTCCATGTACTGCCCAGACCTCTAGCCTCCTCCCTCCTACAGGGCACAGGACATGTTTTGGTTTGAGCACTGCTCTGTGTATTTTATATACATGAAGTCACCTTCAGAACCACTCAGTGGGTAGGCGCTGTTCTTTTATACATGCATTCCCTGCTGGTGCTGGCCATGTCCTGTGCTTCCTTCTTACAGGCCTTTTCTCCTGTGCTTGCCTCCACCCGGACTGTTGTTACAGTGTCCTTTTCTGTGCCTAGATCTTACTGTTCTCATAGGCTCTGTTTGCCTGTTCTCTCCTGTGATGTGATGCCCCCGGTAGGTGGATTCTTTTTTTTTTTTTTTTCTCTCTCTCATTGTATTTTTTTATGTTCTGCCAGATGTTATAAGCATGTGTGTCCTTGGGCTATTTGAACTAATTTCTTAAGAATCTCAAGGACGTTGTATTAATTACTTTTGTCACTGTGATAAAAAGCAACATAGTTGAGTGGAGAGTGGGGTCTGACCTTCACACGAACCCTGGTGCCCCATATTTGACCATGTCCCCTGGATGGGGAGGCCTGATGGCACTCAGAGGAAGAAAAGCATGTCACCAAGAAGAGACTTGATACCCTATGAGCATATACAGGGGGAGGAGGTCCCCCTGTCACAGTCATAGGGGAGGGGAGTAAGGGGAAAATGGGAAGGAAGGAGAAATGGGAGGATACAAGGGATGGGATAACATTTGAGATGTAATATGAATAAATTAATAAAATATATTTTAAAAAAGCAACAAATAGAAGAAAGAGTTCATTTTGGTTTACAGTTCCAGGGGTTACAGTCTGTAATGGCGAGGGCAGCACAGTGGTAGGCGGAACAGGAAGCTCAGAGAGCCACCTGGTAGTGGGGTGAGACTATGAACGCTCAAGTTCCACTCCTGGCGGCGCTCTTCCTCCAGCAAAGCTGTGGCTTCCCAGGTTCCATAGTTGCCCCGGACAGCATCACCAACTGTGGACCATGTGTCCAAATGGCTGGACCTGTGCGGACTATTTCTCACTCTGATCTCTATGGCCTTTGGATCTGTAACCCTGGGAGCATCTCGCAAGTACTTTACAAATATTGGGTGCTAGCTATATTTGGTCAATTAAACTGAAGTTAATAGGGTTGAATTCGTATTCCAGGATTGTTGGCTTTGCTTGATGTCATTCATGTTGCCTAGTCCCTTCTAGCTCAAAGTCTCGCTAAACCAAATCAAGGCAGGAAGGATGAAGAAGCCAAAGTGTGACAGAGACAAAACTTTTTTTTTTTTTTTAAACTTGCTTGTCAGTATTCAGTGATTATCTGTGCTCTTTAAAAGATGAACATGGGAGGGGCCTTGGTTGAGTATGCTCTTTGTCTGGATGGAAGGAGAAGATGGATGTGTTCTTGTAGCTGTGTTAATAACACACAGGGGACTCGAAGGGGTGAATCCTTGCTGTGAGCAGCAGGAAGGGAATTCTGCATCTAAAAAAAAAAAAAAAAAAAAAAAAGAAGAAGAAGAAGAAGCCTTAGTGTGAGTGTGCCTTGCTTGTTCCATATTTATACTTATTTTGAGGAATTTTCTAGTATTAGTAGAATTAACTGTTGCAAGTGAACAATGGCCCAGCGTCCCTTCCAACCAAGTAGAAAAAGGAAATTAGAGACAGTGGAATATGGGTACCGATGACTCCCAGAGCCTGCCTTTGCTTTGGTTTCTGATCTGTCACATCACCTTCATCAGCCTGCTCTAGTTCCAGTCTGCTTCACAAGCCTCGCTCGTGTTGTACTCTCCGACCTTTGTACAATCTTGCTTTCACAACAGCCACGGGGACTCCAGGTTCCACTTTCCTCATATGTGGGCCATACTGATCAGCTTCCAACCATGAAGCAGATTCTGAGAACCATGGTGAGAGAGAGGCTTTCCTAGCCTTCAACCCACCCTGGTGTCACTTCCTCCTTCCCAGACATCTGCCCCAAGTGTGGCCTGTACTGTACAATTTACCCTTCCAGGACGGTCTCATGCTATTACTTATTACACATTGGGAATTGGTCTTGTTTCCCGGATGGGTTGGGATATTCAGGGGGGAAGTGGCCTCCTTGCATTTTTCCTTCCTGGCTCAGAGTCCTTTGGACCATGTTGAACAAATTCAGCAGATGTTTTCTTCCTTTTAGATATTGATTGTTTGGCTAAATAGTGGAGAATAGGGGATGCTGCTATTTTTATAACTTTATTCTGAACAGTGATGTTTGGACTGTAGCCAGCTTTGTCCTGATTACTAAAATCATAATTTTCTGCATTTTAAGAGAGTCATAATTTTGTGTGTGTGTGTGAAAAGGAATGTTAAAAAGGCAACCTAAAGTGAAATGATTTAGTAAGCACATTACTTGTGTAACAAGCAGCTTCTATAAGGTCATCTTGTCAAAGGTGTTAGTGGCCCAGGTGCGTTGGGTTTTCCCAGGATCATACAAGTAATTTCTTCAGTAGAGTTTCTATTTTACAGCTCCAGCCTCAGCCCACAGGAAGCTCTCAACATGCCTATCTTATCATCCCTTTTTAAAGGCAAGGATTAAACCTGAAGCAAGCTTTATTAACTATTAACTACTAAGCAAGAGATAGACTTTGGTTAAGACCATTCCCTGGAATTCCCCAGCAGCATGGCCTCTGTCATATAGTTCTCAAGCCTTTCCAAAGCAGTGGTGGGTCAAACATAACATCTTAAACTAATTTTGTGTGCTTGGCCAGGGTGTGGGCATCTCAATATTTCTTTACTGCTCCTCAGGAGGTCCCAGGTTCACCTCTGGTAAATGGGATAAATGGGACCTAAGGCAACACCGCAACATATTTCCTTTAGGATCTACAAAGCCACCTGGGATGGTTAGACATTGATGGGATTTGCAATCACCATGGAAACAAACATCTGGGCCTGGCTGTGAGAGAGTTTCTAGAATAGGCCTATCTCAGAGGGAAGACTTACCCACCTGTGGGTGGTACTACAATATGGGGGGGGGTACCCCAGAATGAATGTGAGGATGAAGAGGGTCTCTGCAGCATCTTCTCAGATTCTATTTCAGTGTGACTGAAACATGCTGACTCATGCCCCTTTCACTGTGCCCCCACTGCTATGATGGACTGCACCCTAAAACTGTGACTCAAAATAAACCCTCCCTTCCTTAGGTCACTTTTGTTGGGGCATTTTTTATATACCAGTGACAGAAGAAACTAATCACCTCCTTTTGAGGACATGGTGGTACTAGTGAAGAGGATTTCCTGTGTTTTAGGCAGGGGCCTAAGGACTGTGTCTGGATTACTCACTCAATCCACATATTGACCGGAAACAAATAGGTCACATTGATGGAGAACTACCTCCATCACATGATCAGTGAATATTTGTTGAAAAATAAATGCAACTTAGGAGGTATTGTTTATTGTGGATAGGGTGACTTTGTCAGCAGACTCAGGGATGTCTCTCTTTTCCTTTATCTTTCTTTCTTAGGTTTGGAGATAGGGGTTGAAAAGAAAGAAAGAGGACTATGGAAATATATAGTGATGATAGGACAAAAAGATTATTGAATCTACTCCTCAACTTAAGGACTTACTTGTTACTCACAAGGTTACTTTTAATTCATTGGCATAGAATTTTGTATATTGATGCAAGATGAGTTTCATTTTGATACATCCATATACAATTAAATTTAAGATTATTATTCACATACATTATACATATTTCTACTCTCATATGAGGTATTGTAACAATACAACTCAAATGGAACCCGAGGTTTGCCTCCAATAGATTGAAAGTGCTATTGCAGGCTGCTTAAGATAAGTAAGTTATACAAGTTAATTGTTAGTTGATCAAATCATGGTCATGTCAATTACTAGTCTATTTATATTACAAGAATATACATTCTATAGATAGATAAGGTAAAATATTTAGATAATGTCTCAAAAAACCTCAGAGACATATAGAATATCGCATTTAAAGGTGTTTTTTATTATTTTAAAGATTCATTGACAATAGACAGGTTAACTCCTGACCACACTATGCCTACCTCAAAGATGATGATGAGCATCAAAGCCTTATGGAGACGGCTTCAAATGTGGCAAACCAGCCAATGGGCAAAATATCCTCTTTTCAGTCACTGACAGAGTTCTGGCTAAAAAATAGGCAAGCTTGGATGCAAGCAGAGTCAATGGCCAAACTCTGCCAAGACAGGGTAAGCAAGTTCTCAATAGTTTTCTTCTGCCTCACAAATATGTCTGTCAGATGTACTGGGCCAGAAAGCTGAAGGTGATGCTCCAAAGTTATAGAGAGTTTTGGGTGACCGTTCAGGCAGCAAACTGTCTCTGTCGTTTTCTCATTTTGGGAGTTGCTAACCTGCGCTTTCTGTTTACTCAGGTAATTAATTTTATTTTTTCTCAAATCTCTGATGGATTGAAGACCAGATAGTTTAGTTTTACAAGCTTAGTTGTTTAGGGGTTAAGATTTTCTTAGGTCTAGATAGATGTTTTAAGTTGACATCGATGAGATATGATATATATGGATTTACATTCAGAATTGTATACTCACCAAGGTAGGAAAGGTGTTTTCTTCAGGGTTGCCAAGTACAAATAGGCAAAATGCTATGAATGTAACATTTATATAATTCCTGATTGTTTCACTGTTTTTCTTTCTGTATATAGTTTATTATATATATGTAATAATATAAATGTATATGTAATAAAAGAATTAATTTTAAAAAAGAAATCAAAGAAAAAATATTTTTACATAAAAGCTCCTTGTTTGTATGATATCTAATTCTTGGGGAAAGATCCAATTTGTATCCCCATTTGAAGATGAAGAATCCAGGGTTCAGAGCTTCATAATTTCTCCCAAACTAAGCATAAAATAAACATTAAGGTTGAAACTAAGACTTGAAATTAGATTCTTCAGCTGGAGAGATGGCTCAGAGGTTGAGGGTACTGACTGCCCTTCCAAAGGTCATGAGTTCAATTCCCAGCAACCGCATATTGGCTCACAACCATCTATAACAAGATCTGTGTACATAATAAATAAATAAATATTAAAAAAAAAAAAAAGAAATTAGATTCTTCAATTCTAAAATCATTCTTCCTCTTCCTCTTATGAGCTTGAACCTCAGTTGGAGGCCTCAGGCTTGTGGACCAGACTGTCAGACAAAACGAGTCCAGTTTCCTAGGCGTGGTAAGAGGAGGTCAGGCAATGCTAGAAACGTGCTGAAGAATTTCCCTCCAGACTTTTCAATCTTGCTTTTCTATACTTACCAATCTATTGTTGAAAACACACCACATCTCCCTTATTATAAGAGTAGAATGTATTCAGTAGAGAATGTAGTTTTGAAATATAGACTAGAACTAAACAGAAAATAAGAATTACAGACCAGCTCCATGCTTAGAAATAACTATTGTAATATTTTGGTAAACATTCTTTGAGTCTTTTAAAAATTACATGTAGTCATGTGTGTATATTTTTAATGTAACCATAATACAGATGCTTCAATATTTTCTGGTTATAGGTTATGGATGCACACTGATTTTATCTTCTTTATTACTTGGTGATTTATTAATATATTACCATCTATTTTTTTTTTACTATCTATTTATTATCATGTAGATTTCTTTTCTACAGTCTTGTCTTTAAACTTTGTCCAATCTGCTTTTATATTCTTGTATGTACTGGGTATGTGTTGTTCACGTGTGCGCATGTGCATACGCATGGAAGCCAGATGTTGGTATTGGATATCTTCCTCAATTGTCCTCCACCTTTGTTTTGTTTTTGGAGCAGGGTCTCTAACTGAACCTGGAATTCATCAGTCACCAGGTTGGCCAGCCAGTGAGCTCCAGGGATCCTCCTGTCTCCGCCCCTCAGCTCTGCGATTACAGGCGGGCTAACTGGGTGCTGGGGATCTGAACTCTTTATGCTTGGATATCAGACACTTGATCAGCCAAGCCAAACCTCCCGCCTCTGCACTCTATTTTAATTTGCAGTTATTTTTTAACTAGAAAGGTTGACTTTTTGATATTTTAAATTATATTTTTGTATTTGAGAGCTTTATCTCCTGGCTGTTATTGTTTGTGCATTTCATTTCTTAATTGTTTGACTGCATTCTCATTTGTTTATTAAAATCTTAAAATATAAGTTCGGGATATTAACAATATATATTTATTATAAATTATTTCTGACCTTATACCATGAATATTAATTTTACATTTAATTTAATTTATTTATTATTTTAGCTATGTGGTTCTGTCTATCTATCTCTCATCTATTCTTTGTGATTTTTTTCCAATTTTTATGCATTGTGAAGTATTGTCTCCTATTTATTACGTTTAATCATGTAGTGGTGTAGGTATGTGTATGTGTGTGTACATGCCATGGTGCATGGGAGGTTATAGACAACTAGTGGGACTCAGTTGACTCCTTCCACTCTGTGGGTTCTGGAGATTGACCTCATGTCAGGTTTGGCCACTGGGCCTTTACCAGCAGAGTCTGCCAGGTCCAGTATTTTCTCTTAATCATTTTTTTCCCGGTTGGATTTTGTTCAGTTGGCTTAAGGCCCATTGGTATTTTCTGTGTCATTTGATTAAGGCAAAGCTGTTTGAAATCAGGTTAGAACTATTATCAGACAGAATCTGGAGCTGGGAGAGGTGCTGAGCAGTACAAGGGAGAATGGAGCTAGAGCCAGTGCATGGTCCCTACATGGACAGAGCAGAGAGTCCTGAGATCCCTGCACATTCAGCAGCAAGTGGTGAATACTGAAAGGTGTCCGCTAGCACAAAACAAAACAAAACAAACAAACAAAAAATACAATTGGAAATTTCAGTTGAGGGATGGGAAAGGAAGAGAGAGGGGAGAGAAGAGACAGACACACAGAGGGAGGAGTTCTCTTTCTGTAGGTTGGGCCCTGCGCCCTCTTGGGTTTACCTCTAAACTCTCTTCTCCCTGTGCAGCATTTATTTTCCATACCTCAGTAGTGAGGGCTCCTGCCCTGGTGCACAGTTTAAACCTGATCTTTCTTTTGGAACAGAAGAGAATTTGATATTCTTCCTGACCTTTGGCCATCTCACCTCACACCCAGCGTGATCTAAACTGGATACAGCATCTCCCTCACAGCCTCTGAGTCCAACACTGTCCTCTTTCATGCTCCTTATCTTAGTGAGTTTGCTGACAAACTTCCATATAAACTCATTAACAGAAAGGCAAGGTCGGGAGGAATGGATGCATACCTCAGAGGAAAACTTAACAGGAAGATGCTCTGCAGCGGAGAAAGAGGAAGTGCTGGGCTCACTTCTGAGGAGTGCTAAAGATGAGTTCTTTGAGCTAGAAAATAAGGTCTCAGATGGTTTTTATAAGGGCCCAGAGAAGTCACTTGGGAGAAAATTTTTCTGGGAATCCCCGCCCTCAGGAGTCTGTAAATACCCCTTCCCCAAGTCACTTAGCTTGCAACCCAGTCTCCAAAGGTCACAGACTCCAAAAACAGTGTCTAAATTTGCTTCTACTATTTGCATTCTTAAGAAGATGCACCTGCAGATCACGTAGGGCAACAACTGAGAGGTGGTCCAGAGAGGGCGCCCAATCCAGGTTCTAATGCTGGCAGACGCCTCCCTCAGGCACCTTCTAGTGCAGGTGGATGCCTCTTAAAGAAAAACTCCTCATACATTCCAACGGAATGGGATTGGCTTTTAATTGCATCATTTTTTTTTCCTTATTAACAAAAGACACAACTGGTTGATCAGAATGGGACCATTCCTTTTTCGATAAGCACCATAAAGCCTCAAGTTAGTTTTAACTAGGTGGGGCTAGTTAAGTATTTAAAGGAGAAGGCAAATAAAGGAAGTGGGCCTCTCTCCACCTGGTGGTGTTAGATTCATCATTAAGGCAGATCACTGTGAGTTTAGTTTGAGGACAGCCTGGTCTACAAAGCAACTCCAGGACAGCCAAGGCTAACACAGAGAGACCCTGTCTCGAAAAACAAACAAAATCAGGAGTGATGCGACACCTTATCTCCGTGTGGTACTGACTTGAAGGGTACAACACACGACTTTGTAGTTTCTCCTTTCCTGTCCCTTGCATACTGTTTTTGACATCCTCCAAGCCCATCAGAGAAGCTGCCCTTTCACTCACAGGTTTCCCAGTACATCAGGCTTGCTCTTGCTCATGTATCCAGAATTATCCCCTCGAATCCTGCCTAGGAGACTTTTTCTCTCAGCTTCTAATCTGAGCAGTTTCCCTTAATCCTCCTATACTTTCTGACAACTTGTTGAAATGACAAAGAAACATTTTATTTCACGGAAACTTTTATGGATCTTTGAACTCAAGAACACCCATTCTCTTTTTTAAAAAAAGACTCATTCATTTCAATTTTATTTTGGGGATGTTTTCCCTGTATTTACCTGTGTGCCGTGTGTGTACAGTGCTGGCATGGGCCAGCAGAGGGTGTTGGGATCCCTTGAAACTGGACATTGCAGATGTTTTTGAGGCAAACTAAAGGTACTGGGAATTGAACCTAGGTCCCCTGGAAGAGCAGCCAGTGCTTTTAACCGCTGAGCCATCTCTCCAGCCCCGAGAGCAACAATTCGTCTATAAACACTAGAGAAAGTTTTACCCAAAGAGGAGTTTGACTACATGTGTGCACGGCTTTGCCCTCTGCTGTTCTCCACAGGAAAAGTATCACCACCAAGTCTTTTCTACAGGTTGACAGTCACACACACACACACACACACACACACACACACACACACACACACACGCACAGTGAAACTGTGTGTTTCATGGGACAGAGGCAGCCATTCTGGCAGATTTTTATGCTTTGGATGAAGATGTGCATCTGTACTTTTGTGTTTTTGATGTGTGCCTTTGGGGGAGGGAAAGTCTTATTTCAGAAAGACATAAACGTGCACTTGGCTTAGGACTCCCATGATGAGAGAGAAAAGCATTGCTAAGTAAAAAAACCACTGATTCAAATCCAGTTCCTGATAGGGAGCAGACGGGAGCCAGCTAGAGCATCCATCCCTGAAACTGCGCCAGCGAGATCTGCAGGCAATGAGCTGAAAACAAACAAAGCAAGAAACTTCTGGCCGCCTGTGGAGCAGCCACTTCAGCCTCAGCCTCCTTCCCCTGAACCTTGCCACCACCTGACCTCCTTTTCTTTTAGCCGCAATGGCTGAAAACCCTGGAGATTCCCTTTTTCACCTTCCCCCTTCTCGGAACCTTTTGAGCTCTGCCAGTTGGATTCAGTGTTGGGTGGGGTTGGAGGGAGCAAGTTATATGGTGCAGCTTTCAGCATGGCAAATTTTAGGCCCTACATGTAGGTGGTTCAAAGGGATATTTATTGTTTGTTTCTTGGGTTGTTCATTCATTTGTAAAGTCTGAGTTTGACTTTGTTTGCTAGGTGTTTAGATGCCTCTGAGGATAGGAGAGTGTTTATTCCAAAGGGGCAGGAGTAAGATTCTTGGCTGGCCAGGCTATGCTTGTATTCATTGTAGCATTGTGGCCACGTACGCATAGGTGTGGGTACTCGTGATTATGGTTTCCCTATTAGCGCATTCTCGTGGCCCACCTCTCCCACCCGTGGCATCCTGAGACGAAGCCCTCGGGACCCTTTTCCTTGAGGATCGTTGTTCACATTTGCCCAGCAATGCTTGGTGCTTGCTACTTCTTTCTCTCCCTCTTAAGGACTACTCTGACCCCACTCATGGTTCTCCGGGTCCCCACCCCCTTGTCTATCCTCATGCTGCCCTTCAGTTCTGGGCTCCCTCTGAGAGGTCCATCCTCCCTCTGAGATGGCCATGCCGTCAGTTCTGCTCAGGCCTTCCCAGCCTGTGCTCTAGCACTGAGAAGGTCCAATAGACTATGGGATTGCTGCTTTAGGGTGGCACCTGTCCAGGTACACATCGTCACAGATCCCATCTGCCTAGCATTGACCAATCACATTCTATCTATAGCCTAGGCTCCTCCTCTCTTTCTGCTTGGTTCTGTTCTGGGCATGTATCTCGTCAGTAAGTGGCCCAGACTTGATTTTTTTTTTTTTTTTTTTTTTTGTAACTGTCCCTCCCATCTGTCCCCATGTCCCTTACCTGTCTCAATCTGTTTACAGCTGAGATTTTGCTATAGCCTGTGAGCTGAGCTTGTCACCAGGTTTGAACTCCTCACTTGTGTGCAGCTCTATCAGAGCAGTCTTCTGGAAACCCCTCTTTCCTTCACCTCACTCTCTGTGCACGTACATCCCACTGTCAGTAGCTTGAAGTCTACAGATTCCAGCTCGCCTTTAAAGAATTCCCAGTCCAGGAGAGCCGGGCGTGGTGGCGCACGCCTTTAATCCCAGCACTCGGGAGGCAGAGGCAGGCGGATCGCTGTGAGTTCGAGGCCAGCCTGGTCTACAAAGTGAGTCCAGGATGGCCAAGGCTACACAGAGAAACCCTGTCTTGAAAAACCAAAAAAAAAAAAAAAAAAAAAAAAAAAAGAATTCCCAGTCCAGGACAATGCATGGCTATACCTCAGTCAAGCTGCTGAGTGTGTATGAATGAACTTGAACGTGAACTTTTGCCAGCTTCTCCATTTGAGGATCTTTTCGTTCTCTTGTGCCCATAGCCAGAGCCTCACCTCTTACTCAAAATCTGCATCAGGTTCTCCTTTCCCCTTGGACGTTTCTATACGCATTCAAGTCATAGGAATTCAGCATTTTCATCTGAGTACTGATACTCTGCCTTTATATTAAATTACATACTTCTTTGAAATTGATGTCTCTTACAGTGGTTTTTTTTTCCCCCTGATTAATATTTCAGTTTTACACTGGATTTAGATTTTTTTTTCATTTGCCTGGGTTATAACTTCTTGGGTCCTCTACTGTCTACCACAAGGCTCGGCATGTACGAGTCGCCCGGCAGCTGTATGCAGAGTGATGCTTAAGGTTACCTGGGACTTCTAGTTTAATCAAGGAAACCTATTTTTAAATACCCATTTTTTTTCTCTACAAATTATTTATTAACCTATTCAACCCTCCCAACTTACCATATGCGTGTAAAAATAAAATTCTACTCATCAGAAACTGTTCTGTTTGTTATTTGTGAGCTTGATTGGAGATGATTGACAGCCGGGACTTACTAATATGATACTTGTTTTTAAAGACATATTTTTTGCTCTTGTTCTCTGATGAGCCTGGAGAGTGATGCCCAGACCTGAATATTCTCGAGGTTACATGTTTCAAACTCAGAGAAGGAAAGGGGATAGCAGTACATTAGATGACAGACAGTAAACCTCATGTAAGCACAGATCGGACCTGCTGACTCTTACATGATAATAGAGAGACTGGTTGGCTGCTGAGGTTGGGCCTGGTTCTCAGCTTGGCAAATCTAGAAACTTGATTTCATGGTTCCCCACCTTTTTCTGAGGGAGAAATTAGTATGAACCAAAGCCATAAAAGAAGCATTCTGAGTGATGGGCGTGGTGGCGCACACCTGTAATCCCAGCACTCGGGAGGCAGAGGCAGGTGGATCGCTGTGAGTTCGAGGCCAGCCTGATCTACAAAGCGAGTCCAGGACAGCCAAGGCTAACACAGAGAGACCCTGTCTCGAAAAACAAAAACAAAAACAAAACAACAAAAAAGCATTTTGTTGTTATAATTTATCAGTAATGTGCATGTTTTGAGGGTAGATAGATTCATATCTACTCTTCCTGGTGGTGCTTGAAAGATACGCAGATATTGACAGCCTGATTATCATTCAGAGTTGACTGAGAGAAAATCAGAGCAGAAGGGCTGGGGAAGTGTGGTGGTTTTAATGTAGAATGCCCCGCCCCACTCCCACAGCCTCATTTGTGTGAATGCTTGCTCCCCATCTGGCAGTGATGGTTTGGAAGTAAAGAAACCTTTAGGAGATGAAATATAACCAGAGGAAATGGACCACTGAGGGTGGACCTTGAGGTTGAAGAGCCAGACACCTTCCTCCCTGCCCTCTGCTTCCTGACGATGGCCATGGTGTGAGCAGTTGCCTTCTGTTGTCATGCCTTCCCTGACATGGTGGGTCGTATCACTTCTGACTGTAACTTACAAATTAAGTCTTTCTCACTTACATTCCCTTCTCCAGGCATCCGGCCACAAGCAAGAGCAAAGCAACTAAATAGGGAGATTTTCATGTGGAGAAGGGGCTCCAAAGTGCTTGCTACATGTACATAAGCACGTGCACATTAGCACAATATACAATGTAAGTTTCCCCACACCTGCCTACATATTCACACATATGTTTGTATATAAATACATATATATACACACATATACATTACATACATACATATTATAATTTGCAGGCATTGATTGAGTACCTGTTAAGTACTAAGGGCATACTCAGGGCATATTCCCACTCATGAGATTCACAGACCGGTGTTTGTCTTTTGGACAGAACTGAATAAATCCCAATAAACGAATGCATAATTTCTTTTGTTCTCCAAATCCTTGCAGATGGTCATTTTCTTTGTGTCTCAAAAATCATTAAAGTTAATCTGTTTATAAAACCAGCTGATGACACCAATGCTGTGCCATCTTATTTTGGAAGTGACATTCCAGTTCTGGACAGCACTCTGATTGTATTCAAGTAACAGTAACAGCATGGGGAAGCTGTGGCCAGGTGTGTTGGCTACTGCTCCTCCATTTTGTCTTTGTTGTTGGTTATTATTGTACATTGTAGGTGTGTGAGGGAAGACCTACAAGACCATCAAATTCAAATATTTACATTTTCTTCCTTGAACTTAAGAGCTATAAACAATAAGAGTGAAGCTTCGTTGTTCTGTGTATCATGGAGGAGTAAGAAGTGCAGACAGGAACTGGTTCTTAGCAGCTATTGCTTAAGCTGTCTGTGGCCAAGGCAAAAGCTCTCATCAAATTGATTCTTGGCTGCACTGAGATGTACCACTGTGTCTGGAAAGGTTCCCAGTCATCACCGAAGATCCAGAGTGAGGGGTTCTTTTGCTTATCTTATGGGGAGAATAGGAGCACGACTTCTTAGGAGGAGGAGGAGAAGGTAAGAGATGGCTGGGTTCAAGGCTAGAGTAGAGAAAGGTGGGGATAATCCAGCCAATGGCTGCCCTGCCCACCTTGGGGCAGGTGTGTCTGTGAGCAGGGCAGAGTGATGGGCCCCTTTTTGACTGACATGGGAACAAGGACACAGACTTAAGCTGGTTACTTAATTAGTACAAGCAACTTAACCCAGGTGGTGAGGTCACCAGAATTGGAAGGAAAAACTCCTGGTGCCTGGCAAACACTGGGAGGACTTTGGATGCCAAGATGACCTTAATTCCTAGAGCTGAGCTCGTGGGCTGTCTGTCTAGGAATGATCAATGCCAAGATGGAAAGTCTGATGGGAGCAGGGAAGATGGGCTTCAATAACACAGGCATGAGACTAGAAATTCCAGGGGGCACAACGCAGTCCTCATAGTTATTCCATGCCAAGATACGATTCAGGTGAGTTAAAACAGAGCATGTCGCTAGAGTCAGGATAAGACCTAAGTTTGTCTGGATCTGCTAACAACATAGGATTAGTGATAAAATACCAGACTGCATTTGCTGCAGATAGAGCAGCTGAAAAACAGTGATTCTAGTGGCTGAGTAGAGTTGCCAACACTGGATTCTTGTGAACATCCCCTAAGACAAATGTTAGCAGTATTTTTCTACACCTAATGATTTTTTTTTATTAGATTTTGACTTTAAAGAAGAAAGTGAGTTTGGAGGAGGGAGCTCCTGACTTACAGACTTATTTTAATGATCTCTTATTGAACAAGATTTTTTCCCCAGATGCTGTGTTATGATTGCAAGGTGTTCACACTGGGGTGATATGTGATGATCCATCCATAAATCTATCATCCACCCATGTTCCCACCTAATTCATCAGGTCATCCATCCAATAATAACTCCTTGAACCTACAATGTGGCAATCCCTGTGACACGAGTTTACCAAACACTGAATCTGTGAACACACGATGATGATGGCTGGCGTCCATCTTATAGCTCATTCTAAGGGGGTGAATGGGGATAGAAAATAGAAAAAAATTGGGGTTTCAATACTAAAAAGCTTGGGTGTGCACCTAGTCAAGCTAGTTTGACTTCATTTAGAATAGGAAAAGCCTAAGTATGTAGACTCTGAAATCCAAGTTTTTCTTTAGTTGTCATTTATCTGAATGGATGCTTCATTTAATGGTCAAAAATTCCACTCACACTCAGGACAGACATGACTTGTTGCTTTATGAGAAGTCCAGATGTGTTGGGCATGAAGCCTTCTTCAGACTTGTGCTAAGTTGCCTGTTTGATGGGTTCCTCTTCATGCCTCTCCAGGAGTCTAGACAGGGAACTATAGCTTTTCCAGCCTGTTTGATTCACATCCCATCTTGGTCTTATACCGTGTCACTTCATAGAGAGCCACACAACACTTCCGTCACACCTGCCAAGAAGAACACCATCAGACATCATCGAACAATTACAATTCAGCTTTCAGGGAAGGGATAAATAAATGTGTGCTTTTCATACTTTCTCAGTTCAGCTAAAGACGTCTTTAAATACACACACACACACACACACACACACACACACACACACACACACACATACACACACACACAAAACCATGTGTCAGAAATGCTCACAGTGGATCCAAGCTTGAATCAGAGATACTTCTGCCCTAAATGAGCAATTTTACCAATTTTTAAGCAATTGAGGAATAAAGTAACTGAGGAGATTAGAAAGAATTGTCAAGTTCTCCAGAATGTGATTGGCTGGTTGGTTATCAGAAAAACAGAAGACATAGAACAACACAAAATTAAGAGATTTGGTGATGCTAGTGGAACACTGTATATGATAGGCAGATTTGGGCCCAGGGGTCCCGCTCAAACTAAGGCACCAGCCAAGGACAATACAGGAGGTAAACTTTAAACCCCTTCCCAGAGTGGAGAGTGTGATATGACTTTCTCAAGTACTCTCGTGCCTCACATTTGACCATGCCCCCTGGAGGGGGAGATCTGGTGGCACTCAGAGGAAGGACAGCAGGTTGCCAAGAAGAGACTTGATACCCTATGAGAATATACAGGGGGAGGTAATCCCCCTCAGGAACAGTCATAGGGGAGGGGAATAATGGGAAAATGGGGGGGGGGAGGGAGGAATGGGAGGATACAAGGGATGGGATAAACATTGAGATGTAACAAGAATAAATTAATAAAAAGAAAAAAATTTAAAAAAAAACAAGAAAATAGGGAATGACTCAAGAAACATCAGCCTTTGATAATATTTTTCTTTTTTCACATGTATATTTATATTATTACACACATATACAATAAACTCCCTCCAGCAAGAAGAACCACAAAACAATCAGGAATTATATAAATTCTACATTCATAGTGTTTTTCTTATTTGTATTTGGCAACCTTGAAGAAAACATCTTTCCTATCTTGGTGTGTCTACAATTCTGAATGTAAATGAATATCTATCATATCTCAGCTTTATCAACTTAAAACATCTATCTAGACCTAAAAGCATCTTCACCCCTAAACAACTAAGCATAATTGTAAAACTAAACTATCTGGTCTTCAACCCCATCAGAGACTTGAGAAGGAATAAAATTAATTACTTGAGTAAACAGGAAATGCAGGTTAGCAGCTTCCAAAATGAGAAAATGACAGACAGTTTGTTGCCTGAACAGTCACCCAAAACTCTCTATAACTTTGGAGCATCATCTTTAGCTTTCTGGCCCAGTATATCTGAAAGATATATTTATGAGACAGGAACCATTGAGGACTTGCTCATCCTGTCTTGGCAGAGTTTGGCCGTCAACTCTGCCTTTATTCAAGCTTGCTCATTTTTTAGGCAAAATTCTGTCAGTGACCAAAATGAGGACATTTTGCCCATTGCCTTGTTTGCGACATTCGAAGCCATCTCCATAAGTAGGTTCTTTGACGCTCATCATCTTTGAGGTAGGCTGGGTGTTGCTGCTTATTGTCAAAGAATCTTTAAAATAATAAAACATCTTTAAATGCCATATTCTGTAGGACTCTGAGTTTTTTTGAAGACCTTATCTAACTATTTTACCTTATCTATCTATAGAATCATATCTATCTGTTAAACCTAGGATGTATATTCTTGTGATAAAAATGGACTAGCAATGGATGTGACCATTATTTGATAAACTAACAAATAACTCACATTACTTACTTATCCTAAGCAGCCTGCAATAGCACTTTCAAAGTATTGGAAGTAAACCTTGTATTATAATTGAGTTGTATAGGTACAATATTAGAGTAGAAACATATATAATGTGTGTGAAGAATGATCTTAAAATTTAATTCTATACCATTATATCAAAATTAAACTTATTTTGCATCAATATACAAAATTCTATGCCAGTGAATTAAAAGTAACCTTGTGAGTAACAATTAAGGCATTAAGTTGAGGGGTAGATTCAATAATCTACTTTTTGTCCTATCATCACTATATATTTCTATATTCCCCTATCTCCCAACCTAAGAAAGAATTACAAAGGAAAATAGTGACATCCCTAAGTCCAACCTTGTTTTCTTTCTGAATAAGACCAATAATAACTTATATCCAACTCCCAATGAAAATGAACATCTATAGCCCAAGAAAGCAACTAAAAACCTACCCAACCCCCTTAAGGGAAATAGGGCATCATTTTCTTAAGGTTTCTTCTGGCTGATTTGGGTCAAATAATACGTTTGTAGGGCCCCAAATAAAATTGGGGAAAATGATTAAACAAGGTAGGAATAGCATCTGTCTTCCAGTTTCTAACTGTCGAGAAATTCCAGGCTTAATTAAAGTCCTGTGTGGGACAGTCTGAAATGCTGGACCAATTGGGAACAGAAGCTTTCTTTGAAGCTGTCCTGGGAGCTGTCCTGTTCTGATGAGCAACAGCAACTAAAGTACTTGGTGCTGGAACATGAAGTATGCAGGATACCAGTGTCCAGCATGCTGACAGGCATGAATCCTGCCAGGTCTGATCCAGTATCAGTATCTGTTTTGTTTTTAAAAATTTTATTGTTGTTGTTCTGAAAACATATAATTTCTCCCAAGCATTATAGATTTTCTTAAAAACTGGAAGCTGAGGGCTTGTAGCTTTGACTTGTGCCTAGAGGAAGAAGAAGATGTAAGTAAGTGTTCTTGTCACCTTCAGAAGGTTGAGGAACTGGTCAGTTGGGATGTGTCCAGCCATTTGATAAGACAGTTGGTGCCCAGCTTGATCCGAACTCATTTTCTCAGAGGGGATTTTAGGCATTTTTTAAGGGTTGATAGCATCTAATACAGAGGCTCACTTTGGAAAGATGGGAGCAAAGCATTGTGCTTTGGCTTCTGTTGGTGGGCTTGTCTTCTTACTATCTGGGAGCAAGGTGACTGACCTGCTACGTGGGCATCCTTAGGGCATGGATCTCACTGCCCAGCACCTCTGGTTTTAGTCATCTATAACTCAAAGGTTTTATATTTTTAGTTGATAGGGTTTGATAAGAAATATCAAGGGGCTTAGCATCCAGTAGCACTTATCATATGTTGGGCATTGTGTTTATTAAGGAACTGTTACCCAGCATGCATTGCTCAGCTGGAAAGGCTGAGTGAGGAACATGATTCACAGTCTCTCAGTCTCAGCAGCTGGCTTGTCTTGCTGTGGTCCGTCTTATTTCCATCTCCTGCAGCCCAGTAAATGCCACATACTTGAAAGCTCAGCCTCATTGTATATCCTGAGATAACAGGGCTGCCTGACTTACCCACTCGTTCATCCACTGACTCACTCACTCATTCGGCACAGTGCCACCACAGCATTTGTGGAAATATTTGAGTGCCATCCTTTATTTCATCTCCAAAAGACCTGATGATAGAAAATATCTTATAACTGCCCTCCTTACCATTTCACAGAGAAGGAAACTAAGATGGGGAGAGGTTAAATAAAGTGCTTTTGGTACACAGCTAGCAAATAGTCTGGAAGTCTTGATAAATAGTCAATGGCCTATCTCAATCTCTAACCCTTAGTACCCCAACTTGTAAGTCAATTGGACCCTACCTGGCTATCCCCATGGGAGAGTCTTCTAGAGATGAGGATGCCTTTCACCTTGCTTCCTGTCCATCTGGGTCTGCTGTGATTGGAGGAACACCCTATTCAAGGCTGTTGGTGGGGCTTTGTCCCAGATGCTTGCTTCTCGTTTCTTTTCCAAGCATCAGCATCTGGAGGTGGGTATGGTTGAATGCCCAGCCCTGGTGAACTCCCAACCAACAAAGACACACCAGTGGCCATCAGCATTGCCATCTCTGTCCTTTAGTGGTCTGGGCATGTATTCTCAAGATGCTGGTAGATTGTCAAAGCAGCCTACTGTCCATGGTGTGGATATATCTTCTCTGGGTATCAGCACTGCACACTTAGTAGAGTGACAAGTATCTTTTGGTTGAGTGAGCTGCAATGCCTCCATGCAGTGCTAGTCACGGAGTCCAGATGTGAAAGAGACCAGACACCTAAAGAGGCTTTGTCAACTTAGGAGAGTACGGGCACAGTCATGCCATTGCCCCTGTACCTGCTAGAACTTGAATATGGATTGCTTCATGGGAGTAACACTGTCCTGACTGCCTGTTTTTTGTCTTAGAGACAATACAAGGGCCTCATGCAGCCCTACCCCAGGAAGAAGGCACTGTTCATATCAGATTTTTGGTAAAACACTCTTGAGTCATAGCAATAGTTTTCATCCCAGGGTGCTTGATGGAATCTCTTTTAAAATCAACTGTTAAAAAGACACTAGTTCCACAGCTCTGTCCCTGGGTTTCTGGTCTACTTGTCCAGCATTTTAAAGATGAAAGTTTTTCCTGGGTGGTTCTCATGTGCAGCCAGGGATGGAGGTACTCTGGAAAATCGTCTCATCCCTGGGGAACTGCAGGATACCAGGGGCACAGATGTGCTTCCCCGACCCTAGGAACCCAGTGCTTTTTCTCCTCGTGGCCTGAGTATATCCAGGAGCTCCTCATCTGTATACAATGTTCTGTTTCGTGTTGGGAAACAGCTGTTGGAAATCAATTTTGAAGCTTCCAGACTGTCTGGGCATCTGAAATGTTCCAGGTTGCAGGGCCAGACTGTTCACTTTGTGTGTTTCTCTACCTGCCCTGTCATTGAAGCTCAATAAATGTCACCTGTTATTTATGTTGTTATTAATAATGATAAGAATGACAAACAGCAATGCCAAGGAACATATTTTCGGTGTCAATCGGAGCTGCCGTGAGAGCACAGTTTGGGAGTGTGGGGTCAAAGAGCTTTGTTGAGTGCTGGGAAGGTGGCTTGGCAGCTAAAAATATTTGTTGTGCAAATACAAGGACCGGAATCTGAATTCACAGCACTCATGTAAAAATCCAGGCATGACCGCTGGCACATGTGTGGAGGTGGGGGTAAGGATGGGGAGAGACAGGGGTGCTGAAGCCAGCTTAGCTGAAAAATGGCAAGCTCCAGGTTTCCTGACTTAAGGGAATAAGATGGAAAGTTCTAGAGGATGACAAGTGATATCTTCTTCTAGCCTCTACATGTACACATGGTACACACACACACACACACACACACACACACACACACACACAAACACACACACACACACACACACACACACACACACACACACACACACACAGGATTTTGTGGAGGAAGAGGATTCTAGTAAGGTTGAGTAGCCTGGTGTAGCTCAGTAGTGAAACTCTTGCACGTGACATGTTAGGCACTGTCCTCAAAAGTCAGTCAATCAATCAGTCAATGCAATCAATCATCAGTCAGCGGCTCCATCCTTAAGGATGGGGTGAGTGTCAAGTGGTGAGAAGACCAGGCTGTTTTATGTGAACACACCCTTCCCCTAGTTTTCATACAATATTGCTCCACCCTTCACAGTCCTATGTGGTCTGGGCTAAGGAAATTGGAATCAGCAGATTAGCCTTTGGCTTTTTCCTTTTCTGGTCCTGAATTTTACAATTCTCCCTTGTACTTAGCCATCTCTGTCCACACTGCAGCCCTTGCTGTTAGGGGACTAGGTAAGTCTTCATTTGGAATTCTGAAGAGCAAGCTGCCAAATAGCTTCTGGAAGGCTGAAGTGCAACAGTTTGAATGCTGCTTTTTATGAGGTGTTAACTTTAGTCAGGCTCTCTGCAGGTAGCTAACCACTGGTCAAAGGTAAAGAGAAAGCTCTCAAAGAAATTCTGCTTAAAAGTCACTTGTGGTAGAAAATCCAATGCAGGATGAATAAAGGAAGCTAACATTTTTGAAAAATCCTCCTACCAAGATCGAATGATCTGTCTTATTCTTTTCTGTTTCTCATCTCTATCCTCACAGCCTCTGACCATTCACACAAGATGCATAGTAATAGGAGGTTCTGTAAAACACAGGAGATGCATTCATAGAAACATGCAGCGTTTTACACTGAGATAATATTACACTGACCTTTTTCAACCTTATTGGAATTATGATGATCCTTTCACAAAACCAAGTCAAGTCTGCATTATTTTTTTCTTTTTTTAAAATTTCTGCATTATTTAAAGAGCTGCATATTTTTATTTATGCAGTTTGTTTGTTTATACTTTGCACGTGTGTGTGTGTGTGTGTGTGTGTGTGTGTGTGTGTGTGTGTGTGTGCCAGAGGACAGCCTTGTGTATTATCTTCACAAATGTCTTTCAGATATTGGAGTTCACTGCTTAGGTTGACCTGACTGGCTAGCAAGACCCAGCGATCCTCTTGTCTTTGCCCCCCGACGCCCCGCCCCCCTGTCCTGGGATGACAATTGCATGCCACCATGCTAGGCATTTTTACATGAGTTTGAAGGATCAAAACTAGCCCCCATGCTTGTGAGGCAAGCTCTCTACTGAATGAGTCATCTTCCTGCTTCCCATGGTGAATTTTTAATTGCTCCATCATTAATTATCTGAGTAATTTTTGGTTCATAGACCTTTCAGCAGTTTATATTTTCTAAGTTATTTTTGATATTTCCTGGTAATTAAAAGCTTGAGTACTGGTCACTATACTCTCAGTGTTCACATAGTCAACAAGTGTTCACTACTGTACACTGAGCTAGATGCGATGCAGCCATTCGTTTGGGACTAAGTGATGAAAATCCCAAGTCCAAATTCTAATATGAGATAGAAAATCAACAAAACAACTAACTAACTAAAAGACAAAGCAGGTTGGGTTTTGATGAGTGTGCTAAGTAGAAAAAAAGGCAAAGCAAAACAAAAACAAAAACAAAGAAGTGTGGGGGTAGGTAGAAATTAGCATTTCTAAAAAGGAGCAAGGGCAGAGGTGTGTGTGTGTGTGTGTGTGTGTGTGTGTGTGTGTGTGTGTGTAATGCCTAGAAGTCATTTGAGGTAGACTGTGTAAGGGAGGTCACTGGGGATGACAGAAGAAGTCAGTTGACTCCTGGGAGCAGGAAAGCCACTGAAGATTTTATCTGGAAGAATGCTAAGTTTTAGTAGAAGGCTGAAGGCTGGACAGACTTGGACAGGGGGACAGAAGACTTTACTTTTAATGGGAGGTTTTAAAATACAATATATTTGATCATATTCTTTCCCCTCCCCCAACTCCTCCCAGATGACTCCAAACTCCCAACCCACCCAAGTTCGTCCTCCCTCCCTCCCTCCCTCCCTCCTTCTTCTTCTCTCTCTCTCTCTCTCTCTCTCTCTCTCTCTCTCTCTCTCTCTCTCTTTCTCTCTCAATCTCTCTCTTAAACAAAAGGCCAGCCTCTCCAAGAAAATCAAAACTAACCCTAATAAGGCAAAACTATACCAAAACAGAACAAAAAGTGCACCGCATAAAAACTTGGGCACCTGTATTTGTGTTGACCAATTATCCTCAGCCCTGTCTTAGAGTGTGGTTGGTATACCCAGCAACACTCCATAGGAGAAAACCTATTTTCTCTCCCAGCTGGTATCAATCATGAATGGCTTTTTGGTTAGGGGTGGGGCTTTGTGTCTGCTTCCTCCTCTCAGTGCTGAGATTTTCTCTGGTATGAGCCTGTGCATATTTTCTGTGTGCTGTCACAGTGTCTGTTAGTTCCTGTGTGTGTCCCTGACAGGAGGCTGTGTAAATATTCCAGATAGCAGAAAGTCATGGCTGGAGTCAGGTGATGTCAGACAGAAGGTAAGGAGTGTAGAACTTAGAAGGACTTAGACCCAACTAGAGTTATTGACAGAGGGAAGGTGGGGTGGGATTTTGATGGTGGGACATAGAGGGTAGGACAACTGAGGCTGGCTACTGTGAAGAGACATGGGATCATGCCTCTGACAGTGAACACAGTGGGCTGCGAAGATGTGGGGACTCATTCGTTTCCTGTTGATGGTGACACAGTTCCACAGGGTTGGTGATTTATGAAGAAAAGGGCTTTATTTTGTTTTTACGATTGTTTGGAGTTGAGTGGCTGCTTCTGGTGATGACCCTGTTTGTTGGCAGTGTCCTGGGGGTGGTGCTGGGCACCCCCTGGTGAGAGACAGAGTATGCACACATGTGAGTGTGGTCGCTATTCTCTATCTGTTCTTGTTTCAACAGCAAGAATTCAATCATGAGGCCTCTGCCTGGACGACGGCTTCCTCTAGATACTGTCACGTTCCAAAGGTCTCATTGTAGAGCGCCACATTCACATGACGCATCTGTCGTCTTAATCCTTTACAATGGGGACTGAACACCAGCGTGAGATATGGGTGGGACAAGCCATGTCCAAGGTGTATCTGGAGGGGCTGCAGAAGCTGCGTTTCAGGTTTGATGATGTGTGAGACACAGCACATCTTCAAGATTGCTCTTGACAGCTGCATCTCATTTAAGGCACAGGCTGGCTGGCTCCCAGGTTTGAGGGACACAACTGTTCGATGTTAGGGGGTTTCCTCATCATAGTTTTAAAGCAGAATATATCATCTCTTTCAAGAATCATTTGCTTTTTTTTTTTTTTGGTGTGTGCACACATCTTGTTTTAGCCATAAATCTGTTTACTATAAATGACATTTTTGGTTGGCTGTCTCAGCCGATTTTTCACAGCTATGTATTCTGTGTAAAAACAGGCCTTTTGTGTCTGAAACCACCAGCACCTTTTAGCAGTCCCCCCACCCCCATTGAAGTCATAATCTGCTTTTTTGTGACAGCATAGTGGTTGCTCTGGGAAATGATTAGGATGTCACAATTAGGATTAGGATGCCAGGTGGAAAAGAGCTAGTGTGAGGGACAGATGGTCATTCTCTCAGAAGCAAGGGAAAAAGAATCCTTGCCTCCTTGCCATGCTCACAGAGATAAGAGGAGGAGGCCAGGCAAGTGTAGGAGCTATAAATAGAACTGTTTCTGAGGAGACTGCTTTCCTCAAGACTTCATTAGGCATCAGAAAGCCCTTTGCACTTAGCAATTAAAGACACTGATTTGCCTATGCAGTATTATGAGCTTGAAGAAGGAAAGCCAAAGTCGCATTCTTATTGAACAGATGCAGGTAAAATGCCTGAGAAAACTCTAAATGGGCTCTATAAATCTCAAGTGGTTCCACCATCTCCAGATTATAAAAGCATCTTGAGGATAAAATGTTCCCAGCATTTCTGTGTTAACTCCTTCTTGTCATGTTAGTGTTGCCATCTTTGTCTGCCCATCTAGGTGTTGCCTATCCACAAGAAGGGCATTGCTAGGACCACGGAAAAAGCTTTGCTCATCTGCCCACTATCCCAGATGACAGTGGCATCTCTGTTTGTTTGCCCCTGTGGAGACTGGGCTTCTGGTCTGGCTTTGTTAGTGTTATACTTAAGACTGCTGAACTGGCAGGACCCAAATAAGGCAAAACCAGCCCTCGAGTCTTGGGAAGCCCACAGGAATCTTTTTCTATACTCTGAGTCCATAGTCTCGAACCTTGACAAACCACATGAGAAGTGCCTTTCTCCGTCTCTCCCAAGGGGCCTGTGATCAAGCCAAGCAGCTTTTCCACTTGGGTGTTTGGATTCGGGTACAAGCCTTTGATTAGTCATGGAAGACTGCCCAGAAAAATAATGTTAGCCTCTCTGGGAACTCAGTTGTAGATAAACCTAATACCTTGAAGGTTATTCCTAAGGATGACCAAGGAATTCTTCTTCTTACGTCCCAGACACCTTTGCTAACCCAAGGAAACTGTAGGCAGAAGTTCACAACCCCCCTCTGATCCTTCCACAAACACTCCCTGTTTTTGTAATACCCAGTCTTGGTTTTTTTTTTTTTTTGTTTGTTTGTTTTGTTTTTTTTTTGGTTTTGTTTTTCACTTGCTGGATTTGTCTAGAATGCATTCTGGGTCCTAAGTCTATAGCAGTCAACAAAGGGACTATATATTTGTATTTATATATCAATACAATGGATAAAAGTCTCTTGAGTAGAAACTCAGATAATTTGCTTTCTTTTTCATTTTTAATCTTGCTTTCTTATGTTCCTTAAATCAAACATTCATTACCTGAACTAGAGAAGCATAAGAAAAGAAGGAAAAAATATCATCCATGGTTCATTTCTTGAGACTAATAAACAGTGACAAATGCTCCTTGTAATGCAGTATGGTTTGAAGATGAATTTGTATTTTATCAGTCATGGTGACATTCCAGAGGCATCTGGATGGAAAAAGACCCAGGCACATGCTGGGTACGTTACCTGATCAGGCTTTGGCTGTTGCTTGTAGTACGCATGAGCAGATGCTTTGCAGTAATTCAGGCCTCCTGAATTACTTTGTCTTTAGATTAGGAATACTGTCTCTAAGCTAGGGCTTTGCAAATGTGGCCCACAAAGCACACGCTGTTTGTGTAAACAGTTGTGTTAGGACACAGCCATGCCCACTCATTTCCGTAGCACTCGTGGCTGTTTGCACGCTAATATAGAACTGAGTATAACGGAAACAGTTTGGACCTCAAAGCTTAGAGTATTTACCACCCAACCCTTTACAGACAGACTAAGCCTGTGGGAAGCCTGAAGTAGCTCCACCCAGTAGCATTTCTGTGGAACAATGGACAGCTCCTTGTGCTGCTGGTCAGTAGGCTCCCTGAAAATAAGCACATCTGGAAACAAACACATCTGGAAATAAGCACACCCAGCTTTTATCTGAGAGACAAACTCGGGTCCCTGGGCTCGTGCAGCAAACACTTTACCTACGGAGGCATCTCCTCAGGCCATGAACCTCCTTCTTATTTTTAGAGACGTGTTAGATTCACAGCGAATGTAAGTAGAAAATGCATAGGGTTCCTGCATAACATACACAGCCTCTCCCACTACTAGCTTTTCTCACTCCTGAAGTACATCTGTTAAAACAAATGGACCTTCATTGGCAAGTATTTAGCACTCAACACTTGTAGTTTATTATGTGGTTTACTCTTGGTATTGGACCTTCTATAGATTTTGACAAATACACTCTAATCTAACTCATTCTAATCTCTTTTAAGAGAGGTAAAAGAAAAAAGATAAGGTACATGTTGCAGTTTGTATGTGTCTCCAAAGCTTCTGTATTGGAATCTTGATCCCCAGGGAGGAAATGGTGGGACGTGGACTTTTCAGAGCTGTTTAGGTCATGAGAGTTTTGCCCTCCTGAGTGTGTTAATGTTATAATCTCAGAAGCAGTTCCTTATGGATGGCCACATTCAAGCCCCTCCCCTCTCCCTTGCCTTCTGTTTGCCCTTTCCCCATGGGCAGAAAGCTCTTACACACGCTAGGCTCTGGGCGTTGAGCTTCATAGCTTGTCTATATAGTTTTCGGGTTGTTTGTTTGTAAATTACCCAGTTGGTGGTGCTTTGTTATAGCAGGACAGAACAAACATGGACAATGTGTAACAACCTTTAGCCTGCGATGCCAAGATAAAGCTCACTGTGACACGTAAGGTCGCACATGAAGGTGGGGTTTAGAGGCTGGAGGTGAGAAGGCAGCTTGCAGACTGGGTGGGGAGGTAGTGGAAGAACAGAGGAGAGTGCATAAATACATGGATTTGCTTTACCATTGTGTGAGCCTCTTTTTCACTTCTGAAAGCTGGAAGGTGGGCAGGTGAGCATGTTGGACATGAGCTCCATTGCTCAGCTGTCTTCTTCTTATTGCTGGCAGCTGGGCTTTAAAAAGATGGGATATGGGCGTCTCCTGTGTAGCTCAGGTGCTTCCAGGAATTACCAGAGAATGGTGGTGGCAATGCCAACAGCTAGCCTGCTTCTCCTAGGAAGGCCTGTCACCCAGGGATGATTCCTGTTCTACTGGCACTTGCCAAACTGTTTTTAAAACCAAGTGTGTGTTCAATGCTGCTCACCATAAACAGTGCCATTAGCTTGTAGATTTTTTTCCCTTTGGACATAGCCTCTTCGAGATAGTCTTTAAGATATGCAGTTTATCATGAGGTCACCATTTGAGGAGACTGGCTCTAATAGTTTCATCTTTTAAAGGAAGCCATGTTTGCTTTACTCAGAGCTTCTGATGTTGGTAGTGATCTAATGACCTGTACCCCTTTCACCTCATCCTTCCTGATATCTCATTAATGCATCATAATAGAAGGACATTGTGAGATGCTCAGTGTCCTTCAGGAATGATCTGAGGCTTTGTTTTATCACTACTGGAGATTCTGGGGCTTTGTTCCTCAATAACTCTAATGCATCCTCAAGAAATCAGGTGGAGGCAAAATAAGACTCATGCAGGAGATAGGAGATTTGTTCTGTAAAACCTGGATCACTTAACTTGCACTATGCCATTCTCCCCCCGCCCCCTTGAAGCCTATTCAACCTAAACTATGGAAATAATAACTGAGCCAGAAGGTTGCTAAGCCAAAGTAACTCTAGTTGAGGCAATTCGTGAATCAGCACCATATCCGTATGCTATAAACCACGAGTAATTATAATAGAACTCTGAGTGAGAGGTGCTAATGCTTTGGAGGGACACCAAGCTGAGCTATCCTTGGCTTCCTCGTGAGTTCTGGGGGGCACAGACCCAAAGTACTCTCTGCTGCAGATCGGTAGCCAACTCTCCTAGAATGTCGAACCCTCCAAGGGTGATGAGGTACAAACAAAGAGGCAGTGATGCATCCCAACTGGACTATACACCATTCAAAACCTTGTTCTAAGGCCTCAAATTGAGTACCCATTTCCCTTTCCTAGATGGGGAAGGAAAGATTGGGGTCACTTTTGTGCCAGAAGCTGCAATATTAATCTTTCCTCTGGGAACCGTGTTTCCTGTGGAGGAATAGGTGTCATAACAGGTGTGGTGGAGGAGAATTCCAGCTAAGATTTTTGTTGTTGTTGTTCCAAATTTCACACTAGTGGAATCTTATGTCTTCTACCTCTGTTTTGATGGAAGACTGTTGGGACTGTGAAACACAGCCTTTTCTAGGAGTAAGAGAAGCAAATGAGCTTCTTTCTGCTCTTACTGGAGGAGAGGCTGAAAATTTGAGGGATGAGGAGTTTCAAATCCACTGAAACTAGATAGTGTGATAGGAAAAGCTCGGGTCCAAGACAAGATATCTGAGCCATTAAACATAGGATTAGGCCCCCCTGCGTTCTCTGCCTCTAGCAGGAACCAAAAGAGAATTGTGCCTGAGTTTGTCTGAGTCCTCACCCTCTTGTTGGTAGATGGTCCTGGCTTCACCCTCTCCTGAATCCTGCTGCATCCCCAGCACGAGGTTTGCAGTCTGCCTAGGAGAAGAGGTTAAAATTGTTGTCATGAATCTTCTTTGACATGCACCCAAGAGTGCTGGCCCCTGTCACTTACCATCCCCAGGTTAAATGATCCAGGGCAAGGGTGCTTTCTTTTTCTCTTCCTCTAAGAAAGCCTTAGCTCCTTGGCCTGCAAAGGTTTCTGGAGGCCAGAATATGATCGTTAGACTTCCATATCCTTCTCAGCACATGTGGGATTCACAGAGGTCCCGTGCTTGGAGACACAGGGAATTGATTAATAGAATCATAGCATAGGGCTTGCACGTCACTCTGATAGCTGTGCTCCTTCCCAGATTGGTCTTCTTTATTTAATATGTCGCCCTTTAATCTCTGTCTTTGGCTTTATTATCTCCTGTGCCCTTCATGTGAAGAGGCAGAAAGAGTGTTTGAGGAATTGACAGTGAATATAAAATTCTTCAAGATGGGAACCACATGCCACTTCCCCTCCAACCAGTTCAACTCAATGCCTCCCAAGAAAATTTCTGGAGTTTTATTCAAATGTACTGCGGTCAAAGAGTGGAGTGACAGCACCCTGTACCCACCCCTGATCAGCCCTACCAGGATGCTGGCAGGTAGCAATGTCTCTCTGGACAGAACCTCAGGCACCTTCCATGGAAGACAAAAACAAGAGCCTGGACCCTGGTTACCTAGACATCATCATTTATCAATTTACAGAAGACTCTAGAAGCCGTCAGACATGCTATTGAACCACTGTATCAAATCATTGCCCTAGTCAAGGCAGTAGAACTGCCCTTTATTTTTATCCCAGGAGACATTACAACATATTCATGTGAAATCCTTTTTTTCCCCTCGGTGCCTTTGCCCAAAGGAATTGAAGAGCCAGTTGTATTAAATGGCTAGTGTATCAGCTATGAAACATTTACAGCATATTTTATAATAGCCACTACAAATGTGTTGGTGAAAGAAAATCAACCCATGGCCCAGAAACCCTTGGCAAGTCTCCTTTATACAAGTTGCACAGTCTGTTCTGCCCCATTAATCTGACAAGCATCAAGTGAACTGCCTTAATCAGGGAGCTGATAAAAGAACAGAGGAGGCATGAGGGGACGTGATCTCAGCACACAAGAGCTTAAAACACTGTTTGGGGAGAGCAAATTCGCCCAAACAGGAAAACTCATCAGGAAGCATTATCACACAGACTAACTCCTAGAGTACACAGAGAATCAGTGCTGGCTGAAGGCGCTCATGAGAGCTGCTGCCAGAGAGATGCACATGGCCTTCCCTACCCGGGGTGGGGAAGGTGGGCTGAGCTCACCACGAAAGCTAAGGAGTTTAGACCCTACAGATGGTTTTTTAAAGTTGATAGGAACACGACCATATTTTTCAGAAAGCTCATACTGGCTGCTGGATGGTGATTAACAGGGGAATGTGTGTGAGGGGCTGGTCTTAACACAGTCAGGAAGGGAAGATTGGAGTGCACACAGAAAGAAATGGATGTTGTTCAGGGGGAAGGTCTCCAATGGGTAACCCTAAGAGGATTTGAGAGAAAGAATAATGACTTATGTCCTCATAGGATCTCCCAAGGCTCCTGGTTTGGTTACGTATCGGAGGCAGAAGGAGGGACTGTTGCATTAATCTAGGGGAGGGATGACAAGCCTTGACTAGGCAAGCAGTGGTCGAGAGTTCAGTAGGTGATGAAATTCTGACCTCAGTCTGAAGATTCAGCCAATAGAATTTGCTCACATACTCGCTGTGAGGTATGGACAAACAACTAAGGCTGACTCCAAGGCCACATCCACAGAGATGAAGATGGCAGAATGGACTGAATTTATAGAGGAAGGGTTGGATGCGTGAGAGTCTGAGATGTCTATTGGTTATCCCAGGGGAGGTATTAAGTAGGCAAAAGGATTGCAAGTGTGAGGCAGCGACTGGAGGCATAAATTCGGGAGTCTGTGACACACAGCTAGTTTTAAAAACCACAGACCAGACGCTATCAGCAAGGGAGCAAACGCAAGTAGAAATGGCGAGAGCTGCGCTGAGTCCTGGAGCTCATAAATGCTAAAAGGTCAAGGAAATGAGGAAACAACAGGTAACCAGATGGATCCTCTGGTCTGTGATTCAGCAGAAAAACCCAACAGTGGAAGCCGTGCAAGCAAACCAGTGTAGGAGCTAGGGGCTGTGGCAAATGCTCTTGATGGGGAAAGAGAAAAGAGACAGAGGGGTTGTTTTGAACTTAGTGGCCCAAATGCAACACTGTTTCATAAGATCAGTTTGGGGGGAGTAGAAGAAGCAAACCCATGAATGTCCTGGTTTCAGAAAGAAGCAGAGGAGACATTGGCTATAGCCACTACAATGAGAAACTCTGCTGAAAGCAAAGGAGAGAAATGGGGAGGGGCGTTGGGAAGCGGGGAGGGACCAAGAAAAGCATTGGTATTTGATGAACAGCGTTTCAGTGCTGATGCTATGGGGAGGAGGGGCTGCGAACTGCATGTTTAACAGTAGGATGAGCTGTTCAGGGCCAGTTATCCTAGGGTACCTCCGGGGCAGACCTTCAGGGCTCTGTATCCTTCAGCACCTCCTAGTTTTGTCTTTTCCCTGAGGCTGTATCCTCTGGGTCAGCTTTTCTCCTGTTCTCAGGACACTTACCTGTGCATCCCAGGGCAGGGGCGTGGCCTCCTGGCCGTGGCTTTCCATGTGCACAGCTCTGGCCTCCAGATACATGCATCCAAGTGAGGCCTGACTTGTGCTTCTGAGTGATATATGTTGAGTAGCAAGATCTAAAACCCTCTTTCAGGTCTCCCGGTGTAGTTTCGTTCATTAGCACAAGGTTTAGGTGTGAATTGCTTATCCCATATTCCAAATATCTTCAAGCTCATTCTTCTAATTACCCAAACTATACATTAGATTATTAAAAATGAGAGGGAGTCAAGCAAGCGAAGTGCCTGCTCTACAGGTATGAGGGCTGGAGTTTGCTCCCCAGCTTCCACATAAAAACAAATGTGGGTATTTGAAAAATCTCAGACACTAACTAAATTGAGTAAAAGACAACAAAGAACCAAACCTCTGGCTCCGTATGGATTAGGGGATAGGGTTAAAAAACAACAACACAAAGAACTTGGGAGGTGGGGCGGCAGAGGCAGGTGAGGACCTGGGGTTTGCTGAGTAGCCAGCATAGCTGAGTGAGAGATCAGTCCCAGAAAACAAGGTGGGTGGCTCTTGTGGAAAGGCACTGTGGCTGAGCAGCTGTCTTTACACATGCACACACACACACACACACACACACACACACACACACACACACACACACACACTCCCTCCCACAAATTAGAAAATGCCCATGAACAGGACTAAGGTGTGAGTCAGTGGCAGAATGCTTGTTTAGTCCAATCAAGGCCCTGGGTGTAATGCCCAGTACAGCAAAGTAAGTGGAGGAAGGGGAGGAAAAAGGGAAGCTTCTCTGTAGGCCACCACCTTCATCTAGTGGTTGCTAGCATTGCTCACGTATGTACTTACACGTGTATATGACCATGCACTCTGTGTCCGAGTATTCTGTTCATTAAGACCAACCTTTGTCCCCGGTAGCTGTGTCACCCACAGTACATCTTCCTGGAGGCTTTTGTCCTCTTTGTACACAGGTCCCTTTACTCTGTGTTCCTTCCGTTCCTCTCAAAGAAGTATCATCAATTTAGAGATGCGGTGGTGTTGCGTAATTGTCCATGAACGTTTTTCAAGCATTTCTTCTGGACATTGTTTTCATGTTTTAGAGAACACCAGCACAAGTGCAGGAATATTGACACTTGGGTTGCCCAGAGAATAGTGGCGTGAAATGAAGATCAATTTGTCACCTGCCTGCAGCTCCATCCTTCTTCACAAAGCCACCCCCACTGTCCATGTCACCTACAGTATGCAAAGTGGCAGGGTTCCTCAGCATATCTCTCCCCACCTTGTCCTGTGTGTTGGTTCAGTCACCTACTAGGCAGCCTATTTGGCATTTTGAGAGCTAATGTGCTCTGCTTCTTCTTTGGCACACCAAGAACGCTTGGGTGAGGGATAGTCGCCCCCCCCCCATTCGATTTGAATCCAGCACTTTTGGAAAATGCGCAAGCTCCTTTATCTTCATAGCCTCCCCACTTGCTTTCATTTCTGTTTCCCGTAGGTCAGCAGCTGCTAGAGGAGGCTCAGATTAACACCCTTTCCGCCACTCCAGATCCCAGTGGCTTTCCAGTTAAATATCCAGCTATGAAATTGTACGCTGTTGAAAGCGGCATTAGACATGAACATTGCTATGGCTCAATCGAACATTAGCTGGCGGCCCTCGGCCAGCCTGGGATTACTCATGATTCATGTAAGTGTCGAGGTTTCCATTTTCCACCCTCGCTGCTTCCCCAGCCTCAGCCTTTTGTCATAGCCAAGCACAGCTACTTTAGGAACATAATTCCCTTCCTGGTTTTAGCAGTCTCTTATTTGGCTTTTCTACAGATGAAACCAAATTGTGCCCACACAATCATTAGCGAGTGTGGGGATTGTTAGGAGCCGAATATTTATTGCACACCCACAAGTTTTTAGGTGCTATGCAAAGCACAATTGCCAGGGGGATTGCTTTTGTCTAAGATGCCAGAGGAAGTTAATTAGCAGCTGAGAGAAATGTTCTCCTTGCATTGTGACCTCCCGACCGTGCCGTACAGGGCAGAAAGGGTACACTGTGTGAGAGGAGGCTCCAGAGCTTCCTCACACTGACCCGAATGCACCGTGGAAAGAGAATGCACCGTGGAAAGAGAATTCTATCCTTGTTCTGGAAGTCTTCTCAGGAAGAGCCAAATTCATGGGGAGGAGACTCCATAGCCATCCTCCATTGTCAGCCTCAATCCACACAGCCATGGGCTAGAAGTTAGGGAAGGGCTTCTGTAGATCTGTGGATAGGATTTCCTCAGGACCAGCCTGAGATACAGAACAGGCCTTCCCTCAAGCTGATATGCACTAGAGAGTAGCGCTAATTAATTTTCTCATTGTTGTGACTAAATGCCCACTAGAAGCCACTAGGGGAACAGGAACCTGTTTTAGCTCCTGGTTTCAAGGGAGGAATGGCGTGGCAGCCGGGACTCCATCCCTGGTGGTAGGAGTTTGTGGTCTGACTTGTTACATGCTCATGGATCAGCAAGTAGAGACCTTAGGATGGGACCAGGCAGAGTATAACCTCCTGGCCCTACCCTTGCTTTCCACACAGCAGCTGTTCTCACCCTTGCTAATGCTGGGACCCTTTAATACAGTTCCTCGTGTTGTGGTGACCCCCAACCATAAAATTATTTGTTGCTCCTTCACAATGGTAATTTTGCTTCTGTTACGAATCACGATATAAATAGTTTTGGAGATAGAGATTTGCCAAGGAGGTCACAGCCCCATAGGCTGAGAACCTCTGAGCTGGGGCAGGAGCATTCAGCCACATGAGCCTGTGAGGGTATGTGATCTTGGGTCTATCACAGGCCATCACGGAGTCTTGATTTCCTCATCCGAAAAATAGGCGTATTGTCATGGCCGTGCAATTTAGAGGCCAAGTGTATCAAGAGCCTGCTATCCTGTGTTGACACACAGGAGGCATGGCTCTTGCCGGTCTCGACTCAGTGTGTGCTGCTCAGGCATGCATCTTCAGGATGTGAAGACGATGACTCTGAGGGACCGTCCACCACAGGCAAAGTAAAAAAGCCCTGGTGAACAGCAGGCAGAGAAATAGTATGACTGCGTTTGAGTGTGTGAAGATCTAGAAGAAAATAATAAGATGTGCATGGCAGTAGAGGGGGTGGCCTAGTAAAGAAAACCATTAGAAATATCCATGGCTGTCCTTGCTTTCCCGCCTCCCCCACTATCTGGAGGTCACCATTGCACGAGCCTTCTTTTCCTTCCAAATCCACAGCAAAGCCTCTAAGAAATGCACGTACTTGGCATTCAGAGGCATGTGCGCACCAGGTCCTATAGGAGAGCACTTGATGCAGGTAATTAAAAGTGTCAGCTCCTTATCCAGGAGAGGTTTCTATTAAATTATGTACAGTAAATATTTTTGCAAGTTGGAGCTCTGAAGAAGACTTATTGATCTGTGGCGTGCTGCCAGACAGCTGGTAAAGATGTGGAAAATGGTTCTCAGTCCAGGGCAGGTCCTAGGAGGGGTGAGAAACAAAACCATCTGAAGGATCTTTTGTTCCACCTGCCTCTGCCTCCTCTGATGTGCCTGCAGCTTCTCCCTCAGGGCTGTGGAATCAATAGCAAACAGTGGCATAAACTGCTTGGTTTGTGCCGCCTAGGTGATTCTGATCCAAGGCATGTCAACACAGTCGATATTCTGGGTGGCCAAGAAGGAGTCCCACGTGAGGGAGAAGAAGTGATGTCAGGACACTAAATAAGGTCCGAAACACTTGGAGGGGACACACCTCTGCTGAGGGGTAGGCGGAAAGGATGAGGCTTTCCTGACATTAAGCTCTGTCCCTGCTTCAAAAGCCCACAGCCTGTGTATGCTGAGGTCACTACAATCCCCTATCAGTCCCACCCAGTGGCCAGAACTCATGGCTGCCTACCCCCCTGCCCCCAATCTCAGCACCAGTGCTGGGGTTCTGCCCTGGAGTATTCTCTGGAAATGTTGTAATCTGCTGGGCCTCGAGAACAGAGGTGGGAGGTGAGGCCAGCTGGGATTGGATCTCTTCTGGTGCTTTTGTTTGCATCCTACTGGATAGGTCCAATACAGGGAACCATGGGGGATTGCTGAGAGGCTCCCAGGTGCCTCTTCCCTGAAATCCTAGCCACGATTCCCTGCGTATGGTCTACATCCCTCGAGGTCGCTATGGTAATATTCCCAGTTTCTAGAACACGCCCTGGAGCATGACAGGGCTCAGCAAATAGTGAACAATATTCCTTCCTACTGAATCTTGATTCCTTACTCTAAGGTTCTCAGGGCCAAAGCAGAAAAAACAATGAAGAGAAGACCATCTTGGTACTGGGAAGTTCCATAACTCACTGTATTGAGCTGTGCTCAGGACTTGGCATCTAGGGGCATCCTGTCATTTGAAAACTTCTGACAGCTTGGGCTAGAGGACAGAAGGAGCCACAGATAGGCACAGGTGGTCCAGAAGCAACCTGAAGTCAGAAAACAAAGCCAGCAGCTGGCCCTTACCCTCTTTCCATCCTAGTCTCTGTCTCATGTTCCTGGAAGCCCCTTCAGCCTCCTTCCTTCTCTGCAGTGGTCTTAGCACCACCATGGGGATCTGGTATGGATTGAGGCAGATCATGGGTCCCCTCCCCCCACCCCACTCTCTTTCATCCTGCTTCCTGGCACTTTTCAGATTGGTGGCTTATTTGCACCTTCAGTGCATATGAAAGAGCAATGGAAAGGATCCCAGAAATAGACAGGTTTGTAGCTCATTAGTGACCTATGTCTGGCAAGAGAAGCTCACGAATGCAGTGGTAACACCGTACATGGAAAGGAGCTGCCAGTTCCCCCCTTTAAACCTCGCATGGCCTCACCTCTTCCCCGTTAGCACCGTAGGACAAGGTCTTGTCTGCATTCTGAAGTGTGTGTAGTAGATCCATGGCTATGTCAAGCAGGCTTGGCATTTTGAGCATCCTAGGTAAATCAGAGAGAAAGCTGCAACTCTCACATGTGTGTGGAGGATGGAGAGTGCATGGTATGTGTAAGTGGGGTTTGTATGTGTGCATGTGAATAGTGTGGGTTTATGTGGTATAAACTTCCTTTTCTGTGATGTATGTACTTATGTCTCTCTCGTATGGTGTGTGCATTATATGTGTGTGTAGACTATACATATATATGTTATGTGTCTCTGGTGTGTGTATATGGTGTGTGTGTGTGTGTGTGTGCGCGCGCGCGCGTGTGCGCGCGGTATGCCTCTTCCCCTTTTCTGTACCTATGTGTATGTGTGGACTTGTTCCAAAACCAAATCCTCTCTCTCTTTTTCTGTCTTCGTGCTGGGGAAACTTTCTGCTTTTCCTCCCACAGTCTCTGGGAGAAGGCAGGCTGCTCTGTGCTTGACGTTTAGCTCCCTGCAGGGAGCCGTTCCCTGGCTGTTTAAAGAAGGCTTTATGCTTTGCAGCTTTAGATCATTTCACATGATGAAACATCGTCTCGCTACTGACAATTGTAATTTAAAATGTTTGACGGTCTCTTCAGCTGAAAAAGAGTAATCATCTCTTGCCATAGGCAGACTTGGAGAGTTGCTGTTCCCAAGCAGAGCTCCCTGAGTCTGGCTGGCCTGGCTGGCCCGGCTCTGGGTCTTCTTGGGGTTTGTGATGGCCTTGGAGGCTCTTCCCATTTGTTCCCACTCCTCTCTGGAGCTGCTACCCACCTCCCTGGAGTTCCTCCGCTTGTGTCCTTCACACCATTTGCATCCCTGCATTCACACTGGGGTTTGAATCCAAGCTTGCCTGCTTCCCTGGATTCACCGTGCCATAGGAAGTACTAAATTTAGAGCTAGTCATGCCTACCTGTTAGGGACACTGTGGTTTCTAGAGCCAGTGTTGGAAAGTCCATAGCACAAAGATTGGTTGAGTTAATCCCAATTTTAGTGTCAGAATTAGGTCCAGAGCACAGTGTATTTCAAACATAATGTCAATTTCACCCATGTATCATTTTATTATACTCTTCTGTTGAATGGATAACGTTTTCTATACTCTTGTTATCATTATTTCTTATGTCATCACCGCCATCAGCAGCACCATCACTACTGTTTCAACACTAATAACTCCATCACCATCATTATCACCACCGCAATCTTCACGCCCACTGTCACCACTATCTCCTTTATCACTATTTCTGCCATCCTCATGGCCATTATTATCATTATCAGCACTACCACTTTTATCACCACCATCAACACCGCCTTCATTCCCACCATCACCGTCATCTTCACCACTACTCCTACTTTTATCACCACTGTCATCATCACCTCCGTCACCTCTATCACCACTGTCACCATCATGACTACCATCAACACCTTCATTGTCGCCTTTAACATTACTATCAGCAACACTGTTACCATCACCACCGCCACCGTCATTACTACTTCTATCAACTCTACCATCTTTATCACCACTCACCATGACCTACGTCACCACAGTCACCATTACCACTACCTTCACCACTACATTATTACCACTGTTTCCTTCATCACCACCATCATCACTACCATCACCGCTACCACCTTCATCACCACCATCATCACTAACATGGTTTCCACTTTTCCTTCATCACCACCATCATCACTGCCACCACCACTATCATGATCATCACCATGACCAAAACCCTGTTTTTATTTTAAAGTAAAAACAAGAAAGTCATTAAAGTTACTTCCAAGAACTGTTAGAAATGATTACATGTTACCTTATTATAAAACCTCTGTAAGATATTCAAATATCATTTGTCTCATTTCTTAATATTAATAGCTTCATTTTATAGATGATAAATTTAAGTCTCAGAGATGCTTATGCACAGTAATGTATCCAAGGTCACAGAGTTAATAAGTAGTGAAAAATCATATTTCTACACATTTAGCTACAGCTTTCCGATTATGTATGTATGTGCTACTCTGTCTCTGTCTCTCTGTGTGTATCTATGTAGATCAATGCTTATTTTTGATATTTTGATGAAGAAGTCATAGCGTCTGTTTATCCCATTGAAAGCAATGTAAACAATAGGGGAAGAAAATCCAGAAGGTACAATAAGGTAGCTTAACATTTTTATTTTTTATATTTACTTATTTTGTTATTTTATGTGTGTGAGTTTTGCCTGCATGTATGCCTGTGAACCACATGTGGAAGTCAGAAGAGAGTGCTTAAAAAAAAAAAAAAAGAGGGTTTCAGATACCCTGGGACTAGAGTTTCAGATGATTGTGAACCATCACTCAGGTGTTGGAAATTGAACCCAGTCCTCTGCAAGAGTAACAAGTGCTCTCGACCACTGCACTCCTTTCCAGCCCATGGTTTGAGGTTTTAAACAGTGAGATTATTTTTTAAATTGTGACCAGAATCAATTGAGCAATAGAGGTATAAGACAGGGGAAGGGCAATCCATTTTGGTCATAAGGCTGTTAAAACCTTCACTACTAACCCATTTTGTTTAAAATTGCTTATATTGGGGAGAATTTTAATGTAAATTAGTCAATTATATAATTGAACTTTCAACCTTTTCTTTTATTCACTCTCAACTTTGTTTTCTTTCCTGGGAATCAAAGAAGCACATTAAAATAATCTTTGCTGCTCGAGTCGTAAGCACACTTATTCTGGCCAGAAACATCTCATTAAGATGGTTAGATGTGAACACCCAACACCCTAGAGTTCCTGTCCTCAGCTTGACATTGGCAGGTGAGGGAAGGAAGTTGGGGTAATGCCTATCTTACCTTATTTAGAACAAAAAGAAAGAAAAGTCCCGGCTCAGTGGTTCCAGGCGTCAGTGCCACATTGCCTGTCAGGTCTGGACTGCTTAGCCTGGTGAGTGAGTTCATGTGTTTGATGTGCTGTGAAGATGCAGGGAGAACAGTGGTTGAAATATCTCAGTGGCCAACGACTGGGCCACGTGGTTATATGGAAGACGGTGTGCGCTGGGGGTGCTGAGGGTTGCCCCCATCAATCTACCTCTCATAGCCGTCAGAACAACTGTGGGCTGGTCAGTGATGACATGGCTCTTTTAAAGGTCACACTATTTATTATTTTAGGAAATAAGGTCTTAGAAAACAATTTGCTCTGGATGCATTCCTCCCTCCATTTACAAATCAAAGTGAGGGGCAACCTCCATTAAATGCATACTCAGAAACATGAGGCTTTCCTTGGGAGAGGTGTGTGTGTGTGTGTGTGTGTGTGTGTGTGCACCCACATGTATTTGAGTATGTATGTGTGTGCACTTGTACATGTTTTGTTTGTGTGTGTGGGGGTTAGGGTTTCTCTTTCTGTGATAAAACACCATATTGGGAAGGAGGTTTATTTCAGCTTATAGTTCTCCCTCACAGTCTATCATCAAAGAAAGTCACAGCAGGAACCCACTCAAACAGGACAGGAACCTGGAGGCAGGAATTCAAACAGAAGCCACAGAGGAGTGTTGCTTACTGGCTAGCTCCTCATGGTTTGCTCAACCTGCCTTCTTATAGCACCCAGGTCTCCCAGCCCTGGGATGGTACAGCCCACAGTGAGCTTGGCCCTCACAAATGTCTCATCAATCAGGAAAATGTCCTACAAATTTGCCTACAATCCATCCAATGGAGGCATTTTCTTTATTAAGATTCTTTCTTCCCAGATGATCCTTGTTTATGGCAAGTTGACATAAAAACTATCAAGTATACGGGGTGTGTGTGTGTGTGTGTTTACAATTTAATGTGTAAATATGTATTATAAATGCCTGAGAAGATGAGTCTAAAGCTCAGGTCTGGGACATTTAAACACATAACTCACAGACAGGATGGATGCAAAAGGTAGCAAGAAACAGCTACCTTGCTGCTGGAGTAAGTTGAGATTTCAGAAGTCAGGCTCTGCAGAAGTCCAGAAAAACCAGGACTGTACTTGATCAAGATCTAATAAAGAGGATTACAATGAGCAAAGGAGATCGAAAATATAGGGTGTTCAAGCTGTTGCTTGTTCCAATGTGAAAGCAAACAGAAAGGCAAGATGATGATGATGATGATGATTATTATTATTACTATTATTATTTTTGGTTTTTTGAGACAGGGTTTCTCTGTGTAGCCTTGGCTGTCCTGAACTCACTCTGTAGACCAGGCTGGCCTCGAACTCACAGTGATCCGCCTGCCTCTGCCTCCCGAGTGCTGGGATAAGATTTTCTTGTCTTGTTTTTCTTGGGAGAGAAAGTCTGAACACAGAGAGTAAGTGATCTCTTACCCTATTCCAAAGCTATCTGGGATCATGGCAGATATAGGTGGAGGGAGAAAGTCAGGGAAACACTGCCCAGCTGCAGGCTGCCATTTGAGTGGACAGACTCGTGCTGGGCAACAATTGCAAAACATTTGCTGTCAACCTGGCCAGAAGCCAAAGAGTGGCACATTTGACTGTCAGTAGTATGTAGGGCAAGTTGGAAAAGATTATCTTGTCATACTGGATTAAGACCAGGATCAAATTAAAACATAATTATCATTAGGTATGATTTGATGAAAGGGGGAAAAAGAATAATAGCCCCCTTCCCTGTGTTCCTCTACCTAAATGCCTGAAGCCTTTGAGCACGTTACCTAACAGCCAAAGGAACTTTACACACGTGATTAGAGTGAGTTCAAGATGCTACACCATTGGCTTTGATGATGGAAGATGGGGCTATGAACCAGGGACCACACACACTTTCTTGGAGTTGTAACAAGGCAGAGAAATAGATACAAACTCCTAATGGGATCCACTCTGGCCACCACTTTGACACTAATATCTGCCCAGTGAGACCCTGAGGGGACAATTGAGACCTCTGAATCTGTGTGGTAATAAATAGTGCTGTTTCAAACAATACGTTTGTGAGTTTTCAATCATAGCAACAATAGGAGGCTAACACACATACTCATTTCTTTGAAATATATTTTTTCTTTTATCAGCTTGGCCTAGAAATTGTGTCTATAAATCCTGTTATTATAATCTGGTTTGTGTAATATATTAATAGCCTAGTACTTAGATAAAGATTGAAGTCTGAGGTAGGAGTGAAGGTCTGCCTTAGTCTCAACCTCAAACCACCTGTGTCTGCATGTCTCAGAGGAGGAGCTGGATTGTGGCCATACTACCGTCTGTGGCTGACACAGTTTTTGAACTTGTGAGGAGAGCAGCGGCCACACTGGTAGATGATGGTCATGCGACACATTTTTACTCTTAGTAAACCGAAAGCAAGCAGCATGTCTCTACATGGGATTGTACCTACTAGTTTGGTGGGCTATCGACGGCTCGCGTACACATTTCATGAGCGTGATACCCTTTTAGGAAACAGTTTCTGCCCCTCCCATGGACCCCTAGAGTAGTGTGGGATGTTAGTTCTGCAAGATCATTTGATGTTCTTACATTTTCAATATCTTATTCATCACGTGTCTGTATCCCTATCAACTACGTCCCTTAGCATGGAACTTACACTGCTTTTTTCTCCCAGCTCAGAAACAAAGGTATGCTCTTAAAAAAAAAAAAAAAAAAAGATATTTAGAGGAAAAAATAATCATATGAGACCAAAGCCTGGAGACATGAACACCTTCATGACATCCCCCATCTAAGCACAGAGGAGAAGGCAGGGGTCTCCCTCACCCAGAGCTGTTTTTGACTCCATTTGGAGTCCTCTGCACAAGCTAAAGGGAAGGATGCAAAGTACTTGCTGGGTTTTGTTGCTATGGCAACTGGCAGAGACAAAAGGCCACAAAAATGAAGGAATAAGATGACATCTAAGGATTTAAAAAACAAAACAAAATAAAATGGGTTTCTCTTTCTTCCTTCCCCCACATTGCTTTACTGCAGCTTGGTAAATGCTGTGGTTTGCTGGGTCACTGCAGGGTGGGGGAAGGGGGCCTGAGGGAGGTAAAAGACAGGGTCTTAGCTTTTCTCTTGTCACCCTTTCTAGCTGCTTAATCCAATTAAGAATTTTCTCTTTGAATTTCTTCTAGCCACACCCTTCAGGAAAACAGCATCTAGCCACATGCCCTGATGGTAGCATAGCAATCTCTGTTCCTCTCTAAGGAGAACATGTGGCCACTAGGATCACATTGAGGATCACTGCTTGCCTTTTTGTGTGTTTGTTTGAGTTTTTGAGACAGAGACTCTCTCCGTTTGTAGATGCAGGCAAGCCGGGAACTCATTATTATAGCACAAGCTGGCCTTGAAATCATAGTAACCAAGCCTCTTTTGTCAAACTCCTAAATGATAGGATCCCTCATGCCTGGCTTCTGTCTGCCTTCTGACTCGGGTAATTTCCTTCAGACTCCCAAGCACCAAGGAGTAGCTGCCCACAATGGCTGGAAAGTTGCATCAGGGACTGGAAATGTTCATATCTAGTGATCCAGTGGTTCAGATCATTGCTGTTTAGGGGAATTGGTCCTGAATTTCAAACTCTTTTAAACTAAGAAAACAAACACAGTCCAGCAAGTCCTCTGTCTTGAAATGCTCCCAAAGCCCCCACTGCTTTAGTTACATTCCACCTTGACCTTAAGCTCTTCCTTACACTTAGGTTCCCAGGGACTTTTTTCCATCACTAATTTGTCTTGACTCCTCCAGGGTCTCATGGTGGGAACTTACAAATTATAACAAAACACAAAATACAAGCTGGAGATCTTTCTCTTTCATTGGTTCCAACCTCCTGCTGTGGGATGAGTGAATCATTAACCAGTTCTCAAGAGGACCACTTAGGCTGGGAGAGTTGACATCCCTTATTAAACACGCATATGTAAAATGTCTTAGTTACAGAGGCCACCCCCAGACCTTCTGAGTGGGACCTGTCGTCGGATAGGCCTAAGGAAGAAGCTCATTTTCTACTTGAATCAAGCTCACTTCTTCGGGCCTTGCACTCAGGATGGTGTTTGAGGCTCTGTTAGTTCAGCTGGCTGCCCGTTCGTGAGTTGACAAAGAATCTATTTGGTTAACTATAAGTAAATGTTTCTCTCCCAGCTAATGGAAAGAACAAACTTAACATCCACTTTAAACAAATTTCAGAAATGCACCCACATAGACACACACAGGGATACAAATATAGACACAAATACACACATATAGACACACACATACGCATACATACACAGACACACACAGACACACAGACATACACAGAGACAGACATAAACACAGATACACATATAGACATACACATATACAGACACACGCAGAGACAGACATAGACACAAACACACACACAGACACACACAGGGATACAGACATAGACACTGACACACACATAGATACACATACATACTCACAGACAGATACACACATACAGACACACACAGAGACACATATAGACACACACATATACATACTCACAGACAGACACACACAGAGACATAGGCATAGACACAGACACACACATATAGATGCATACATACACATACACAGACAGACAGACAGACACACAGGTACAGACATATAGACACACACATACACACACACACACACAGACATAGGCACAGACACACACATATAGGCACACACATACACATACATACACAGATACACACATGTAGACACACACACACACACACACACACATACACACAACTCAAAGGCATGACTCAATCTATTCTGTTTTTTTTTTCCATTTGAATTTCTGTAGCCAGTGAGGTGTGAAACTCTCTGACCTATCTCATGGTGTGTCAGCCTTCAGTTTCTCTCAGCTTGATCGACAACTCTGCCCACCGCTGGTCGGCTCTTCATGCTGTGTTTTACTGATATCTGTTCTGACGGAATGCCAACTTCCTGTCATGATTTTGTTTTTCATTGTCCAGGCCTAGCCGCTCCTCTTAAGCACATCTTAAACCCTCAATTTGCCAACTGAAGCTGTATCAGTCTGACCCACGGGGCTTGCTAAAGCACAGATGGTAGGGTCTGCTCCCAGGGTTGTGATTCATAGATTCTGGGCTGAGACCCAAGAATGTGTGTTTATAACAAGCTCCTGGATGGCGCTCATGCTGCTGGTCCAGGAACAACACTTTAAGAGGTGATGCCCTGGGCTTTACCCGCATCACTAGAGCATGTGGACCCGATTTATCCGTGGACCTCTGACCCTGGTAATGCATCTGATGAAGACATGCACAGCAAACGAAACAAGCCTCCTCTGTGTTCTAGGACTGGTCTTGAGATTTTTGACTTGCTGTTTTCCCAAACCAGAAAGGCCCCAAGAGAGGCCTACGGTTGGCACACCCTGTATTCGTGGCTTTACATTTACAACAGCAGAACAGGAGGCTACGCTGGTGACCTAGATCTTTACCTTTCAACAGCAGCTCAGGCCAGAATCAAGCTCATCACGGGACATAGATGGGATGGGAGGACTTTCTTGAGCCTCTGTGCTCCTTCTGGTTTGCACGTTAACGGCAACACCAAGGCTTGTTGCTCTAGTCTCTGGGAGCATCTTTTAATATGTAGGGCCTATGCTTTTTTGGCTTCTGAGTCTCAAGCCTCCTTAAAGCCTGAGCTAAAATAACTTGTTCATATTACAAAAGCAAGAGCAGCTGTGAGTGTGGCAAATGCAAAAGTACAGAATAGGTTGGCTGTTTTGCAGAGCAAAACACTGAGGGCAAGGGAGTGATGATGTCATTTGATGCTGGTCATAGATGTAGAGACATTGGCCTCAGGTCTCTGGTTGTAAGGCCTAAGTCAGAGTTGCTACAAGTCTGTCAGTCACCAAACTCTCCTTCAGACAGCATTTTAAAGACCTGGCTTCAAATTCTGATGTCTAATGAAGACTTATGATAAATGTCTGGCATATTTTAGGCATTTCTCTCACTTTGAAATATTTTTTTTAAACGAGAAATTTAAGATTGTTTAAAGCCATGGGTTTTACTCATTTATTTTTAGCAAAAAGACCCCCTATGTGGACAGCTAAAATATAAAGCAATAAAGATGGACTCAGAAGGCTAGCACCCTGTCTCAAAACCCTAGAAATGCAGAAGACAGTTTGGAAGTCCATGGAGAATCTTCGATTTCCTGACCTGAGTGTTATGGCTCTGGCACGAGCCTCACTGGCCTCAGCTGTAAGGTTACAGAGACAAACAAGGCCCTCCCTCCAATGTCTCTCTCTTGAGGATCCATTACTTAACTCATGAACTTGAACTAATACATAACAAAACTTAGTAAAGAAAAAAAACCTCTGCTTTTATGAGGAGATTAAAACCAGTCATTATACATGTGCCATGAAAATGCCACCACTGTGCCCTTTTTTCATGTGGGTTCTGGGAATGAATAGAAAATGCTTCTTGCTTGCACTTTACCGATTGATCCATCTCCCCTACATTTATTCATTTATCTTAATAATTTATAATATATTTTATAATTTATTTACCTTAATAGTAAAGGCCCCTTACTAACATAGATAAGACTAAACCCTCAGAAAACCTGAGAGTGGTGTGGTGTGGGGTGTGGCATGGGGTGGGGTGGGGAGACTAAAGACTGAGGAGCAACAAAAAAACTGTTCACAACAAATTTTTGAAGTTCTTCACTGACCCAGGGTTAGCACCAGGCTTTCTTCTCTCCTGGTTTACGTAAATCTCCATGGTCTGTCTCCCTGTGGCTCCCTATTCCTCTTTCTAGTCCTTTCTCTTCTCTGTCTTCCCTCCCCTTCCACTTCCTGTCCTCTGCTGCTTCCTCTTCCTGCCTCCTCTCTCCTCCACTCTTGCCAACGGCAAAGCTCACTGACATGAAATGCGTATGTAATGAACGTGACCCCACGACAAACTACGGTTTCAAAATTTTATTTCCAAAGGTCAGAATCTATAAGGACAGAACCTTTAAAAAGGACATTCATGCCGGGCATTGCTGATGCACACCTTTAATTCCAGCACTCAGGAGGCAGAGGCAGGCCGATCTCTGTAAGTTCGAGGCTAGCCTGGTCTACGAAGTGAGTCCAGGACAGCCAAGGATACACAGAGAGACCCTGTCTTGAAAAACCAAAACCAAAACAAAACAATAAACAAAAAGGACACTCCCTAGAGGGTTAGGAAGAATATAAACAGGTTCCGCATTTAGCAAAAGTATGCTGTTAGTATGACGTTCGTATGCCATTTGTGTGCCCTTGCTTCCTTATGAGGTTTCCACCAGTGACATCATTTTACCTTGTTTTGTCTTGGTCATACCTAAACCGTTGCTTTCTCCATAGTAGGTTGTTTTTATTTGCTGATTTTTGTTTACTTCCAAGTTGTGCAGCTGTTTTGGTTCTTTTAAAAACAAAGAGCCCCAAACTGAAGTACCAAGAGCTCTTCTGTTAACTCAAGCACAAATTGTGCCAACACTTTACCCTAAACCCCGGGGCTGAAGAGCCTTGTGCGAGGCATGACATTTCCCACACGGTTCCAGTGGGCAGCGGGCATGTGCTTAGTGGGGAGTCAGTGCTAACAGAGAAGGGGGGATCTGGAAGGAAGAGAGCATTTTGTCAAATTGCAATGCAGGGGTGGGGGGAGAACAGTCTGAAATTTAGTTAATCTAATTTAGACTGAGGAAAATGCAGCCCTTTCCAAAAGAGTGTGGATAATTTCAGGCAGAAAGTGCTTTTCAACTGACAAGAATATCTCCAGCCTAGTTAAGCTAATGAAACCTTAACTAGGTTACAAAGAAATCAGAGACTGGGCTTCAAATGGACCTGTGAAGAACGGGAGCAATTTCAGTTAATGTGCATCACCCTGAGTGAAAGGCTGATTTTGTCTGAGAAAGAATATCTTTAGCCTAGTTAAGCTAATGAAACCTTAGCTAGGTTACAAAGAAATCAGAGCATTAGTGAGCCTCACGGCCACTCAGAAAGCTCTCAGAGTGCTGTGGAGAAGGAACAGCAGCGTTCCTGAGCAGTATGAGTGGCAGGGTATGGCTGACTGACAGCCAGGAAACGTGACCACGGTGACTGATGCTCGCAGCAAAGGGAGACGTTGACAAATAGTAATTTGAATATATTTTGCAAATTTTCTTCAGCATTTCATCTCAGGGCTAATCGTTATTGTTATTGGTTCATAAAGAAGCAATTTAATGTTAATTTATAAATTGGAATTGCTCTTTATTTTTATCTTATTTTTGTTATTTTGCTCTCTATTTTTAAAGCATCCTGTTTCTGATTTGTGTTTTCTCCCCGTACGGCATTCACTTGACTTTTTAGATTGCAGAAACATACTAGTGCTTTGAGATGTTGGTTACTTATGGGGACAAGTTCCAGCCTCTGGGTACTAGTGACTGATGGGTCAGCCCAAAAGCAGGCCTCTTGCCAGAGAACACAGACAGGAATAGAAGCCAGAGAGGCTTCAGAAAAGCCAAGATGGGCTGAGTCACAGTCCACAACTTTGTCAGGAGCTCTTTCTATGGACTGTATAAGGCGCTTGGGTTGCAAACATGAGCAACACATATGAACCCCTGTTCCCCAGCAGCTTCTGGTCTCTTGAGAGAGCTAAGCAAGCCATCAGAAAAAAAAAATTGGTTAATTATCTGATGTAGTAGAAGTCAGTCAGTGCTTGGAACAAAGGAAATATTTAGCGGGATGAAGGGTTGAGGGTGTGGCAGAATGTGATATCAAGCAGCCTCAGTGTTGACTGGGTTCTTACTATTTGCTGACCCTTGAAGAAGAATGCATCTATCCATCCACCCACCCACCCATCCCCCCCAACCCACCCATCCATCCACCTACCCATCCCCCCACCACCCATCACTCCATCCCTCCCTCCCTTCCTCCATCCATCCATCCATCCACCCACTCATCCATGCATCTAGCTACCCAGGATGTTTGGCCCTGTGCCAGACTTAAAGCTGCAGCTATGAACCACATGCACATACATGCACACCCATACATATGCACATAAAAGACAACAGCAACCGTTGACAATGTAAGCTGAAGTTCTGAAGAAGCTGAATCTAGGCTAAAGTTCCTGAAGATTCAGAGGGAATGTAGGTGGAATAAAAGGTGAGAGAGATCCTGGCATGCAACCCTTGAATTTGGGAAGCAGGAAGATTCTAGAGCTCAAGGTGTATATTGAGTTCATGACTGGCATTAACTACTCAAGGCACTGTATCGAAGAAAGAAAGACAAAAAATTTCGAAGTTGAGAATAGAAACTCCCTCTCTACCTCCCTCCCTGCTTGCCTCCCTCCCTCCCTCTTTTTTTCATTTCTGGAAGCTGCCACTTCCTTCCCCTGGCAACCCTATGTACTATAAGATTTCTCTAGGTGACCTTGTCTGAGGACAGGAGCCAGGCACTTTATTATAAAGCATATTTTATTTTTATAAAGAACCATGTTTTTGAAAATGTATTTAGCTTGGTACTACTTACCAATGATTTATTTTCAAATTATTTACTCAAGTGAATGGACTTGCTTACACACACACACACACACACACACACACACACACACACACACACACACAGATGGAAGGATGGAGTTGTGGTCCCTCTGTTCAAAATGTACAGGGAGGAATGATATATAGACATGCTGATGCTACAGGGCTCTGCCCCAGTGCGTCCTCATTCGAGCTTAGTTCAAACATCCTTTTTTTGACCTTTCCATGTGGAATAGCCCTCTTGGCATCTTTCTAATCCTTGACTATGCTTTATTTTTCTTTATGATATGTATTACTCTGGTCATTTTGGTATTTTTATTCTCCTCCACAATAATGTAAGCTCCTAGAGGAGGGACATTGTTTTTTGCTGAATCCTTATTGTCTTTAGTAATACCTTATTTATAGAAGAGAAAATAAAATTTCATTGAATGAATGTATAAATAAATGAACTGCTATAAAAGAAGAATATATTAATATATTAAATACGGTACTGCTGACCTTGTGTCTCACAGCATCACAGTGAACAGAAAAAACAATATTAACATAGGATGCCCTGGAGACAGTGTAAAAGAGGAGAGGAAAGTAATGCTATTATAGTAAGAAAATGTAATATATTTTTACCAGGTTAAAAATTTTAATTTTAAATTAGAGAATGTGTTAAACAAACACAACAGCATGTAAAATATCCGCATGTACCTTAGTATTTTTCTTTCTCTCTCTCTTTGTACCTCCCTCCCTCTTCTTCCACCATATCCCTAAGTTCCCATATTGCAGATGAGCTGCCTGGCTTTTGGTAACTGGGAGGCAGGGAAAAGAGAGATGCAGCGAGTAGTAGTATTAGCCTCACCACAGCCAATACTCCATTTCTTGAACTAGTCTCCTGTACCCCTTGTCTTCAAAGTAGGGACCAGGGACTTGAGGTGTGGCTTAGTCCTAGAACATATGCTTAACACATAAGGCATGGATTCAGTCCTCAGTACAAATACAAATAAATAAATAAATAGATTGTCTCAATGTTCCTTTTCTAATGACAGTTTATGACTTTCTCACTAATAACCCCCAAACTTTTTTTGGGCTAAAGGAACAGTTACTTAGCTCACCTGATTTCTGAGTTGACATTATGGGCGGGGCTCAGATCTGTGGTTTTCCTTGTCCTTGGTTCACTGTTCACCTGAACCCGATGGGCTTGCCTTAGGCTGAGGCAATTCAGAGTGGCTTCTGCTGGAATGGCTGCCCTCAGCTCCAGCCAGTGACTTGTTTACCGGCCCAGTCTTATCTATGTGTTAGCCTAGCATGGTTTTGAGAAGAGCAGCAGTGTGCAAGGCATGAGGGTGCAAGGACAAGGGTGCTTTTACTGCATTCCATGGCTCAAGTAAAGTCATGTTAGTCTAAATCAAGAAGGTGAAAAACTAGGCTCCACCCCCAATAGGAAGAACATCAAAGTCACCTTTAAAGCGGTGTAGCTGCATAGCAAAATAGAGCGTATTTGATAAGAAGTGCCCAAGGATTGACATCATCTCATCATTTTATTTCTATCTGAGTCCATTTTGTTTTTTCTTTTCATACCACTAATAGGTTTCATTTTCTGTATTTGTTGTGCCCAGTGCATAAGGGAGTTTGCATGCAAACACATATTAAACGCTGGCTTCATTGCCCCACACTCTCCCGCTTTCATTGCGTCCCACCCCTCTCCGGTCAGTTCCCTTGTTTCTACAGACAGGCTTGTGTCTACTTTCCTGTCACATGTACATACGTCATATCATTTTCTTAAGTATGTACAATTTCTTAATTTCATAGACGTTTTTAAGGACCTCCGTGTTTCAGGTCTCAGAGCAAGGTATTCCCAGGAATAAGAAACAACCAAGTTTCATCATTAGTGTGGATCTATGGATGAAAGCCAGATGGGATATTAAGGACAATATGGCTTGCTGAGCACCTCACGTGTGTTAGGCTTGAGAAAACCGAGTCTGGGAATGAACATCACGCAACCCCTGTTCCTGGGCGTTCCCACTCTTCAAACTATTCAGCATCATTTTAGGTAGGCTTTTTCCCCTCGATACTGTACTCAAACATAAATCCCCGTGGCTTTTGCTTTTAAATGCTTCCTTGGATGTATCCTTTCCACCACCCCCCTCAGTTTAGTCCTCTTTATCTGTTGCCATGGCTGCAGTACAACCTTCTTGCTGGTTCCCCTACCCCCAGTGTCTCTTCTGTTAATCTAATAGCTAAGCCCTGTTGCTTCCAGAAAGTCCTGTGACACACAGACTTGGTCATAACAGTACCACCAGAACAATCCTCTGTAGAGTCCCCACAGCCTGTGAGCTCACAGTAGAAGACCTCCACACTACGTAGGGTCTCATTGCACTGACGTGCTCTTACCTCACCTCTCCTCAGGTTCCGTTCATGTTTTGTTCCTGAGGGAAATGGAACCACTGATGGCTTCCTGAAAATGCCAGGGTTCCTCAAATATTCCCTTTCACTTGTCTTCCTAACGACTGGCTTATTTTTAGGGCTGATTGTTCTCAAAAAATATTTACATTATGTAGAAGCATGCAGGAAATTCAGAACAGTTATTACTGCCATCTCTGGTGGCTGCAGACTCTGTCCTGAGCTAAGTGTAAGCCCCATGGCTCCTTTCCTGGTCCAATCATTCTGTCTTATCACTCACTGTCTTTCCTGGTTTGTTCATTTTTCTGTACCCTTCTTTTAAAGTGTGACTTTGTCCTTTTTGACCTTTCCCCAGCAACTAACACTTAATAAATATTAATTAGGTGGGTGAAATCAAACCAGAAAGGAGAGGAAGACATTAGGTTCATTTTAGTTATACCGATGGACGGAATATCATGTAATGATCACTGGACTAGAAGCCAGAAGGTGCGGCTTCGCCCTTAATAGCCATTTGACCTTGAGAAATAGTCTCATTACCTCTTGTAGTCTCAATTTCCTCATTAGCTAAACAAGAATAAACCCACCCCGTTCTACCTCATAGAAGATACAATGAGGGAGTGAAATGTGAGCACTGAGTTTTGGCAAAGCAAGACTGAGACTAACGAGATTCCCCATGGCTGACTCAGAGAGATCTATGATCCTCTGCCCTGCTCCCTCGGTTCGCAGTCTGCAGTCTGCGCTTACAAAATCTCCAGGCGGCAATAGCAATATGTAAAATTTGCATGCTAACAAATGTTTTTTTTTCCTTGAGTTTAATATCATCTAAATACTGTAGGGTTATTGTTTGTTTTGCTTTCCCAAAGATTAAGCTGGCCGCAAAGAATGCTAAAGAATTTATGCTATTGGGGAGCTAGACTCCACTCAATAGAGACGTTCGTGGCACTTTGCTAGCCTTGCGGCGTGCAGACTTCCCTTCACTCTCACCGCAGCTCCAGTTTGATATGAAATACCCTTAGTTTTGCTTGTTGGTTTGTTTGTGACAAGATCTTCTTACGGCACGCAAGCTGACCTCAGACTCCAAATCCTCCTGCCTTAGTGTCCCAACTACTGGGATTACAGGCACATGACACCGTGCTAGGCTTTATCTTGAGCTTTGACAAAATAGTATTGTGCCACCCACCACCTACTCAGTCAACTGAGCTCTGGAGTCTACGTGTACAAGTGTGTGTGCCGACATTAAGTTATCTTCATTTGGGAGACAGTCTTTGTCCTTGGTACTCTTTTCCTGTGTGTCCACACCTGTCCCTCCATTATCAGCCTCCAGAGTCAACTCACTTCAAACCCTGGAAGCTTACTGCCACAGCCCGTCTTTACGCCCCAATCGCCCTTCCTCGTCTCTCTGTGTAGACCCTTGAATTCTATTTCTGTTTGTGTTAATTCCCGTGCCACGGCCCCTTGTACCAACTCTTTCCAAGACATTGCTTTGTTTCCTCTCACTTCTTTCATTGCTGTGCATCCCAGGTCTTCTGTCTTGTCTGTGCTTCTGCGAACTGATTTTTGAATGCCCTGACAGGTTTAAGAGACTCCAATAGTACTCTGTTTAGAATTTAAAAATTCCCCCCTTTGAATGTTTACTTTATTTTCTTTGTTTTGCTTAGAGCAAACATAGTCATTCATGTTAATGAAAAAAAAATTTCAGTAAAGGCAGCCATATGGAAGTCAACAGCCCTTTCAAGCAGGCTTGACACTGCTGTGATGAGACGGGAGGGAAGCATGAAGGGCTGCTCCTTGGGTAGAGAAAGCTGAGAGAGAGAGAGCCACAGCGAATACTGATCATTTTCCAGAGCTGTCTCCAGCTTTATTGAAAGGAAATCAAATGTTCTTGTTAATTTTGTCAGGGCTTTGGCTACTGTTCAGACTCAGTGACTAACTCAGGAAATAAAAGGAGTCCACAGGATGAGAAATCTGAGGAGAAAGACAGAACCATGGCCAGTCAGGTTTCCCACACGCCTGGAGCTTCAGATATCATGGAGGCCCCCAAGGGCTCCTGACAATCCTCCTGTCAGTTATGCATCTGATATAAAGTGGGAGAGACGCATAGCAGATGCAGAGCGGATTCTCTTACAGGGAGAGCATTGCCAGGAACTTCTAATGTTTGAATGACATGGGGGCGTCCATATAATGGACACACAGAAGGGAGACTCAGGTAGACCTAGAGAGACTCGGCACTGGTTTAATACTCAGAACAAAGGCTGCACAAGGATTCCTACCGTGACTGAGCTGGCCAAGGTACCTCCTGGTATGTGACGTCACATCTTCTCTTTGCCATGGAACTTATTCTCACAGGATCTGTGCCCGAACTTGGATCTCTTCATTCGTTTGTCTGCTCATTTGTTCATTTATTCATGCTGGCCCTGAAACTTGTGGAGCCCAGGCTGGCCTTGAAATCATTGTGTAGCCCGGGCTGGCCTTGAAACCATTGCAGAGACCAGGCTGGCCTTGATATCATTGTGGAGACCAGGCTGACTTGAACTTATCCTGACTCAGTCTCCTGAGTGCGAGGCTTACAGACTTACCCCTGGCTATAACTGAGAATCTCCAAGTTTGCTGCTTTTGGTAATAAGATCTCTCTCTAGCCAACTGATTTGGAATAAGACTGAATCTTAAAGAAGGAAAATATTGAAAGCTTCCTTTAGACCCGTTGGTGTCCACCGTTGTCTTTTACTACAAGTGACGCTCAAGATTCTATTGCATTCTCTACCATGGACCTTAAATGTTAAATTGCATCCTGTTCTCTTAGGAGCCTTTTATAGTGAAAACTGACAAATTTGTTTAAACCCATTTTTGGATATTTTTCTATTTCAAATCAGTCCTACCTTTGGGGATAATGAGGTAGACATCTTTATAAATCTTATGGTATAGATATTTTTTGATCCTAAACTCATGTTGCTGATATTTCTTATGTTCTTTTCCCTCATTCACCTTTGATTTTCTAGGCATGTGACATATGTTTATATAAATAAATGGTTTGTCACATAATAAGCATAGATTATAGTCTTTCTCAACCTCTGCAGATATGGAAGGAGTGAAATTCTGGGGTTCCCAAGTCTCCAAGGGGTTTGTGGAAAAAATGCAAGCATTTTATAAATTTGGTTGGAAATTGTATTTTTATTGTCATTAACAGCTAATTGAATTTTAGTATTTTATTTCATTTCAAATACCACCATGGACATAACAGATATTTCTATTTTATAACATTTTATGAACTATTGACATATCATTTATGATCATGACAGCTTTGTAGTTATAAAATTCTTCTACCAGCCATGAGCCTTTGCTGCTTACTTGTATTAAAAAAGAAGCAAAAAGGTCTTCATGTTTGGTGTTTTGTTTTGAAATATATTTTATAACTAGATAATGTTGTGTTTATTGTTTCCTTAACGGTGTGCTATATTGTGTCTTCTATATTTTAAACATTATTCTGAGTAGGCATCTGTAGCATCATAAACTATAAATGGTGCCCATGGACCAAAACAGGAGAAGAGTTTGCCTTTGAGAGTAAAAGCCACAGACTTATGACACTGCCCCTGGCTAGAACTCAGCTGTTTGGAGTTCTATCTTCATATATACCTCGTATATCCTGGAAACATGGTTTTTCTTGCTTTATCTGGAAATACAGTTCTATGATATGACAGAATTGAAGGTAGCATTTTAAAGACTGAGATGTGACAGTTTATGCAAAGGGACAGGCCAGCCATTCTGCCTCATTCCCCCGTGTGTATTTTGAAGAGAGCCTGTCTTCTCCTGGCCTTGGTCTTAGCATCACCCTGCCTTGGGATCCTCAGAAACCCATGCGCCATGCTGCACACCTGATGGTATTTAATTCTTCACGGCAAGTGTGGCTCATTTATATTGACATACATTACTGTGTGTGTGCAGATTCCAAAGAATTTCCTATATTTGTCTTCAAAACCCTGGCCCTTCTTTCTCCATATCAACTTGTTGTCATCTGTAAGATAGCACTATGGGGTGTATTTTTTTTTCCTCCCCATCATCAATTTTACAGATGTTAACTGTCACTCTTCCTGCGGTCCTCTCTGAGAAGCCATGTTTTCCCTTTATGCTTCCTGGCACAGGAAGAAACTTGAGAGATTGGGAGAAACTTGTTAATGTATTTGTTCCCTAAAGCCTCCTCATTCTTCTCTCCTCTCTCTCTCCCCTCCCTCCTCTCTCTCTTCCTTCCCTCCTTTCTCTCTCCTCTCCCTCCTCTCTCTCTACCCCCTCCCTCCTTTCCCTCCTCTTTTGTCATTCCCTCTTCTCCCCTTCTCCGCCCCCCCACCCCCCAAGTCCAGGGCCTTGTTCATTTGTTACAGACATAACAGCCAACCACTGAGCTGTACTGTCAGACTAAATCGGCTCTTTTGCATGAAATCCCAGTCCTAGCCTGTATCCTCAACCTTATGATAACCCATTAACTCAAAGTCAGCAAAATTAGGAAATGTTTATTTATGACTAAGAACTTATGCTCCTTTTATTTAGATTAATACTTCCTTTTAAAAATAGAATTATATGTAGTTAGATGTGAGGGTTCCCTTGGTTAAACTTTGGCTTTTTCATTAATAAGGAAAATTCAATTTATAGGTGTCCATCAAAATTATGAGTTTTATGGATATTAGATCTTACGGAGTTATAATTTAGACTAATCAGCAACACCTGAAGACCCAGATTTTTGAGAGCTGTAGTAATAGAGCTCAGATGCCCAGTCTTTCACATACATGCATATACACATTTAAGTCTGTATTCCTAGGCAGACCATTCATCGTTACAAGGCCTGACTTAGCAGCCAGCTGTAAGTGCACACATTGGTGTTTGAATGGAAAGTGGCTGCAAGACATTAGGGAATTCTTCTGCCCAACATCCAGGGACTTTGAATTAGTATATAAAGTCAAAGATCTGCAGCACGTTATCAGGGGTCCATTTCGCTTGTGACCTGCTCTCTTCCTGCCTCTGCAGAGCATCTCTGGCCTCACTGCACTGTTCTCATCACTTCTGCTCTGCCTCTTGCCTACCAGCCCACGGCCCTCCCTACAGCTGAGTACTGGATAACTGATGCACCTGACGTTGTGTGTGGAATTTCTCTTCATCATTGTCCTGCAGTAACTACGGTGATATCATCCAGACTTCTGTATTTACACTACGCTAATCTGAACTCCAATCTCTCCTAACTGACCCCACCATCACCAATGCAATTGTTAGCTTACTGTTACCACAATGACTGGAAAAATGACAATAATAAACTCCTTTTAGAAAGGCTACTAATACGTTTTGGCTCACTGTGGCTTAGATCCACTTACTCTAGGCTCCAGCAGCCATTTCTCCATGTCGGCCCTAAAGTTTTTTTGTTTTTTTTTTTTTAACTACCAGATGCATTTTTAATAAACAGTCTTCAGTATTGGGGGCTATTTATAGAAGAAGGCTAGATATTTTGGATGGTTTCATTCTTGAATTCCTTTAGAACTTTGCATATTGGCCATCATGCTCTGGCAATTAGCATTTTTTGTTTTGAAAGTTTAATTTTTATGTCATGTTTGCATCCTTCATGGTAGCCACATGCACATTGCTTTCTTTTGACAGGATAGGTTGGGGGAAGTAGAGCTGATAGGTCCTTTGACAGCCTTGCAGACTGTTCTGATTGATGAGAGCCAGCTGTGCAATCCCATGAGGATCTGACAGGTTTTCCTTTTTCCAGCCTCCCACATATCTTGGCGGCATCCATGGAACTGTCATGGAAAACAAGAGGAGAGGAGACACCTTCTGGAGGCTTTGGGAAACAATTTTGATTCTGAGCCGCAGGAAGGAAAAGCCTTTCCTCTGTCCCTTCTTTCTGGCTCAGTACATGAGTGTAGACCTGCCCAGCTCCAGCTCAGAGTTGCTGTCTGTAGCTGCTGTGTCGCACCTGTCACATGAGTGTGATCAGACTGTGTGAGCAGCCCAATGCTGACCCAGTATCCTGACACTCTTGCACTCCTGCACTAACTCCGTACTAATCCCCTTTCAGACTTAGCATGGCGGAGCATGAACCAACTCCTTGTGGGTCAGATTTCTGATACTTGTAGTCAAACACATTAAAAAAAAAAATGATTTGGACTTGAAATACCGTATTTTGACCACATAATTTTTCATCTGGGATTTAGGTTAGGCTCAAGTTCTAGTCTTTAGATGTAGTTATAAGCAAGAATCAAGCAGTTTAGAGGGTATTTGGGGAGCAAAAATATCATCTAATCCTCTTTGAGAGGGAAAAGGGTGTGCACGTGATCCTTTAGCACTGCAAGGGCATCCAGTGGAAAGAACATCAACCACCACAGGCACTTCAGCCAGCCAGACAACAAAGAAGAGGAAGGCCAAGGGCTGGAGAGATGCAGGCAGAGAGAATGGAGAAAGTGGTCCAAAGGCATTAAACTGGGGAAGGTACGGGGCATCTCACAGACATTTCCCAAGACCGCATGCCAGCATAAGGCCCTATTTCAAGGGAAGTAGCTGGGTATGCGTTCTTGAACCCTGTGCCTGGGTCTGGGATGACTGTGCCCATCACTGGTTGGTCTACCAAAGCCATGCCTCTGGCTCTCCCTTGTCTACCTATATGTGCCATGTGGCTGTTTGTCTCCACCATCCTCCTAGGGTATAGGATGAGGGGGTAAGATGTGATGAGTAACTCAACTGCAGTGTCAAGTGATGTGGAGAGTATTTTGGGAAACCAGTACTAAGAAGACAGTGAAGCGAGGGCATCCTGAACCTCTGGCCCCATGGCGCACCCTGGGGAGATAGGGGGAGGGAGTAGTCAGCCTGAGCCAGGACTGGAAGATCCCTTTTCAGGCCCAGATGTGCTGAGATGTGTAGTCTTCAGTGCCAAACAAATCATATGTTTGAAAACATGATTTAGCAAGCATTTAAAAATCAGGAGACTTGTGCATAAATTCTCATACTTCCGGTTAAGCTTACAAAGTCAGCCATCTTGGCAACTGTAGGCTTGTATTCTCTGCGTGACATTTGATTGGAGCAGAGCGACCCTTGTTGTGCGGTGGCTTGTCCTGTGATCTCTGCTTGCAGTCCTCACCCACTCCACTCTGACACTAAGGGTAAGAGCTGGCTCATCATCACTCTTGCAGGGTTGTTCTCTCATCATGGAGCCTGTCTCTCTAAAGAGTGGGAAAATGAAAGAACAGATTGAGTAGGCTGCATGTTTCTGCCACCAGGTTCACTTCATCATTACAATTAGCTGCCTACCCGCACCTGTAGGCCTTAGAATTTGCAAACCTGATTCTAACTGGTACAGACCACAGATGGAAATTTGTCTTCATGCCACCTTCAGACTCATTCTTCTTAGGAAGAGAGAAGGTGAGAAGGTTGATGCTTCTTACAAGCAAAGTATCTTCTGTGCATAGGAATGGCTGAATTAATTCTGCTTTCCAGACCCTTTGCTGCAAGACTAGTGTGACAAATGTCATCCCTAATTAGTGCACCGAGGTAGGGGAGGGACTTGGTATCTGCTGATCGTAATTACTGCTTTTCATTAGGGCCCACAGATTAAGACATGACGGGTGAGCTCTGCCCAGCACAGAGGCGGTCCTGAGTGACAGGAGGGGGACCTTCACTTTCAACTGACCGCTAAGCCTCTGTCAGGGCCATTTGCTAGGACAAAAGACACTCAGTTCCAGCACAAGGGTATATAAACATAGGGACACAAACATGTGACAAAAGGGATCTGTTTTGGTTTTAGAATGTAGACACACACACACACACACACACACACACACACACACACACACACACACACACACACACACGTTGCTTCCAACCTGATCATCTCTCAGGCTGACGAGTAAAATGCTGTCCCCAGGATACCTATAAAACTGCTGCTTTCTTCTTTAATTCTCTCCTAAGTGTGAAAGCTTAACATGTGTACAATTTTTTAAAAGACCTGTTAATTAGCCAGACTGTTAATTTGTCCACTAAAATAAATGAGCTCTGTGGAACAAGGAAGCCTAGATATTTTTACAATCAGAGTGTCAAATCTAAGAAAGTGTCAAGACTTGTGGACATAGGCAGTTGACTCTAATGAGTGGGGACCACTTTGTGGGCTGGCCAGAGATGTGCTGTGTAGCTGAGAGGGTCGGAGGGAAGGTGGCAAAGCTGGTGCTCAGAGGTCAGTGCCTGGCAAAGACCCTGACGAGTTGGCTATGGTCAACCATGGAAGACAAACAGGCAACTTGTTTGTATAAGTGTAACAGGCTCCGGGAAAGCAGGCATGAGTCTATTTTGTGTGGATGGTGCAGGCTGAGCATTCCCCTGCCTGTGGAACTGGAGAACTGTCAGGGTAGAAACTTCAGAGGGACAAAATCGTTAACAGGATCCCAAGGGCCTAAAACAGAGAAGCGCATCAGTGCTTGGAAAAGAGTGAGGGAGCCTTCGCATGAGTCAGAATGCATGACTCACGGACGGGGCTGACCTGGAACTTTGGGGATTGGCTTGTGCTGGTTAGTAAACAGCTGGGAATTTCCTTTAGGATCTCGCATCAGGAACCAAATTATTGTGAGCAACAATGCATTGTGTATCACTTTCTTCCCTGGGTTTGGTGCTTGTGTCTTTTGACTGGTAAAGTTACTCAGGACATGTTAACTTTCAGTTGCAGAGACTCTACTTAGTAACACTTCTGGTGTCTACAAAGGAGGATTTGAATTCCCAAGGTGGGGAAACTGAGGATCATTGTGGTAGGCAACTGGCCAACGTTGAATGAAAAACACTGGAGCCTGGACAGGTGCACCCAGACCTTTGACTACCGGCCACACCTATTCTATCCTATGAAGCTGAGGGGTTTCCTCAGAGCAGCCTCCCTCAAAGAATCCTTCTCTTTGGGCCGGGGTGGTGCACACCTTTAATCTCAGCATGCAGAGAGGCAGAGGCAGATGGATCACTGTGAGTTCAAGGCCAGCCTGGTCTATAAAGCAAGTCCAGGACAGCCAAGGCTACATAGAGAAATCCTGGAGGGGGGTGGGGAGGGACCCAAAATAACAACAAAACCAATCATTCCTGTCAAGTCCTTCCTGTGCAGGGCTGGGAGGAGGAGCTTTGTGTGGAAGCCAGGCCCCTTCCTGTTGTTCCTGTTAAGCCCAGGGCTAGAGAAGATGTGGTAGTTGACCTCTGAGGCTACTTAAAGGTTAGCAAGGCTTTTTGAATTACGAGACCCTCTCCCAATAGCTGTTTATGCCCTTATCACCAACAAATGGATGGTATTTGGATCTAGTTGCAGTGTTATTTCTTCTACACAGTTGATTTACACATGCCTATAAAAAGTGACTTCTTTTGATTCTGCCTTACATATCCTTGAAGTCTTACTTCACAAGGTGAAAAAAAAAATCTCCATCTCTTGTCCTAAAATACTATCCTAGTAATTACACTGTATTAGAGAGTCATTTGTGTTAAACTTCTGGGCTCTGCACCCTTTAAAGGCAGACAGCTCTCCCAAATATTTGTTCCTGTCTATTAGGGACACAGGGAACACTTGACGCAGCGGCCACATACCACAGTGTGTCCCCTAGCTCGATGTGGTTACACATGCCTTCGATCCTAGACCTCGAGGAGATGAGGCAGGAACTGGGAGCTGGCCTCGGATAGACGGCAAGACGGTATCTTAGAAACCAAAAGGCAATCAACAAAATGCCTACTGTATATGGCAGGCAGATGACAGGAAGGAAGGAAGATGGCAGGAACTGCCTCTGAGCAATTGCCTTGGTGGTTTCTTTGTTACTCTCCGTGCAGTTTTCAAAGTGCTCACTGCCCCTCTGCCCAGCCCTCAGAGTGCTCCCCACTTGTTTTTACTCACTTTAATCTTTGAGCTAAGATACTTAGATTCATATGCTAGCTTATAGGAGTTGGAATTCATTTCCTTCACCTCTGTGAGCCTCAGTTTTTGTATGGTGATGATGCCCAGGTGCCTTAGGTAAAATACTAGATAAAGTTGGACATAACAAAAGCAGCCCTGCTACCATAGCACAGAAGGCTGTGGCCACTCAGGCCCTGTGTGCAGTGACAGGGAGTGGCAGAGACTGGGGGCAACATGCCACCTTATGTTTTAGCTTCTGCTTACAGTGGGTTGTGAGAACACAGGCTTAATTCTGCTTTTTTTTTCCCCCAGTAAAATCTGAAAACCAAAATCTGAAGGTAATATCTTCTGACTTTTTGATTCTGTAAGTCATTTAAAAATTCCAACCACATTGGGAAACCAAACAGCATGCATCTGTGGCTCGGTGATGGAGCCAAGGACTGACATGGAGAGCCTGCAGGCCCATGTCGGGAGCCCCATCTCTCCTCCCTTCTTTTAAAGGGAGATGCTGCTTTCTCAGCTATATACAACGGTAGGTAATCATGACTTTGAAAATTTCCCTCTTCAACCAGATAGCAGATGTAAACTCTTCCTTGAGACATTCTGGGTTCAAATTGGCCCTCAGGATGTGAGTTGGATACTAACTTGTGGTGTGGCCTTGGTATAGTTTTAAGATATCTTCCTCACCTGCAAGGAGGCTTCCACTGGCCGCGGATCATATTGAGAGTCACGGACTTCAGACTAAGAGAACTTTACTTTATGCTGGCTCCTTATATAAACCAGAGCACATTTCTCTAGGCCTCTCTGAGCCTCAGTTTCCCTGTGTGTCATGTGGAGGTGGTGATGATTCCAAGTGGACTTGGTAAGTATTTTTAAAGGCCAGGGGAAAATATATATAAAGATCTTGAATCCTTGCCAAATAAATGTCATCACTAAGTTTCTGTTTTACAATGGCTGCATGGAAATATCAGAATTTTTTCTTTATGACGACCGAGGTCACCAGGTGGTCACATCTCTCACAAAGAGATATAATCCATGGGGGCACAATTGCCAAGCAAATGGGGAGATCTTCTTTTACTTCTAACAAGGAGACTGTGTTGCTGTGTGATGGGGTTATGGTGAATAGTGTGGCCTGGGAGGAGAGATGGGAGTGTGAGAGTTGGCCCGATCCGCTCAGGCAGGGAAGGCTGCGGAGAATGCCATCTGGAGCGCGGGTCATATGTACCAGCAAAGCATTAGGAAATCCCTAGGTGGTAAGCGTGGGAACCCAGAATTGAGTCACATCTCTGAAGCTACTGTATCTGGGATTCTCACATAAAGTCCTAATGTTTGTGTGGCTCATCACAGCAAACCGATTCCCTCACAACCCTGGAGGCTAGAAGTCCAGTATCAAGATGCTGGCAGAGCCAAGGCCACTTCCTTAGCCTTTCGCAGTTGCTGGGTATTCTGTGACATTCACTGGTTTGAAGCCGTGTGTTTTGTTCTCTGCCTCTCTCTTTCCTTGGCCTTCTCCTTTATGTGTGCCTGTCTCTGTTTGATTTTTTTTTTCCTCTTATAATACAGATGGCATTGGATTAAAAGCCAGCCTGACTCCCATGTGACTTTACTTTACGTTCACGTCTTAATCACACCGCACCGAAGGGCTCATCGTGTCTCTGTGTTGTGACACACTTCAACCCATCACAGTGACCTCAGGCAAGCGAGTTAACCCCCAGAATGTCCCTTCTGTCCTTTCTCCGCTTTACCCATCTCCTGGAGCTTTTCAGCAGATCCAGTGCAATAATGCTAGGGAACCCTCTGTGAAGCTCAGAACATTTTATAACCACGCGATAGTTTGTTCTCACCCTGGAGGGGATGTGATAAGGTCAGAAATGATTGTTGAATGTGTGTCTTCCTCTGGAGCTATCATAAAAATAAAAGCTTGTAGTATTTATTATTAATAACCTGCTTGCTGGATCCCTGAAGGCCACAGGGCCTGTGATGGAATCCTTGGACACTCCTTTTTCCTTTTCCTGAGTGCTCCCCTCCCCCCTCCCCGTACAGAAGGGATGCCCATCAACTCTGGCATGAGAAGAAAATGATTGTGCTGCTTTCCCTCTCAAGGAAAAGAAATGTTCCATAAGGGCCACCGTGGGTTGGCCCAAGGTATCTTGCTTTCAAACACATGCTTATACCCAGAGGGGTATATTTCCTTGTTTAAGGCCTGCATCTTAATGAAGAGCTGAAAATCTTCACTCAGAGATCTTTTGTCTCAGGGAAAGGAGGAGTGCACAGGGCCCCTGGCTTAGTGCTCTGTGCTTACCTCCCCAGATCCCAATTTCTATGCATTTTTCTTTATTCTCACTTTCTTTTAAAATTTTATTCATTTCTGTTTTATGTGTGTGAGTATTTTGTTTGTGGGTATGTCTGTACACCGTGTGTATGTATTGCCATGGGGGGCAGGGACAGAATAGAGCACAGGATCCCCGGGAACTGGAGTTACAGACAGTTGTGTGGGTGCTGGGAATTGCACCTGGCTCTTCTGGAAGAGCCACTAATGTTCTTAACTACTGAGTCATCTCTCCAGCCCCTCTTTATTCACTTTATGGCACCATTTTGATTGTATCCGCATTAACTTTCTTCTTGAATCCTCTTCTCTCTCCACATTGCTCCTCCATTGTCTTCCCTTCTTTCCCACTTCTCTTCTGCTCTTTAAAGAACTCAGATGCCTTCCCCCTTTACCCATTCATACCCTTCACTAATGGGGCTTGGATGACATTCTGGGCTCACCTATGCTTTCTTTTTATTCTAGAGCCCTCACAGTCCAGCCCAAAGTAGACTCGGCCACTCTTGTGTGACAGTTTATAATCTGTTTTATAGACCTTAAAACTATTCAATCTCTTTGCCCCCTAAAGGAAGATTGCTGACACTAAATTGAATCCAAAAGGTTCTGGTGGTGGCACTGTTCCTTTATGGACAGCTGCTTATTTATGCCCCTTTATTGTGCGGTGGTTGATTTGTGTTGCTGAGATTCTGGGCCTTGATCCCAGGCAGGAGACTGCATGGCAACAGAGGGCAGGAGGAAGGCTTCCTTTGTGGCCCAGCTGAGACCACCTGACCCCAGCAGCAGCCTGCTTGCACTGCGAGGAGGAAGGAGAAGCCATTTGCTATTCTTCTGTTAAGACGTGAGCATCTTTTTACAAAGCTATTATGTGACATCGGGGTTGCAAGATTCTCCGTTCCCCAGCTCAACAGTTACTTTTTTGAGAACCTGTTAGGGACCAGGCACAATGCTAATTCAAACATGCCACTTAGATCAGAAGCTCTTGCCTTGTCAATGTCCTGTTAACCACAGAGCCCATCTCTACACTACAGGCTGAGGTGAGCACCTAACCTCACCTCGTGGGGCTGAAGGAACAGACTGGCAGGTTCCTGAGGGGCAGCAACTTTGAGCTGTGAGCTGGGGAAAGGGGTCAACCCAGGAGAGGGCAGAGGTGACAGGGTCACAGGCAGAAGAATCATGAACAAAAATGCCTTCAGGACAGACAGACTGTGGGACAAGTGATGATCTAAAGCCACGTGAGATCTGACTGGTGGGGAAAGGGGGAGACAGAGGCCATGTTTCCTGAGGGAAGGCATAGAAATGTTGAAAAACATTGAGAGAGAGAGACAGAGAGACAGAGAGAGAGAGACAGAGAGAGAGAGAGACAGAGAGAGAGAGAGACAGAGAGAGAGAGAGAGACAGAGAGAGAGAGAGAGAGAGAGAGAGAGAGAGAGAGAGAAAGAGAGAGAGGGAGAGAGAGAGAGAGAAAGAGAGAGAGAGAGAGAGAGAGAGAGAGAGAGAGAGAGAAAACACACCATCTGGAATACTATTAAGCTACTCTTCAGAATTGGTATCATACAATATTTACACATTTCAAGCTTTTCTGAAATATACATATAGTAAAGTACCCAAAGTACTTGAAGTATTTATCTGAAGTGTCTATCTCCTTGGCTTCTTCTTCTTCTCCTTTTTTTTTTTTTTAAACACAAATAGACTATGCTTATAAAGATTGTGATTTCTTTTTAGCATACTATCACATCAAAACAAGCTTGCACTTTAAGTGAATATGATATTTGCCGACTGAATGCTGTTCTGACATAGATACCTCTTTGTGTCTCTATTCTTCAGCTTTGTTCGCCTCCTTTGTTTTCATTTTCCCCTGTTGTGCTGTGCGTGGAAAGCTACTGTGTATAAATATTGGTGTGTGCCTGGTGCTCATCCTAGCAGTCCTAGAAGTAAAACGAGAAGAGCGCAGTGAGGCTGTAGACATGTATTACCAGATCATCAACATGGGGAGGTTTTATTCCTTGATGTGGGAGAGAATTCTTGAATGGCCAGTCTGACCTCTCCTTCCCCCCAAGTCTCTTGGGGAGAAGGGCACCCATTCCTGTTACACAAGAGATCCTCAGGAAGTGTTAGCTGTGGCGGGCAAGGCTGACCTGTGGCTCCAGAGGCCGCCTGCAGGTGGGCTTATTCCAGGGACAAGAACTGAGCCTTGGTCGTGTATCTTCCCACTTGTCACTTACAGGGGTTGACTTAGAGCAGTTGAACATTCCTGAGGCTGGAGAGATGGCTCAGTGGCTAAGAGCAATTGATGAGCTTGTTGAGGACCTGAATTTGGTTCCCAGTCTATACGTACTGCAGCTCACAGCTACCTAAACTTCATCTGCAGGGGACTTGATACCCTCTTCTGGCACGTGCACACGCACATCTCTCCCCCCCCTCCACCCACGCACATAAATAAAAATAAAATAGGCCTTTAAAAAAAGAACTAAACATTTTTCCCAGACTGAACATGACTTCTAAGTCGCTTCTTCCTGATGTTGCCTTCCCCAGTGAACCTTCCTGTTTCCCATAAGGAACGGGTGTTCGGAGTCCGTTTGTTGAATTAATAAAGATGTAATTTTATAGTTGATATTGCCTAGGAATTTTCTCTAAACTTTCTGGCACCCTGTCTGCATCTGTCTCTTTTTTCCTCTGCATCTCTCTCTCTCTCTCTCTCTCTCTCTCTCTCTCTCTCTCTCTTTCTCTCTCTCTCTCTCTGTGTGTGTGTGTGTGTGTGTGTGTGTGTGTGTGTGTGTGTGTGTGTGTATGTGTGTGTGTATGTCTGCACAGGAAAGAAAAAGTAAATGAAGGTCATTGTGGAGAAAGGAAAGTTCTAAGGATCTCTCATTCTCTGTCTTTCCCTCAAATCTGCAGTCTGCCTCAAGGGTTCTGGGCTCCTCTAGCTGTTTAAAATGGCCAACCTCCTGCTGGCTTCCTTGTTTATATGTCCAAGCAAAATGGAAAATTCAAAGGAAGGTGTTTTGCTTTTTTCCTGAGCAAGAATGCTGAGCAGGGAGGCACTTCTCCCAGGCGTTACTAATGGAGCTTGCTTGCTGCAGACTGGCTGTAAGCCCAGGTTGACAGAAATTCGCCCCAGACAAATACATTCTGCCACTTTCTCTCTTGGGGCAGACATGGCACAGTCCCAGTGGGTCATTCCATCTGTCCCCTGGAGCTAGTATTACTTCCTATATCATCTTTACAATGACTATTTTTTAAACATGACTTTTAAATAAACCATAACATAGAAGTAGGCCTGGCAAGTGGAGACATCTCCTACTGGTTGAAAAGGCTGTTGGTTGACATGGAATCTTACAGCTTGGAAAAAACAAAACATAAAAAATAAATAAATAAATAAAAATAAAAATAAAAAAAACCCAAGAAAGAAACTGCATGTAAGTGAACACAGGGGATGTACCTCAGATTACTCAGCTCTTTCTCCCAGCAGGAGAATTACTCCACACTTGAGTGAGTTCATAGACAAGCCTAACAGAAGGATGGTCTGCCTTAGGTATGGGGTTTCTGGTGCAGCTGGTCTGAGGAGCCCCCAGGTGTGGCAACAAGCAACAGGAGGAATGGAGCCATGGCAAAGAAGCAGCATGGGGGTGAGGGGGAAAGGAGTTCCAAACAAACTCATTATCTGAACACATAGTCTTGGATGATCAAGAGTGTTGGGCAAGAGAGCCAAGAAGAGTGAGGAGGTGGAGGAGGAGGAAGAGGAAGAGAAGAGGAAGAGGAGAAGGAGAAGGAAGAGGAGGAGAAGGAGGAAGAGGAAGAGGAGGAGGAGAAAGAGGAGGAGGAGGAGGAGGAGGACGACGAGGGCGGTTCTCTTTGGCCAGAAAGGGAGGCTGTGAAGGAGAACGGGCCAGGCTGGTGTTCTGCAGGTCCAGTCCTAAAGCATTATTGAGCCAGATGCTCTTTTTGTTCAACAAGCTTTCACTACAAGTAGGGAGAAGGCCACACAGTGTGGATGGTTGGGTAAACCACAGGTGAAGTGTCACAGTGTTGGGGAGCAGATGGGGAGCCCCACTGTTGCTCCACAGAAGAAGGATCCAGGTTAGATTAGAGCTGTTGAAGATTTCCTGGAGAATAAGAACATTCAATGCAGATCTGGGATGGAGAAAGTGAGATCTGCCGTAGTTGTTGATGTCCAGTGGAGTGGCTTTTGCCAGGATTATCCCCCTTAGAAGTGGGTTAATTGTTCCTAAATCGTTTTTAAAGGGGGGGGGGCTCTCCTCTTTCCGTATGGCAAACACAAAGATGTGCACACTGGTCTCCACCTGCAGCTACCTGACCTCATGACACGACTCCCAGTTATATGGCTGAGAAGCACAGTATATTCAGCTTTCTGGGAGTGCAGCCATCTTTCGGGGGATGATGAACAACTGCAGAGTCCATGGGACTGATGTAGAAAAGCCAGAGCTGACCTCTGCAGTCACTCTGGCAGACAGAGAGCGACACAGGGAGGAGTACTCAGTGGCTCACGTAAGCAGCTCTTTGGGTCTCTATACTGGCATATCTATGAACAGAGATGAATTATAATCAACAGGATCCTTTATTCAAATGTGGACTAAGTAGGGCAAGAAGGAAGTGGGTGGGGGGAGATAATAGCTTAAAAAATGACTTTTTTTTTCCTTTTCTGATCTCTTCCATGAGACCAGAGTGCATTTCACCAAAATATTAAAATTCTCAAATTTATAATCTTCATTGTACATTAAAATTACACTTACGAATAGAGCCAGAATACTTACTGTCCACTGGCTGGGGCTGCCACCTCCTCCCACCAGCCCTCTAGACAGCCTGTTTCTCTCTTCTTCATTATGACCATTAGTGCCTGACTTGTCAATATGCTGTTCTATTTCTCTCACCGCCTTTTCTCCTTTCCCTCCATCATATTTGTCCCAGAAGCATCCAAATAGCTATTCTTCCCCCCCCCCCACCTTAGGTCTCTTCTTGAACCTATTTCCTGCCCAGCTAATTGATGATGTTTTTTTTTTTCCTTTTGTAAAAACAAAACAAAAACTGCACAAGAAGCTGTCCCCACTGTCTCTAAGTCTTCTTCCTGTCCTTCCTAAGGTCACCTTAGTCTCACTCGTACCAGCTTCCCATGCCCACCTCATAAAATATACCCCTGGCCAAGTCGCTAGTGGCCTCTATATTACCAGTCTAATAGTCAAGTCTCATCCATTATCTTGGCTGACCCATTAGCATTCTTGGGTAGCACAGATCAATTCCATTTGCGAGCCTTGGCTACATCTCTCATTGCCTACTGTTCTCTTGCTCATTCTAAACACACACACGCACACACACACACACACACACACACACACACACACACACATACACACACACACATCTCATAGTTGTTCTTCTTGGAGGCTCGAGGCTGGAGGCTGAGCGTACTCTTGTTTCAAGAACTCTTTGGAGGCGTTCCTTTCCTGAAGACAGCCCTGGACCATTGTGCACAGTCCTTATCTCCTGTATTTTCTCAAATGTCAATTCTCAGCGGGGCTTATGCCCGTACAACAGTTACATTGAAAGGCGCTCTTGCCCTGGCACACTGTTGCTTCCTCCAACCCACTCCCTTACCCTCATCACAATCCACTGCTCCTCAATCTTGGAGGACAGGCATGCAGAATCTATCTGCTGCTTGTCAATGCTGTGTGTGGGAGACGGGGACGCTTGAGAAACGCCTCGTGGTGTCTGTGAGCACATTGCAGAATTTCAAGTTTTAATTACTCCAGAGTTATGAAGAAAATCTAAGTGAACTTCTTTGAAAATTCAGGTAAGTGCTTTGAAAATCGCACCTTGTACGGCCCTGAAAGACGATACTAAGTAGATGCAGGTGTTTAGAGATTGGGTCTGATATGACTTTGTGCAAAGGAGGCCATGGTGTCTACACACAGCAGCCATCCAGGACCGTGAGAGGGACGGACAGAGCAGGGAACGGAGACTGGGGTGGAGGTGGGAAAAATGAAAAGAGAATCCCCCGACAAAGCCGAAGGAACTGCTTGTGGACTCAGAAGAGCTGGTTTTAGAGTCAAGATTGTCTAGTGTTTGACATAAGCCCAGCTGGAAAAACTGTGTCACTTTGGGCAAACTGTTTGATTTCTCTGGGCCTTGGCTACTTTGTATAAAACAAAAACAAAAACCAACCAACCAACTAACCAAAAACAACAAAATGCAACAAAACAAAAGTCCAGTGCTGATGTGCCTCTTCCTTGAGACACCATGCACGCATGCACGCAGTGTTTCCTGCAGTTCCTAGCTTTGTTCATGTGAACTTACGTACTCTTGCGGTGTTTCCGGCTCTGAGAACAGCGAGGCCAGTGTAGATGGTGAAAAGCTATGGCTATGGCCATGCGGGTGATCCTTGGGCTCAGATAAGCAATCCTAGTAGATGGGACGAAACCACAGTCAGTGGTGGGAGCTGCTGAAGGTCAAATGGTTTTTGTTTGCTTGTTTGGGTCGGGGAGATGGACTGAGATTCTGAGATTTATGCACCAAAGCAGTCTGGGAGCATTTCCTAGGAGTGAGGGAAAGAGGTCAGAGCACAGGGAATTTGAGGTGCTATGCAGTTCCTGCCAAAGCCTTTAGTGTTCTTTGAAGTGCCCCACAGCTTGCTTGGGTCTTTAGAGCCTCTCTAGCTGAGATTCTAGGAATGAGCTTTCCACTCTCCAGCGACCAGCCCCTGGGAATGCAGCCTGCTCCAGGGGCAGGTTCTCCTTTGGCAGCTTGCTTCTGATTGGGCAACTCCTGGAAAAGACCCACCCTCACTGTTGGGCCTGCAGGAGCCAAAGCACCCATAACTGATTGGATCTAGTCATTGAGTGAGGCTAGCTGGGCAGCCTACTGCAGTATCCACTAAAACGCAATCTCGTGTTTTTCCACCTGAATCCAGAGGCAGGAGTTTGAAGATCTTACAGTATCTGCTCAGCAGTCAGAATATGAACCTCAAGTCTGTGCAAGGGGACTCCAACTGTGGCACTAAATTCCTTATGGAGAACATACATTAAGTTAGGCGTTAAATTCATCGCTGTGGAATGGACGCTAACAGACAAGGGAAAAAAAATGACAACGGTTCTTCTTGCTGTAGATAGTTTATTGTATATGTGTGTAATAATATAAATGTATATGTAAAAATATTTAAGTAAAAAAATTTTTTTAAAAAGAAGTAACTGCGGCCTTAATAATTATATGAATCAATATTAAATATTAATAATTCCACAAAAAAAAAAACCAAATTGGACTGTGGCAATGACAGTGGGGAAGAGCACTTGCTGAGCAAGCATGAGGACGTGAGTTTGGATTCTCAGATCTCATGTACACTGTACCGCATTTATTGTATTGTAGTGCTAGGGACGTAGAGACAAGAGGGTTGCTGGGGCTTGGTGGTCAATGCCTCCCCCAAATATTAGTGGGCTCCAGGTTTAGTGAGATACCCTGTATCAAGAAAATAATATGGAGAGTGACATAGAAGATACGTGGTGCCCTCCTACCAGCTCCTTACGTGTACACATATACAATACATATGTTCCACACATACCCACAAACTTGACACATAGGGGTTGTATATATTTGTAGGGGACAGTGATACTTTGTTGCATGTAAGTAATATGTAATGATGGAGTTACAGTAATTATCATATTCATTACCTTAAACATTTATCATTTATGTTGAAAACATCAGAAATCTTTCCTTCCAGCTGTTTTGAAATATTCAATAAAATGTTCAGTTTGCAATAATAGCTATTTTCATTTTGCTATGCTATAAGACATTAGAATTTATTCAAACTATCTGTGTTTTGCACCCAGTAGCCAATCTTTTGTCATTGTTTTCTTTTTCAGTCCTGCTCCCCTTCTGGTTTCTAGTAACCATCCACTCCTGGCTTCCAGGAGACCCATTTTTATTTTTTTGTTTAGTCATAAGGGAGACTATACAATCCGTATCTCGGTGTGCCTGGCTTGTTTCATGGAGCATTCTGCTCTCCAGGATTGAAAAGGGCAGGTTTCGTTTCGTTCTTTCTGTGATTAAAAAATAATGAAATGACCATGACTTTTAAAGGATTCTTTTTTTCCCTCTGATTTTAAGCCTTAGAGAGTGTCTGTGGAGAGAAAGTCCAGATGTACTTTGCAGCTGATGGGAGGAGAAGCCCTGAGCTGAGTCACCAAAGTGTGCATCAGTTCTTTCTAGTGTTTTCTATGTGAAGCCCCAAACTGTGAACTTGAGGGTCAGGACCTCCTCGTGATATTGTTATGCCTGATGCATGCTGTTGACTAAGAATCAGCGTATGATTAGGACTCTACCAGACATTTGTGGCTCTGGGAAGAAAGTATGTGGCATCTATCAGATGACTTTTTGGTCCTTCAGACCGCCAGACATCTCACTGACTAAACACTATTTAAAAGCATTAACTGTGTAGGCACATGAGCACCAGTGGGCAGTGTGGCTCACACTCCCAGATGGTCTTCTGCACACAAGGTCTCATTTTTCTTTGCTGTGTGTATTGCAATGGAGAGACAAGCACACTGGTACATGGGAAAGAGCAATTGATCATAGCAGAGAATGGGCTGATAGGAGGATGGGGTGTCGAAGGCCAGCACTGTGTCTTTAGGGATCCAAGGAGGGGATATTATGGAGTCACCAATGAATGTAAAGCAGGCACACACTCACACATACTTACTGCATGAAGCAAGCTCCAACAACTTCAAACATATACATACATGTATACACACATATTTGGTGGATGGAGCAAAGCTATAACCACCACCATACATACATACATACATACATACGTGCATACGTACATACATACATACATACGTACATACGTATATGCATACATTTGGTGTGTGCACTGAAGTGCCAACAACTTTATTTTTTCTCTCACAACTTATATATCCTAGCAAAATCTTTTAAGCAGCACAAAAATCACAACGTGGTTACATTCTGTTTTTCTGTAAGTGAACAATTACAATGAGTATATGTAAGAAAAAAAATGTGATCAAATGCATTTCATATTATGGATGAAAACAAATGATTCTCAAGAACCCACACACGTTCGTAGCTAAGCAACTTGTTATAGATTAACAAAGTGTAAGCAAGCAAGGTAATTTTCTCAGCCAGTTTCTCTTACTGGCAGGCTGCAATTTGTAGTTACAAAGAATCAATTATTTTATTATTTATCTTAAAAAGTAATCTTATAGAAATCTTAAAAGATTTCACAAATCTAAACTTTCATATATATATAAAACCATTCTTTTCTACTTCAAATCATCAGGGTGCACATCTACTCACTGACAATTTTTTTTTATTAAATCATATCAGGAAGCTGCGAGCAAAAATGGGTCCAAGAAATTAATCATCACCTTGATCATCAACCCAGCTTTTTCGAGAAATGCTCATCAGCCAGTGCTAGTCAGGCTACCATTATTCTTGTCCCCGACCTCAAAAAAATCCAGACTCAACTATTCAGAGTGTGCCTTTCTGAGCTTCAAATTGTTCCCTAAGATTTTCTGCATCAAAGCCACTAGAAAAAAAAAAAAGTCTTGACCTAACTCTACTAACAATCCACATCTCCAAAATCTTTCATAGGGTGGTAGTCACTGCTAACAATCTGCATCTCTTAAGTCCTTTCTGAGGGTGGTGGATGAATCATTAATCTGCCCCAGCAGGAATGCTTGAAAAGATCAGTCACTATTATTGTAAGTTCCAGCGATACTGCCCAGTGAGGGACTAGAACCCTGAGAGGTTTCACACAACTCATAGGTTATGAGGGAAGTGTTGACCGTGAAGGCAGCAAGTGGAGCAATGCTCCATAACAGCATGTAGTCCTCAAGACACATCCTCCTCGGGGCTCTGCCTCTCTGAGGCACACCCGTCATGGTTGTGCTAACTGGTGGGCCCCATTCTGAGAGTTCTAAGACTATTTTGCTGTTCCTCCTGCAGAGGCCCCAACAACGCAGAGTGAGAAAGTGGTAACAGATCAGCACAGAGTCCCTTGTATTTTTGTGTACTGCCTCTTTCCAAGATGCCTTGCATATGGAGACCCACGTGACAATTACTTAGGCATTTGTGGGACTTTCTTCTGCAAAGCACTGACTTGTGACTTGAGTTTTCTCTGGTGTTTACTTTTGCAGGCAATTTCCTCTGCCTGACTCTGGATTCATCTCTGGCATTTGAATTAAATTTGTAAACATTTAATCTAGTAGGCCAGATCATTACTAGAGACCTTCAGCTCGGGGGTTCCACCTAGGTCAAACATAATGAGGCAGTATGCTAGCTGCAGTTACAGAACCCCAGAGCCTGTGTCTCATTCAGTACGTACTTTCTGTTTGTCTTAAAGATGTATGTTCCCATGTCCCATGGCTGGGATTTGAGAGTCTGCCTTCTTGTTTTCAAGCTCATAATTTGACGCATCCTTAGATACTGACAGGTACTTTTCCTTCAAGATTTTTCAGTGTTGATTGACACATCACCTCTCACTCTGTGTGTTGGTTGATGAGGTAGCTATTTGCTTTCCTTTATCCCTTTAAACCACTTAACTGTTGTTTCAGCTCCCTGTGATTTTAATAGCTAACAAGAATAATCTAGGCCTTTGGTTATATAATGGACTCAGTCACAATGAAGAGGTTTAGCTGAGGTCTTGTTTGAAACTGCTTGCAGTCTGCAAATCCTGACCCATCCTTTCAGGGTTATTGGAATGTGCCTTACAAATTGTAAACTAGCACCCCTGCCCCCATTACATCCATCTTGATTGCACCTGCGTAGAGGTTGTCAAAGTTAGACCTTGACTATTAAATGAAAAAAAGACAAGGGGTTACAAACAGGACCTACATCTGTGCTAGAAGCCTTAGCAGTTCAGATGGGACTAGACCAGAGAGAGTGGCAGCCCAGGGGCAGGTGACGTTAGGGCTGGGGACCTAGCTGAGTCTCTGTAAGCAAACATTTCTACCTGTAGTGCCCTCAACATTCATCTCCCTCTTTGTTCTCCCATTTTATTTAGTGAAAATTTTTGATGCTTCTACCATTTCTCATGTCTTTTTGCTAAGTGTCCCAGTTAATGTTGTTAACTGTCAGCTTGACACAGCCTAGGATCATAAAGCAGGAAAGCCTTAACTGAGGACTTCCCTGGATCATATTGACATGGGAAATGATTGACCGATTCAGGAAGGCCTAGCCCCACTGTGGGCAGGCAGCAGCATCCCTGGCAGGCAAGTGGTCCTGGGCTTTGTAAGAGTGCTAGTAGTTAACATAGGGGATGGGGGCAAGCCATCAGGCACCATCCTCCATGGCTTCTGTTTCTGCTCCTTCCCTGACTTCCCTGAATAATGTCCTATGACCTGCAAATATAAGCCAAATACACTTGTTTTCTCCTCCAAATTGCTTTTGGTTCATGTGATTGTCATAGCAACAGAAAGGCAACTAGAACAGCAGGAGACTAAACAGCCTCAGTAACTAGGGAATGCTCTACTTTATGGAAGAAAGCTATCTAAATATAATAAAAATAAATTAAAGATATTTTAAGTTCAGTGAAATTCAGGTAAGTTTTACTGTTCTGAAAATTGCTGTATATGTAGTTACCAGAGAAAATGACATTTTTTTTTTTAATGTTATCTTTTGGACTGACTATACATGGTACTTTCCTTTTCATCTCTAGAGGAAAACCTAGCTAGGTATACAAGATAAGAAAGAGTTTACCATCATCCTAATCTGGCAGCCAATCACAGCATCACCAGTTACGTAGCAGCCTGATGTTGTGTGTATTTGCTGTTACTGATACAACTACATAAGGTCACTGATGGCATTTTCTAGACAAAACTGCTTATTGTTAACTCATTGAGTTTCTAGAGCTGCTGGTTTCTGGGAAGTACAGGAACACGTTAAAGGCCACTACCAGGAAGTGATTGCACAGATCTGGAAGCTGAGCCATGTGTACAGGATGACTCGCCTGGAATCTTCACAATTGAGGCTCAAAAGGCAGAGAGCCTGCTGGAGTCAGAAAGATGTAAAGGTCATGACAATCAGATGCGAGCATGCATGGTTAGGCTGCTTCGAAATCTACTGGGAAGGATTTGAGTATGTCAAAAGGTCTTAGATGAGGTAAGAATGTATAGAAATGGAAAATAAATCATTGACTAAAAGGAGAGGGGGTGTGCTTCTGGGTAGATAGACTGTAAATCTCACGTTGATAAGTAGACAGGTCCACACACACTAGAGGCAAAAACAGAAGAGAAACATCCTGAGATAGTAACATTTGATTCTCATGTGATACAATTGTGATGTTTATTTTGATTTTTTTTGTTTTCATTTATGATTTCTAGGTTTCAATAATGCAATTGCTCCTGCTCTTCCTTCTCCTCCTCTTTTTGCTAAGGGTTGTTGTGACTCCATATGTGTCTATGTACCACACGCATGCCTGGTGACCACAGAGCCCAGAAGAGGGCATAGGGTCCTCCAGGACTGGAATTACACAGAATTGTGAGCCACATTGTGGGTGCTGACATTGAACCCAGATCCTCTGGAAAATCAGCCAGTTCTTGTAACCTTTGAGCCATCTCTTCAACCGCTGCCTCTGTATAAATGCCCACACCCCCCAAACCTCACCATCAGAAAGACATCAAAATGAATTGACATTTAATTTTATGTTACAATACCTTGGCTTTTTTTGAATCATTTGTATACCCAGTGTCTAATACCTTTGTCAAAACTCAAAAGTTAACACTAGTACATTATTATTACCTAAGTTCCCAAGGTAATTAAAATTTATTATTTTCATTTTCTGCACCAGTGTCTCTTTTCTGATCCAGTATGCCACATTGCATTTGGTCACCAAGTCTCTATAGTCTTCTTTGGTGTATGCCAGTTTTCATGTCTTCCGTTATTTTCCTCAACCTTGACAGTACTTAAGAATACCACTCAGCTGTCTTGTATATTGTGTGTGTGTGTGTGTGTGTGTGTGTGTGTGTGTGTGTGTGTGTGTGTGTAAAATTGCTGAGGCATACATATAGAGGTCAGAGAAGAAATTGGTTTTTGTTGTTGTTGTTTTTTTTTTTTTTTTTTTTGCCTTGCACCTTTTGGGTCCCAGGGATGTCAGGCTTGATAACTCCTTTCCTGGATGAGCCACCTCATTTGAACACCCTTCCTATCTTGTTGAATCCAAAGTGCATGCCATCATTGTGACTTATACTGGTGAAGTTAATCTTGGATCACGTGGTTGAAGCAGTGTCTGCCACATCACACTCTTATTTTCTAGTGACAATTTTTTCAAAGGTACTATTTTCTCCTTCCTCTGTTTTCACTGAGTCCCAAGTCCAATCCATATGGTTCTTTTAAAACCTCAAAAGAAACAAGAACACCAGTTAATTTTAACTAAGCCAGAAGATGTTAATTTTGTCCACATTTGAAAGAGCCCTGTAGCCAGGCGCGGTGGTACATGCCAGCATTCAGGGAGTCAGGGACAGGTGCATCCCTGTGAGTTCAAGGCCAACATGGTCTATAAAGGGAACCCAGGACAGCCAAGGCTATACAGAGAGATCTTGTCTGGAAAACAGACAGACAAACCTACAGAGCCATGTTGGATAACAGCACACAGTAGGGTTATGACGTTGGTAGAGATGACAGTGAGATAAGAGACGCCTCAGGGAAACAGTACTTGAGGACAGAAAGCCTGGGTTCCTGGTTTGGCTTCTGCTGTTTTATCCTGACCTGTAACAACGGAAAGAGTCTCCTTCCTGTCCTCAGTCTGAAAATGCTTTGCTTCCTGAGGGGCTGAAGAGATGGCTCAGCATTTTAGAAAACTTGCTGTCCTAAGAGAGGGCCAGAGTTTGCTTCTTACTGTCCACATCTGGCGGCTTACAGCTGTCTGTAACTCCAGCTCCAGGGGGTTCCAATGCTTTCTTTTGACTTCTGTGGGCATCTGGGTGCAAGCATGTGTGCATACACACACACACACACACACACACACACACACTCAGCATACATTCACACATACATACACATATATGAATAATAAAAAAAAACCAAATCTTTAAAAATAAAGAGAAAGAAACCTGTGATTTTTGCTATTAAAGCAAAGGTTCTTTCTTCCTTATAGGTATGCTTTCTGATGTCCATAGAACTTTTCTTTTTAGAAGACAGGATAGCTGAAAGAAGAAAGGAAGGGCTGGAAGCCAGTGAAAGAAAACTCGCAGCCAAGTTCCCTTCACTTGTGAGCCCCTTTCACACTTAATAAGTGGGATAAACTCTCATTAGCCAGGTGACATTTCAGAGTTGCCGTCGTCCGAGGCTTCATGGATGCTAACTGCAAGCTAACTGCAGTCTATTACGTGGTGAACAGGAAGAGCACCAGGGGACAGAGCTGAGACATAACTCAGAGACGTCTTCTGCGGGGAGACGCCCATGCCAAGAGCAACAGCGCCAGAGTCTGAGAGCCATGCTGATGCATCCTGTCTCTGCTGGTTCTCTGTCAGACATAGCCAACAAGCTCTGTTAGACTAGCAGCTTACAGGCATGTCTCAGCTTTCTGGCCAAAAGTTCACATTATTTCTAAGGCTGCGTGGGATTATTCATTTTTAAATATTAAATTCTTTATTTTTTTTTAATTAAAATACGATTGTGTAATTTCTTTCCTTTCTTCCTTTCAACACCTTCTATTCAGCATCAGTGCAATCTGTTCAAGCCATTTAGTGTTGCCTGTATCCAAGTGCTTTAAGGGCTGACAACTTGGTATTAGATAACCACTTAGAGAGCTCATCCCTGGGGAAGACTGTTTCTCCTGCTCTCAGCATCCCTCACTTGCCTGTAGATGTTCGCCTAGTGATGGGGCTCTGCGAGACTTCCGCTTTCCATGTTAGCGTGTCTATTGTACTTTTTCAGGTCTTGTTTAGGCAGCCACATTATTGAGGTTTCACAGATGAGGCATCCCTGTCATATCCAGGAGACACGATCTTAGAGAGTTCCTGATCCTCTTAATCCCACTCCGCCTTCTTCAGTGTTCCCTGTGGCCTCATGGGCAGGAATCGTGTTGCAGGTCAATCGTTGAGGCTGAGTCCCGCATGGTCAGTTGTTCTCTGAATGTTGACCATTATCCTTTAATGCTCTTCTGGTCCTTCACGACCTCCTTGCTCATAGCACTGCACCTTTCTTTAGTCGTCTGCAATGTAAGGACCATTTTGTTACCCAGGTGAGGCCTTCCCTGCAAACAGGAGAACTCGTGGCCTTGGGTGGTCCATGCCTCTCCTCTCTCTTCTTTCTTAGTCGCTCCCTTTTCTCACCTTCTTTCTTCCCCATCGTAGTGTGAGAAGCGAAGGCTTCCTGTTCTGAAGAATCACACACACACACACACACAAAAATTGTAAATTGGATTCACATTGCATTTCTACTAAAGATTTCTTTCTCCTTCTGAGAATTTGGAAGTGCGTGTAAAGTTTATAAAATGTCACATTGAGTGCCTTTTTCTACTCATCCATTCTTACTTCTTTAAATAAATAGAAACTAAGGAATTACATCTAGCACTCCACCCTTATCTATGAGCATAAATTTGAAAACAACTTTAGTTGAATTTTACGAACACACATTTCAGTGACTAAAAAACTTTAAGGCTGGAAATGTGATTAGGGTAGTATTGATTAACACCCCTAGACATCCGTGCTCATCACTTCAGGAGCCTGGCACTGATTGTATTTTGCAGGGGCTGGTGGACAGCAGCAAATATGTGAATTGTGTCGATCGTTGTTGACTATGTACAAAAATCTATGTGAGATATCAGAATGTTTTAGATTGCCAGCAAAGTATTTGAAACTCCTGAGCCTTTTGATCATGTCCTGGTCCTTTTGTCAAGAATGATCTAAGGCAGTTGCCTAGGAAACACCATCTTGCTTTACGTTCCATGGCAGGGACCTTTCTGCACTTTGAGAAAATGGTACACCACAGCCCTCCTTTGTAATATCTGAACTTGATGGGATTCATAACAACTTTTAAAAAGTTATTATTATTTTCCCTTCCTTGCTGGAACATGTATTTTGCCCAGTGTCTCACTGAAACAGAATGATGCGTTTTGTGTGCTGCAGAGATTATTCTGGGTTTTGATTAAACCTTAAGACAGAAAGAAAAACAACATGTTCCCTCTCTTTAAGCAGGGGGAAAGCTCGCCTGCTTTTGCCGCGAATGACAGCTCTATGTCTTTCTCTATGCAGATATTAACTGAATGCGTCTGTCACTGTGACCCTCAAGACAATTGTTAGCAGAAGCCATCACCACTCTTAGTGCTGTCAGGTGCCTGCAGCTGCTCATAGCATGATAGAGGAAGTGGACTCCACATATTTATTTTTACTGTAGTTTAGAGTAAGGTACCACCTGTAAGCAGAAGTGTTTACCTCCTAGGGTGTCGGGATATTTCAGATTCAAATATCTAGAAGAAAACGCAAACTCATGCCCATGAATTATAGAGGCTAGAGTCGGAGCCTCCCCCAACAATACAATCCATATCTTTCGTGTATATCCAGCTTATCTCTCTAGCATGATGCCACACTGTCCCTCAATATCACAGGGAGTAAGGTATGGTGGAAAGCAGTATGCCCATGCCCAGAGGCCGTGCTAAGTGTAGCACCGCTATGGTTGTGGCCTTTACCTGTAGTTAATGATCCGACCTCACTCCACCATTTCAGTTCTATAGCAAATTAGCAGTGGTTTCTCCTGCTTTTCCTCTCATGGCTTTGATCCCTACCATGGCTTCTTCTCCTTTATTCTTCTTCATGCTGTTGGTGTGCATGCACTAGTGTGTGCGCGTGCACATATGCATGCTCTGTGTGTGAATGTGGAGGCCAGAAGTCAAAGTTGGTGTCTTCCGCCATCATGCTTCCCCTTATTCTCTGGGGCAAGGTCTCTCACTGAACCCAAGGCTCATGGTATTGGAGAGGCTGGCTGCCAGCAAGTCCCTAGGCTCTGCTTCTGTCCATTGCACTAGTGATGGGCTTCTGGACATGCACCACCACAGCCAGCTCTCCACAGGGGCTCTGGGACTACAATGCAGGTCCCTGTGCTTGCACAGCAAACATGATACCTACCCACTGGGCCATCTTTCCAGCCCTCACTCCTCCTAATTTCTTCTTGATCCTTAAGCCAAGAGACAACAGTACAACCCTTTCTTTTGCCCCAATTGTAGACACAGTCCTTTCCAATTTTTTCTGTACTAGAGTTGGTTTGTCTCCGGCTAAGGATATTATGAGGTCTTTCAATTTTTTAATATATTTTTTTTTCTTTGCTCTGGTTCAGATACACTCTTAAACTCATTATTTAGAAGTTTATTCTGTCTGTCTTACTTCTTTCCAGATCTCCCTTTGACCTTGTCTGATTAAGACATAATGAGTCTCACCTATCCTTAAATGAATCAAGAACGTGAGGGTCTCAGTAGCCAACGCGCCTACATTAAAAAAAAATTAATGACTTCTTTGAGGTCTCGTGTAATTAGCATAGGTTGATAAGTGTAGGAGGGCTTTCATATCTGGAGACAGTGACAATTCAGAGTCTCCACCCCCCGCCCCGGTTTTGCCTGCAAGGAAAATACATTTTCTTAAATAGAGGAGGAACTTGCTGTACTCCAATTCTTTAATTTTGTCTTTACTAGAACTTTTTCTCTTTGTCATACAGATTAAGTCTTAGGCATCTGTGGAGATTTTTCTGTCTCAAATTTGAAGCACCGTGGACCCCACTAAGACCTAGTGGGCTTATGAGAGATTCTTCCAATGGTGCCTAGCTCTTAATCAAACAACAGACCACTACAAACCATGTTCTTGTCCATCAAACCAGTTTATTTCTTACCCTGGACACTTGCAGTAAGGGAAACCACCCATCCTACTGTCCAAGTTACTCTGAAGCCCCCTCTCTTTAATCATGTCCAGCCATCAGTATGTCATCTTTTCTCCCTTGTTCCCAATTCATCTTTAATCAACAAACAATTCAAAAATCCAGGCCACTCCAACCCGTCCCTCATGGGCTGCATTCCTGGAGCCTTTCCTACAGGGACATCAGGGTTGACCTGCTTATGTTTGCCTTGCTCCTTCTTCCCATGCTCTGTCATCTGTTCTCTATGGCAGGATGTATTTTAAAAACAGAAATCATAGGGATGGAGATATGGCTTAATGTGTAAGAGTGTTTGTGTACAAACATGAGGACCCAAGTTCAAATCCCCAACACCCACATAAAAACTTGATTGCTTTGAAAAAAAAAAAGTGTATGGCTATGTGTGCTAACCCCAGTGCTTTGTGGGAAGTGATAGACAACTTTGGCATATGATCACTAGGGATAATGCATATCGACTGTGGACTGCTGTGCTGGCATCATTCCAAACACAGGGTTCTTTGAGGTACCAGAAAAAGTCTACCCTTCTGGATTGGAATCTTTCGGGATTCCTTATTAATAAATCTCAAGGCCATTGAGAGTTGAATAACTTGTAAATATCACTGAAATATAAAAAATTCCTTATAATACAATTGGGATACCTGTAAGTTAAATGTTTTAAATCACCTAGTCCATATAAATGGACTTGTTTACATCACATATTTGATCCGTAGTCAAATTCAATATTCTGCTTTTAATTTTATACAAAGCACTATCTTTTAAGACTTCTATTACCAGCATCACAAAGTGGATTTATGCCAGGCTGTGGTGGCACATGCCTTTAATCCCAGAACTTAGGAGGCAGAGACAAGACCTCTGTGACTTCAAGGCCAGCCTGGTCTACAGAGTGAGTTCTAGGACAACAAGAGCTGCATAGAGAAACCATGTTTTTTTTTTTTTTTTTTTTTTAAAGGAAGGAATGAAGGAAAGAAGGTAAGAAAAGAACAAAAGAAAGTGGCTTTATTCAGTGGATTTCTTTTCCACAGAAAGGCATCTTTGAAAAAGTACCCCCCAACCCTTACTGGAGAAGCTTCTTTCTGCAGTAAATAAACAGTGATTCATGCAGAGACCACAACTGATCAAGGAACAGGAAAGAGCAGATTGCATAATACTTAGCCCTTAAAACACACACACACATACACACACACATACATACACACACACACACACACACACACACACACACACACACGTCTTCTGGGCACAGCAGGCAAACTAAATATGAGCTTACACAGGCTGTAACAGCATTCATAAGACCTGTACAAGCTCAAGCGAGACAAAAATCTCAATAAGGACTAGGAAGATGGAAGCAAAATCTAGTCCCTCGCCAAGAAGCTGTAGAAAAGTGATGCCTGCTGGGAGAGTCAGGTTTTTTTTTTTTTTTTTTTAATGTTTTACCTCATAAGTTGACCACATTCCATTGGAAGACCACACCCTCAAGGCAGCACACATTAATGAGATTTGATGGGTTTTCAACAAACAGGACACAAAGTTGGTTGGGCAGGGAAAGAGGTGTGAATCTGGAAGGAGGTGGGGAGTGTGGTAAATATAAAAACAACACATTGTACAAAATTCCCTAAGAACTAATAAAAGATTTTTAAAAAGTAAAACAACAACCTTTTGGATGTTAGCAGACACACTAAAAAAGTGAGAAAATGCTAATATGTCGAGCTAGGCCTGTGGCAGCCATCCTCAGCAACCAAGTGATTTGGTTACACAGCAATCCTAACAAGGCATCAATCCAGGCTACGCCTCAGAATAGTGCCAAGTTCTCGGGCCCCTGGTATCTCAGGGCTAATGTAGATGGCACAGCAGCATCAACCAACATGGACCTACAGAAGACCCCTCACCTTCCCTTCAGGCATCTTTAAAAGCAATGCCCCATCCTCTTTCCCATTCCCTTGGGAACTTGGAGCTTGGCAAGCAGACTTGTTGCTATGCCAACACCGAGACCTCAGGGCAGGAGGCTGCAGCCCTACCTCCCCTTCCTTAGTAACTATTGATGCCCTCTGCTCCTTGAGGTCACACTGGCATCACAGCTTTAGAATTACTTCTACCTTATTTTTGCTTGCCGTCCTTGAGATTGGACCTTGAACCTCAATCATGGTAGGTGAGAGCTCTACCCCTGAACTGTATCTCAGCCCAGGACCTGCTTCTGCCCCAACTTGTGCAAGAAATTCTTCAGCAGCACAGCTTTTTATCTCCCTGTGTGTGTGTCAAATTATACTTAAGATTTGATCGATCAACTGATAGGATGGGAATCCATTATACATAATCCATCTACTTATCTTAGGGAGCACGCTTTTCCCCTTGTGGTTATTTTTCTGCCTCATTGTTACCAAATAAACTGAGCTTTCTTTTTTATACAGGCTTTCAGAAAAGACACTCTCACCTCCTACTTTCTGTATTTTGAAGAAAAATCTCACACCCGTTCTCCATGTTCCAGGACCCTTAATTATGTCAGGACTCAGCAAATACAGCGCATGCATTACTGAAATAAAATCACATTGTGCCTAACTAGATCTTAAAAGTTGAACCAGATCCTGTGGGCTCTTGGTACACATCATGACCTAGCCATGAAATATTCCTTTCAGGGGCATTTTGGAAGCTAGCCTGGCTTTCTTTGAGCCTGATTTAAGAACTGTGAAGAGAGTTTACAAAGCTCAGCTATTTGAAACTTCTTAAAAAATTAGAAATACTCTTGCACATAATCTTGAACTCCTTTTTATAAGTGACTGATACCTTAGAGCAAGAAGACAAATGTCCAGACTTCCAGAGTGTACCATTAGTGCTCACATCCTTGTGAGCCAGTCTCCAAAACTCTCTTCTGTTAGGGCCTCAGTGATACTTTTTATCCGGCTCCCTTTCTTTTTTTTTTTTTTGCTTATTTCCAGCCAAGTTGTAAGGCAAGCATTTTGTTTATCCAATTAGAAAGTTTCTTGTTTTCCTTGGTTGGTCTTAACTGGCCCTAGCTCTGTTGGTCCTTGTGAGCTACAGCCACAATCCCAGCTGAGGCTAGAGGGTCAGGAGTTCGAGGCTGCTCAGGGTGAATGGTGAATTTCAAATGAGCCTGAGCTCATCACGGTGAGTGGGGCAGACACATTCCCCATGAGGTCTGCATATGGTTCCAGAGGGTTCTCAGGCCTCATTCCCAGGAAGAAAAGAATAATACCTTTGTTAAAATTCATAGAGTCTGAGGGTATTGATATTGGGTAATAACAGTCATTTGCTGTGTATATTGCATTGTTACTTACTGTGTGTCCATAGAGAAATCCCGTCTCAAAAATAAAGCATCAGAAAAAGGGCAACTTTGCCAAGATTGAAACCCTTCCCGTCCATTTCATTCTACTTTAAAGAATACTTACTCATCTCTTAGTTTGGACCCACCCAGGTGTTCTTGTGTAACAGAACACTCTTTTGGGGTGCTTTAAAAATCTATAACAATGATAAAGGAGTCTTTTGTATTTTCTCAATTTTTCCACAGCATTTTCTACCATTCAGACTGTCTTAGTATCTGTACATCAAAGACATGTGGACCAGGAACCTTGGGCTTGGAGAGCAGGTGGCCTGTAAAAATAAGTAGGGATTTTGAGGGGCTGAGGGGGCTTTTAAAACTTTGCCCTCATCTTCTGGGCTGTGGATTGCCATGGATTTAATTAGCATTTCTCGTTTCCACCTCAGCTCTTTTCCCTCCTGGGTAATGACTCGATTAAAAATCTTATCTGTTTGTTGGTGGCATTCTAGTACAAAGGGTCGTTTGGGGACTTGGCAGGATCTTCAGCACCATTCCCTAGACTCCAAATTATGGGAGAAGACAGAAGCATTAAGATCCGCTCCAAGAACTTTGCTCCCTAGTGGATCAAATGAAATGTTATGTGAGTTCTCGAAAGAGCTCTGGCTCCTCAACCCCATTGCACTAAGCTCTTAGATTCTTGGATTTAAGCCTTCTGGAAGGGAGGCATCCTGGCTCTGACACTATGGGTAATGTGGCAGGTATTATTTCCAAATGACTTGGTTGTGTATACATACAAATCATCGGCTTGTGCTTGGTGTACAAGCAAGTGAGGTCTGCTCTGGCTAATACAAAGCAACAAAGAAAAATACCCACTGGACACCAGTAAAGGGTAAGTAACCCACACAAGGTCAAAGGAAGAACCAGGCTGCCCTAGAAGTCCAGCAAATGACGTGCAGGGATTTTCACCTAGACTTAAATAACTCAGCTCGAGTGAGGCCCAGTGTCCAGTTTTCAAAGTCCCAGGAGAAAGACATTCCCTGTTGCAGCTTGAGTCCGAATCTGTTTGCTTTTCCAGAAATGTGCCATGCTCACGGAGGCGCAGTTTATGTAGTGTGAAGATGTTCTGGTCATGATGAGTGAGGCAGGTACACTATGAAATTTGTGTGCAGTTTTGGAGGCATCCCTCCTGCTCTGCAAGGAAACAGTATTACTTTTGGTAGACTTCACAGACGCTGGTATTATCAACAATGGATAAGTAAGATTAGCTAATATGTATATTGCATCATTACTTACAGTGTGTCAGACACTTGGCCAAATACTTTTGTATGTACTCTGATCTTATTTGTGATTCAATTTCATAAGATAGGTGTATATTTATTATTATTATTATTATTATTATTATTATTATTATTATTATTATTATTATTATTATTAGATAAGGAAATATATCCACCATAGAATAAGATAGTTTGAAATCCCCTAAGTTCCTTATAGATGGTACTAATAACTGATTACAGTTAGAAGTTCTGCCCCTGCTTCTGAGTTTGTGAAGATCTAGATTTCATATTTCATTCGTATGAGTAGGTCAGAGGCAAATTACAGAATGATGCTTTGCTTCCATACACAGTAGTTTTGGGCTAGACAAATCTCCCTAGAGCTCTTCCTTTCTTCTAGCATAGTCAAGGACTTTGAAGAGGTTTTCATGTGGAGCAGCTATCTTTAGCAGACTCCTTTTAATAAAGGGGAAAGTATTTAGCCCTCACATATCTGCATGCCCCATTTTTTTGTCACACAGTGGGTGGCTTCCCTCTGCCCACCCGCCCACCTCCTGCTGCGGCTCCCTGTGGCCTGACACTTCTCTTCCATCATCACATGCCTCACCCACAACTGTTCCCTTTTTGGGTTCTGGGCCTCTCAGCCACCCACTCTTGCTCTGTTCTTCCATCACATAACCCAAAACTCAGGCAGATCCCCCCCCCCCATGGTCATCTTGCTGGCCACACCTGCTTTCTGCAGGAAACCCACCCTCTCACAATCTGTCCACGTGCTATTGACACCTGCCTTCTTTTCCTGATGGTGGCACTTGTTCTAGCAGCTAACCCAGAAAGCTTTGTAGCTTTTCATCAGCTGACTGTGGGACGTGCCTTCACGGATGTACCGTTGTGTCTACTTGGGCAAGAGGTTACACCTTGATAACCACATAGGATCTTTCTGCCAAGGTTCAGCTTTCTTTACCAACTAAACAAAAATTTTTTTCAGCTTGAATGTGCTTGAAGGTGGAGGTCAACAGGAAGCAGTCTCGGTGTGTCTTGAGTTCCTTAAGACATGGTATGGTGCCAGCCAGAGTGTGAACTTAGTGAGGCCTTCCCTTGAGCTCCCTCGCTCATGTTGCTTACACAGTCAGACTTAGCCGGGGTAGGCGATAAACACGCTCTTCTAATTTAAAGGCAGTCATCAGGATAATTGCCTACGTCCATATGCATAGAACTATAAACTCACTAGCAACTTTTCCCCAGCAGAGAAATATGCTTGCCATTTTAATTGACTCAAATTGAATTCTTCTGAATGTCAAGAAGGCCACTTAATTGTTTCTTTTTCCTGGGAATTTTAAAACCCCATACTCTTCTCGATCAAAATCTATTTCTGAAAATGGTTGAGGAACTCGTTAGAAAAGACTAGGGCACTAGTTCAGGTCAGCACAAAATTTCCCTACCAGCCATTTCAGCATATACGCTAAGCTCCATAGGCATTCTGACGTGTCACAGGGCTGGGCATTCTATAACCATTTTGAGGCTAATATAGGTAGGGGTCAGAGGGACTTACTTTTATTCCCAGTGATCTTTCCAAATACTGAAAGATGTTTTAAAAATTTCCCTGGCCTTCCAGAGATTCCTGCAAAGAACTGCAGAGGTTTAAGACAATACCTGTGCCCATCTAAGTTGGATGCTGTGTTGCATGTCTGTAATTCTAGGATATGTGAGGCTGGAGACTGCAAGTTTGAGGCCCAGCCTTGGCTATACAACAACAATAACAACAACACACACACAGACACACATAGTAAACATATGTTCATCAGTCCCTAGGATAATCCAAAGGCTGACTTATATACCTGACTGATTCCTGCCAGCAGAAAGATTCCCGTCTTCCCAGATCCCAAAGTCTAGCTGCATCTAGCATTATGTCACCACCTCTGAATTGCCAGAACCTGGCAAATAGGTCTACCTGGGTTTCTTAAGCTGGAAGATACAAACAACCATCTTGGATCAACTAGCAGTGTCCTACCAGCAAGTTAATCAGTGTTTAAAGAATGCTTTGATACTATAATCACATTAGATTCAGAAACTATAATTAGAAGATTCACAGTGGGGGAAAAAGCAGCTATTCTGGGCACTCTTCTGCCGATAAACATGGGTAACATGTAGGAATGAATATCCTCTGTTATCTGGTTGCCACAAGCAAGCCATGTCTGTTCTCCTAAAAGCTCTTCTGGACTGCAAAGTGGTCTCTCTAGTAAATTGGTTTTGAAGCTGGTTTATATCTAGACATGGACTTCCATTTATATAGCCTAATGGAAAAAGACACTACATTTGTACAACTTACATAAAATAGTGAAAGATGTAGTCGTGATAGCTGCTATATATTTACCACTTAGAGCTTGGGAAGATGGATGGGTGTAGGAGGCCCTGGTGCTCCTCTGACCTTAGAAATCTCTGATTAGCCAACAGTAACACACTAGCACACCAATTACACCAGCTGTGCCCAGGCAGTACCATGCTGTCAAAGTCATCAATAGAGAGACAATCCCCTCTACTTTCAAAACTGTCCTTAATCAGTGCCCAAAGCATTCAACATCGGAAGACGTCTAAACGAATCTTGGTGAGGCACATGTGTGGCCTACAGGCTCCAAGGAAGCTCTGCATCTGTGGTCAAAGCCTTTGAAGAGGGAGGAGATATTTTTAGAGACCCTTCCTCTTTCAGAGGGGTGACAGGGATGAGCGCTGTAAATATCTGTCCGGGGCATCTGGGAAATAAGGGATGATTCTCCCATTCTTTTTGAAAATTGCAACTGCTTTGGGAAGTGAGCCCTTTGTGACAGAAGGTAGCCTTTAGGGACCAAGCTCATGCTGAAAACATCTTGTTCTAGCCCAGGAAATTACTACTAAGGGACAATTTACCATCTCACCTAGCAACACATCAAGCACTCAAATCCATTTCGTTTCAGGTTAAAATTCCCTTCAAGGAGGGGAGGTGCTTGAGAAACATTTAAGCTTAAAGGTGATCTGGAATAGGGCAAAGCCAAATTGAGTTACAGGGTATATGCCGTTTCTTTAGCCGCAGCTTGCTCTCCTGTCCACCCCAGGCCATCATTTTGATGTTGGAGACATGACTGCGTTATTCTGCGCTCTGGGTCCACAGCTTGCACATTGCTTCAGCAGTCCCTGTTCCCAGGCAACACGTTTTTGTTGATTTGTATTTTCATGCACTGTATCTTCTTGCACAAACACGCAGTGCTGTGGCTTTAGAGAGACCACCTCCGCTCTTGCTCTAGAGAGTTTTCCTTGTTGGTGAGATTCCCCTCTCCGAGGGGGCCTCTAATAGGTCTGGCTGCTGTCCAAATGGAGGCTTGAAGATGCACGCTCCACTGTATAACGTGCCTTACTTTGCCTTTGTGTTTTCAAAGCTGGAAATTCTCATCCTCCCTAGCCTGTTCTGAGATGACATTTGGTTAGAAATTTTATACATGGCTTGGGATTGAAGGTGGGGATCATATTTCCCAGTTCTGACCTTTAGCTCTCATTCCCATGTGACAAATAACCTTTCTAATGTGCACATCAGAAAATTTATGCCATCCTACCTCTGAAGAGAATCCCAGGTGATATATAGATATATATAGGGTTCACAGCCTTGGCCAATATCTGAACATTGATTCTGGTTTTTTTGTAGTTTTTTTTTTTTTTTTTTTTTTTTTTTTTTTACAACAAATAAGCATTTATGGAGAGGTCAACAAAATGCAGTAGGCGTTAAAGAAGGAAATACTCAGGTCTCGTTTGGAGAACTGCGTACAGAAGGAGGTTAAAGGGGCGATGGTATCTAAGCTTGACTGGAAAAGTAGACATAAGTTGATAAGGAGAAAAGGGAGAAGAAGTAGCTTGGGAGAAGCCTGTATAGAGAGCCTTGAAGACCAGACCAGGCCCAGGGGGCTAGTGTTATTGTTTGTCTACCTTCCTTCCTTCTTTTTTCCTTTCTTTCTTTCTTTCTTTCTTTCTTTCTTTCTTTCTTTCTTTCTTTCTTTTTTTCTTCTTTCTTCTTTCTTTCTTTCTTTCTTTCTTTCTTTCTTTCTTTCTTTTCTTCCTTCCTTCCCTTCTTCCTCACTCTTCCTTCCCCTTCTTTCTTTCTTCTCTTTATGATAAGTTTTCTTTTATTGTAGTAAAACATGCAGAATGTAAATTTTTTTCCATTTTAATTATTTTTCATTGTGTAGTTGAAAAGCATTCAGTAGGATAATAATGTCAACAATAAGCCCCATCCATCACTAGAAACTTTATTTTTCATTTTACCTTTATCTACTTAATTTTTAGGTATTCATGTGTATATGTATGGTACATATGTGCAGATATATATGTATATGAGTGCATATGTACCTTGTACAGGTGCATATGAATGCTAGAAGTTGACGCTGGCGTCTTTCTGAGTCAGTTTTCCACCTTAATTTTGACATAGGTCTTTTATCACAGGCTAGAGCCGCTGGCCAGCAAACCCCAGGAATCACCCTGGCTCTCCCTTCCTAGTGCTGAGATCCTAGAGTATGCTGCTGCACCCAGTTTTTTACATGGGTGCTGCAGATCTGAACTCAGGTCTTTATGCTTGTGCAGCAAGCATTTTACAAACCGAGGAATCTTCCCAGCCCCTCTAGAATGTTTTGATCTTATAAAACTGACTCCTCATAGATAGCAATCTCTTTATGCACCCCCTGAAGGAGAGATAAACCTGTTTTTTGTTTAGATCACATGTGGGGGATCAAGAAAAAGACTTGTGAGAGAGCAGGTGATGTTTAACCCCTTAGAAGCCGAACCATCATGTGGGGGAGATTGGTTGTTAATCATCTGAAAAACATTCTTGACCAAATTCTGAGAGGGGATATAAATGTGAGCCAAAAAACAGGAGGCGGGGACTTTGGAGACTTGGGATAGTTTTGGCTGTTCATCGCTCCACTTTGAGAAGCTCCTAGAGAGAACCACTTGAGGAAAAGCTTCAGGGCTCCAGGCTGCAGCTGAGGTTCTGGGTTCTGGTTGATCCAGGTTCCAGCAGAAGTAATCCTGTTGATTACACCAGGACAATCATTCCTCAGAGCAGATATCCTTATGGTTTCATTATTATATTCTTTAATCTTTTCCTATTGTTTAGGTTAGTCGGGTTATAAGTGAGGTACTCTTGGCTAATAAGTTCATAATAAAATATAGCTGTTAAGAAAATTGAGCCTACAAGCCCCTTCTTGCGGAAACCACCATTCTTCTTTCTAAGTGTGTGCATTTGACTGTTATGGGTATGTCTCATAAGTAGACCCACACCTTCTCTGTCCTTTTGCTGGCTGATTTCTCTTTGCAGAGTGTTTTCAAGGTTATAACATATGTCAGAAATTCCATCCCTTTAAGGTTAACTAATACTCCATCATATGTAACAGATAATATAGAATAGTGCATTCCCTAATATGTTATAGCAGCATCTCATTATGTATGCTGTAGGTGTGCATACATACACATGAATAGCACTTTCTTTATTTGTTCCTCTACTAGTGAACACTTAGGCTGATTTCTCCCTTTGGTTCTTGTGTAAATAGCATTTCGATGAATGTTAGATTGATTGCTTTTTCTTCCTCACTCCATATACTTTGGATGTGTGATCCTATTTTTAGCTTCTTGGGAAGTTGACAAACTGTTTTCATTATGAAATTTAGACATTCACAAAATTTAAAGAAAAGCATGAGAAGCACTCAGATGCAAAACAAGATGCTCAAAGTTTGTAATCCTTGAATGCCATCTCACTAAACATGAGACACCGAATTGTGGATTGACTTACGACATTCATATTTTCCAGGTTTGGTTTTGAGTGTTCACCCCCCTATCATGCACAAACCTCTGATACTTCCTTATCTGAAAGAAAAACCAAAACTCAAATCTAAGAGTTGCAAATCATTTGGCAGTATTTAATAATTAACCCTTGCCTCTTTCTCTATAGAAGAAATGCTTGATTATTTTTGTGAATCATGTGAATATAATTGCAAAGGTCATGACCCTTCTTCCCTAAATATAATCACACACTTACATATATCCTCCTCGTACCGTCATATGCACCAGGGTTAAAAATGCCTTCCTCATCCCGCTTACATCTTTGCTTGTATTCTGACATCCAAAATTGCCCCTTGTATGTGATTATGGTTTTCTTTTTCCAAGCCTGAATCTGATGGCCAAGCATCATACAGTACAGGGCTTTGAGTCTGTTCAGCAGATAAGAGGGTGTCACTGGAGGTCATTGTGGGCTGAAATATTTTTCTAGGCCCTTGAGGGCTGCACCTAACTCCTGGCAGTGGACTACAAAAAACTGCAGGCTGATTTCCCTCCCCATTCTGAGAGACACCACATCCAGAATATGTCACAACTTTGACCTGGCCTACAATTTGGCCAAATCTTCAATGTGTCTGCAAGTTGCAGTGAGGCATTGCCAAGCAACCAGACATTGTGGGCTCCTCATCTTCAAGCCTTGTTATCTCAGTAACTAATGTGCTTGCTACACATCCAACTGTGCATCTGTGGAACATTGCATGCTGGGAATTCACCATGTGTATGATAACTCATTTTCTCCTGCAGGGTTCTTCTTCCTTTCTCTAGTTCCCTGGAAAGATGGCACCCCAGGATGGTTCTGTGGGGGTGTTTTTTATCCCCCAGGGAAATGTAGTCTTTATCTTCCATACCACAAAACTAAGCATCCCTAAAGCCTTTATCTGCTACCAAACCAGCAGTATATTTACTGAGTGATAGCTATTTACTCAGCATTGAGAGAGAGTCAAAGGAAAAATAAAGCACCCAGAACCAAGAAAAGTAAAACCATTAGAAACATCATTATAGAATTGACGCTTTCAACTAAGTGTGCACAGGATGGCAGATGTGCAAAGAAGGGTGAGATAAAAGAGCAATAATATATGTATAACAACAATTAAAGAAATAGAGGCTTTGAATGTGAGAGAAAGCAAATGAGGATTATATAGGAAAGGTTGGAAGGAGAGACTGGAAGGGGAAAATGATGTAATTACATTTTAATTATATATTAAAAAAAACTAAACAGGGGCGATAAAGTAAATGGCAGACTTTCAGAGCTGTAGGGTCTTTTAGGATTGTGTTGTCTGTGGCTAGGAGGTCAGGAGAAAGGGAGGAATATTGTAGGGTCAACTCATTTCCTTCCGTACCTCTGTAGAAACCATGCACTAACAGCTAGGCACTGTTGCCCCGAAGAGGAAGGTCCCTAAAACAAACATGTCACAAATGTGAAAAGCTGTTCTCAAGGAAGCCTTCATTTCATTCCTTGATGTTGATAGGGTAACTTGAGGTCATCAGAGACCACATGCGTCTTCTCTCAGGGAACTGGTTTTGGGGTGTGGAGAATGGTGGGTAAGCCAAGAAGACACATACATTTCAGACATACAGTACTTACTTGGGGGGATTTGTGCAAAGATACGCTTTTTCACCATAACATAGAAAGAATGTTTAGTGTTTTCATTTCTTCCTCAGACCTGAAAGGCAGCTTAACTCTTTGGAGTTTACCTTCCTCTGCTCCAACTTATAATTTTTTCACCCTTGGAAGACTGGGCTATTTGAAGGTAGTTCAGCATTTCTTGTTTGTTGTTGTTGTTGCTGTTGTTGTTGTTTTGTCTCAACAAATCATTGGCAAGCTCTGTGACTCGGTCTCTTCTTGACTTTCAGTTGTATTTCCAATGGTCTTGGCTTTAAGTTTGACAACACACAGTTTGTGAAAGGGTTTTTCTTCACAGCCATAGGAGAACCATTTATCACCCTAGAAAGAATGGGAAAAGGCATGTGTTTGGGAGGGCTGGGTCACACGTGTCACTTGCTGGTCTTGATACATTTCTTCAGAGCTCCCGGATGAATATAAAGATGTACTAAATGGGCGAATGGACACTAGAGCCTAGAGGAGCTTGGTTGTGACAGGGCTTCCTCACCTGCCAGCTTGTGGTCCTGGTCCTCACATAAGGAAGAAGCACTCCTGTCTTTCACGGGAGACTCAAGTGCCTCTCAGGACTTAGATAAACTTGCAAAGCCCAGCCTTGCTGACTACTGGCCGTGTGTGAACTTTAACAACACAGCAACAACAAATCTGTATTGCTTTCTGTGCCTCTACTTCCTTACAAATAGAATCTATATCACAGTAATTCAATTTTTAAATTCAGTTTTAAAATTCCTCACCCTCTAATATATATGATAATATATGATAAGGCATGGCCTCAGTGTAGACTAATAAGCTGTAGAGGGATCAGCAATAGGGATGCAGGCCCTGGCGTGGATATTCTTTCCCACTCACACCATTATTAATGGAGATATATGGCATTTTCAACAAGTTCTGTTATTTTCCATGTTTCATCTGTGCGCTGGTTAGTTTGCATATTCTCAGATTCTAAGATATCAATGAGAAGAATGACAGAAGCAATTCTTTTTATACCAGCATAGTTTTTTTTCTTAGCCACATCTCACCCCAAATCCCCCCTTGCCTTTCTACTCTGATTTCTTCTAGGATTTGTCTCAGCTAAATTGTTTTAAGGGTGTGTTCTTAGTCTGTGATGTCTCTCCCACTCTTTGCTGACTCCCAGGCCTCTGCTGCCTTCGCACCCAGTCTCGCATCCCATCGCTGTGACCTGAGTCTAAGCAGCCCTTACCCTCACCAGCTTATTTGCATCTAATCATAATTCTAGTTCATTAATGCACAAAAGTTCTTGGTACCCACCCACTGCAAGGGAAGCCACAAAAGGATTCCATAGACATGTAGGACAGTTATAAGGAGTTGAAACTCATGAACAGACAGAAATTTCCTGGTGTCCTGATCTTGAGCCTCCTAATAAACCTGAATAGCAGTGGGCCTAGTTTTTCCCTGCCCTACTCAAGACATGGAAGCTAGGGCTTTGCGCTACTTGGTATCTCTCTAAGGCCTCTCTGCTGGATTATGGGGGTGTTGGACCAGAGTCCATCTGTATCCCAGTTCTCACTTCACAGTGCTCTGTTCACCTGGAAAAAAAATCAGAACTATCTGATAACAAAGTAAAAACTCTGTATTTGCTCTGCTTATTTATATATACAAAGCTTTCTACACTGGGGGAACGGGAGAGAGGATGGGGATGGGGGTTGGGAGTTGGTTGGAACCAGAGAGCTATAATTAATCCTTTCTCCCACACAAGCCACTGAAATACCACATATAATAAACACCATCACCCGCAAAATGCCACGATTACACAGCATTGCTTCATATTCAGGAGGAGAGAGGAGGGGGCGGCACTAATTAACAGGTGGAAATTGAGTATTTACAACATACGATTACTGGTAATAGAATTATCTTCACCCTCCTAATCATAGTGGAGATGTAGGGATCTTCCCAGCTGCAAGACTGGCTGTGCCCTGTGAGAAAGGAGGACATGAGGTATGTGGGGACCTCTGCAGCTCCCGATGCCCTCAGCAACTGGCTGAGGAGCCAATGAAGCAATATCTCTGGTAGAAGAGAAAAATACCATCACTGTGGGAAAGACTGACCAGCACACCCCACCTGTTTGTCATCCTAAGTTTTGTCAATCTTCTTGGGTGTTTCTTCTTTCAGTAGATTGCTACCCACATTCCAAAGAGTGGAAAGGGAATCCTTTTGTAAAGATCCAAACAGGCAAATGTCCCACCATCTGTTCCCATCTGCCCCAGTCCAGCCTGCTTCCCTATGGCTTCCCTTATTGGTCAGTTGTTCTCTCTAGAACAACCATTCTCAAACCTGTGGGTCATGACCCCTTTGTGGGGGTCAAACAACTCTTTCCCAGTGGTTGCCTAAGGAAACCAGAAACCAGATATTTACATTACAATACATAGAAGTAGCAAAATATTACAGTTATCAAGTAGCAACTGAACTAATTTTATGGTTGGGATTTACCACAACAGGAGAACTGTCATAGCATTAGGAAGGCTGAAAGCCAGGGCTGCAGAGTCTCCTGTCTGCTGCTATAGAGACCTAAAGATGCATATAGTACAATGGTAAACTCTAGGGATCAACTGTTCCAAGTCCCTCAGGAAATGGAAAGGAAACAGAGCCTCAGAAAGATGAGGGGTTATACTGACAGCTTCCCATTGCTCCTCCTGCCTCTTTGTAGGAGTCAGATCTATTTACAGACAAGAGGCTACTGCCGTGTGACTTTAAAGAAGAGAAGCATGGAGAAGGTTCGGGAACAAAGTATGTTTTTCTAAGATAGAGAGTTGGTGCAGTGACCACTTAGCAGTCTATTACAAGTCCACATGACACCAAGAGAAAGAGGGTAAAGAAGGTCATTATTACAGCGTGAAGATGACAGATGAAGTAAGGACAGAGGCAGAGAAAGGCCACTTACTTCAATAGTTACTGCAATTTAGGAGTCATTGAGATCTCTCCATCAATTTTTCAGGGGGACAATAGCTTGCTCAGACATATATGATTGTTGTCATTCAGAGGGGGGGAGAGAGAGAGAGAGAGAGAGAGAGAGAGAGAGAGAGAGAGAGAGAGAGAGAGAGAAGAAAATATCATATTGAATTTATTTTTCTGCCCCATGCTGTGTTGACTAGGGCATAAGAAAAGTGGGAATAGTGTCACATTGCTGCTAGCTCACCCTAAGAGCACCAAGTGTCAGCCTCCATTCCTTAAAGGTTGAGAGTTGGACAGAGGATGAGGTTAAATTGCTGCTAGAAGCAATGAGCTCATGGGATTTTCTCTCCAAAATCATAGTTCCTAAGTGTTGTGTTTAGCTTCTCTCAACCTAGAAATAGTACAGGGCAGGGGTAATACTGTTTCAACTAAGCATGGCCTTGGGAGATGAGGAAAGGAATCTCTCTAGGAAATTCATGGACTTCTTTTGATACCAGAGTCCTGGGGTCATTGTGACTGTCCCTCTGTTGGCATGTCACTGTGGGAATGATGCCACTTCCATGACCCTGACCCCTAGAAAGAACAGGTTGGGTAGAGAACTGCTGGTCTCCAGCTTAGAATGACCCATGTTTAAGTTTTCTCAGTGGTGTGGTGGTTTAGAACTCAGAACGAATTCTCTGATAGGAACCATGCTATAAATAGTAGGCAGGTCCCCCAGGCAGTGAGTAAAAGCTCATTTATTCTGTCTGTAACTGAGCTGGGAGTTGGAATCCTGGCTCTTGTTTCATCTCTGTCATTAGCTGCCTACGTGACTGTGGGGAAGTCATTTAGTTTCCGCCTTTGATTTTTCTCACCTAAAGACTTATTTCTCTACATTAGATAAAATAGAATTTAATCACATTGTGAGTTCTTCCATGGGAAGTTCTCTCAGGAATAATGTGGGAGAGTGTCTCTCTTTCTTTCCATGAGGGGCAGAAGTGAACATTCTGCCCACATTGCCTCCCAGAGGTGCAGAACCTGGCTCCAGGAGCTCTAAACAAGCAGAGACTGAGGATGGCTGCCTCTCAACCCCCGGCATGTGGCAGTGGAGGAATCAGGAAGGAGTGGTGCTTGGTTATGAAAGCAACATAGCCAGAGGCACTTCTAGGGTCAGGAAATTGGGGCAGAGGCTGTAGGTAAGAGGTCATTAAGAAATGTTAGAGGCTGGTATTCTGAGACAACAGGGCCCTCTGACATTGCCTGGTAAGGAGATAGTAACAATAATAATAATAATAATAATAATAATAATAATAATAATAATAATAATAGGAAAAGGGAGAAGAAGGAGAAGAGGAAGAGTAGGAAGAAGAAGAAATCAAGGAGGAAGAGGAGGAGAAGGAAGAGGAAGAAGGAGGAGGATAAAAAGAAGAGGAGGAGGAAGAAAAGGAGGAAGAGGTAGAGGAAGAAGGAGAAAAGAGGAGGAGGAGAAGGAGAAGGAGGAAGTGGCAGCAGCAGCAGCTTTTGGCTTTGGGTTGGGGAAGATGTTTGCTTGGATTTTACTATTGACTCTGGAACTTTTTGGGATCCCAACTTTTTGAGTTCTGATACCAGTTTTTGAAAGGAAGAGGCCTCTTCACTAGCCAGACTTCAGAGAAAAATCTCTCTTGCAGGTATTTGGAGGACAAAAGGATATGTGGTTTGATAGCACTGCCTGGGTGACAGAGACCTAGACCCTGAGCCTTGGGGCCTGGGAAGCAATTCAGGAGTGGGCAACCTGCCTACCATCTTTAATCCTGTCTCTGTCTCTCTCCAGCTCAGTTCCCACTGCATGGGGTTTCTCTGGTCCCCAAGGTTTGGAATCTCGACAGCAGTGTGGTGTTTTTCCACTGGGCCATCTGCAAGAGCACATGGGAGGCAAATTAGGCTATTAGGCAGGAAGCAGAAACTAAGATGTGTTGGAATGGTTTTCTGGAGAGTTGTGAGCATTCTGGAAGCTGCAGGGGTGCTACAGAAGGGTTGCTGAGCCACTCTGGTGGCAGGTTCCAGCACTGGCTGCTGAGGCTGGTGGCTGCTGTCCAGCCCACTCAACCTAACCACAAAGAGTCTGGGACCGGGAAAGGTGAGCTGAGTTCTCTGAGACGACAAAGCCAGGAGGTAGCAGAGACAGGACAGCAGGCTCAAGTTGTGTCATTGCCAAGGCTCCTCGCATATTTCTTGGGAAATGGGTGATGAGATGAACTGACACAAAGGGCACCCTCATCAGCTGGAAGGCACACTGACTCCCCGTTGTCCAGAATTAGAAACCATCAAGCTGCAATCAGTATACCCTGGATATGGGGACAGCACAAACTCAGCACCTGTGCCTTGCCTTGCTGTTCTTTTGTAATTCTGGAATGTAATTGGGCATCAAGGTAAATTCCAATCAGATTTAAACCCTCTGTCTTGACTTCCCGTGGTTTTCCTATTTCTCACCGTTGAGGGACCACCTACCATCTCTACTCTAACCTTGATTCCATCTCAAAGTCAGCACAGGCTCTCCTTACTCCTGTTTTGCCTGGAGCCATTTCACAGGATCCTAGGACTTGGTCTGCCCTTGGCTTAAGCAGTGCTGCACTCCATGGGCAGAATGAACCCTTTGGTGAAGGTAGTAAGAAATGTGGCATCCAGTGGAATCAGATTTGGACTCACAGCTGTTATTAAGGCAGAATTACAACAGGATCTCCGCTGTCTCGTTCCAGATCTATGACCCTTTCATCTCTCCACAACATTTTAGTCCAAGTGAAGAGTTGTACCAAATCTTTGGAGTTTCCAGTAATGAAATGTTCTGTATGATCACAGATGTCCCAGTGGGGAGACCTGTCCTTTAGTGTGCTTACTATATACTTTTGCATATCTGCCCTAGGACTAGGTTCATCTTGTTTTCTATGGGTCTGTCTTGCACTTTCCTGGAAGACAGTTATTGATGTTAATGCACTGGTCTTCTCTGCTTACTCATTGAACCACATAAAAAAAAAAATTAATCCCAAGCCTTCTGTACTTCTAACTCCCCCAAGGCCTCTTTTTGGGTCCTTTTCTTCCTTCCATGGCCCCAGGTTATCTCTGCTTTACCTTCTGTTTGAACTTGAAATATTTATTTCTTCCCACCATAGGCACTCTCCTGGTAGCAGGTAGCAGGTTCCACTGAACAGTTGGGAATTCTAATGTTTTAGACCAAGTTTGGCAGAGCTTTCTGATTCTTTTTTTTTTTTTTTTTTTTTTTTTTTTTTTTTTTTTTTTTTAATCATTCTGGGCGTGTTTACCAGAGAACAAGGACCAATATACTCCAAATAAACTAAGAAGTTCAGGAGTTCAGAGAAGTTTCTGCACCCTCTCTGCCCTCTGTTCATCTCTTCCCTCCTGGCTCCACCCCCTGGTGTTTCCACAGTACCCCTACCTGTTGATGCTTTCTCTCATTCTTCTCCTTGGGATGGACATGCACTTCTAGCTTGCGTCAGCTTTGCCCTTCTTTCTCTAGCACTCTTTCGTCTTTCCAGATGCTCCTATCACCTCTGTTCTGATCTGGAGTACGGATACAGTCATCCACTCCAAAATTGTATCTTTTCCCTGTAATCATTTAGGCATCTTGACAGTCTACATTGGAGTCAAGTCTGATGATTGTGAGAAAAGATACCAAAGTTCCTTTGTAGATCAAGGGCCTCCCAAAGGAAAGGCAAGCAGCCTGCTTTCCCTACAGTAGAGGGGGAAGTAGCCATCAGGAGAAAGTAGGCTTTGTGATAGGCCTAGAAGTCTGAGTGATAAACTTTTGCCATCTGGTCTACCCTCTTTTACCCTTGGTGCAGTGTTACCAGGTGTTTTAGTTTTCTATTCTTTTCTTTTATCCTATGAAACCTTGTCCAAAATTCTGAGAACCTCCTTCTGTAAGACCATCTTGGAAGCAATCTTAAGAGAATCAAAGTGTCAGTCAATGTCAAGAACCAAGTTTTGAAAGGGCCATTGATTCTCTAGGGTCACAATAGACAGATAGTCACCATCATTTAATTCTACCTAGGGTTAAAGAATAATTTTTCAAAAGCTTAAAGGGTGAATTCTCATAAGAACATTGGATTAATATGTTTCAAAATTAATTCAGCTCATTAATCACTGAGGGAGGCAATAAGATGGTAGAGTCAGACAGGAATTTATAGATCCCACAAAGAAAGGCATTTAAAACATGTTAGAATAAGATGGCTAGTGAGCTCCAATATACCACAAGGCAATATGCAGTGAGCACTATTTACCTTTTTAATAAAAATGATAGGAATGACATGCATCCACAGGAGCAGATTCATTTGCCTAACTATTGGACAAAGCCACTTTCCTTCCTATCTCTTTTCTAAAAGTTGGCACCCACTATTGTGTTACTTTTCTTGTTGCCATGACAATAGCAACTCAGGGAAGGTGGTGCTTTGTGGTTTGTGGTTTAAGAACATACAGTCCACCATGGAGAGCAGGTGATGGCACTGGGTACATGAAGCAGCTGATCACACTGTGTCTGCATTATAGAAACAGAGAGAGAGATGAAGGCTCATGTTCCACCTGATGCCTCCTTTTTCCTTTTTATTCATGCTGAGACCTCAGCTTGTGGGATGGTCTCATCTATATTCTGTGAGTTTTTTCTCATCAATTCAATTCCTCTGGAAATATGTTCACAGAAACATCCAGAAGTGTATCTCCTAGGCAATTCCAAATCCAGTGATGTTGACAGTGAAAATGAGCCATCACAATACTGGTAAACTGTAAATATCATAATAGTAAACAACAAACCAAACTCATATATTTCCAAAGAATGGCTGTTGACTCCTGTGTTCTATTTCCAAATCTTGGACATTTTATTGAACAGTAGAAGAGATGGGCTTAGAAATTTTTTCTTCACTAATAATAATTGCAGACACAGGGCTGGATAGATGGCTTGGTGATGAAGAGAAGTAATTGTTCTTGCAGATGGTCTGGATTTGGTTACCAGCACCCACATGGTACCTAACAATCACCTGTAACTCTGGTTCCAGATAATTTGATGAGCTTTTCTGGCAAAAAAATACCCATACATATAAGCTAAAAATAAGTGCTATCTTAAGAGAATGACTGGTTATAACAGATGCTAATTGAGCGTCTTGATATGTAAGGTCTTCCTGTGTGCTGTGGAATCACAAAGAAGGTACAGCCCTGCCTCCAGGAGCTGGCCACGGCACTGAGTAAATGGTGGAAGAAAGGGTTAATAGAAAAAAAACCACAAAGAATGGATATGACTCAGGTTTGTGGGGAGAGAAATCCATTCTGGCACAGAGGAGCACAAAGCCTTCTTGAGGAAGCTCCTTAATGCCTGTGGGTTTAGCTAACCTCATCTTCCCCTTGTCTGGGGCGTGGGTGTCTGCCTGTCTGCCTGCAGAGGTGGAGGATCCCTTCGCACATTCTGCAGGGAAGGGAGATGGGTTTTCTCCATGACCCCTTCCTCCTTCCCTCTCGTGCGTGTCATTCCGCTGACATTTCTCCTGTCATCTTGGGAGCTGCTCCTTAGCACTGATCATATACTTTGCTCCATGGGGCCACACAGGGTGTTGCTTGGAGGGAGTGCCATGCTGCCAGCCTTCCAGGATCAAGCATGTTGGAGCTCTGTGAAAAGACAGAAGCGAGGGGGTGGAGAGGAGAAATGGGTTAGGGCAGTGTTCAGTATCTTAGCAGTTGCCTGGAGACAGGTGACTGGAAGTAGACTGATGGACTACAGGTGACAAATGTCATAACCTTGGCTAGTTGTCCATGTAATTATTCAGGCTCCCACAAGCCTGTCATTATAGGCACTTAGCCATGCCCAAGGCAGCAAAGCAAACTTGAGTGCTGACAGCAACCTCAAAACTCAGAGGGTTCTGGGTGAGAGGCAGGAGGGGTATGTTAGAGAGTCAGACTCCTTACTTTTCCATTGTGTCCCTGTAAAGAGGGGCCACCACCCTTGGCAGGATTATCAGATGTTCTTTTCTGCAGAAAAGAGCTTCAAGCCAGAAATGGGAACATTGTCATTCTTTCCTGTGTTCTTGGTAAAATTTTCCTTTGTGGCATGTGGGAGATGGCTCAACGGATAAAAGACGTGCAAATGTAAGGAACTGAGTTAAAATCTCTAGAACTCACATAAAAGCTAAGCTGATGTTGTAGCCCATCTCTGTTTCCCCAGTGTTTGAGTGGTGGGGACTTGGAATCCATGCAGCAAACTCCCTAGATAGACTAGCCTAATTGGTAATCTCAGCGAGAGATCATACCCCAATAAATAAAGTGCTGAGTGCTCAGAGATGATCTTAACTTCTGTTCCCCTACATATGCATGTACTTCAGAACATATACACTGATGCATTTACATGTGAATATGCTTATACACACACACACACATACACACGCAACATGCACACATGCACGCATGCAGGTATGCACTAATTAATTGATGGCCAATTTCATTTCCTTTGGGTTTGAGGCTATTTGAAAGAAATCATTGTCTTGCTCTTAGAAGTATGTATCTGAGTCTTAAATTTCACTTTTCCCTCACTTCTATGGACAAAGTTACTGGGTTCTAGGGTGGCTAAACCCTACCCAGAATGATTTCTTTCAACAGTAAACCCAGTATGCTTTCCTATTGAGATCCCCCACTTGGTTGTATCTGTACGTAACTGTAGCTGCACAGACACAGTTTCCATGCAAAGCCACATTTGCAGGTACTGGGGCTTAGAACTTGCACGTATGCGCCTTTTACAGGGGCATAGTTCAACCCATTACACCCATGTTCCATATCAAGGGCTCACAGGAGTTTCCTGCTTTTTCTAAGGTTGGAGGAGATATGTCACAAGCTTGCTGTTATCTAGTCCTGTGCTGGGGCCATGGCTCTGAGTTGGATGCTATGGCTAGTATCCAATTTGGTCAGCTCAAGGCTGAAGGCTCAGTTTCCTTGGCACTCTCCTCTGTGGTTGGTGACTCACAGTACTTCTGCTTTGGATAGTTCCAATTTCTCTCCACCCTCATCAGCAGACTTTTTTTTTTTGGGGGGGGGGTCTTTCTGCAGGATGCTGATGTCTCCAAATTCCTCACAATAAAAACTGACCCGTGTCTGGGAACCTTTACAGTTTTGGGCCCTCAGGTCTCAGGCAGAAGTTTAGGCTTTGAGTCTTAACTCAGAGGAAGGGGTTTGGACATTGCTGGTCCTCTAAGTGGTGCTGGTTGGGCTACTGGGTGTTCGTGTGCTTGGTGACTTGGTATCCATGCCAAAGGCTGGGCCTGGCTTGGGAAGCACCATCAATCATGTGTCTCTGAGTCAGAGAGGTGTCACCATCTTGGAAGTCTTACCTGAAGCCCAGGAACAAGGCTGTGATCTGTCTATACAACTCACCTTGATCATGACCTTGACATTATGTGGCTTTAAGTGAGAATGAAAACATTTTCCCCACTGATCTCCCTAGGCCTAGGGAGATCACTCCATCTATACAGAGCTTGTGTGTACACATGAAGACCTGAGTGTGATGCCCAGCGCCCATGTAAAAGCTGGATGTCATATTATGTGCTTATAATCCCAGAGCTGAGGAAGTAGAGACAGGAGGATCCCTAGGACTTGTTGGCCAGCCAGTCCAGCCCATCAACAAATTCCAAGTTCAACGAGAGAGACTCTGTCTCAAGATAGAAGAGAGAGAGTGACCAAGGAAAGCCTCCATACACACTTGCACAAATGTGCTCATGACCTCCTCTCTCTCTCTCTCTCTCTCTCTCTCTCTCTCTCTCTCTCTCTCTCTCTCTCTCTCTCTCTCTCTCCCCCCGCTTTGATGTAAGTGTAACAGTTAATTATTCAGTTAATTATTTGTTGTAACCCTCATAATTTCTTTTCCTACGGAACTCATACTCTTTTTTTAATTACATTTTTATTAATTTATTCATATTACATCTAAATTGTTAGCCCTTCCCCTGTTTCCTCCCATTCTTCCCTCCCTCCCACTTCCCCCCTTCTCCCCTCCCCTATGTCTGTGATTGAGGGAGACCTCCTCCCCCTATATATGCTCTTAGAATATCGAGTCTCTTCTTGGTAACTTGCTATCCTTCCTCTAAGTGCCACTAGGCCTCCCCATCCAGGAGTCGTGTTCAGAAAAGGGGCACCAGAGTTCATGTGAGAGTCAGATCTCACTCTCCACTCAACGGTGGAGAATATCATGTTCATTGGTTAGGTCTTGGTAGGGGTTCGAAGTTTACTGCCTATATTCTCCTTGGTTGGTGCCTTAGTTTGAGGAGGACCCCAGGACCCAGATCTGCCTGTCGTAAAGTTCTTCTTGTAGGTTTCCAGGACCCTGTGGATCCTACTGTTTCCCCATTCTTCCATGCTACTCTCGCCTACTCTTAAGGAACTGGATATCTTTACTAACCCATGCCCCCAGAGACAAAGTGATCTCCCCACCACTCAGAGCAGACAGAAACTAGCCTGGCAGAGGAGGCAGAAGCCATGACAGGATCCTTTTCATACTGCCATGGAAACCTCCGGATCTCTTTAGAGTGAGGATGGGGCTTCTTGGCATTGAAAAGCCACAGTGACAGCCTCTCCAGATAGATTTCCATTTTGATGCATATGTCAGGGTGTCAAAATGTCTTATGTTGTGCTCAGTCCTCATTAAAATGGAAGCCCATTGCCACAGGCAAAGAGGAGGTGTGCTGCATTATTTATTATTATTTTTATCTGTTTTTCCTAAACCTGGGTTGTTCAGGTTCAAATGGCAGATAAAATTGCCACCCACCTTCCTTTACCCTGTCATTTTACAGCTCATATCTGTGCTCTGCACATTGTATGTTAAGCGCTCTATTACCAGAGTGTCAGGAGCTCTGAGTAGTACCTCTGAAATCTGATTTGTCTGGCTTCCTAGCAGCATTTAGGGGCTATTTCTGCTCTTTCCTCCCGCCCACCCCCCGCAGGAAGGTCTCTGCCATTGTTTCCAGTTTCCTCCTTCTGTCCTCTTTTCTATCTTAAGCCCCATGAAGCTACTACTCGAAGGCAGCCCCACCACCCTCTCTGCCCTGGGAGGAACTCTTGATGTTCTGTCTAGATACTGCTTTGGACAAGCCCCTGCCTCTTTCCCCCAGATCAGGACAGAGCTGCATGAGAAAACATGGATTCCTCTGGTGAGATGGCTCAGCAGGTGAAAGTACTTGTTGTGCATGCCTGATGGCCCGAGTTAGGCCCTTGGAACCACTTTTGAAGGAGAAAATCAATTCTCAGAAGTTGCCCTCTCACATCCACATGTGTGCTGTGGAACATGCATGTACATGCCCAAACAAAACCACGCACAATTTAAAAAGAAGAAGAAAAGAAATGTATAGTCCATCTGTCACTCAGGAATTTTAAAGAATTCTCCCAAAGCAAAGCAACCACTCACTGAACCCCACATCCCTCAGAGAGAGGTATCTGGTTGATTATTTGTCATACTCCCAGTGTCCTTACACATTTCCTGTATATATTGGGCTAAAGATACCATGTATCCATACGTTAATGTATTCATAGAAAGATGTAGCCGATGGACAGCTCTTTCTCCACAATCGCATAAGGGAGGAGAGCAGGGGCTGCCTCTGATAGGAACTCTTGGGCCCCTGATTTGATCACTGCTTTTTGGCAGGGTGGTCTTGTGGGCACACAGAGGAAGGGGATACAGGCTATCCTGAGGAGACCAGATAGGCTAAGATCAGATGGTGGGAGAGGAGCCCCCTTGTCAGAGGTCTAGGGGAGGGGGTTAGGGCTGAAGAGGAAGGGTGGAAATGGGAAGATAAGGGCGAGGTGATAACAGTTGAGATGTACTATGAATAAATTATATAGTAAATAAAAATTATTTTAAAAAGAAAGATGAGAATTCATGGAAATGCATGTCGTATGCTTAAACTTTCAGAGAATAAAATGCTCTTTCTTCTAAGTAGGATGAGAGGAGTCGTTTGTGTGGGCAGATAGTGTAGTTTCACAGTACCACACTTTCAAATGACATTTAATGAGTACCACATAGCTCAGATTATGAGTTAAAGCAAGGGTTTATTACAATTTATGTATTTCTAGAACTTATAGCTCTGAGGATATATATTCTAGAAATAAAATTGAGTTGATAGCCAATTTCTTTATAATGAATTAACAGAATGATAATGATGATTTGAATAAGGCTAAAGAAAGGGGGGCTGTGATTTTATCACCTCTAATTCCTTAGTGTTCTCTAAGGCAAAGGCCAACAAGTTGTGGTCATGTGTAGGCCAAATACTGGCACACCTATTGCTTTCCAAATTGCATACTATGTTTTTACGCTACTGCGGCAGAGTGAGGAGCAAAGACTATAAAATCAGCAAAGCCTGAAGTTTCACTAACTGGTCCTTTACAGAGTAGAATGCAGACACCTGCTTTTAGCTCTCAGACACCTCTGTGCTGCCCATCATCCATGGATAAGCTTCTTGACATGATAAGACTTGAAAGCCTGCCCTGTTTAGTGAATGAACTAACCAAGTCAAGCCAAACCAAGCCAAAGAAACAGTAGTTCTTAGTTTATATCCAAAACAAGATGTGTGATCAAGCATCGGTCACCAATCAGAAGACAGCATCCACTAAGATCAGTCTTTGTAGATGGAGTACCACCAAATGATCTCTTATTTTGTGTTCCTCACCTCAGAATGGAAAGTAGTTCTACCAACAATAGCAACAGTTTGCTGGTATCTTGGTTCCCATCACCTACAAAATGCTTAGGATGTGTTTTAAGAATCATACATACACATACTCAGGGCTGGAGAGCTAGTTCAGCTGTTAAAAGCTAACCTCATAGCTGAAATGTCAAGGATCATACACATATTCAAAGGATGCTGAGAAGTAAGTGGTATTGACGACCTATGCTGTAAGTGGGAACAGTCGGAGGGGGTGGACAATGTATAGGAGCATTGGGGATGACTGCTGGTTTCTAGGGTGTTGAGAGTCCATTCATTCCACTCTTACAGACTATAGCACAGCAAGAACCATGATAGAGGGGTAGCTCTCAAACTGGAGAGCCCATTAAGACAGATTCTTCTCCAAGAGTTTCCCATTCAGTAGGTCTGGGACAAGTTCCCTGGGTGGTCTTGCTGATGCCTGAGATTACTGTATTAAAGGCTGGAGACAGGCAGTGAGCTAATATGGTGGTTGTGAGTCCTGTTCTCAGCAGAACTTGTATGGAGGAATGAGTGAATAAATGGATGGATGACTCGCAGGAACAAGTAAATTAAAAGATCAAAACAATATAGTATGTAAGAGCTATAACGGAGATAGGTGTAAGTCTCAGTGTGGTTTTGCTGCTACAACAGAATATGACAGGGTAATAATTTATAATAAGCAGAAACTCTTTGGCTCATAATTACAGAGGCTGGAAGTCCAAGGTTGAGTGTACACACAACAAGGGCAGATGTATCATATGTGCCAAAAAGATGTCACATGGTTGAGAGAGACCACAAGGTGCCTGAACATACTTTCATATAAATCAAATCCCTCCATAACCACACTAATACACTCTGATCTCATGACCTGATCGCCTCTTAAAGGTGATTTCAAGTACTATGATATTGGGAATGTTTTTCAACAAATGGCCTTGAGAGATACATTCAAACCATAGCAGAGTAGGCAGCAGAGCTATAAGTCACAAGTCTGGCCAGAGAAAGAAGACTCCGTAGGGGAGAGCCCTGGGTAGATTCTGAAGGTCCAGACAGAACATGGTGATGTTTTTATGCTCAAGGAACATCCAGCGGAAAGCTCCTGGTGTAGGAGAACATGCACCCTGAAATCGCAGAGTTACCCACCAACTTCCCATGGATGGATGGATATGGCTGGCATGGTAGGCACAGTTTGGAGTAAAGAGAAGGCTAGAGAACTGGGGAACAGCCATATCTCCAAAGCTCAGAGTGGCACATTGGAGATCTGGGTTTTATCGTAAAGGCAACAAGGGGCCACTGAGGAATCTTAAAGTGGTAGCGTGGCAAGATGAGATGTGCATCGGAGAAAGACATCCTTGGAGAAAGACATCTATCAGAGAAAGATACCTCAAGATGGAATGAATCTACTTATTTTGCAGAAACAAAATACCAGACAAAGGCGACTTAAGGTCAAAAGGTTTGTTTTGGCTTGCAGTTTAAGTGCGCAGTCCCATAATGTTGGTGAAGCCATGGCGACAGGAACCTGGAATGGCCAGTCACATTTTCGGGAAGCAATGAGAGATATATGGGCACTCACCTACCTGGACTTGCCTGTTTCCTTCAGTCCTGGGCCCCAAGTCTATGGGATGCTGCTGCTTATAGTTGGAGTGGATATTTCTTCCTCAGCTAATCCTCCTTAAGAATTTATCCATAGACAGCTCAGAAGTATGTCTCTTAGGTAGATCCAAATCCTACCAAGGTGACATTCATGGCCAACCATCAGACTACCACACAACACTGCCAAGAACTATTACTCGGTGTTTGCAAGAGATATGGGTAGGGCACTCCATATGTCCAACAAGAAAAGGTAAGAGGAACTTTCCAGAAGTTTATTTGGCACCTTTCCTTAATTTTATTTTAGACTATTATAATTAATAAGATAGCTATGGAGCCCCCCCAGTATAGAAGGTGACATGCTTGTGTGGATTCCTTTGCTCGGTGTCCTTGGGAAAACTACTTCACCTCTCTGTGCTCTGTGATTCTCCATCTGTGAAATGAGCACTGAAGTGGGTTATTGTGAGGATTGTACGGGACACTGTAAGTAAAATGCCACCAAGTACACTTTAAGTGCACCGCACTCTGCTTCCCCAGGAGAGTTGATACGGTTGACTATTTCTGTCTCCTCTCTGGTCTTTGTAATTAGCCCGTTTTTTCCAAGAAAGAGAACAGCAAGGGTCCTCCAGGCCACAAACACAAGTGCTTGTTGGTTTTGACTGTCTTTGTCTTTTTCCTGAGAAGTAATTTCATGGCTCATGCACTTGAGATTCCATCAGGAAAGCTGGGCTCTCTATCAAGCAGATGATCGGCCCTGCTGGGCATTCATTGGCAAATCACAGTTCTGTTAATTAACTCAATGTGAGATTCCAGATCGCAGCTTCTTTCAAAGCTCCCTTTCTCACTTGGGGTTTGAGTTGTGGCCTCTCTTCTCTTTGGAACCCTGGGGACAAGTGCGCCTCAGGCTGCCCCTTTGCCCTTGTCCGCCCTAAGCTCTACAGTCTGGAGACCCAAGCTTTGTCTGCCATCTTCTCACCCCAACGTTTCCTGCCTCCTCCCAGCTGTGAAAAGGGATGTGTATTTCTATTCTGAGCCCTTTGCTTTGACTTGCCTTGTCTTCTGGGTTCAGCTAGACAGGGCTATGGAAGAATGCCTCTCTGCATACCAGAGCCCAGCCTGGAGCAGCCCTGCTTGGCTAAGGCACATCCAACCAACTCCATCACTGACCCCAGGGAAACGGTCATGGCCAGAGCTGCTCACTTCATCTTTCCCATCATTCCACTGCTTCCTTTGGTGTAGTGTCCTTGTATCAGGATTTCCTTCTTCCTTCCCTTTGCCCTCTTTGCTTTTTTCACATGTGCACATATCTAAATGTGCTCAGATGTATGCAGGTACACATGTGTGTGCATAGGTGTGTATGCCAAGAAGACCATCTCAGATATCAATCTTAGAAAGCTGTCTACCTCTTTGGAGGTGGGGTCTTTTATTACCCAGAAAGTATCAACTGGGCTAAAAAGCACAGCCAGAGCCCTGCATGAGTCTTCTTGTCTTTATCTCCCCAAAGTCTCACCCATACAGAGATACACACACACACACACACACACACACACACACACACACACACACACCTGGTACCTAGTCACCAAGACACTTAAAATATAGTAAGCTCAGACAGGAGAGGTGACTTGGAAAGTCCTCACAAGAGCCATATTCTAATCTTGACCTTCTGAACTCATTTTTGGTGATTGATGCCAGGCCATCTATGATAGTTGTCACAACTCTCTGACTTTGATGTTAAAAATGAGCCATAATACACAAAGAACTTTACACATAAAAATGACAAAGAGGATGAATTCTATATGTATTTTACCACACTTTTTAAAAAAAAATGAATGATAGTCTAACACATTCTACAACACAAAGAACCTTGAAAACATGGTGTAAAATAAGGTAGATTCCTCCCCCCCCCCACGTCCCTCGTGAGGCATACTCTACTCATCCAAGTGTCTGAGTTCTCAAATGTCTCAAGACAGACAGTAAAATGGTCACTGCCAGGGACTTGGAAGTGTGGAGAATGAGGATTTAAAATAGTAACATCCCAGAGAAGGCTAGTGTGATAATGGTAGAACTAAATAACCAATGGAAGAGAACTCTGTGTTTAAAAGCAGTTTCCTTTTAAATTTTATTTATATGTAAGCACAAATCTCAAAGGAAGGCAAGAAACCACCATAACAATTTAAGCAAATAAATAAATAAATAAATAAATTGAAGAACAATATAAGACCTTTAATTTTAGGATTTAGGAAGATGAGACAGGAAGATTGTTATGAGTTTGAGGCCAGCCTGGACCATATAGCAAGTTGGAGTCAAGCTCAGGCTATCTCAAAAGACCCCGTCTCAAACACCAATGAAATAAAAATAATTATTTTAAAGCTCTGGTCAGCTATTCAAGAATTCTCTTAGCCTTAGGATATATACATGGCCTATGTACAACTTGGGCTATTCACAAGATCATGGCTGACCAAAGCCATATTTAATACATTGCATTTAAAAGTATAGATCAGACAGTTTGCCTGTTTGTTGAGCATGTTTATGGGGTTGTTTGGGGAGCGCAGAGTACTTGGCACTGAATAGAACAATCAGTGTAAATATACTAATTACATTGGGTTTTGAAAGGTCTACACTCTCCTTATAAAATAGAGACAAGCCTGTGAGCCTGGGAACCAGCAGCTTTCTATTCTCATGGGTTTGGATGATGTGTTACTTAGGTTGAAAAAAAAAAGGGGTGGGTCTGCCATATTTTATTGGCATGTTCTGACACAAACCTGGGTGGAAGGCAAAGCACTGGGGAAGCCCTTCCTTAGTGACACTCCTCCTTGGGTCACATTGTATGTGCTTCCTGTCCTTGTATCCCTGGTGACCGTCTGATGGAATCACCTTGTCCTTTATAGTAAGAAATGATTAAGTCCAAGCTGTCTTTGAAGCACACTGTTGTTACATGATGTAAAATGTATAGCCCTTCCGGCCATAGCACATGGTCAATGCTGCCTACATGATGTCATTGCTTTTTAGCTGGGCGCAATGTCATGCTCTGAGAATAAGAGTAGAGAAGTTCATGAACTAAGTGAAAAAAATCTGACCAAAGCCATGCTTTCTATAGAGGTTCTGTTCAGAGATAAATTGCCCATAAGCCTGCTGTGCTGTGCCCTGGAATCAAGACAAGTATCCTAACAGCATTGACAGTCCTTTATAGCTCTGCTTGAGAATGGTAGGCTCAGGACATCTACAGCAGCTGGAATTAGTGGACCATACAGTCCATGCTGATTAGTGACACTTATGCACATCATTCTGCAAAATATTGAGTTTTATTTGTTCTGAGCCGTTTACTAAAGAGTATGTGGATAGATTCAGATGGCTGAGTAGAAAAACAAAACCCTTTCCTGCCCCAGTGATGTGGGGTGATGGGTGGTTCTCAGATAAAGTCAAGCTTTTCCTGAGCCCAGTTCCCTGAATGGCTTTCCTTCGTGGCTGTCTACCACGTGCCACGTGGGATGTCTTTGAGTGGGATGTCTTTGAGTGTGTTGCTGTATCAAAATGCTTTGTTGTTGCTTTTGTAGAGGTTCACTTAGCTCCCACTTCTATAGATTCCAGAGTGTGGTACCAGCATCTGCCCTGCTCTGGTGAAGACCTCAGAAGTGATAGAAAAGACTGTATCAGAAGACAGGAAAGAAGACATGCTGGTTTAATACCAAGCATCTTCTGTTAGAACTCACCCAGTCTGTGAACCAGCTTTAATCCCCTTTGAGAAGAAGGTCCCCATGATCTATGTATCTTCTATTAACTCCCGCCTCTTAAAGTTCCCTGCCCTCACACTGCTACACTGGTAATCAGGCCTTTAGTATGTGAAATCTTGGGGGGACAAACTCAAACTACACAAGCAAGGGTTCCCTTTAATTTTGGCATTCTGAGGTAGCCATTGTTGTCAGTACCATTTTACAGATAGGAAAACTGAGGCATGGGGCTAGCCAGAGTCACATGACAGACAAGAGGCAATGCTTGAGCTAAGTACTCGGGTCTTAAAATTCTCAGTGCTTAGTTGTAATTATGAAATAGCTATAGTTGGTAAAGTCTTTGGGTTTTCTTTAGGTCTTTGGATATTGTCACAAAGAAAAGGCCATTATGACCTTTCATGTCATAAGATGGTGTCAGCCAACAAAATATATGACTCCAGCACTTTGGATGTTACTCATGATGCCACATTCAGAACAACTTTACGGTGGCCCCATCTCTGAGGTTCATACTTCTTGCATTGTTTTGGGTGTATGCATCCATGTTCTTACTTTTCTACAGAAAGCTAACTTCATAGCACACCATTTGTTCCCCTCTCCCCATCAACACTGTTGCTTCTTTGAGAGTGTTCCTTGTTTATTCTGATCCTTAAAAGACACTGACTCAAAGATTGCTTGGGCTACCAAGGATCTGAAAAACTAACTAAATGGAAGACTTTTATCGGTATGCCATGCCAATCACAAGTAGAGACGCAGAAGCTCCTCTGTTCTTCTGAGAGCCCTTGACTCTGTTGCCATGGCATTCTGGGGTCATCTCACCCATGCACAATCATTGTGCTGCATCTTCACAGCTGTTCTATCTCACAGTGGCTGCTGATGAGGGCACTTGATTCATGGGAACCAAATACCTTCAGGAGGGACAGCTTCTGGCTAGATGACACTGAACGGAGCCTTTGATCCTCCATCACTGTATCCCTCACTGAAAGCCCAAGGATCTTGTGTGTGTGTTGTTGTTGTTTAAAGAATTTATTTTCCTCTTTGATGTAAAAGCTAACTATACTTATTGCATGATTTTAGATGCCACCAAAAACTGTAAAGAACCATGTGAAAATCACCTATAATCTTCTCCTTTCACTAGTAACCCTTTGATATATTTTCTTTTGGTCTTTTTTTGCTTATTACTATTATCATCAGTGTTTATGATCACTATAATTATATATCCTGGAGCCAATAGAATGTGCAACTTTACATCTGCTTTTTTCTAACATCATTTAATTTCTCCAAAACCATCGGCTTTATGGCTGCATAATAGCCCATAATGCGAACATACCATCATTTGTTTAACTGTATCTCAATTGTTAGAATACTTTGGGTTGTTTTTATAAATATAGCTTCTAATGTCTGCAATATGCTTCGCACGTAAAAGGACATGGTTGGTCAGCTTGTAACATTTGGATATTAACACTTCACCAGAGAATATCCACAAATGTCTTTTATTTCTCAAACTAATTTCAGATAAATATGAAGATTTCCTTGCAGAAGGCAGTATCTAGTTTTTATCTAATTCTATTCAGCATCTATATTTATTTAATCTCTCTATACCCACATATACAGAAATAAGATGAAAATTATGAATTTAGTTTTTTTCTGAACATAAACATTATATAACTTTGACAATTTAATGATCCTTCAGAGTGTCATAAATTAGATAAATGATATGTGCGTTTTTACTTAATCTATTTCTATCACAACCCATTTAAACTGATGGTTCCTTGTCATGGGCAGGGGAATGACTCTTCGGGAAGTGTGTGTAAAGGGCTGGGCTGGGTGAACAGGACAGCACACAGGAGTGGGAGGACACTGGGACCCTGAGACATCAGTGTATTCTCTTTGCCACAAGCAAAGACAGAGACATGAGGGTGAAGGGTGTCAATGCGGAGGGCGAGCTGCTCATCTGGCCACAGGTCAGAACATGTGGAGCAAGAAGAGTGCTGGAATTGATGAAGAGTCAGACATGAAGGCCTTAACACAAAGGCTCTGGGATTAGTATTGATGTGGCAAAGCAGAGAGACCCTGGGAAGCAGGTCTCTGGGAGGCACACAAGGAGGAGGGGGTGGAGCTCCTCCTGAAAGGCATTGCACAAGTAAGCATGTTGTGAAGATATGTTCAGTTTATCCATAAGAGAAAAATTAGTGATGGACAGGTGTCAACCCTAAAACAAAAGTTGGGTTCCTTGAGTTCTCTGAATTACACAGGAATGATGGTAGGAAGACCAGGGCCAGAGTGAAGGCAACATCTCCAGTGTTGGAGAGGAGAGATAGATATGTTAATTACCATGGTAACAAAATATGATGGGCTTAGCCACGGATCAGAAATGAAATGAGAGTGAACAGAACTCAAAATATCACTGACATTTGGGAGTCTGGAGGATGGTGATGTCATGAGTATCTGTGGGGTTTTGAAGCTCAGAATTCTAATTCTGAAGCTCATCCAGAGGACCTTGAATGTTGTGGGCCGGGCCTAGGAAGAAGTTCTGTATGGCCAATGTGGATTTAATAGACACCAAATTAGTGTTAGTCTCCTGGCTCACCCGCTTTCCGTGGGCTGCCAGTACTGGGTGCGGTCCATGTCAGTTAATTTCCCTCTGATCAATGCAAGTTAAGATTAAGTATCAAGGTTGGAGCGGTCACTCAGTGGTTGAGAGCACTGGCTGCTTTTCTAGGGGACCTGGGTTCAATTCCCAGCACCTACATGGCAGCTCACAACTGTTTATAACTCCGGTCACCGGGGATCTGACACCCTTGCACAGGCATACATGCAGCCAAAGCACCAATGTACATAAAATAATAAATGTATAAATCATTAAAAAGAATAAAAAGAGTATATTGTAATTGATTACAATATAACTATAAATTCAGATAAATTTATACTCTTTATGTCTTGATAAAGAGAATACGACTTTCTCACGTACTCTGGTGCCTCACATTTGACCATGTCCCCTGGAGGGGGAGACCTGGTGGCACTCAGAGGAAGGACAGTAAGTAGCCAAGAAGAGACTTGATACCCTATGAGAATATATAGGGGGACGTAATCCCCCTCAGGAACAGTCATAGGGGAAGGGAATAATGGGAAAATGGGGGGGGGGGAGGAATGGGAGGATACAAGGGATGGGATAAACATTGAGATGTAACAAGAATAAATTAATAAAAAAAATAAAAATAAAAATGATAAAACTAAAAAAAAAAAGAGAGAGAGAGAGAGAATACAATATCTTTAAAAACTTGGATGGTATTAGGTGTTTCTGTGAGGTGTAGCCTCAAGTCAGGGACACCCCTCACCCACCCTCAGCCCCACCACTACCTGTATATCCAACTGCTCAAAGCATCAAAGGCTTTGACCTTTTATTCCCCTTCTCTACTGAAAAATACATGTCTCCAGAAGGCAGAAATAAACCTTGAACTTGAGAATTGCTCTACACGGCCAGGTGTGAAGACCGGGATTGTGAAGACCGGATGCATTCCTTCCAGATGAGTGACACACCTATTATTCCCTTAGAAGCCATCTGGGTAGAAAAGGTGTCAATATACAAATATATCACCTTAAACGTTTTCTTTTTTATCTTCTTAAATTCATGATCCCATTTAGCTTACCCCTCCCCAGCTTGATAAATCTAATACTCAAATTCCTTTATGATAACTGAAAAGAAAAAGTTTTACCCAAATGTCTCTCATTCTTATTTTGAGTTTGCGTGTATCTGCCAATGACCTTGTCCTCATTATTGTGTGCCTTCTTCAAGCAGGCTTTGGTGGCCGCCACTGAACAAAGACCATGGGAAGGGTTAGAGGCGAGATTGGCTTACACGAGGACAAAGTGATGGAGATGCTTGTTTCTTGTACAACAAGACGTGAAGGACATAAAGATATTTACTTAACGAGAGACCCAAGTGCAGGTCACCAGCAAAATTCAAAAGTGACTGACTACGTGTGAAGCATGGAAAGTGTTTCTGGTTATATGAGGTACTTCAAGCATAGAAAACAAGCCTCAGAAAATGGCAAACATTTGAAAATATAAACAAGAAACCATTAGACATCACCGTTCAGCCAAACAAGTTGAAACAGCACCTTCTTGCCTAGCTCAGAGTGGCCTTTGTGTACTGTGCACTGCCAATGGTGCCTGGCGCATGACAAGTGCCAAGTAAATGCCAGCACCTTCCTCCCTTGCTGAGTGATTGTCTGGGAGAGAGACTTTGGGCTTCTACTCTTTTGTGCTCCCATGATTCTGTGAAGATCTAGATCATCTGCTGTGCACTGGATGCTTTGAGTAACACAAAGAAGAAAAGCATAGGCCTAGTCTTCGAGTGACTGGATGGTGTTAGAACACAGAGGGGGGGGGGGGCAGTGACAGAGCAGGACAAGGGACTCCTAAGACTTCACAACCAGCAACCTGGAGGGAAAAGCTGGTGTCTTCCTTGCCTGTGATGGCTAACCTCAGTTGTCAACACTACATTTGGAATTAACTAAAACCCAAGCAGCTGGGTACACCTGTGAGGTTTTTGTTTTTGTTCTGTTTTTCTTAATTAAATCATTTGAAGTGGGAAGACCCACTTTTAATCTAGGTCTTTTGAGGTGAGGGCGTCCACCTTTAATCTGGGCCATGCCTTCTGGTGGAAGCACAGGATGTGAAAGAGGCAAGCTTGCTCTCTTCGAGTGCTTGGTCTTACTTTCATTGACAAGCCCATTGCTGCACTGGCATCACAGCCTACTCCTTCAGGGTTCCAGTGTGTAACTGAAGATGAGCTGAACATCCAGCTCCAAGGGCTGAACAACTACTGGCTTCTTGGACATTCTGTTGGTAGGCAGCCGTTGTGGTCCACAGCCTGTAAGCCACTCTAATAAACCTATATACACACATGTGGGTGGGGGCGGTGTGCGCATGTGTATTCATTCTATAAGTTCTATTCTTTTTGAGAACCCTGAATAATACACCACCATTGTATTTGGTGTCTAGAGTACCTGGCTGAAGGATAGAAATTAGTACATGAACAAATGATTCAGTCAATCAATGAATGAGTCAATGCTCAGGATTCAGAGATCCAGCCTATCACTGTGAACTTTCTTCCAGAAGGAGTGACTCTGGGCATATGCCTATAAGAGACATTGCAGGAGTGATGGGGTGGGCTGAGCCCAAGCCACATGACAAGAACAATTGCATCTCCTAACTCTAAATTTACCATCTGGACACACCCCTCTCCTTTCCCAAGCGTTGGTCTCTTTCTTCTTTCTGCAGTCAGCTCCTTCTGTAGAATATACACGTGTGGATGACATTCACATCACACAATATGTTTCTGAGCTTTAATTTCTGGGCGCGCACACAGCCCTTGCTTTGTACTAGTTGGTCATTGAGATGCTGATACCGCAACAGTCTTGTAACGTGTGCGCACTATCGCAATCCCTATTCATCTGTGGAGAAACTGAGCCCCAGAGATCTTAAGGTCTCATGGCTAGGGAGAGGTCCATCTGGAGCTCAAGCCCAGAGCATCTGACTGTGAACTCAGGGTTTGTCACCACCAAGCCCTGTTGTGCAGGGTTTTCAAGTGGAACCAAGCAGTCTTTCCTGAGTCTGTGCGTGACTCGACTCTGGTCATTTGGAGAAGGGCTAGAGCCTGTGAAAACTAAACCTCTCTGGTAATGGTTTTCCTTCTGCATAGAAATGAACTCAAGCTTTGCATACTTTAAACTCATCTGCCCCCTCCCTCCCGCTCTGTCTGCCACCACCCCCCCTCTCTGCAGACAGGCTGCTTGGAAGCATGGTGTTCAGGAACGTTTTTTGTTTTCTGCTTCTTGCTTCCAACTCATTCCTAGTAACCCAGTGAAATTGAATTCCACAAAAAGAGCCCTTGCCAAGGTCACATGGGACCTCTGCTCATTGTGAATCTAGGAAGCGCCGTGTGACAAGAATCTGTGCCTCCATAGTCTCTGTTCCTCCCGTGGCTTGTATGATGCCAGGCACACGATGGGTACTCAGGAAATTCTTGATGAGGATTTTATGCTGTTAAGTCTTAATTAATTCCATCATCATCCTCATCATCATCATTAGTCAGTGAAACCTTACAGGGACATTGCCCTGTCATTTTTGGCCACACATTCTCATTCTCCTTTTCGTCTTCTCATCTCTTAAATATTGGTGCTGTGAACTCAGTATGAAAAGCCCTCAAAGCTCTCTTCATGGTGCTTGGTCCAGCTGGTGGCTCTATAGCTGGAGGTTCTGCAAACTGGGAGGTGAAGCTTAGCTGGAAGACGTAGCTTGCCGAGGGGGCAGGTCATTGGAATTGCATGATCCCAGGCTATTTCCCTGGGGTTTAGGTTAGACAATGAGCTGGTCTGCTCCACCATGCCTTTCCTGCCATGACCAACTGAGTCCTCTGAAGTGGTGAGCCAAAATGAACATTTTCTCCCATAAGTTGTTTTAAGAGCACGGTCTGCTCTTCCAGGGGTCCTGAGTTCAACTCCCAGCAACCACATGGTGGCTCATAACCATCTACAATGAGATCTGGTGCCCTCTTCTGGCCTACAGGTGTACATGCAGGCAGGACACTGTACAAATTATAAATAAATAAATCTTTAAAAATATGGAAAAAAAATTGTGGTCACAGTGATGAGACAAGTAACTAATATGATTTGCGCTCAGATTTCTCCCTTGACCTGCCTTCTTTATTCCTGTGTATGTCTTTAGGAAGCAGGCATTAAATAGACTGTCACAAATTAGAATCTCAATCACTTAATTCCTTCTCTATACAGGAGACCCTGACAGTTAAGATGACAATGGACAGGCATCTCTAATTATCTGTCAGTGTACTGGGTAGTTAATTAACCAAATCTTATATTTTTCTCCTATTTGTCCTTTTGTCTTTATTCCAAATCCCCACCCTTCAATAAAGATTAAGAACATTGTATGTCTCTTTTTCTGTATATTGGATGATGATGTCCATATTTTTCCCAACACATGATACAAAAGACCAGATGTCGTGAGCAGTGGCTATCTCACACCTCTATTTCTTATGTTGTCATCAAGTGTTGTCGGCTCATTTGCTTTATATGTTATCAGTCCGTGTTCAGAAACTGCAAAAGTAGGGCCTTAGAAGTTGCAATCTGGGAGGTGCGGACTTAGGTATCTCTAAATTGGCGCTTTGAGGAACTGGTAAATCCTTTTCTAGAGACCTGTTATTGTGAAGTGGAGGAAGAGCAGGAGCTATATGCAGGGGCTTTGTGACTGATAGAGGTCAGCAGGAGAGTTTACATTCCTAGTAGTAAGAGTCTTGAAACCAGACTCCGAGCATAAGCATCCTCACTGCCGAGGACAGCTGTTCCAGATGTTGCACTTAGAAGATGCGCAGAGTCCACCTTCCCAGGCAGCATCCGGAGTTGTGTGTAAGCCCCTCTCTCTTGGTGGCTTTTCAGCTCCATCTTGACCAGCTCCTGCTATGGTTTCCATTGTAACCCCTTTGTCACCTCCTTTCATTCCTGTCCTCTGCTGTAATATAGCTTTTCGTAGTCACTGAACAATTGTCTCCTTCCTTAACAGTTGGCCTTCCCTTTTGAAACCATAATTATCTTTACAGACTGAATTTGATCCTAACCCCTTCCTCCTCCAATTCCAGATGAACCCTAAACTCTAATAATGGCACTGCTGGCCGATGCTGACCAAATGAGAGCCTCACAGATGCAGTTAAGTTGAGTTAAAGTCTCCATTTTCTCCCCCACAAGTCACTGTGGCAGAAAACTGGATGAGATGTTTATTTGCTGGAAGAGACCAGAGCTGGTCACAGCAAATGCTTTCTTGCTGGTGACAGAACACAAAGTCTAATTGTGCAGCTCTAAGTCAATGTGCGTCCTAGTCATTAGGTGAGAATGGGGCACAGTATGTGGAGAGCATGCCGACTCCTGCTTCATTTCCTTTGCACCCGGGAGTCCCTTTGCCTGGGATGCCCGTACTCCCGCTGCCTCCCTTCCTCTATTGTCTACTCAATCATCATGGTTAAAAGAAAGCTTTGTAATGCCACAACCTCCTTCCCCGACTGTACCTCTTTCCACTCACCTCTTTTGTTTCATCCACTAAATTTCTCCCTTCCTGACATATATACATATGTCTCCTTTTGGGTATGTGTTTAGCCTTGAAGGTGAATTTCGTGGAGCCAGGGACTTGGCTTCGTCAACAAGTTTATTTCTTACACATAGCAGTTACTTGATAACCATACATGGAGTGGGTTAATAAATGAGTGCTGAGGCTGGGGAGTTGGCTCAGTGGTTAAGATCACTCGTTGCTGTAAAGGACCCGGGTTCTATTCCCAACACTCTCATGGAGGCTCACCAAGCACCAGCATGTGTGGTGCACAGATACATATTAAGTCAAAACATTCATACACATAAAATAATAAAAATAAATCTAAAAATTAATTAATGTCTTCTGCACAGCAGACAGTATGGGAAAGAGACAGCCTACTGAATGGGAGAAAATCTTTGCTGACCACACATACAAAAGAATATTAATATCTAGAGTATTTAAAGCATTCAGAAACCAAGTACCAAAAAATCAAACAGCACAGGAAATAATCTAATGAAATAATGAAATAAACAAACAGTTCTTCACTAGCCATCAGAAAAATGCAAATTAAAACTACATTGAGAGTCCATCTTACCGAGTAGCAATGACAATCATTGAAAAACAAAACAAAACACTGGCCTGGATGCAGACCAAAGGGAACCCTCATATACTTCTGGTAGTCATGTAAATCCAGACAATTACAAATTTTATTTTTTTCTCCTTAGCACTTGTCCCTCCCTGAAAGACACACACACACACACACACACACACACACACACACACACACACACACACACACTTGCACGCACACACACATACACAATTAAAAATAATAACAGACATGACACATATACACAATGGACTTTATTAAACCACAACGAATGCAATTATGTTAAGAAAATGAACACAAAGGGAGAGTATCATACTAAAAAAATTAAGTCAAACTCAGGCAAATATCTCACATTCTTCCATTTGAGGCTCCTAGATTTATATAGATACATAAAACCATATATGCATATATGACATAAAAATAGAAACCCAACTATCTGGAAGAACAAAGTGGAAAACAGGAGGGGCAAGAAAGGAGGGGAGGTAGTGTAGGAGGAACACAGTTAGTGTATATGAGGCACTTACATGAAAATGCCCTTATGAAACCCCTCAGTATATACAAAGAATGCATGTCAAAAAATGTTAAATGACCCCACATTAGTTCAGTAGAACTGCAGAGAAGAAACAGGTTGAAGGAAAGGTCCCTGGGCCTCTCCGTCATTACCAGTTACCAGCAGAAGGGAGGCCGTAGTGAGGAGGAAGTGTGGCTGGGAGGAAGAAGAACAGGCTCTGCTCTCTTGTGCACAGCCTCTCCCAGCTATGTGGGAAGGTGAAAGCCTTGTTATCATCTATTGGATTTATGATACCTTAGCATTCTTAAAAATTGGTGTTGTGATATCTTATTAGTGCTTTAATAACAGGCTCTTTATTTTCAATTTGCTCGGTCTCCTGGGATAAAGCCAGGCTGGTCTACTGCAAAGTGGCATTGAGAATTACAACTACTGGAACAGAAGCAACTGGTCTACCCCAGTATTGCCAGGCAAGAGGGTCATTTCACAAGGTAGATGCACAAATGCAAAACTTACATGACTTCTCCAAGGTGCTATAATTAGCAGAAAGACGCCAAAGCTATCATTAGGGGGTAACTCTCCACACCACATCCCATGTCCTTTCTGTGCCAAAAGTGCCACAGTGCCTGCTCCTATTACCCCATCCACATGGGGTATCTTTGCTTATTTGAGGATGGACATAGTGCCTGTCCTTTGAGGCCCCTTCACTACCATACTTTGAAATTAGAAAACCAACTGTACTGGCATGGCATAATTTAAAAGCCTTTTCAGGACAGGAGCAAAGAAGTGTTAGTCTTGTGTTTCCCATGTTGTTTGGAGCGATTAGTACAATCCTGGGGCTGCTACATAGACATTGGATGACACTGATGGTAGCTGCAGGGTACATTGTATTTGTGTTCTGTCTTGGAGCCTGGCAGTGAACATAAGTGATGACAGACATTTGTAGTAGCACTTTACAGTTTACAAAGGGCTTTCAAATATCTCACTTGATCCATGACTCTCATGGGCTGTAGAACACAGTGATTAAAAGCAAGAGCCTTAGAGGCAGGGCAGTATTCTCTACCTCTGTTGACTGCTTTCAAGCCGCTGACTCAACCCCAAATTCCTTATTATCCCATCAATGAAGGGGGATTAAATGTGATAAACTATATATCAAGTGCTTAGGATAGGCTTAGCACATGTAATGATAATTGTATCATTGTCTATGATCATTATTCTGATTTCAGGTTTGATTTGAACAAGATTATCCATGACGCAAATGAAGGACTATACAGTTTTTTTTTCTTACTATAACTTTGAAGCCTGTTCTGTGTGATCTTCTATCTCCATCCCTAGGAGATCTCAACGAGTATTGGATAGCTTGTTGGCATTTTATTCTTTTGTTTGCCTGAGCGCTACTATCAGAACTTGAACCCTGGGTCTCAAGTTGTCGTCTCTCTTTCCAAGCTAAACCTTGTTGTCACGCACGGGACAAGGTAAAAAAAGAGATTGGTTCAGTTTCTTTCTTTTTAAATTCTACCTGCTGCCTATTTTGGCTCCTTCAGGGCTGGACTTGGTGATAAGCTGGCAGGTGACAGGCCAAGGAGGTCTAATGCACTTGGTGCTCAACTGCTCAGTGCTGGTGCTTTTCATGCGGCAATGTCAAATACTGGTTGGATCGCTCACAGAGCACATTTGTAGTTTTTCTGGGACTGCTGTGCAGGGATTGGCAATGCACCATTATCTCCTGAGATGAACAGGCTATTGTCCAGGTGATCTGGCTCCACTTTGTCGTCAGCTACTGAGTCTCTCGAGTGGAATCTTGTCCTCACAACAGCCAAGGCACTAGGACAGAGCCTTTTCAGGGTTCTTGGATTTCACCACCTCAAACTTGGCCTGTAGAAAGAGTGCGAGATCTTTCCCAAGTCAAACTCTACATGCAGAGTTACCCCAGGCAGCTCCAGATAGCCATCTACTTAGTTTTCGAGGCCACGGGTAACATCTCATGTCTTGTAAACTCAAGAGCAACCCAGTGCTGCTCTCTAAGGAGTTCTCTTAGGGTCCTTTCCTTAACCTGGCTGGATAAGAGTGGAAATGCCCCCATGGGAGGAAATGGAAATGCAGAGTTCCCTTCTGGCTTTCCCCTAAGAAGCCTCAACCCCAGCCTCATTTCCCAGTTTACCATTCTGTTGCCATGTGTGCATTGAAGTGGGGTACACTACAAATGCAGAACTGGGTTGGGGTGCCTTGTAGCAAGGTCTACACAAGTACTTACATTTCTCCCCCAAACACTGCATATGTCCCATAGGGGCACAATGCAATCCACATACACAATTTTAAATGTTTTATTAGTCACACTAAAGACATAAATAGAAACATGTATAATTCATTTTCATAATGTGACTTAATCCAATCTGCCCAAGACAGCATATCAACATGTAATCAATATAAACGGCAATTGTTACAGAAACATTTTACAGAAGTTCCTGCTGCTGAGTCTGTAACATCCAACTACGGTAAGCATTCCACACTCATTGCATGTTTCAACTCAAGTGTTCAACAAGCATTTCAAGGGTTCACCTCCACATGTGCTTTGTTGATGTCCTACTGGACATGGCAGCTTCTGGATACAGAGCAAATTTTTCTTCTACTACGCCCCCCCCACCCCCTCGCTTCAGGACCTCAGAACTAAGACAATATGGCTATGATCTTCACAGTGAATTTCAACCGATATGTGTGGGACCAGAATGAAAAGTCTAGGTGCTATCGAGAAGAAAATGAAGGCTTGCAGCAAACATCTTTTATCACTGTTCCCATCCTATTAGGTTGGTTTAGGACTATGCAAAGTCAACAAAGCTCTTATCTCCTAAGGAACTCAAAATCTGACTCTTATACTCCTATTGTGTAAAAAGCAGCACCCCTCCCCCAATACACAGACAATCCACAAAGGCTCCTTATTAACTTTTGTTCTGTTTCTCTTGCATGGTTATACGTGGGTATGAAATATGTGTACACATGCAACATAGAAATACATAGGCTTGCATGTTGCTTTTTTTTTTTCGATTTTCTTATATCATTGACATTTTTCAACAGAATGGTTTTGATAAGTAATATATTCCATCATCTTTTACTGAATTTTAAATTCAATTCTGGGCCTTGAAATAGCATACAATATGAAAAGCACTGAAGAATGACAAAAGAGTGGGAAGAGTGGGACACTTTCCCAGAGATGACTCTTACTCGGTGCGTAACCTTGGTCAACTAAAATCTCCATGTTTCATTTTCAAAATTGGAAAAAGATTGCATCTACCTTACAAGGCACTGCAAAGGTGAATTGGCTTGTCCTAAGCATATTCCCCAAGAACCCGCCTGAATGGAGCAAACAGACAGTGTTCATTCCTATTTCATCTTTCCTTTCCCTGTGTTATACAAAACTAACTTAGCTAGTTCCCAGGCACTGCCAGAGTTCTCTAAGGTGCCCATGTGTTTGGACGATCTCATCTTCTGCTTGCTTTGTGCTGTCTCTCTAGGGTCATTTCTGTGCCCTACACTGAAAGCAGCTGCCAGTGACTCGGGTCCCAGGGAAGGAGAAATGGGTGGAAGGGCAGTTTGCCAGCTCCGGCCAGCTGTATCAGGATAGCTGAGCTTCAGATCCTGCCCCATCATTTTCTCCTTGCTTCTCTGCTATTGACTGACAGCCACTGAAGCAGCAGTAGCAAGGGGCCATGACTGTGACTGTAGCGCTTCCTGGGAGGGTTGCAATGCTTCCCCATTGGTTCTGAACACTCTCTCCTTTCACGGTTTCCTGTGCTTGCTTTGGCTGCTGACCTAGCTTTCATCAGGCAAGTGTGAACTTCATAATTTGCCTTCCATTGTTTTGACAATGGGTGTGATTTGTATACAGCAGCTTGGCTTAATATCCCTATTTATGGCAGCTCCCTAATCTGGAGGTAGGGTTGAGGAGGAGGAAGAGGCTTCAAGTCTGTCATCTGACCCAGAAACAACTTCTTGTTTCTATGGGGACTGCCTTCTGGCACTGTCTCTCTCTGGCTGTGGGGTTGGGTGATGCAGGAGGGTCTGTTCATAATCCAAGGGGCAGCACTCGTCCTCCTGGCTCCCGTGCTGCAGGCCATCTGCGTGCTGGTGCTTCCTTTGTATGCAGTGAGCAGTGGTGTTGAGTTTTTAAAGTAATAGTTAATGACAGCTTAAAAAAATAAAACAAATAACAAAATCTCTAAGATTAGAGGAGAGAAAAGCTGAGTTCAAGTCACAGTGACATTTGGGTTACTGAAGCAGGTTGGATTGTGAAGGTATTTTCTCCTCAACCCCGTCTCCTCCCTCCCTCCCCTCCCCCTCTCTGTCTCTCTCTCTGTCTCTCTCTGTCTCTCTCTCTCTCTCTCACATACACACACAGCTTTGATAATTATTACAAGGTTGGATGGTGATCACATCTAGCAAATATTTGTTAAACACCTGCTTGTGTCAGGCAATGAGCTAGGAGTTAGGAAGACAGAATAAAGCAAACACCAATGCAACCCTGAACCAGCTTGGATTGATTAAGGGAGAGCCAGGCAAACAAGAAGCTGCCATTAAGATAGGGCAGTGGAATCAGCCACGCTCTGGGCACCGCTTGGGAGGTCTCCTAGAGCACCACAGAAAGCCGCCCCCCCCCCACACACAGGCTCTGGGGAGGTCTTCAAAGATGATGCGGAGCTTGACAGGCAGAGCATACAGGAAGCAAGACTGCTAGAGGACCCTTTGCTGTTCAGAAGGGAGAGGGGGAAAGAACTGCAGTTTGGACCACTGGACTAAGAACAGCTTAGCAAAGGATGGGGCATAGGACAAGGCAGAGGGCCTTCTGAGCATCATTTTAGAGATCAGAACCCTGTATCTGTTGCTCTTCATGGAAATCTAGCTGCTATTTTGTTTTCACTAAAATAACCCCTTAAATAACTATACTGTAATACTGAACCAACTTGTATTGTGTGAGTGAGAGGCAAGAGCCATTCCTGTTTTTCTTACCTAAATCCCCAAATCCCTCCCAACACATGATCATATTCTGACCCATATCGCTTCCTCCTACATGCCCGACATGCTCACTGCCAGAGCTCAGGGCCGAAGGAGCCCGAATGGCCACCAGCACCTCTGCTATTAGCTGTCGTAGCCTCCAGCTGTTTGGGTCCTTGGAGGACAGACAGCAGCAACAGCACTCCAGGGTATATGCACCTCTGTATTAATAAATAATTTCTTGGTCTTAGCCTCTCCAGCATTTGGAAAGCAAAGGAACAAGATTCCAGGAGGCTGCTCCCTCTCAGTAGCAAATTTTTAGTAAGAAGCACACCCCACCATCCGGCTCCATCCCCTGTGTGCTCAAGGGTGGCAGATGCAAGGATGCAGTGAGTGGAAAACAGCTGCTTGAGCTGAGATGATTTGCACTCCATTTCACAAACCTGGGTCCCTAACATTGCTTACATATTAGCCCACCTTTCAACAGCTCTTTGACATCAACGCTGTCCTAACCGCCCCTCGCCATCTGCATAAACAGAGATCCACAGAGACCGGCTAACTTGCCTGTGTCCCCAAGGCCAAAGAGTAGAGGAGTATGAAACTGAACAGAGCCGGGCGGTGGTGGCGCACGCCTTTAATCCCAGCACTCGGGAGGCAGAGGCGGGCGGATCGCTGTGAGTTCGAGGCCAGCCTGGTCTACAAAGTGAGTCCAGGATGGCCAAGGCTACACAGAGAAACCCTGTCTCGAAAAACCAAAAACCAAAACAACAAACAAACAAACAAAACAAAACAAAAAAAAGAAACTGAACAGAAGCACCTCAACTCCCAAAGTCTGTTTACATATTTCCACTCCAGTGCCACTTCCTTTGTAGCTAATGACTGGTCTCTGGAATGTGCCCTGTCCTTTGAATCACCCTGTCCTGAGTTGACTGCATCGGTATGAAGTTCACTGCCAACTCAACCTCATTCATCTTTTCTCTCCCTCCTCCTCCTCCTCCCATACTGGCTGACCCCTCAGTACGGACGGACGCTGGGGCTCTGTGTTCAGCACTTTGCTCAGCCCGCGATGCCCATTGACCTGGTTCATTTGAGAGTGATTGTTCTGCTCCCAGGGTGGCACCTTTGTAACCAGGGCTGCCAACTTCCATCATACAGAAGGGGAGGAGCCTCCAGCAGGTGTGGCTCTCTCTAGGTACTGTCCAGAGGCAAGGCAGCCCTCCTGGCTCTCTCTTTCACAATTGCAGCCATCTGTACAGCATGTTCCTTTCCCCACCTGGGAAGCCTTCACCTGGGAAGCAAGATGTAAAATTTTACCCTCACCTTTCTCAGTTTTTATTTTTTCATGAGGAAAAAAAGATGTTTCAATCATGTTCATTTTTCTGTACAAGATCTTATAGCAGAACTGGAAAGACACAAAGAGCCACGTAGCTGTGCTCCTTGACTGTGTGGCATTCGCTTAAGGCAGATTTCCTAGTTTCTCTGTGCAGAGCTGCAAGCAATCCCTTTCAATTTAAATGTTAATTGGAGTGTAAACTTTAAAATAATAATGAAAAAAAAATCCTGTTGTTTTCTAGCTGTGTTTAATGGTTCTCCTTGCGTTTGCCCTCCACCTGCCCTCACTGTCAGCCTCCCTCTGCCTGCTTCTTTGCACCATGTGGACCAAGTTCAGGAGTTTAGAATGCAGCTTTCTTTTTAAAAAATTAATTTATTTTTCATATACACACAGTGTTTTTGCATGCATGCACACCAGAAGAGGGCACCAGATCTCATTACAGATGGTTGTGAGCCACCATGTGGTTGCTGGGAATTGAACTCAGGACCTTTGGAAGAGCAGCCAGTGCTCTTAACCTCTGAGCCATCTCTCCAGCTCCCTAGAATGCAGCTTTGTAATGTCAAATATTAGAACATTAGATGTGAGAGTCAAAAACACAGATAATAGACCCAAAACCAACATGGTTCATGAGATTTTTTTTTTTTTTCATTTTCATGTTTGCCTGAAGAAGGAAACTTACATCTAAGCCTCTTTTCTATGAGATGATTCTTAAGGAACAAAAAAATGTTTTCTTAAGGCTTCTGAGGAAGGTGAGTTAGAGTCTCCTTTCTTTTCTTTCCATCTTCTCTTTCTTCCTTTCTTCCTTTCTTTCTTTCTTTCTTCTTTTACTTCTGTAAGTCAGTAAGTGATGGAGAAAAATACAAACTGTGTAAATTCCCGATTATAGGATATTGCTGTGGGTTCAAAGAAACCACAGGAATTAAGTAGCATTTTCTTATTCTTAAAGAGATAGGATGGCACCATCTGCATATGACCACAGAGTAACAGATGGCACTAACTCAAATGCAAAAAGAAAGCAAGAGAGATGTTAAACAACAGACACATGGGCCAGAGAGATGGCTCAGAGGTTAAGAGCACTGGCTGCTCTTACAGAGGTCCTAAGTTCAACTCCCAGCACTGCATGGTGGCTCACACTATCTGTAATAGGATCTGACGCCCTCTTCTTGCAGGCATGTGTGCATGTAGACAGAGCACTTATACAATTAAAATTGCATGAATAAATAAACAACAGACACAAAACACTTTTTAATGCCTCTACATTCAAATAGGGGATGTATTACCTTCCTAAGGGCTCCATGGACCTAATTTTGTGGATAAATTAAAGTTAGACATTGTCTTATTTCTCTTTCCTGCCCCATAGATGCATTTTTATTTTTATTTTTTCATTTATCCTCTTTTTTCTCTCTTCTTCCTTCCCTCCCCCTTTTCTCTTTTTGCAGCTGGGGTCTCATTTAGGCATTCCAGGACTGTACCACTGTCCTTTTTATAGTTTCTGTTTTCAGACAAGGCAGCACTAAGATGCTCAGTCATCCTTGGACTCACTCTATAGCTCATACTGGCCTTGAACCTCAGCTTTTCCTACCTCAGCCTCCTGAGAAGAAAGCAAGTTCATGTCATCATTTCATGCCATTTTTCAAGACCCCTTAAGTCTTTTGGAGCATAGTAGAAAAATTAATACAGAAGTTGGAATATTTGTAAATTTTCTTGATTTTTAAAAAAATTCTGTCATTCTCTTTCATGTTTGGCTTTTTAAAAAAAGTATTCATTTTTTTACTTTATGGAAGCAATATCTTTCAGGTCTTATCCCTCTGAGGATGTAAATACTTATAATTTTCCCCCTTATACCATTTGATTTCCAAGTTTCCCCACCCTACCACAGCTGTAAGATTTTCTCAGTTGGTTGTCTGCTCATGTTTGTTTGTTTATTTATTTATTTATTTATTTAATGTTTATTTATTCTCTCTCTCTCTCTCTCTCTCTCTCTCTCTCTCTCTCTCTCTCTCTGTGTGTGTGTGTGTGTGTGTGTGTATGAGTGTGGGCGTGCATGTGCTAGGTCGTGTGTGGGAGGAGTCAGAGGACAACTTGTGGGAGTTGGTTCTCTCCTTCCATCATGTAGGTCCCAGGGATTGAACTCAGGTTCTCAGACTTGGCAGCAAGCTCCTTTACCTGGTCAAGTTTAAATACGGGATGCTAAAGAGTTGCCTAGAGCTACTAAGTCAGTGAGGAAATCCCAAGTTGTCTTGAGACTTTTGGCCCACCATACTCTTAGTCTCGTAGGCAGTACCCTCGCTCCCAGAGTCCCATGGTGCAATGGGTTGTCATGGCCCAACCTGGGTTGGAGGGGAAGGTCTAATAACCCTCTTCTGGAAACTAAATAAAAGACAGTTTGGGGGGAGCTGTGTCTACTGGCAAGATCTCACATCCAATAGTTTGCTATAAGGGTATGGCCATAAACTCAACATGGAACCGTAGCCCTCACCTGTGCTAACTAACCCTTGGTGGAGGTTGCACCCTACTCCATTCCTAAATGTGTTGTTCAGTGCCTTGATGTTGGGAGAAACGGATGCCCCTAGGTGGTGTGGAGTGGACAGAGGATCTGGACTCTCATTCTTTTATATAACTCCCTCAGACCACTTGTTTCACCCTTCTCTGTTTATCACCTAATCTAAAAGGCCCTATATGGATGAGTTCCTGAGCCTGTGGGAATTCTGTGGATGGATTTCCCTGATATATCTTTGGATCTGGCCCAGTCATTTCTGCTACCCAGCAGTTTCACAGCTCCCACTCTTTTTGTCCTCTTCTTTCCTTTGTTCCTCATCTCTTAGCTATAGCTATGGCTTGATTTCAGAAGAAGAAATGCCAACTGCATTAGTTCACATCAATTTTAGTTCTTTTATTTATTCTGTTTTCTCACACAACCCAATAATGCAGTTGTTAACTCCATTTGCAGTCCACTGGCTTTGAGACTGTCAATAACTTATTTATTTGTCTATGGCTCTTGCCTTTTTCTCATCTGTAAAATTAGACTATTTCTTGTCCTGCCTGCCTTCTGACCTATTATAGTAGCTTGCCTGAGCTACCATATAGATAACTCAGTTACCTCTCCAAGGAGGAAAGACTCGCTTGTTCACATAGTTGTTGGACAAAGTCAGACTCAAGGGTGATGTGAAAATCTTCCCCGGGTCAATGAAAACACAGTCAGGACCTCTGTTTTTTATCCTGTTTCCACATCAACAACTTAGAACAACCCTTTACCTCAGTCAACAATGCCCTGTGGGAGACACAGAAGTTTACCTAAGCTGAGAGAGAGAAGGCAACTGCACTTCTTCACCTGATACCCAGATGACTAGGTCTGCCCAGAACTTGTGGAATAGCCATTAGTCTCTCCATTTCCCTGCTTTTCTCCCCCCCTCCCATTTTCTTATGAGTAAAACCCTTCACTCTCATCCGTCAATAAATGTCACCTCCTATATTTTATGGTTGGCATTGTCTTTAGATATCCTGCCTCACCAGCCAATGTGGACTCACTTGATGTGATTCCCCATCCGCTTGTTCCCTTAGGCAATGTCTTTGCTCCCAATGGTCTATAGAGCCTGGAGCCAAAAGGACTTCCAGGCATTAAAGCCAAGCAAGCATTTGGCCTTCAGAAAAGGTAGGCTTATTGGGGACAGGACCCAGAAGCCTTCATGTGATGAAAAAGGGAAGAGCCCAGGAGAGGGTGCTGAATTTAGTACCTTCTGTTTAAGGGACTAAACTTCCCAGTGGCAGATCTGGACTCTTTCTCTTCCCATTTGTCCTTCAAGCAGGCAGGGGTTCCTGGCAATCAACCCACATGGCCTCACATGCCTTCACTGACAAGGCAGATCAGGCCTATGTGGTGAAGGATGAAGGGATCCCATTGGTGGCAGTGACTGTGACTGTAGTGGTGAAAACAAAAAGACAAGTGATGCTCAGTCCATAGGAACTGGGGCTGGCCCACAGGCAGGGATAGTCCTTCCTTTCCAGCCACAGTTGGCTATGCAGAGAAGGCTAAGCTCGTTTGTTACTATTGTCATCAAATGACTCTTTCAACAAAGCTTCACCTGACTCACTTGGCAGTGTGAGCAATCTGTAACAGCGCTATGTGATAATGAGGCATCCTTAGCAACTCACAGAAGTGAATACAGACTGTTAGTATTGTCACCTGGCTGGAGCAAGAAGGCAAAGCAGAACCAGGTGGGGCAGGCATCTGCTCTGATGCCCCTTTCAGGATCTCCACCCCTGGGATGAGAGAACTGTCCAGCTCCCACTGGTTTCTCCTTCCCAGATGGAAGGGCCAGCCATTGCCCTCCCTCTATGTTTTGTGCCTCCTACTCTTTCGTCAGTTTCTGTTGGCTAGGACTGACAATGTCTGATTATCCTTGTTAGAACAAAGAGACCAGATCCCTCAACAGAGAGATCTTGACTCAAACTGCGCCCTGCTGGAGGCAGAGGTACCTTCTTTGTGTGCTTCATGACTCCAAGTAGGAGTGGATAGAATGTAAGAGAGGGAAAGGCTGAAGGGGTGGCCTTCTCAGGAGACACTCAGATCTCCAAGCCCCCAGAAATCCTGTTATAGTTGCTCCTCTGGGATATGAAGAGATAGTTGGGGCAATGGTGGATATGAGGTACCCTGATTCCAGGAAGGCACCTTCTCCATCACCCTGACATTTTAGCCTTTGTGTGTGTGTAAGACAAAGAGAAAAAAAATATCCTTGGGGACCTCTAGAATGCTCTGTGATGCTGCAGAGAATTCAGAGTCTGGGGAAGAGGCCAGAGCTCTGTTAGCAGGCTGGGGCTGATGTACTGGTAACTATGGGTGGGCATGAGGGACTTCAGGAAGATTTGAGAAGGAGTGACCAATGTGATGGGGTGAGTTGCTCCCCAGAGGGGGCAAAAAGTCAGTTCTACCAAAATATGGTGAGAGGAGCATTTGGGAAACAAGTCCAGACATCTGGCCACAGGAGGGAAGGAGGCAGCACAGAAGCTGAGTTGGGCAAGATGCTAAGTAGCCAGCAGAGACCAGCCTTGCCCTCTCCCTTTTACTGCAAACAGCATTTCCCTCAGCAACCTCCATCCTCACTAAGTCATTGCTGACTTGGATAGGTCATAGAGATACAGATCAGGCATGGTCCTCACCCTGAAGTTGGGGCTGACCCTAGAGTTAGAGTGCAAGGAAGGGGCCTCCTCCAGGGGCTCAGACTAACGGAAGAAAATGTGCTTCTTCCTCTGCCTCCAAGGCTGCAGGTAATACTAAGCCCCATGAGCCAGCTTGGGATTGGGCAGAGCACCAAGGCACCCCAACCCAGAATCTCCCACAGCCCAGCAGACCCTGAGTTACAGAAGGGAGGGCTTAGCAGAGGCAGCTGGTCTTCAGAGATCCTGTTTGCTCCAGTAGCTTACGCCACCACCCTCCCTTGTCTAAAGGGCTAATGATGCAGTTAGACATAAGTGTCTGGGTTTGAGTTCTTTCTACTACTTACTGGGTTCCTTTTAGAAAGATGCTCTATTCTCCACATAAAGCTAAAGACAGCATCCTTCTCTTAAGGAGGCGATGGTCTCACAGGAAGAGCAGCACTTGCCTAGCACAGATGATGTGAGCCAACAGCCACAGGGGATGAAGTGCTTGCCCTGTGCTTAAGGAACCCATCTATCACAGCACATTCATGCAGAAGATGGACACCACCAGTGGCTCTCTCCTATGTAGGGGTCTCAATTGGTAGTCTTCCTGCCCTTGAAATGCCCCTACTCTTTTCTCCATGTCCCAGAGCTTGAGTACACCTGACCCTATTCCATCTCATGTTCTAACACTGTTTTCCTCCTGCTTCCTCACAGACCTGCGTAGGATGACAGCTGGCTTCATGGGCATGGCAGTGGCCATCATCCTCTTCGGCTGGATCATCGGTGTCCTGGGCTGCTGCTGGGACCGAGGCCTTATGCAGTATGTGGCAGGGCTTCTCTTCCTCATGGGAGGTAAGGCTGGATGCTGCTGATGGGGCTGGGGAGCCAGGGAAGGTCCTGTTAATTGGCTCTCCAGGGAAGCGGTAAGAGGATATGGCAGAAGGGCATGGCCAATGTGTTTTTTTTTTTTTTTTTTGATCCCTCAGCTGTTGGCTCATCAACAGTCTCTGTCCCTGTCATCTATTGACCATTATTACTATCATGGATGTAAAAGAAAACGAGAGCCAGTCCTCAGTGTCTGGAGTCTTGGGGCCCTCAGCACCTAGATGGGAGGGAGACACTGTGGCTATGAGACTTTCATGGCAGCAGTTGGAGACCTCAGACTTGGAAGCATGAAATCAGGATGTGCTGGGCATTTTCCACTCCTGTGTCCTGTATCTTTGTGTTAGACCAAGAAAGGAAGCATTTCTTCTTCTAGGGGGCACACTCATGCCCGACTTACAGTTTAAAACAAAGCAGTCATAAGACAAGACTATATCCTCCCATTTCTGTTTCTTTTACATATTACTGTCATGACTGTTGAGTGAGCCCAGTGGCCTATAGCAGGCTGTACATAGGGAGAACTGCATAGTTGTGCAGGAAAAGGCTCTGGTCCAAGCTTCCTCACCATCTACTTGGGCATCTCTCAAACTGCACAGGTCTATCTCCCAATGTGACCATGTAGCCTTTGCTTTCCCTTGGGTGGCAGTCTCTCCAGTGTCTGTAACTGAGCAGACCCAGGTACCCTAGTCATTATGTTGGGCCAGAAGCAAGAGAAGCAGGTAGAAACCAGGAGCAGCAGTGTCTGGAGCTGGCCCGATGTTAGCAGGGTAAGCAATTAGAAATGGAAGATTCAGCAAGAGAGAAGAAGGCACGTTTGGCCTGGGGAGATGGCTCAATCAGTAAAGCGTTTGCTTGGCAAGCATGGGGGCCAGAGTTCAGTGCTCAAAACCAGTGTAAAAAGACGAAGTGTGATGGTGGATGCTTGTTATACCAGCACCAGGGAGGCAGAGATAGGGAATCCCTGTGGTTCACTGGCCACATAGCCTAGCAAGCTCTAGACTAACGAGAAACCTGTCTCCAAAAGCAAGGTAGGCAGCCCCTGACCAAGGACACTCAAGGTTGCCCTCTGTCTTCCACATGCACACATGTGCACATGTCATTGTACACTCTCACACACACATGTAATCATATGTGCACACACACACATACTGGTACCTACAGGCACAAACATACGATGCAACAAAAATTTTTAAATGGAGAAGAATATTTGGAATGAGAGGGTTTCAGTGGTCGAGCTACTGGTGACTCTAAGTGAAGCAATTCATCGAACACACTGGGCCTGTTCTATATTTTAATTCATTTACATTTCTACACTATTCCGCTTCTTGCCTAGATATATGTCATTCTGAATTACACATATATTTATAATTTATACATGTAATATTCATATTTGATAGATATCGGTAATTATGATTTATGAAATATATGTATTTTCGCAGGACCAAATTAAAGTCGAAAGAATTGTCTTCACACCCTCTTCTGACTCCAATAGGAAGATGGTCTGCATTGGGCATTTCTCTTGTCTAGATCTGACTATTTCTGAGTTAAAGAGAGGCTGCCTCATACGGTGCTGTAACCACCCACAAACTGTTAAATGGATGTTCTAGCCAAAGGAAACTATTAATTAAGCAGGGCAGCATTGTCTTGCCAGGAGGCTGGGGGTAGTGGGTGGGATCCAGTTTTCCTTTTGGCAGCATCTCCTGAGAAGGCCCAGCCCAGGCTGGCACAACCCCATGTGGGTCCAAGAAACCATCGTAATGAAACTGAGGGACTCTCGGAGGCTTGAGAACAGGATGACACAGGGGTGGACCGTGTGACCCAGGAGCACATGACTATGCTGCTCACTTCTGACTCCCTCCTGGGAAGCTTCTTAGGCACACAGGTTTACAAGTGGAGTGGTGGTCCCTAGCCTATGCTTATAGCGTCGAGTGCCTCCCCGCAGTTCTCCCATAACTACTGGAAGCCTTCGCTCCTCTTCTCCCCGAGCCAGGGCTAAGGCGTGCCCTTTTGCCTAGGCTAGCACTGAAGTCCCTGGTTTGCCATCTTGGCTCCACTATGGCGATTCCACAGTCTTTTATTTAAAAAAAAAAAAAAACTGCTTGGTGTCACACACCTTTAATCTCAACACTCAGGAGGCAGAGGCAGGTGGATTGCTGTGAGTTTGAGGCTGTTATGCAGAGAAACCCTGTCTCGAAAAGAAATATTTTTTGTAAAAATTACATTTGAGAGAGAGAGAGAGAGAGAGAGAGAGAGAGAGAGAGAGAGAGAGAGAGAGAGAGAGAGAGAATGTAGAGGCCAGAGAGCATCCCTGAGGAGTTTGTCCTCTCCATCACCAATCAGATCCCAAGGACCAAAGTCAGGTTGTCAGGCATGGTATCAAGTGCCTTTACCCACTGAGTCATCTTGCAATCCCAGCATAAATCGTTTAAACAATGAATCAGTTGTGCCACTCACCTCCTGCCACCAGTAGCCTAATGACTTTCTTTCCTTACCTTTCTTTTTTGTTTTTCATATTCACAATGCCCTTATTTTAATTTCTTTCCTTGCCACTGTCTCACACTCAGTCAGAGTGCTGCATTTTTTTCAATTTTTCTTTTTTTATTATTATTATTAATTTATTCATATTACATCTCAATTGTTAGCCCATCCCTTGTATCCTCCCATTCCTCCCTCCCTCCTGCTTCCCCCCTATTCCCCTCCCCTATGTCTGTGACTGAGGAGGACCTCCTCCCCCTATATATGTTCTTAGGGTATCGAGTTTCTTCTTGGTAACTTGCTATCCTTCCTCTGAGTGCCACCCGGTCTCCCTTTCCTTACCTTTCTTTAAAAGTCTTTCACATTCCAGCTGACCTGGCCTCTCTCAGCTCTCTTTCTGTTCTTTCCTGTGCGCCCATGCTGACCACTCATGTTGCTCTGCCCACACTGGCTGCCTTTCTGTTCTAACACATACAGAGGTTGCTTCAGGGCCTGGGTTGCCTGATATCTTTGACCATAGCAACAACTCACGGACATCTCTTTCCTTAGAGTTATATCCTTACTCGGAAGTTCCTGCTCAGAGTCTCCTTGACCAGCAATTCAGTGGATGCACCAGACATTCTTTACATCTAATTAATTTAAATTTCTTTCATGTGCTTCTTCCTGTTTGGGTGTTTGTGGCTATTTTTTAAGCAACTTTAAACAACGAGTGTTTATTGTCACATACGTTCCCTGAAGAAGTATTCTGGCTACAGCTTGACAGGGTTCTCAGTTGGGAATCTTACTAAACTGTGCTCAAATTTGAGACTGAGTTCTCCTCTGAGACCTAAGGTCCTTGTCAGTGTCACAGGATCGATGGAATTCCTCTCCTCGCAGGTGTGGAACCCAGGGGAAGCTTCCTTGTTCAAAGCCACCAAGAGAGGCTCTCTGACCCCCAGATCCTCTTTTTTTGCCTTTAAAAAAAAATGTTAGTTTATCATAATTTATTCAGATTACATCCCAAATGTTTCCCCTTGCTTGTATCTTCCCATTCCCACCCTCCCCCGCCCTCTTCTGCCCACCGCCCCTTTTTGCCTTTTAGTAAACACTTGAGAGCTGGTTACATGGCTCAAAAGGTAAAAGTGCTTGCCACCAAGCCTGGTGACCTGAGTTTACTCCCCGCGATCCATAGGGTAGAAGCAGAGAGGTAATTTGCACAGATTATCCTCTGACTTCTGTATGTGTGATGTGACATGCATGTGTACGTATACTCAAGAATAATTTTTAAAAATTGAGCAAGTGTTATAAAGAGTCAAGGTATATCAGTCATCCAGTTTCTCCTTTTATTAATATGTTTGCATTATTGTTGCACATCTGTTACAATGGACAAATAAATATTGGTACCTTATTATTAGCTAAAGCTTGTGGGTTATTCAGAGCCCCTTAGTTTTATCCAGTATCCTTTTCTGTTCCAGGATCCCATCTCTGGCACCAGGATGCATTGGATGCTACTGTTTGTATAGGTTTCTCTTGGCTAAGCCATCTGTAATATTGGCCAGGCAACCATAACATGCCCTTCTGTTGGAACGTATATGATTTTTTCATTATTCAATTGAAATATGGCTTGAGGGAGGGAGATCCCAGAGGTAAAGCGCCATTTATATCTCATCATTTCAACATGAATCATACCCGTGGCTGTCAATGTTGCTCTGGTTACTTGGAACAAGTAGTAATTGTAGTATTTCTCTACTGTAAATTCTTTTCCTCCACATTTCTATTCTATATTCTTTGATGACAGGCATTGTTGTAGCTACCCAGGAGGAACAGGGAGCAACAGTGAAATGCTAGGATGGAAACACTCCACAGAAATAATTTGGAGTTATCCTAGCTGGGATATTTGTCTCTTGCTCTCCACAGTTAAATTCACTCAGTCACTCATTTATATTGGTGTGGAGTCGAGGGCATTGATTTGGTCGTTTGCATTGTACCCCAGTGCTGCTTCTCTTGGCCCCTTCACTTCTGCCAGCCTTGGCACTTAGGACGCCTTCTAATTGGTTCTTGAGCCCTCTGACATGTCCCAGTATGTGGAGTTTTGTTTTCCATTGTTTTATGTTTGGTTGGTTCCTTGTTTGCACACTTGCTTTTGAACACCAGGAGGTGTTCCAGGTCATCCTGTGCATTCCCTGCTCCCACCTGGCACCATTGCTCCAGTGAGCTCTGTTTCTTTTTATTAGATAATGACATTAGAAATCCAGATGTGGGGACGAGTTGTCTGGGATGGGTTCTTAACGCTCTGTATTTGCTCATCATCTCTCTGCCTGCACTGATATCTAAGGTTCAGGAGCGTCAGACCAGAACCCGCTCTGTCTCAGTGACGGAATGCCTCCATTACGCTATCTCTTGGGTCAAGAGCATGTCTGCAGCTTGATAAATAGCTGCGGAGTGACTATGTTGGAAAAGTAAATTATATGGAAGCAAGAGAAAACGTTTTGGTTTTGTACAACATTCTTCTAGAAAGCACTATGTCGTATCTATAGCCCCTATTGTAACAATATTTCCTTTCACGGGGCTCCTCATAGTTACTGAGCAGAACTAGAATCTATCTTTTTCAGTCATGAAATACCTCTCTCTAATTCCCTTAGGAAGCAGAATACAAGTGATTCCTGAATTCATGGAGCTTCCTGACCTTAACTTGGACTCCTAGAATCCTAGAAATGGAAAGGACTTTTGACACCAGCCAGCCAGACCCCCCCCCTATGGTTTAGATAAGAGCAGTGTGTCATGTCCTAGATCACCCGGCTGGTTGCTGGCGTAAATGACTTCTTGCAGCCCAGACTGTTGCCTCTGGCCCGCATATCCACGCTGAGCACCACTGTGCCTCACTGAACTCCAGCTCTGTGCTTTGCAGTAGGTGTCAGTGTTTTCACAGTTTCTCTTTGTGCATTCTGTACCCCCACCCAAGGCTTCCTTTTTCCTCTTTCTGCTTCTCAAAGGTATGCATACAGGGGGCATATGAAGCAATGGTGGCCGGAACTGAGGGCATGGATGCTAATGGGGAAGAGGAAACCATTAAAGGTTCTGTTTATACCACCTGTGGTTGGTGGGACTATTTCTACCTTGTGATTCCATTGGGGGGCCAGGTGGGGGCAGGAGATGAAGAGAATGCCCTGAAGGTAGCTCCAGCTATCAGTTTTGAATGATTGCTGTGACATAAGCTAATGATGCCACATATTTGGCATAGGCAGCCAACTGTGCTTCAAGCCCCTAGACACTTGGCATGAGGCCGCTCTTCTGGTAGATGAACATCTTGCTTAAGGGTAGAAAAATTAGAAAACTTGAGTTTGGCGCGATGGTCAAAGGCATGAGGTGTGCATCTTGAGCACAGTTTCATTTAAAGCGATTTTTAAGGAGTTCCTATAAGCTTCAAGCTTTCCCATCAGCCTTTTCTCCAAGCCATGCCCTATTGATGGTCTCTAGCTCTGGCCTGCTTGGAAACAGAAGTTTCTATAAGGTCAAGAGATACATACGCCTTAAACTTTGTGTCTCCAGGACATAACTTCAAAACTCATTGGTCAGACAGGGTAGATACAAAACAGAGGACCAGGTAAATTAGATATTCCAGGAAGAGAGACTAAATCCAATAAGCCGATGCCTTGGCAATATGCAAAACTGATAATAAATGGAGGCTGTTACTATGATCTATACTCCCTAAACAAAGTCCATTCTAATGAGCAGAGAAGCACTCAGGGTCTGTCACAGCCAATCAGAAATGACTTTGGATAAAAACCATGCCTTTACCCTGCTGGTCTGCCTTTGTAGTTTGGTGTGAACCTTCACCAGGACATCACAGCTCCTCCCTAGGGTTTTTTGCCTTACAGACTTTCAAAATCTTAAGCAGATACAGTCTAGTTCACACCTGGAATGTTTCTTGCCCCTCGCAAGGTACATACCTGAATATTTATTAGCACTTGATAATTACGTTCAAAACATATCCTTGAAGGGTCTATTTTGACAGTAAGAGCCATTTAGGGGAGGAGACATGTTGTCAGGAAGATTGGGAAATAGCACCCAGGTTTACTTTACATGGAGCCTGTGGCCAGGGTGGATTACTCTAGAAACCCACAGAAGCAAGAGAACTTCAGACCCCCAAGGGGTTGTAACATGGCCATCAGTGCTGCCACCCCCTGTCATAAATATTAGCCTCAGAACATAACAGTGGGCATCCCTGGCCATGCAAACTGTGGTCGGTGAAGGTCACGTCACGAAAATACTCAAGAATGCTACCCTACCATGTCCTGGTTAAGACAGTGGATGCTTTGTCATTTCAAGATAGAAGGCTGAAACAAAACAGGGAAGGGCATGGAAAGGAAGGGGGTCAGTGAACACATCAAGGAAGTAGTTGCGGGAACTCAACCCTTCCCTCTTAGATGTCTCCAAACACACTTGGTCATATGAGCCACCTGCCACACCCCGCTTCCTAGCTGGGGGGCCCAGAGGCCTTGTTTAGGAAGTAGAGTCACCCAATGAAAAGAGATAATTATGTGGTTTTTTTTTTTTTCATGACAATATAGTCCAGGACCAAAAGAACATTGGGCTAGCTATGTGACATTGGGATATTCCTTATCGGTCTTTCATGCCTGGCTTCAATTTTCTCATCTATTAAAAAGAGCTAATAATAGTTCTCGATTCAAGCCTAGCTGTGAGTATTACAGTTAACTCATCTGAAGGACTTACTTCAATGCCAGGCATTGTTCTCATGACATTTTTTTATATTATTATTTTAGCACTGAGATATTTCTTTTCTAAATTTGTTGTCATTTTATTATTATGTTTTGCGTGTATGGGGTTTTTCTTTTTGCCTGCGTGAATGTCTGTATACAATATGTGTGCCATACCACCAGAGGCCAGAAAGGGTGTCAAATCATCTGGAATTGAAGTTGCAGGTGGTTGTGAGCCACTATGGTGGGTCTCTGGAAGAGCAGTCAGTGCTGATAGCTGCTGAGCTATCTCCCCAACCCCTGAGATATTTCTTTTTTCTTTTTTTTTTTAAACCTATCTTCATTGATATTCCTCTCCTCCCTGGGTGGCTTTATGTCATTGCTACCAATACTACCAAGACACTCTATGGTATGCACTGTGGAGATTGGAAAAATGAATCCTCACACAGATAATTCCTCTCAGTATAATCACTACCCTAGATGTTCATTTATTCATTCATTAAATACTGAAGTCCTCCTTTGTGACACATACCACTTATTTGGAATACAGTAGAGAAGCAGGGAAAGTCCATGAAGGTCACATTCTAGTTGCAAAGACAGAAAAAAAATAAGCAGGTACCATAATTATACAAAACATGTTAGATGGTAAGAGCTGTGGAGGAAAATAGGAACAAGAAGGAGCAATGGCACACTGCAGATGGGAGAAAGCATGCACGGCCTTTCAGCAATGGTGGGGTTGGGGCAGGGTCCTGCATAGAGGGCAGTAGTAGGCTATAAGAAGATGTGGGGGAGGACTGTTCCTTACAAAAGAGACCCCAGCATATACAAAGCACTTGAAATGGTAATGAAACTATTGGGTCTGGAGAAATGGAACACGAGGTTGATTGTGACTGGTGCAGAGTGGGATGGCGATGGAAGTGATACCAAACAGGTAGACAGACCACGAAGGACCTTTAAGGTCATGGTCAACAGATTGATTTCTTGAAGGGACATCAGGCTCTATTCTACCTTGCATTTCTCCATTGCACAAACCACCCTGGGGCCTTTGCTGGATGGCATTTAATATTGCATGAGTTTATGTGCTTCCCTGACTAGCTTCTGTGATAAGTGCTGTTGGAGACTCTATAGCCTGCCACTCCTAGTTTCAGTGAGGATAGGGCATGCTGTGTTTATGCCTGGCATGGCCAAATTGGGATTAGGATGCTCCCAGAAGTCATTTTGGTGTGATACACTCAAGAGTCTCCCTCTGCCCTACTAGGGACCCAGTGCAAAATTGAAATCTCTGACCCTTTGCTCAAACACTGAGAATTCAAGGAAAAACATGTCCACAAAGCCACCTGGCTCCCCAGCATTGTCCAGAGCATTCAAACATCCTGTATCTAGAACAGGAGGGTTGTTTGTTTGTTTGTGTGTGTGTTTCAGAGACTCTGGGACAGTGGTTCTCAATCTGGGGGTCACAACTCTTTTGGGAGGTTGAACAGACCTTTCATGGCAGCATCACTTAAGACCATCAGAAAACAGAGATATTTACACTATAATTCATAACAAAAGCAAAATTATAGTTGTGAAGTAGCAAAGGAAATAATTGTATGATTGCGGTCACTACAGCATGAGGAACTGGATTAAAGGGTTGGGCATTAGGAAGGCTGAGAACCGCAGCTCTAGACAATCTTCTGGAAACATGTTTCCTTTCCTGCTTGGGGCTTCCTTTCTCCATAACACAGGCCAAGTCTGATGTCATGATGACTGAGTAAGCTCAAAAATATGTGAGTTCCTTTCCTTCTAATCCAAGATAACTCCCAAATGTTGAAGGCAACCCATCAAGAAGAGAAAGTTGTCACAGTTGCTTGCGTGGTAAGGGAGAACACTGTCTCACACACTTCGTTTGGGCATCAGAAGAAGTAAACTCAAAATGTTTTACTAACTAGAATCTTGGGTTAAGCGACCTTAGTGCTATTTGACTAAAGCAGTGTTAGAATAGTGACATCAGCATTGAGTAAGAGAATATTGGGATATGACTTTCTCACGTACTCTGGTGCCTCACATTTGACCATGTGCCCTGGAGGGGGAGACCTGGTGGCACTCAGAGGAAGGACAGCAGGTTGCCAAGAAGAGACTTGATACCCTATGAGCATATACAGGGGGAGGTAATCCCCCTCAGGAACAGTCATAGGGGAGGGGAATAATGGGAAAATGGGAGGGAGGGAAGAATGGGAGGATACAAGGGATGGGATAAACATTGAGATGTAACAAGAATAAATTAATAAAAAAAAGAGATGAAAAACTAGCAAAAAAAAAAAAAGAGAGAGAGAGAGAATAGATATTTCAGGATCAAAGGAAATAAATAGCAAGGTGAGGATTTGGAGGTGATGGATTCAAAGAATCTTAGGCTGTATCCCCATCTGTGGATGCTTAGAATGGAACACTTGATGGGTCTTTGGGGGGAAGTTCCTTTAACAAATAATCAAATTGCTTTCTTGAGCAGGATAGTCCCAAGACTGGGCTAGCAAAGTCACATTCATGGAGATGGTGAAGCCTGGTCTTGTTTCTCAGGATCCTGATTGGGGGTGGGGTAGATGATTCTGTCCTTGTTCTCGTGGAGGATGGATGACTTCTCCACAGTTCTGTGCTTTCTCACTTGGCCTTTCTGTACCAGCACAGAAATACCTGAGTTGTTGAAACAATATAGTCTGACTGGGACTGAAATACCATAAGGGTCCATCTCTCAGCATCATCAAGACTTTGCTTTGTCACCACTGCATTGAATCTTGGTCCACTTCTACACACTGAACTCTCCATGGACAGGGGTATAGAATGAAGGACAGTCATGAGGAGATGCAGGGCAGTGGGAAAGACCCTCTCCACTGATGGATGGTTGTTAAAAAAAAAAAAAACAGGTCGATCCACCTCCTCTTAATGGAACAAAAAGCCCCAGAATGCAGTGGAGATGCTACAGTGACAAGTTACCATGGAAACGTAGGAAATGCCTAAAGCAACTTCAAAGTACCATCTTCCTGTTGCTCCTCTGGCTGCTCCTACAGAGATAAGCAAGTTTCAAGAAAAGGGAACTTGTCATCCAAGCTCTAGTCCTTAAAACAAAACATAAATCAAAGAAAGATGATGATTTCTGAAGTAAATGGGGACCTATTAGGCTTAAAAGCTGCTCCAAGGAAACAACGATGAGGGAGGAACAGGGTTAAAGTAAAGAAGGTGAGTCCTCTCTCCTGTCTCCTGGGAATGGAAGTGTTGAAGGGAGGAGCATATATGACAGTGAAGAAATGAAAAGACTGCTAGAAGTGGTCCAGAATAGCCAAGCTGGACCCTCTGTTCTCTTGTGGTTCGTTGTCATCCCTACTACTTAACTAGCTCAGATGCTGTCTGTACCAAAGCCTGAAGGATGAGACTGAAGCTAGTGTGCCAGACATCAGACCTACCAGACCAGACCCCATTAAGCAAGCCCCTGTGATAGATAAAGCACATTCCCACTGGGCAGGTGGAGCGTTCAGACAGAATTTAATTTAGTGGCCCCTACTCCCCCATGCTACTGAAATTTAAAGAACCACCTGGAACTATAGAGCTTGGGCACAAAACCTAAATACAGCCCACGCATTGGGTAGCGAGGTACACCTTAGACCCAGAGCTACACCTGCATCTCACTATGGATAAAGTGTATGACTCTCGAAAACCCCAATCTGTTCAGTGGTTCATACTGTGCCAAGGCCTTCAATGCCTAGGAGACAGTGACCGTGGAGAGATTTTAGGAGCGTGACCTTGGAGGTCCAAGTGGATTCTGCTCTGTGAACAAATATTTTCATCCAACAGAACTTGGATTGCTGGAATGGAGGGGCCATTGCTTTTATTTTATTACTATGTTGAAAATAGTTAGAAAACCTTCAAAGCTGCTGTGCTTGCTGACACTAGGGAGACCGTCCCACTTCTAAGACACGTCCATAGTATTGGAGCAAGCTTATACCTCGTATCCCAATTTGGAGCTTGGAAAATGCATAAACTCTGTCTCCAGGCGCTATCAAAAGGTCAAGAGTATCCAACACGTGGGCAGGTGAAGGCAACCGTCTCTACTTCAATGAACCATGTAAACCTACCCAATGCTTGTTAGTTACTCAACAGACAAACAGCTATTAAGTATTAAGTGTTGCCTACTGTAGTCTCTTCCTAGCCTTGTAGTTGTTTCCAGTCTTTGAGAAGAATTGGCACCTAGATCACTTCGTGTGACAAACTAGCCAATACCTTCAAATGTAAAACATGGAGGGAAAGAGTATCATGATGGTGGTGGTGGTGATAAGTAGTTCCAGTCTCCTGAAAAGGTGCAGATATCCTGGAAAGGGTGGAAAGAGGACATATGACCAGGTGTCTTAGTCAGGGTCATTATTGCTGTGATGAAACACTATGACCAAAGCAACTTGGGGGGAAAAAGGTATATTTGGCTTATGCTTTCACATCACATCATTATTGAGGGAAATCAGGACAGGAACTCAAACAGGTCAGGAGCTTGGATGGAGGAGCTGATGCAGAGGACATGGATGGGTGCTGCTTACTGACTTGCTCAGCCTGCTTTCTTATAGAACCCAGGACCACCATCCCAGGGATGACTTCACCCACAATGGGCTGGGCCCTCCCCCATCAATCACTAATTAAGAAATACCTGCCTCCTGAACCTTCTGGGTCCTTCTAGTCCCATATTCTTCCATTCCATTCTCACCTGGAGTCCAGCAGCGAGTCCCAGTATCTGCCCTTATCCCCCACTAGGCGGAGTCTCTCAGAGGACATCTGTGTTAGGCTAATATGCACTTATAAGTGAGTATATACCATGCGTGTCTTTCTGGGGTTACTTCACTCAGGATGCTTGCTTCTAGTTCCATCCATTTGCCTGCAAATGTCAAGATTTTCTTGTTTTTAATAGCTGAGTAATATTCCATTGTGTAAATGTATCACAGTTTCTTTATCCATTCTTCAGTTGAGGGACATCTAGGTTGTTTCCAGATGCTGGCTATTATGAACAAAGCTGCTATGAACATAGATGAGGTAATGCTCTTGTTGTATGGTGAAGCATCTTTTGGGTATATACCCAGGAGTGATGTAGCTGGATCTTGAGGTAGCACTATTCCAAATTTTCTGAGAAAGTGCCATTTGATTTCCAAAGTGGGTGTACAGTTTGTACTCCCACCAGCAATGGATGAGTGTTCCCCTTTCTCCATATCCTCTCTAGCATGTGCTATCATTTGAATTTTTCATCTTAACCATTTAAGGAGACCATCAAGGCCATTGGGTTGGATGGGGGGGGGGGGGGCGGAAACAATCGGTGCAAAAACTAAAGAACCAACCAAGAACAGAGAGCCTAGACCCCCCTGTTCAGATCTAGCCAATGGACAGCTCATTCTCCACGCTTGTTGGGGGACCAGGGATTGCCTCTGACATGAACTCTGGTGCCCCCAATTTGGTCACTTCCCCTTGGTGGGGAGGCCAGGTAACACAGAGAGGAAGGGGAAGCAGGCTATCCATATGAGACCTGATAGGCTGTGGTGATATGGTGGGAAAGGAGGTCCCCTTTTGTCAGAGGTTTATGGGAGGGGAATCAGTGGAAGAAGGAGGGAGGGAGGGAGGGAGGGAAGGAGGGAGGGAGGGAAGGAGGAAGGGAGGGAGGGAGGGAATGAAAGTTACAAGCTAGGGGATAACAGTTGGGATGTAATCTGAATAAATTATAAGAAATTAAATTTTTTAAAAAGAAAATGTCTGCTTATAGCCTCATCTTATGGAGGCATTTTCTCAACCGAGGCTTCCTCCACTCACTAGCCAGCACACCTGGGCAACATTTTCCAGATTGTAGAGCTTTAAAGGCAAGGGAAGGTCTCGTTTGAACTTCAGCCTCATTCAGGAGGCACAGAGGGAAAAAAAAAAAAGGAAGAGAAGCAACTGCACTGGGTCAAAGGCAGACACCACTCAGGGTTCTTTCCTTCTTTCCAGCGGGCTTTAAGGCTGATATTCCCACCCTCACTTTGCACGTCAACCCAAAGAGCCCTCAAACTAGCTTAGACTTGTGCAGTCAAGTAACTGTTGGAGCCTTGTAATGTCTTCCTACTATTTGGTCCTCCTTCTGTGTTCCTAGCTGTTAACAAGAATACAAGAATGGTACAGGGAGAAAGCATCTGGGATGAGGAAAGAGGCCTGAAGGCTTTACCAGCAGGCTGGATACTTGACATCTACCCACCAGAGGGCTCCTGCTCCATTCCTACTAGCCAGAAGCAGGATGTTTGCTTCTGGTGGAAGAGTAAAAGGAGAGTTCCTTCTGCCACCAGAGTGTCACCAATAGTATCAAGTCTCAATGCAGTGAAGGCCACCTAGAATGAGACTCTGAATTAAAATTCTGTAACCTTGGTCAATCTTATCCTTCGCATAGCTGACTCCTCACCTTGTAAACCTGTATATGCCTTGTAATGTTGTTGTGAGAAATAAATGCTTTGATATGTGAAATGCTTAGACCCTGTTGGCACCTAATGAGCCCTTCAGACAATGATGTGCACGTAGGCACTTGGTCAGCAACTCAAATCTTCTTTGCATCCCCTGGCACTTGCTGAAAGAGTTTAAGGGCTTTGCCCAAGGACACTGGGTTCCTGGAGCCATGGTTTGAACTCAAACTTACTCCATTCTGAAGCCTGGGGTTTTTCTTCGTCGCACAATACTGTTCTGCAAATAGTAATTAGCTCATTTATTTATGATCAGATTAATGATCTTCAAATAATTTGTGGCACAGTAGAGGAAGATGACCCCTCCAAGATATATCATCCAATATGTGCCAAGGCGGGTGGTCTTGGGGTGGCAGAAGAGGAAGTGGCCAAGTCTGTTTATGATATATGCCTTAAAGAGACAGGAAAATGGAACCGGCTAAGGGGTCTTTCTTTTCATTTGTTCTGAAACAAAAGACAATGTTTGGGGCTCTTGAAAAAGTATAACCCCCACTTACAATGTGCAATTCTGCTCTCCACTCAGGGCCTCCCTTAGAGTTCTGCCTCCTTTCCGCCATCAGAGGCACCTCTTTCCCAGATCTTTCTGCTGCTTCTGTCTGTTCCACCAGCCACCTCCCACCCTCCTCCTGCCACTTTTGAAGGCTTGCCTCATGTTTTCTGTCTCTACCTTCCCCCAAAACTTTCCCCCGCCCCTTTCTCTGTGCTTTTTTTTTTTTTTTTTTTTTTTTTTGGTCTTGGCTCTTTGCTTGACTTTGAAATGTGGGCTTTTGATTTTTTTTTTCCTCTACAAAAATATTTCCTTATCAAAAGCACCCCAACACACACGCGTACGCACGCACACACACACACTCATGCATGCACAACACACACACAATACGTTTACATAAACACATAAACTACACAACACACACACTTGTGCAGGTAAGTGTGGTTCGTGTCTGGAACAGTCTTCTGGGCACAGGCCTGGTGTATTTTGTCACCCAATTTCTACGCTTCTCGAATCCCAGGCATGCCTTTGATTAGACTTGTTTTTCCTCTGCACACATTACACATGTGCTTTTTGATTTTTAAACACATGTGAACACTTGGCTTACTATAGGCACCCAGGACATACCACATTCCTTCCCTTCCCCCAAGGAAGCCCACTCCATCTTTTTGACATCTAAAGACTCAGGCTGTTGCTTGTGTCATTTTTCATGGTTCATTTTCACCTTCACCTTTCCATCAATTGTCAACATCTGCCAACATTCTCCTCACAATGTTCTTTGTGGCCCATTCATTTGTCTCCACTCCTTGACTCCATCTGGGCTGTTATTGAAACTGCAGTATTTTGGGAGTCATTTGGCTCTGGGTAGAAAACTCTACCCCCTCACCCCCAGTTAGTCGCCAATCTCTGAGCCTGCATTTCTTGTTTGCCGAAATTGAGGTAGCGCTTCCAGCCCTGTTGGGATTATTGTGAAGATGAAATGAGATAATATCTCGCAAAAAGCATCTAGCCCCCAAACAAGAATTTCCTAAGTGCTCATTTCCCTACTTTGCACTGAATTCATCTTTTAAAACATACTACTTTCCAAAAATATGCTAATTACATAGCATTTCTTGATGAAAGATTTTTTCTGTGGTTCCCTCATGTTTACAGAATAAAATCCAGTGTCCTCAGGCTGGAGTTCTTGTCAGGAGCAATCCTGCACCCTGTACCTTCCGCCACATGCCCCGTCTTGTGCTTGAGTAGACCACTTGGCATTACCTGATCTGTGCCTCCCTTGTGTTGAAGTCTTGTGCTTTCCTCGCCGCTCAGCGGATGCTCAGCATCTTTCAGAAACCCTTCTCCTGAACTCAGAACATTGCATGGCACTGCTCTCACGGAGTATCCGAGAGCTCAGCTTTCTAGCCGTCTCCTACCATGCTGGGGCAAGCCTATAGAAAGTGGCAGGATGCCCCCCTTCTTAGCTGGCTGCTCTAGTCATTTTGTCGTCTTTATTTTCAGCCTCACTGTGGTTTCAGGTAGACTAGATTTGGGTTCTTTCTGCTAAAAATGACACAAATCAAAGTCAGTCATTCCTTCTAAGAGGTTTTCCTCCTGGTGTTTGAACACTGTTGTGTCTCTGCTTTTACAGCTGAGTTCAACCCAGCTCTTATTAACTGGGGCCTACTTGTATTGTTAGGCATTATGCCACTGTTGCCCAGACACAACTAGAACCATGCATGCCTTGCCCCTGTCCTTACAGGACACCCAGGGCCGGCTGTGGAGACAGGTAGTTTATCAGATGAAGAGGCCAACAGGCGGACGATGCCATAGCAGATGGGACTGTGAAGACATTGTGTGTGGGGGGGTTATTCATGGGGTGCTAGGGTTAAGGTGGAAGATGGAGCCCAAGAAGCATGCCCATTCTCATGTCCCTCAGGCTTTCCACATCCCTCTAGTAACCGAGCCGCTCTTTGGCCTGGGCCTGGCAACCTTCCATAAGGTTGAGTCCAGGTCTTTATTCAGCCCAGTGCAGGAATTTATATATCACCATGCAACTAAAGTCTGTGGTGAATGGAGTAAAAATGCCCTGTTACCTAAAACATAATTCACAAGGAGCTTTATATAAAGCTAAAGTGTGAGTCCCTATGATGGTTGACCCCTCCCCTCCCCCAAGTGGACCCTGGGAAGGAAGGGATGCTGATGCTGTGCCCTTCCATTGCCACTCCCACAAACCCCAGCTGCCTCTCCTTAGAGATGCTACCACACTCTCGCTTCTAATTTACTCAGAAATAACAGGTAATTAATTAAAATGCTCTCTGTGGCCCAGCTTTTAACATTTGCAGTTAAGCTCTGTGGGAAAAAAAAATCACTTTTCCCAGAAGCCTCTGGGATCCAGCTTCTTATGGCTGTCCTGACTTAACATGACTAACTTGTTGGGATCGCCTCTCCTCTCAGCCTTTTCATTTAAGACTTGTGAATAGGAAATGTCCCTGCTCACCTCAGGAGGATCACCTCAGGAGGATCACCTCAAGAGGATCACCTCAGGAGGATGTGCCTTTTCACACGTCTCCTTCCCACAGGACAAGGGAGGGCTGCCCCTAGCCCACTCCTCAGTGGTATGGACTACCTAAGAGGCATGCCTCTTTCTTTCTTTTTCTGGCCTGCCTCTATGAGTCAACACTCTAGATGAGACCTGCTCAATAGATACAAATGCTCCCTCAGACAAATCATTCTCGGATGGCAGCTTTGGGTCTAGCTGTAGTTGCCCACTGTTATACAGCTCTCTCTCTCTCTCTCTCTCTCTCTCTCTCTCTCTCTCTCTCTCTCTCTCTCTCTCTCTCTCCCTCTCCCTTTTATTTTACATACACTGATATTTCGCCTGCATGTATGCCCTGGAGTTACAGACAGTTGTGAGCTGCTGTGTGGGTGCTGGGAATTGAACCAGGGTCCTCTGGAAGAGCAGACAGTGTTCTTAACCGCTGAGCCATCTCTCTAGCGCCCCCACCCTCCATTATACAGCCATTTCAATAAATCTAGTGCTCCCAGCTCCCAGCCCCTTCCCCTCTGCTGTGGCGTCTCATGACAGTGTGAAGTTAGGATAGGAATAATGGAGAGGAATTGAACAAACACCAGCGCCCAGAGCCTGGAGGGGAAAGCAGAGCTAGGAGACTTATTAGGTAGACGCCCATCTCCACCTTGGAGGAGGGGCCCCCTCTGGGTGCTGGGCCACTCTGGGCTTCTGTGGGTTCTCTTCTGGCCAGGCATTTCTACTGCCCACTGCATTTAGTTCCTGGCCTGTCGAGAAGCTACAATGAAAGTTTTACTGTCCTTCCTTTAATTCATTTTTTTCCCATAACATCTATACCTTTCTCTTCCTGAAAATCTTGCTGGGAGTCATTATTCTACCTGACCTCGGTGTGAGAGAAGATAAGGGCACATGGACGGGAAGCCAGTAAAGATTTTTTTTAATTAATTTTTTTTTAATTTAGTCACTTTACAGACTGATCCCTCCCTCCTCTTCTCCCAGTTCCAACCTCATGTCCCCTCCCTCTATACACCCCCATCTCATTTATTAATTAGACTCATGTCCAAAGGGTCCCCAGGAACCTCTTAAGGTCACATGTGGTAAAGACAGGCCTTAGTCTCCTGCTCTCACCGGCTGGATGACCCGTTTTATTTAAATATCACTGGGGATATGGACTATTAGGAGAAAATAGTTTCTCTGCTAACATTGATTTCACTTGATCCAAGCAGGCAAGGCACATAACAGGAAGTGGCTGTGGTGAGAAACAGAATAGCTAGTGGCTGAAGCACAGGTTTGGATCCTAGCCCTACCCCCTTTAGATATGGGATCTTTTTGTGCTTCCGTTTCCTCACCTAAATCGCATGAAGTTTCCTGGGGAATTAAAAAGGCTAATGTTTTTAAAACACATGAAATAATGTTTATCATATATATGTGTGTGTATGTGTGTGTGTATCTATTTATATAAGTACACATATACAAGCATTTTATCCATATTTGTATTCAGAAACTAACAGTAAAGATGTAAAAAAAAAATCATTTGAGTATAGATTTCCTCCCAAAGATAGGCCAAGGCCAACTTGTGTGTACTGGGCAGATGGAAACATAAACCAAACCAGGTGGCAGGCTCGGCTGATCTTCTGGCTACCACCCCAGCTTCTTCCTGTACTAATTAACATGGCATTGGCTTGGATCAGATAGGACAAAAGCCATAGAGACATCTTTCAGGAGCCAATTTCTTCCAGACACTTAAACAGCTGGGCTCTCTCCCTCCGTGTTTCAAATCAGGGAAGTTTGGAGCTAAGCCTCATGTGCACATTGATGTCACCACAATGATGTCTTCTGAGCTTGTCCACCATCCCTTCTGGGCATGTCAGGGTGTGAGAAGAAGGCTCATCTCTCCAGAAAGTTCATGTTAGACAAGAGTTAGTGATAGCCAGTCCTAGAGCAAGGCAGTGAACAGCACCTTCCTCAGCCCAATGCCTAGGGCTGTTAGGGTCACTTATGTAGAAATCCCCTTAAGATCTGGTCCTACCCCTGTGGTTGACGGTATCACAGTCCAGAGAGGCGAAGTGACCATCTCATTTTATAGAAAGGGATGAAGCTAGCACACGGGTTTTCTGGTTCTTGGTGGAGAGCTCACTCCCTAAACCACACCCCTAAGTGCTGTAGTAGTCCTCAGGAGGCTGGTATGGGTTAACCCAGCATACTCCTGCCCTAGGAGAGCCATGTGACTGCCAAACATGACTTTCCGCATAGTGAGCGATACAGCTGCATATGCTCGGCTTCATACTAGTCCCCCTAGGGTACAATGTGGCTTTCCCTGCAAAAGTCTTGATGACACTTAAGATGAAGGGCCAAGGCAAGCAGGAGGTTGCAGTGACACGAAAGGTCTGCAGGAAGCTGTCCTTTCCAGCATTGTTTCCCTCACGAAGCCAGGGCAAGATTGCCCCCGCTGCCCCAAGATTCCCAGTTAGGTTCGCAGACCACTGTGAGGAGAGAAGAGAAGCAGGCAGGAAGATGGCATGCTCTGAGCGGCTGTCCTCGTGGAAGCTCACGAGTCACAGTTTGAGACTGTTCCTTTCTGCACAGCTGTGGCTGCCACTCTGTTCAGCTGAGAAGCCAGTTGGATCTCACTAACTCGCGGCTCTAAACCAAGGCCCAGATGGCTAAGAAGCTGCAAAGATTCACATGGAAAACGATGTGATGCTACACTCTTACCTCGTTTCCTTTCCAGAATGCCTCTCCTCGCTCTGGGTGAATGCTCATACCAGATCTTCCTTCGCAGTGCACGCTATTTCCAAGGTCAGGTGGGCAAAGCAGACTGGTCCAGCGGTTGCTTCACTGTAGTAGTACTTGTGTTTTCAAATGGTTGGTTTTCAAACGGATGGTTCTCAGTTCTTTCTGCAGTCAAATAGTTTGAGGCGGGATGCCAAAATCAAATAGTTGTCACGTGCTTGAGACCCTCCAGATTAAATAATTTAATTCGACATAGGACTGTTTCGTGAATATAAACGAGTTCATTGTATATATTAGTGTATTAATCATCTATATAGAATGTATATATTAATATATTCGTTGCATATATACTTGTACATATACATAGGTATACACATTTGTGTATAACCCCAAGAAATACAGAAGTCATAGTAACTGACGCTAGACTTCAGGGATACTCCTGAGTTCATCACTGAGACCACAGAATGGCTTACTCGTGAGAAACAGCAGGGATGGTGTTTTAGCCAAAAGAGAGAAGGAGACTGTGCTATATAGATTAGACATTATGAAATCCAGCTCTTGTTATTACTTAATAAATCAGTATAGGTAACCATTAAGGCTACCTCAGTATTCCAGAAGCACCGCAGGGTCAGGTCTGTGGTAGCATTTCTGCAAGCCCCACCTTGTAGTGAGAATTTTGTAATTTTGGTTTCTTTTTTTTTTTAAAAAGCACAGAAATGTTATGGGAATATTTTTGTTTTAATCCCAGGTGTGAGGTTACGGGGCTGCTTTGCAGCAGCTGACTATGGTTTGCCTTGTGCGCTAGGAGGGATGTGGTTTCGTCAGCTGCAGATAGTTTCTGTGACTGTGTGACATTTGGAATTCCATGACTTTTCAGAGGACGTATAAATGCTAGGGCCACATGTGGCAGGGTGGCTGTTGGTGACTGGTTGCCATTTGCCAAGTAACGTTAGTCAGGCACAAAGAAACGAGAAGAAGAAATTAGATATCCTGACAGGGAAGACCAAACTTTCCCTCAAAGAACTGGATGCCCCTTATCAGCAGGAACTAGTCTAAAGATAACGTCATCCCTTCCTCCTCTTCCTTTTTTCTCTCCTATGCAGTGTTAGGGGGTTGGTAAGGATGGAGAAAGTGGAAGAGAGAAAAAAGGAACCCACAAAGTAGTGGAAGTCCAGTTACACCACCTTGCATGTTTATTCCAACACACTTTGTGACCCTGAAAACCTTGAAGCAACATAAGCGCTCTTCAGTGGAAGCTAAATTTGGTTCATACCATATAAGCCACTTTCTAGTTAGGATTTCATGGGTATTGAGGACCTCACTCAGTCTATACAAGGCCTGCTGTCTACCAGCCATGAGGTCCTGACTTCGGATCTCCACCAACCACATAAACACCCAGTGTGGCAGCCCACATCTATGACCATGGTGTCTGGGAAGCAAAGACAGGTAGATATTTGGAGCTCATTGGCCAGCCAGTCTAGCCAATGTACAAGAAGTAGGCTCAGAGGGGCTCTGGCTCAAAAACCAAGATGGAATGTGGCTGAGAAATACCCTACATCAACCTCTGGCCTCCAATGCATGGGCACATGTATGTGCCCATGCATATACACGCATGCACACACACGCGCGCACACATGCGCACGCACATACAGACACATGCACACACATGCACACACACACACACACACACACACACACACACACGTGCACGAGAATTTAGATATGAGCACTGAATGCTGGCAAAGGGCTGTTTAGTGGTTGAAACAATGTGCAGAACAATTAAGACGATCTTGTAGGGACGATGCCTGTATATACACTGGAATATCTGAAACCTTTGGCTGTGGGTATACTGCTTGGAAGGGGCAGGATCATTAAACAGGCGACTTGAGACATCTATTCACGTAGTATATAAAATCCCTAAATTCATTTTAACTTTTCCCTCAGTCACTTTATAATTGAGAAAAGTGAGCTCAAAGTAAGATTTTTGAAAAAGGTCCCTGAATCAAACCGCGTAACTCTTCTCAATGTTTCTCTTAAGGCGGATTCCTTTTGTATTCCTGATGGAGCCCACTGAAAAGGCAGGCTTCTTCATAAACCCAGTGTTGTCACGTGACTCCACAAGCGATGGTGACCTCTGGGGCTTCAAAGGCAAATTCATTTGCAAGAAAAGCCTGTGGAAAGTGGGATGTCTGCTTCGGAAAAATATGCACAGAAGAAAGCAACCTGAGTGTCTTTCCCTTGGTTTGTGTGGAGAGCAGTGGCTCTCGGCTGGCATTTCCCCTGGGCTGAGGCCATAGGAGAATGAAGTTGCTGACAGAGGTGGAAACAGCAGCTACAGTTTTTGCTTGGCCTTAAGAACCATTTCTCTTCCACCTCACTCAAAGCGTTCCATTTCTAATATTATACCTTACATATAGAAAGCAATTTTAACTTCTCTAAGCTTTTTCACATGTATTATTATCGCTCTTCAAAATAATCCTGTAGAGAAGGTATTATTCTGATGCCGAATTTCTGAAAAACTAAAAATGCTTCCTGAAACCCAAGGTACCAATTGAATCACAAGTAGGTACAGTTCAGGGATGGGTGTGTGAATTCCTGCATGCACAACATACACACACACACACACACACACACAGAGAGAGAGAGAGAGACAGAGACAGACAGACAGAGAGACAGAGAGACAGAGAGAGACAGAGAGAGAGAGAGAGAGAGAGACAGAGAGAGACAGAGAGAGACAGAGACAGAGAGACAGAGACAAAGAGACAGACAGAGAGACAGACAGACAGAAACAGAGACAGACAGGGACAGACAGGCAGGCAGACAGAGATTCACAAACAACTCTGCAACAATATCGCATGCACAACACAGAGAGAGAGAGAGAGAGAGAGACAGAGACAGAGAGACAGAGACAGAGAGAGACAGAGAGACAGAGACAAAGAGACAGACAGACAGAAACAGAGACAGACAGGGACAGATAGGCAGGCAGACAGAGATTCACAAACAACTCTGCAACAGTGTCGCAGTGTAAGTAGAGTACCAGAGACTGGGTCGATCAGGTATATGTCTACTTCATTTTCCTCTTAAGTTTCAATGACTCTATGAAATACAGAAATATGTGAAATAAAGCTCCATAGGTTGAAACTTGCTACGCATAGCCCAAAAGGACACACCGCCGCCACCTGGCCCTTGAGAAGGTTATGCCAGCTGGACACACACTAAACACAGAAGAAAGTTTCCAGAATTGGTTGTTGTGTTGCCTGTTTGAGATGGTGGAGGCTTTAGGAATTCAAAAGAGCTGTGGATGTTCTTGTATAGGGTATACTGGAGGCAAAGCCCCTTGGGATATTCACCTGGATATTTTTTTAAATATGTATTTTATTAATTTATTCATATTACATCTCAATTGTTATCCTATCCCTTGTATCCTCCCATTCCTCCCTCCTTCCCACTTTCTCCCTACTCCCCTCCCCTATGTCTGTGACTGAGGGGTCTTAAAGGACAGCGTCAAGGTCTCTGTGTTAACTGGGTAACAGATGAAATGGTCTGAATTGGGACAGTGACACCTTGACCTTGGTCATTTCTCATTGTAAGGAAATACTTAGATCACCTGTTTACCTTTGCTCAACCCATTAGATGTTTTCACAAGTTTCTAATGCCTCTGACTTTAGTGTAAATGCTACCAGGGGTGGTGAGTTTGTAACACCATCTGTGCCTGTTGAGCAGATGGGAGCACAGACAACACGGGTGAGAGAGACTACATGGACCAGGAACCTCAGTGTCCCAAGCACCTATTATTTTATTTTTTTGGTTTTTCGAGACAGGGTTTCTCTGTGTAGCCTTGGCCATCCTGGACTCACTTTGTAGACCAGGCTGGCCTCGAACTCACAGAGATCCGCCTGCCTCTGCCTCCTGAGTGCTGGGATTAAAGGCGTGCACCACCATGCCCGGCAACATCTATTATTTCATATGGGCACATTTGATGTCTGCTCTATCTATGGGATGGCCTTCAAGTCTGGAAACAGATGTGTGTGTGTGTGTGTGTGTGTGTGTGTGTGTACACCTGAGGATCATCTCAGATGTCACCCTCTGGAACACTTTTTTTTTTTTTGTCTTTGCTTCTTTTTTTTTTAAATTTTATTATTAATTTATTCTTGTTACATCTCAATGGTTATCCCATCCCTTGTGTCCTCCCATTCTTCCCTCCCTCCCCTTTTCCCCTTATTACCCTCCCCTCTGACTGTTCCTGAGGGGGATTACCTCCCCCTGTATATGCTCATAGGATATCAAGTCTCTTCTTGGTAACCTGCTGTTCTTCCTCTGAGTGCCACCAGGTCTCCCCCTCCAGGGGACATGGTCAAATGTGAGATGCCAGATCTCAAACTGTACTCTGGAACACTTTTTACCTCCTCTGAGACCTCTCATTATCTCGGTCCGACTGCTGAGCTTCAGGGAATCCTCCTGGTTCTACCTCCCTAGTGTCTGAATCACAAGCTTGGGCCACCAAGCTCACTCCGTTAATGTAAGTTCTGGGGGTTGAACTCAAATCCTCACACTCACAAGGCATGAGCTTTACCAGCCAAGTCATCTGCCTGGCCCTCACAGTCTTGTTTTACTACATTGCTTTCCACATTAAGCTGTAATTCTACTAAATCAGTTACTGTCTGTGTACCTGCTGCATCAGTTTGCGAATACCAACTTAACAAAAAAGCACAGGGGGCATGGCTTTAACAACAGAACTTTATTTTCATTGTTCTAGAGATTAGAAGTTCAAGATCAAGGAGACAGCAGGGTGAGACCTCGTTGCAGTTTTATTTAGTGAATGACAGCAAGGGGGAAGTCAGTACTTACCCACTACAAACAGGATCCTTACTGCCTCCCTTAAAAAATAAGTTATTTAAGAATTTCATACAGTGAGTTTTGACGCACTCATTCCATTCTCCAACTTCTCCTAGATCCGCCCGGCTTCCTTAACTACCCAACTTTGTGTACTCTGTTTTTTGTTTTTTTTTTTTTGTTTTTGTTGTTGTTTTCAACCATCAAGTCCAATTTTTGTGTTGCCCATGTTTCACGGATATGTGCTTTTCTGCAGTTAGTAGACATACCAGGGGCCACACTCTTAAAGAAAACTGACTTTCTCTTTCCCAGAAGGCATCACTTGCCAATAGCTCCTCAGTTAGGGGTAGGACTTTATGTCTGCTTGCCTTCTCCATGAAAGGATGTGGTCTGGCTTGAACTTGCATATATCGTGTGCATGCTGTCCTAACCTCTGGGAGTTCTTATGTGCAAGTGTCCTGTTGTGTCCAGAGAACACTGTTTTCCTGTAGTCTTCCACAGCCTCTAGCTCTCACTGTCTTTCTTCCCCGTCTTCCACAGTGATCCTTAAGCCTTGAGTAAAAGGGATTAGTGTAGATGTTCTATCTAAGGCCTAGCGTTCTGTGTTCTCTTACTCTCTGCCTCTTGGATACTTGTAGAACTCTGTGGCAGTCACCATCTACTGTAAATAGAAGCTCCTATGATGAGGGTTGAGAGACACACTATGTAACAACAAGTCATTAGGAGTTCTGCTAACTGTGTTCAGTTAGCAGAATAACAGTAGGTTCACGCTTAGAGGGTATGACCTACCTAGCTACACATTCTTGGCCAAACAGTGGGTTTTATCTGGTAGAGCAGTACTTAAATCCAATCGGAAACTAGTTGGTTACTCCTGTGATATTTGAACCACTATTGCGTCAGTGGAGGCAAGCAAAATATTTTTTTTTTCAAACACCTTAGCCCATGGTTGGTCGTACCCACAGGTGTCCAACTTACAGATTTTTTTAGAAGGCCTCCTGGGGTCTGGAGACATGGATTAGCAGTTAAAAGTGCTTACTGCCCCTGCAGATTATACAGGTTTGGTTCCCAGTACCCACGTGGCAGCTCACCTATGATGCCAATCCCAGAGAATCGAATTCCCAATTTGGGCTCTGCCAGTACCAGGCACACACAGTGTATACATGTATAGATGCAGGGAAAAAGAACCACATTTATATGTATAAAATGAAACTTTTAAAATAAGTGTACAACTCTATTCTCTCTAGGATTGATGGCAACTAATGAATGACCCAGTCATTATAATTGCTTGACTTGGAATGCTGCATTACTGCAGCATAAACATACTCAGGTATAGGACAGCCTTGTCAGATAAAGATAGAGCCTTGAGACTAAAGAGAAAAATCCCTTCTGTCCTGGGTGTTTCTGGGTTCTGTTCCTGGCAGTCTGTCAGCCTGGAAGACTTTCACAGCCTTCAGAAACAGGCAATGCAGAGAGAGAGAGCCATCCCTTGCAACAAGCTCACTTCCCAACCACGTCCAACATCTCTTGCCTCATCCCAGCAAGTCCCAAAGGCACCTTTGATGTAAAACCCTGCGACCTGCCTGTTGATGGCTGATGATGCAATGGTGTATAATTCAACCGTAATTTATATTCCTCGCAGGGCTGAATGTAGCTATGAAGTGTTCTCGAGAGCTGAATGCTGCTGGGGCATTTAATCTAAGCAAAGGAAGGATTTAGTGTACATCAGCTTCCCGGGATGAATGCTCGATGCTGAAGGAGGTTTTTTTTTTTTTTTTTTTTCCCTGTTTACTGATTTGCACCTCTGAAGTTTTAAAGATCAAATGGGGACTGAGGGGTGATCTTAGGGAAGAGGCTGCTTCTGAGGCACCCCAACATGCATGTCTACAGGGGAACAGGCCAGGGCTGGGGACACAAAGACGTCATCCCTCATTCCTGGGAGCAGAAAATGTCACACAGATGGGTCTCTAGCTCTAGAAAGCTGGAAGAATTGTGTGCCAGGGAGGTTTTGGGCACATCTTGGTCACACAAAAAATAGATATTTGGGAAAATGCCTATGCACACAATATGCGGCTGATCTGGATTCTTGCAAGAACCCTCACATGGGGCTCGGTTTCCTAGGAGACGGCTTCTTGAATTAGTAAGAGCGTTCCTGCTGCCTAGCCTGAGGCCTCAATTTTGATGCTACTTCTCCACAGGGCCCATTGCTGTGGCATTAAGGGGGTGTGGAGGCACATGTGCTACCCTCCCCTTGCTTCATAGGCTAACCCAGCAAGAATTACAGGGCCGACACCATCGTGTTGGTCATTTGCACCTACAATTAGTGCTCAGCAGTGCCCTGAATGAGGAGGCAATGCTATGGCTGCATACCAGCTTAAGAAGTGCAGGTCTGTAATCCCAGCGCTTGGGGGGCGGGCAGGGCAGAGGCAGGAGGATCTCTATGAGTTCAAGGCCAGCCTGGTCTCCAAAGCAAGTCCAGGATAGCCAAGGCTACACAAAGGAACCCTGTCTTAAAAACAACAACAGCCAACCAAAGTACTATATCATGATCATTAATCTTAAGGTGGTCCTGGGATGGATGGAAGTACTATTGGGCTCCTGGTTGTGTGATCCATGCTAATATTTCAAGGTGACAAAAGAATTAACTGTTCCAAAACAATCCTGGCCTGGCCTGGCCTGGCCTGGCCTGGCCTGGCATTTCTTAACATTGGTGACATACTCCTCAGATCTATGTTGCTGTGTTTTCCCTACTGAGGCACAGGGCTCAATCTGACTGCTAAGCAGTGATTCTGTGATTCTGTGATTCAGTCACTACAGTCTGCCTCTTGACTTCAGAGGCACTACCTTGAAAACTTCAGTAGAAAGGGTGGTCAGTCAGTCTTCTTAGGGCTGCCCAGGGTTGGTCCTGAAAGTCTCACTTTCCAGACGTCCCTTCCCAGAACGCCTAGGTCATCTGGGATGCTTGGCTACCCTATAGGTGAAGCAAGGCCTTGAAGGAGCAAAAGAAGCCAGCTACTTAGGCACATATTGGTGCCTTAGTCCCTTTTTGTCATCTTAGCAGAATACAGTCCTGTGTGGTGGTAGTTAATTCTGATTGTCAGCTTGGTGGGATTTAGAAGCACCATGCAGAAAGCCTCTGGGAATGCCTATGCTGAAGTTTCTAGATTGGATCAATTGTGGTGGGAAGACACAGTCTAAATGTTGGCAGCGTTGGTCTATGGACTAGGGTCCTCAACGGGGTAAAAAGAAAGTGACCTAACCACTAGCATCTCTCTCTCTCTCTCCCTCTCTGTCTCCCTCCCACTCCCCTTCCTCCTTCCCTCCGCCCTCCCCTCCCCCCTCCCTCTCCCCTCTTCTTGACTGAAGATACAGTATCACTACATTCCTTACACTCCTTTCACCATGCCTACTCTGCCATGATGAACTAGATACTCAAATTCTAAGCCCGTGTAAATCCTCCCTTAGGTTACTTCTGCCAGATATTCTATTGTAGCAGTCAGGAAAGTTAGCTAACACAGATTCATATTGATTTTGTAGCCAGCAGCAGGCCAGGCACATGACAGCAATGCCAAAAGATCATAATGAAACACAAATTCCTATCTCCTATTCCCATACACTCTTGTGGCATTCTTGCAGTTACTGTTGCACAGTGATGCCTTTCTCAGGGTGTATGTATGTGTCAAGTGACTTATAGATGCCTCAGACTGGGTGTTCACTGCCTCATGGTACTGGAGGCTGCATAGTGCAAACCCATGACATCAGCCTTTGGTGAGAACCTTTTTTGGTGCATCGCAGAGGGGATAAAATTGTGTGGCTAGAGCAAGTGTACTTTCTCAGATGATTTTCTTTCTTTTAAAAATAGTTTTTGAACAATATATATATGGGTGTTTTGCCTGCCGTATGTGTCTGTGCACCAAGTATATGCAGTACCCACAGAGGCCAGAAGAGGGCACCAAGATCCTCTGGGATTAGAGTTACAGAAGCTTCTGAGGGGCAGTGTGGATGCTGAGAATTGAACACCAGTCCTCTGGAAGAATAACCAGGTGCTCTTAACTGCTGAACCATCTCTGCAGCCTTTTCTTGTCATAAGAACACCACTCATTTGATTCCATTTACTCTTCCTGCCCCTTCATCTTTAAATACCATTTACATATGAGTTTAGGGATTTAGTTTCCAACACTCGAGTTTTTGGTGAAAATATGCACCTGATAGCATGGGAGTAGCACTGAAGTCTGTCCGAAGAACACCCACAGCGTGCCATCCTGGGATGGGATGGCTAAGAAAGAAACTCTCATCTTGCTCAGTTAGGGGAATTGCTGGTCAGAGAAGAGTAATTGTTGCTAGAGTGTATGATGCAGTCCAAGAGGAAGAGCAACAAGTAGGGGCAGAGAGACACCTGGAAGACTGGGGAGAAGTAGCTAGGAAAGAAAAAGGACATCTGGCTTCAGGGCAGCTTGGAAACCCAGATATAGCTAAACAGGAGGAGTCTGACAGCCAAGAAAGTACAACCAGTGAGAGAGAAAACTAGACTCTAGTAATTGGCAACCAAAGAGACAGCAATTGGAGCCAGCAGTAATGTGAGGGAGGTGGAGGGGAAGCTATGTTTGGAGTAAGAACCAGGAGTTGGGAGTTTGGGCAGGAAATAGCTCCCTATGCTTTGACTTCATTGGACTAAAGGGCATCAATTAGAGCAACAATCTTAGGACTCTGAGATGGATTGTGCTTCCTGTAGCCAAGTGTTGACAGGGCTCAGAAATAGAAGCATGCAGAGCAGGGAGGTAAGTTGCAAAGTGACATTAGACGTGTGATTCCTGGAAGAACCTGAGGTAGCTAGGAAGTAGGAGCTGTGGGCGAGCCATCAAAGGCAGCCTGCATACATGCAGCCAGTCGCCATCGTAGTGAGCTGTGGCTTCCTGCTCACGGGTGGAGCTTACAAATAAGGACATCAGCCAGTATAGGTCTGCAGGGTGGAGCTGCCCGCATGCCAGCAGGTCTTGTTAGTGCAAACTCTCAGGCTATGGCTTCTTGGAATGCCACCATGTCTGATTCTAAGTGGACCCTGAACTCTGAGCCCAGGCCAGCAGGAATCCTGGCACTTAAGAGGCTAATTAGTTTTTATTTCTCATTCCTACCAGCTGGGACTGACCGGCTGTGGCTGGCTGCCTAGAGACTGTGTTGAGAAGTCGTCGGAGGCTTCTTGCAGGGCCAGCAGGCAGGAAGGTTGGGACTGTGAGCCATTTCCGCCAAAGGTGTGGTCTTGTCATGAATAGAGCAGCCACTGGACTTTGCTGTCCAAAAGATGGCCCATGCGGCGGTACGCCTAAAGCATGCCAGTGGTCTTCAGATGGCGCACATCATAGGAATGCTTTCTCCCAGTGAAATGTCTCATGGAGGCAGATCAAAGTGGAGCTGTTCTGCTCAAATAGAGGGGAGAGAGCTGGGAGCCCCTCTTTCCTAGTGGCAGTTCTAGAAACATCTACCCATGAAACTGTTTGATAACCACTGGGGCCAGTGTTACTTTAAAGGAAGCCAGGAAAGACCTCTCTAAGGATGACATTTGAATGAAGAGCCAGAAACTCCAGGCCATTTTCGGCAAGAGAACAAGTGCAAAGGCTCAGCTGTGCAGCATGTTTCTCTAGTTCAAATCCACAGAGCACTCTCCAGCCAAGCTAGCGTGGGAGGCTGCATGGTCAAGGTAAGACTTCTGCTGTGCCAGGTGAGGAGAATCCACTCAGGATTCTCCTAATGGAGAATATGAGAAGTTTAGATTGCACTGCTAGAAGCTGTTGCAGGGTTTGTTTTTTTGTTTTTTGTTTTTTTAAACAGGAACCATAATTTGGCTACAGTTTTACATTTCCAGTGGCTCTTATACAGGGCAGAAGTGGAAGTCAAACCGCCAGTGATCTATTATGGGAGCTGACGTACCATTGAAACCAGGCGTGGGTGGTAGCACTGGACATCTGACAACCGAGAGGTGTAGCCGGTGTCTAGCATGCTGCTCTATATCAGGCATGGAGCCTGAGACCAGAGTTCCTGAACAGGCATGTTCCCTTCCCTTGGAAGGGCTCCTCATCCAGGGCTACGGTGGACACTGAAATTCTTCTAACCACTCCCCCTGGATGTTTAGTATTCACTCTTCACTGCTACACCAGGGAGGGAACTCAGAGTTTCTGCTTTGGCGCTCTGATTTCCCAGATAAAGGAACCAAAGGCTCAGAGCTGATGACAGTAGACACATGTCTCTTAGTCCCCTGTCTAGTGTTTTTGCTTTTACTCTCAGTTTTTCACTTATGCATGGCTTATATCCCCACTACATCATAAGTTGCTTTTTTTTCCCCCTGCTCTTTATTTTAGTTTTAACTAAAGATTCTTTAGAGCAGGGATCGTAGCTTATTTACCCCCTTTTCTCTCATCAACATCCGGCACAGTGATTGGTTCAAACAAAAGTTAAACAAATGTTTGTCGGTTGGCTGTTCTGGTTCTATGAAGCCCACTGCAAAGGAACTGCCTGCACTCCACCCGTCATGGCAAAGCCACCCCTTACTCCACCTGTGATGTGTTTGCCAACCACGTATCCCCAGCGCTCTCTGAAGCTGGCCCTGCTGTACTAGTCAGGTTACACTCGAAGGCATTGGGTATTACCAGCGCAGAGGAAGCTCGGCTCCAAAGGGAAGGATGATTCGAGGGCGGGGCTCTTGACTTGTAACTGTTTTATTATAACCAGGATGAGTGCTAGATTCTCATTCATTGACATCCCAAATGCATCTCTTGGCTGCCCACCTGCCTCTCACTGAGTACTCACGGGGGGGGGGGTGGCGGGGCGGAGGGGAAGAGTGTGTCGCAGGCCCAGCCCCAGAGGCTGAGGCCCAGAGTGTACTGAATAAGGACTCATTTCCGAAGCCTCCCTTGTATGTCACGTAAGTTTTCTACCCCTGTGTGGATCCTCTGTCCGAGAACTTCCCTCCCAAAGTCCCTACCTTTGTTTAGTGAAGAGGATAGTGACGCTGTTGAGAAGGAATAGCTCTGTTTTCTAAAGTGTGTGTGTGTGTGTACATATATATGTGTATATATACATATATGTATACGTATGTATATATACATACGTATACATATGTATATACATACACACACATATTCATTCATGCATGGCTTATATCCCCACTACATCATAAGTTGCCTTTTTCCTACTCTTTATTTTAGTTTTAACGAAAGATTCTTTAGAGCAGGGATCGTATCTTATGTTCCCCCTTTGTTTCTCATCAACATCCGGCACAGTGATTGGTTCAAACAAAAGTTAAACAAATGTTTGTCGGTTTGTCGGTTGGCTGCTCTGGTTCTATGAAGCCCACTGCAAAGGAACCACCTACACTCCACCCATCATGGCAAAGCATTCCTGTGTGGTCACTGGCACTGCCAGAGCTTCCGTTCATAAGATACTGACTTGGTCCCCATCTCCATCTCAGAACTCCCTATCCTGGTCTAGACCCATGATTCCTAGTGTCCAGAAGAACCTGAAGGCAGGTCAGATGTGAACTTACCCAACTCCTGGTTGATACCACACAAGCGTGCATACACTAGTCAGACACCCTTCCTATCCTGCCTTACTTACCTTCCTACTGCTCAGGCAAACACCGTGACTGAGGCAACTTAGAGGAGGGAGGGTTTATTTGGGCTTGAGTTTCCAGAGGGATGACTCCATTGCCATTACTGTGGGGAAGCGAGGCAGTAGGCAGGAATGACAGCTGGAGTAACAAGCTGAGGGCTCACGTCTTAATCTGAAAACACAAGCAGAGACAGTGACCTGGGAATGCCGTGTGGCTTTTAAACCTTAACGCCCACCCCCATGTTTCCTTCAGCAAGATCACATCTCCTAAACCTACCCAAATGTGCCAACTGAAGACCGAGCACAAAAGCACCCGAGCCTATGGGAGGCATTCCCATTGAAACCAGCACCGATCTTAAGTCTACATGTTAGAAAACTCTAAAACTCTAC